>NC_091462.1:59327376-60527376 GCF_027789765.1 Dendropsophus ebraccatus
AGTAGAAGTAAATTACAAATCTCTGGCACTTCATGGCAGCAGTTGATTAGAAATCAAAATTTTTTTTTGGTGAGCTACCCCTTTAAATATTTTATTTTTTAAATATTTTTGTCTGTAGTCCGATGAAGAAATCACTTTCGATGGACTCAGTATTGGATCAGAAGTTGTGACCGAATCCTCTGATTTTCACTCAAGTTTGGTAACAACCATTTTATGTCTATTTTAAATTAATTTATTTAATCTTAAATATTTATAAATGTGCTTTCTCTAATTTGTGTAATTTTTCATTAGGTCTCAGAAGAAGAGCCATTGACTCCTGGTCCAAGTAGAGTAGTAGAAAACACTGTGAGTATTATTTATTGTATATAATCAAAATACTAAATTTACATTTTTTTACAATTTTTTTTTTATATAAGGCTTTTCAAAACTTGCTTGCAAGGATGCAAGAAAGGATTGATGCCGAAAACAGGTTAAATCCATACTGTTTCCAAGACGATCCACAGTGGGGTCCAAATGATGAACGCCCATTACCCATAGCAGATGTAGAAGGCAGGCTTGAAAATAATGGATGGTGTAAGTGCTCCCATTGCCGAGTAATGCCTTCAGTGGAGGAAAGCATCTGCTGCCATGAGTTTGCGGCCATCAATACCTATAGGGAGAGTTACGAGCGTGTGTCCTTACACCCACAGTTCCTTTTAATGGTAGTGGACGACTATCACCTTCAGCATTATCTAAGTATGTCTGATCGTGTAACTACAAACATCATGCGACGAGATGGAAATAGGTACAACATTTTTTCCACTTACCATTCCTCCTGAGTCTGTCTGGGTTTTTTTAACGCTGTTTGTTGTTTCCTGCTCTATTTGTTGTCTTCATTTTCTATTTCCTTCATAGTTTCACCTTTCACATGATGCACTTTCTCTCCTGTGATGTGTAACTAACTCTGTAAAAGTGTTAGATGGCTTACATCTTGCGCAGCCAATCAGAGCTGAGCAACGTAAGTCATCAGACAAAGGGAGGCTGTTATAAAGGTAAATTGTGTTTTTATAAATTTCCATCTATGTAATTGTCCAAAAAATTCATTTACAATTCATAATAGACACTTATTCAGAGAAAAAAAACTTTAGTTGACAGTTTATGTGACATAACATCTCAAAAGAGGTGTGTTGGCCATAAAAAGTGTCTATTAGTAATTGTACTAACTGTGGTTGGACAATAACATATCTGAAAATTAATGTGCACAGGCTTCCCTTTTTAGGCTGTGTTCACACTATGTATATTTGAGGCTGGAAATTTCAGGCCTCATAGCACAAAAAACAAGGAGAGGATTGAAAACACAGAAAGGCTCTGTTCACACGATGTTGAAACTGAAAGGAACATAGCGTTTCTGTGTTTTCAATCCACTCCTGGTTTTGGTTGCTATGAGGACGTGACATGAGGACCAAATACAGCCTCAAATATACGTACGTAGTGTGAACCCAGCCTAACAGTCTTTATACCTGCCTCACTCTTGATGACAATCTTACTAAATGGCTCAGACTAGGGGTGTGAAACTCAAACGCACACTGTTAAAATTTAAAATATTGGACAAACTCGTGGGCCAACAGTGATAATTATTGGTGCGGGAATGACGCAGTCCTGCCACTGTCATAAAAGCATGCAGCATTTCTGGCATTATCTGTGGTGTGTGTCTCCCATCACTGTGCACTATGATTAATTACATGATATATTGCTATTCCATGATTAAAAGCAAACCCATGTAATAGCCCTTCTACCCTTATTTAACCATGTATTAGCCAAAACAAACAAAATTTAACCACATATTAGCCAGCCCTCACAATAGTGCCCAAATAGTACCCATCCCTACAAGTGTACCATATAGTAGGCAGCCCTACACAATAGTCCCATATAGTAGGCAGATCGCCCCAATAGTCTCATATAGTAGCTAGTGTTACACAATGGTCTCATATAGTAGGTAGCCCTCCCCAGTAGTCTCATATAGGGGAGCCAATGAAAGCCTGATGTATTTCAATCTCTGATGTACCTGTTTTCCCCAAAATAATTTAAACATATTTAATGATTTATGTCAATTTGTTTTTTGCAAGGAACTACCGTTGGATTGCCTATCGTTCTTTTTCGGCCCTAATCTATGGCTATCTTGGAGATGGCAACCGTGTCCCCATCCCATCATGTGTTGTCAATGCAATTCGTGTCAAATACCCCTCTCCAGATGGACAGTACATTGGCTTCCAATGGTTTGCAGACTACAACACCAGAGATGCTCCAAGTGGCCTAAATTTCTAAAAAAATGTATAATGTTTTGCAAACTTTTGTAAAAGTTGATACCAAAAAATGTTTTAACAAATATATATATATATGTCAAATCAATCATATGTTCATATTTCATTTAGCTACAATAAAAACAGAAAAAAAAATTGTTTATATTTATTTTTATGAATATTTAAAAATGATCATTTTTTTGAGAAACAATAATACATCAAAGTAAATTACATATCAAATTATCACAAAGATTTCACCCACGTTGGGGTGCAAATGTACATGCTCTGCCAACATACATCAAATTATTTATGTAGTGGTGTCAAAGTCCTAGATTTTGTTACACAAAATTATTGCTAAAACCTTATTTGAACAATTATACCAGGGTTACAAAGTCTACCCTAAGCGGAAAAGCATAACAATAAAAAAACAACATTTTATCCAGCTAATACTATTATATTAGGCTATGTAATTGTTTCACCCTGCTTACGAAATACTGTACAGTGGTGCCTTGGATTACAAGCATAATCCCTTTAACGACGGCAAGCAAAATCCACACAATTGTCAAATAAGAAATCATAGAAAAGAAGAAAATTTTTTCCACAACCCAAAAAAAACTAATTATTATTCTCAATAACATTGCAAATCTATGAATACAAAATTCAGAAACAGCAGAATATGTGCTATTTTAATTGACTGTACAGTAATGGAGAGGATGGGAAACAAAAGAGACTGCAGGGAGCATAAAGGAATGAGCAGGACAGATGTGGGCACATACATGCAGCACTCTCTGTCCGGGGAGAGAGGGTTTACAGCTATGAGGGGATTAGCTCCACAGTCCTATCACCTGATGCAAGCCCCAGCCTGAAGTGGATCTGCTATGATTCGGAAGGTGATGGAGACTTCATGGGTCAGAGTACAGGGCTGTACATCACACTATGCAGAACATGCCCCTCCTCCATTCGTGCTTACACTCAGTACAGGAAGCTCTCAAACCAAAGCAATGCTCTTAAACCAAGCCACAATTTTGAAAAACTGTGAGCTTTTAAACCAAAACGCTCTTAAACCAAGTTACTCTTAAAGGGGTTATCCAGAGCTACAAAAACATGGCCACTTTTCCCCCTACTGTTGTCTCCAGGTCAGGTGCGGTTTGCAATTAAGCTCCATTTACTTCAATGGAACTGAGTTTCAAAACCCCACCCAATCTGGAGACAACAGTAGGGGGAAATTGGCCTTGTTTTTGTAGCGCTGGATAACCCCTTTAAACCAAGGTACCACTGTATTTGGGTATAGGAGAAGAGGGTACAGAGGAAAGTGGAGAATGCAAAGGAAGCTTATTTAGAGAAGTCTAATTTATAAAAATCGTGATTGGAATTGTGCAACCATTTCTGCTTTGTTAGGTTTGGGTATTGGCGCTATATTGGCAGGTAAATTGTTCCTTTTGGATTGACAAACATTATCAGTTGGGTTATGGAGTACTTGAACAATGGTTTTTAAAATGTCACACAGGAAATCTTGGCTAGTTGGTTTATCCCTTCGCCCTTTTGAAAATTCCAGACGGTGACGTATGGTACCTACAGGATCGCCACCAGGAATTTCGTTTACAATGGCTGATTTAATTCTACCGACGTTTCGGTTATGGTCAATGACAGCAAGCTGGGTCCTTGCTTCCATTGAATCCATGAAAAAGTGGATTCTTTTCGGTCTGTATTTCAGACACATGCTATGAAAAATTTCAATTTCACCTGTATGACAGAAAGATGAAAGTTGGCGTATATCTTTCAGGATAATTTTATTGTTCACTATTTTAGAAAGGAGATCATGTGGTGGAGTATTTTTTTTTAACCAGCGAGTGTTGGATATTTTTTCTTCCGTCAGTGGAGGGTGTTCACATTGATGATAGGTGTCATCTTCATTCCATGAATGAGTATTTGTTACATGTTCCAGAACTGACTGCCAGCGTTGAACTAAAAGATCAGGGTCCCTTTCACAAGTTCTTGCTGACCACCAAAGGTGATTTTTTATGGGTTTCACCCAGGAACTCAGGACTTCTGCATTTTTTGTTTTTCCTGCTATGGCTATCTTATTCCCCACTGATTTGGCCATATGCCAGACATCAAATTGATGTTCTATATGGGCATACTCCTCACGCAAATTTTTTCTGATAGACACATGTCGATCAGTGGCCAACATACTGACATGAATATCTTTACTCAAAAGCTCTTCTAAAGCATTTTTAAAAGCTAATTTTTCTAAGGCCACAGAGCTAGTTGTTGGCATTATTTGCTGTATGTTAAAAGCCACAATTTTTTTAGAATCGGCATCCATCAGCGAATATGTGCAATATTTTGCACTAAATCCGGGTGAATCCGACTGGTCGTCGCCGGTTAGATATGCGGGAGCATCTCGCATACTAGCTATGACATTCGATTGCTCCTTTTTCCATTCTAAGTCAATCCCAGGGAATACATATAGTTTCTGATTTTTGAAGAATGTTGAACGCGAAATACTGTAAATTTTCAGAACTTTCAAAAAGCTTTCAATTTTCAGAAAACTATTGCCACTTAAAACTGTAGCGGCTGCTATTAATATATTTCCTGCAGGTTGGGATCCAATTTTGGGCTGAGAATCCCATAAATTTCGAACATGTCCTCTGGAACAGCGGACCAAAATTGAAAGAGAAGAGCCATTTTTTTTTTTTTTTGTACTGTGTTAAATAGCCATTACACTTGCGTTTTGATTGGCAGGGAATAAGTTTCAATAATTTTAGGAGACAGGACTCAAATACAATAAATTTAGCCTCATCCACCACATCATTATTAAGATGTTCATCCACATCTATGAATTCCTCAAGGATTTGGGTATACAATTCTTCACTTTCCATTTCCTCCGAATCATCCGGTTCATCTTCACTCTCATTACATATGAAAGTATTATCTTCTGGGTCTATGTACGTGGATATGCTAGTATCCATCTGTGACAAATTCACAGGTATGTCCTCATTTTCAAAATGTATTGGAGATATTGGATCTAATCCAATTGATTCTTTTCTTGCCTTTTCATTATCTCTATTTGTAATAAATTTGACAGCATAATTATGGACTGAGAGTTGTAAGCAACAACCGGATGACATTTTACACGGTGTAGATGTGGATCCGCCGAAGTTGCTTGTTTTTAGGACTGGTTCGGCTATTTCCAAGATGTTCTCATCTCTTTGGTTTTGGTTTTGGTGTTTCTTGGTTTAAAATGTTATATGCCTCATTATTATTATGATTACTTGTGATGTTAGAAAGTTGTGTCAGGCGACTAAATTCTTTTTTTTTTTTTTTAATTTTGAACAGAATTTGTGGATGATGCTTTACGTGGTAACATTCTACGGCACATTATTTTACTGCTTTTAGTTTTCATTTTAACCTGGATTCCTTTATGTTTATGAAACATAAAGGGCAAAGTATTAGTAGCAAAATTGCGCTTCTTTGGTGTAGACTGTTGTTTACTTCGTTTTGGTGAGGGAAAGGAACATTTTGTGGCTAGTTGGTCGCTGATGGGTTGTGTTGCAACTAAGAATGTCATGGGAGTTGAGAAAGTTTCAAAGGAATGTGAACTGGCTGTAAAATATGTAGATACCTCACTGGAGGAAGATAGATTATTCAAATTTGTTTTGAAATTTTTGAGATGGGTCACTAAATGAAGAATTAGGAATTGTAACACTGTCTGTTAGAATTGAAGCAGTGCTTAGAGATTGTGATGGTGAGGAAACTGTATATATGATATTTGATGATTGTCACGTAGTTATGGTCGTGGAAGTTGAAGTTGTTGTTGTTGTGCATACCGTAGTGTTAGTATCAGCGTAGCTTACAGAAAAAATATCAGGTTTAAGAGCAGGATATAAATTTTTAAGACTGTCATTATTAGAGGTACTGGGAAGCTTATCAAATATGGTGGGAACTGCGTCCCTTTTCAGTGTTTTTCTATCCTCCTCATAGTTATATGCATCATGTGAAAAATGTAAGGAACATATTCGGTAGCTGTCATTAACTTTACCATTCAATACTCTTTTCACCATATCTTCTAAGCAATTTGAAAATTGATTTGTTTGCTGTAGCCATATTTGGATGCAAAATGGGTCCCAGGGAAAACTATGAAGAACGACATTTCGGTCCTTGTTTCGCCACTTACTTGTGCAACCTTTGACAATACACGATGGCATGCTGATCAATGGTGGAAAAAAATTGGAATTAGGACACATTTATTATGAATTTTTACAATATAATGAAGTATAATGGGTAGAGCATGATGTTTACTTTATTTTAGGCTATACCTTTATAATTGTTGGAGCGCAGGTGCTTGAGACGCAGCACTTTCTGAGGGCTGTAGTGGTGTCACAGGTAATAGTCCTTTTGGCCTGCTGGCACGGTGGTAGGGATGTGAGCCTGTAGTCCCTGTCGTACCTGAAATAGACAATTGTAAAAAACATGTTAGATCGTTGTGATGAGCACATTGGTATATACAATGAGAAAGTGACAACTGCCCCACATGTGACACGCATACTTACAAACCTTGATAAGTGTGGAAGCGCAGGTGCTTGAGACGCAGCACTTTCTGAGGGCTGTAGTGGTGTCACAGGTAATGTCCGATAGTCCTTTTGGCCTGCTGGCACGGTGGTAGGGATGTGAGCCTGTAGTCCCTGTCGTACCTGAAATAGACAATTGTAAAAAACATGTTAGATCATTGTGATGAGCACATTGGTATATACAATGAGAAAGTGACAACTGCCCCACATGTGACACGCATACTTACAAACCTTGATAAGTGTGGAAGCGCAGGTGCTTGAGACGCAGCACTTTCTGAGGGCTGTAGTGGTGTCACAGGTAATGTCCGATAGTCCTATTGGCCTGCTGGCACGGTGGTAGGGATGTGAGCCTGTAGTCCCTGTCGTACCTGAAATAGACAATTGTAAAACACATGTTAGATCGTTGAGATGAGCACATAGTCACAATAGATTATAATTTGTGAATAGATCAATAATTTGCTGAGTTGTTAAAGGGGTAGTGCAACAAAAATAAATTTATTGCAAATCAACTGCTGCCATGAAGTGCCTGTGATTTGTAATTTACTTGTATTGAAAAATCTCAAGCCTTCCAGGACTTATCAGCTGCTGTATGTGTAATGGGCCAGAAAGGTATATAGTCAGGCGTCTTGATATGTATTATTGCTATTAGCAACCCTAGACTGCCTATATTGGGACCTATATACCATCAGCAGCTACCCCTATACTGGATTGTAAATAGTTAACCCTCAAGTAAAATCCTTATATACTTTCACTGCTATTGTGTGAAGACTTATATTAAAACATTATATGTCCTTATGTATATGCTGAAGAAGACAAGGGCCCCGACACCCTCGGACCCCACCGTGACAGTAAGGTTCCAGAAGGTGAGCCCTAAGGTTGCACTACACCAACCAGCAACACAACACCTCAGCATAACACAGAACAACACCAACGGGACATTATATATAGAATATATAGAAATAATACACCCCTTCCTGCAGAACATACAGCAGCTGATAAGTACTGGAAGACTGCTGATTTTTTAATATAAGTGAATAAAAAATCTCTGGCACTTTATTGGAACCAGTTGTTTTGTAATAAATATTTTTTCAGTGCACTTTCGGTGAATCTTGCTTATTACTCTATTCACAAATGACAGTGTATTACAAGAGTCATAACCTATTCTGCAGATTATTGCTCACTCACTTCACAAGTGATAATCGGCAGAATTGTTTATGAGTCAGAACCAATTCTGCAGATTATCACTTGTGAAGTGAGCAATAATCAGCAGAAAATGTTATGACTCTTGTAATACACTTGTAGAGTAGGAGTCCAACAGCATCCAAGTGTGAAGTTTTCAAAGCTTTATTTCAAAATCAAGCGGACAGATACGACATTTTGGCTACACAATGAGCCTTTGTCAAGTACTTACTTACTTGACAAAGGCTCATTGTGTAGCCGAAACTTCGTATCTGTCCGCTTGATTTTGCAATAAAGCTTTGAAAACTTCACACTTGGATGCTGTTGGACTCCTACTCTACAAGTTCTCCTGTCCACTTGGGGTTGTGGACACTCCAGCGTGCATCCACCATATAGCTGCATCGATTGGAATCATTGGTGCTGTTGGACCCTCTTCACTGAACTCTTGTAATACACTGTCATTTGTGACTAGAGCAATAATCTGCAGAATTGGTAATTGATCTTGTAATAAAATACCCATTCAGCAGAAGGGCTGAGAGAAGGAGAGAGGAGGTGGAGGGAAGAGATGAGGCACAAGAGGTGAGGGGGGAGAGAGGAGGTGGAGGGGAGGTAAACAGGGTAGAGGCAGAGTTAAAGGGGAGAGAGGGGGTGAGAGGAATAGAGCAGGTGGTGGGGAGAGAGAGAGAGGAGTGAGGGGGAAGAGTGGGGTAGTAAAGGAGAAGGAAGGGGGGAGAGGAGGTGATGGGTAGAGAGGAGGTGGATGTGGGAGAGAGGAAGTGGATGGGGGAGAGAGGAGGTGGATGGGGGAGAGAGGAGGTGGATGGGGGAGAGAGAGGAGATGATGGGGGGTAGAGAGGAGATAATGGGGGTACAGAGGAGATAATGGGGGTACAGAGGAGGTGGAGGGGTACAGAGGAGATGATGGGGGGTAGAGGAGATGATGGGGGCACAGAGGAGGTGGAGGGGTACAGAGGAGATGATGGGGGGTAGAGGAGATGATGGGGGCACAGAGGAGGTGGAGGGGTACAGAGGAGATGATGGGGGGGTAGAGGAGATGATGGGGGCACAGAGGAGATGATGGGGGCACAGAGGAGATGATGGGGGTACAGAAGAGATGATGGTGGTACAGAGGAGATGATGGGGGGGTAGAGGAGATGATGGGGGCACAGAGGAGATGATGGGGGCACAGAGGAGATGATGGGGGTACATAGGAGGTGGAGGGGTACAGAGGAGGTGGAGGGCTTTAGAGGAGGTGGAGGGCTACAGAGGAGGTGGAGGGCTACAGAGGAGGTGGTGTGGTTGAGAGGAGATGATGGGGGTACAGAGGAGGTAGAGAAGAGGTGGAGGGAGGAGGTTTAGGGGGAAGAGAGAGAAGGGGGAGAGGATGTGATTGGCGGTGGATTTGGCGCTGGAGGAGGGGGCTGTACTATTCTGAGATGGGTCCGTCCACCTCCCGGTCAGGAAACCAGGACAGCAAGGAGGTAGTGGTGTGCTGGGCTAACCCGCTGGAGGCTCCTGCTGCAGTGGATTGTGGACTGTGAAACGGGGCACCCCACTTTCACCAGCAATGGCGACAGCCGTAGGACGTGGGGGGGCCCATCTCCCGGTCCACAATCCACTGTTTGACCGGGGGGAACTGGCGGCAGCAGCACAATCCACGGCAGGAGTTGCGGGCGGGGTAGTCACTACGCCTGCAGGACAGCAGCCTGCACCGCATTTCCTCTCCCCTCAAACAAGCCTGCCACATATCCTCCTGGAGCCCAAAGAGAAAGAGGAATTGATGGGCGGAGGGATATTCAAGTGCGCATGGGACGCACAGAAGGAAGTACGCATGCCCAGAGCGTACCATGTGATTGGCTGAACTTCCGTGGCTTACTTCAGCCAATCACTGCAGGGGGAGGGGGTGCTGAAGCAAGAAGGAGGCGGTGATGAGGATGTCGCCGTGATTACACATGGATTGGACTACAGAGATGACGCGTTGTCTCGAAATGACGGAATGGTGACGTAGCGGTGGTCGACAGTTATAGGAGAACTATAAAAAGAACTAACTTCCGGCGGTGAGTCAATCATACAAAAACGGGGCCAGGCAATGCAAATATGTAAACGATGTATATTACAACCTTATATAACTTTTGGTTAGGCAGTGTAAGGTATATAATTTTGTAAAACCGGACTACCCCTTTAAACAAAAGGGAATCCTTAGGATTATGAACCCTCTCTGGGCCAGACTGTGCTCCGTTATGGAAAGGCGATGGGCGGGGGTGGGTTAACTTACCCTCTGGTACTCTCCCCGTCTTCTTTTACTCAGCGGACACTTCTTCAGCAGCTGCCAGGCTGAGATAACACTTGAGCAGCGTCATCTCAGCCAATCAATGCTGATTGTCTGATGACATCTTTGAAGAGCCAGATTTCTGTTTAAGAATAAAGAGGAGACGAGTATAACCCCACCTCCACCCTCAGTACTGCACCCATCCCAGCAGGTAAATGGGGCACTTAACCCCTTTCCTTGCTGGGATGAAATCAATCTGGCCCCCAGGAGGTTAAGTGTGGATGCCATGTAAGGCATCCTTAACTCCTTGTGCGCCACAGTGTAAGCAGCATCTGGCAAGATGCTGCATACTGTGTGGTGCAGAACACCAGTCAAAATGGTGGGTGTTCTTCTCTTGCCTTTTTTGTGTGTTTTTCCCTTTTGTTTTACATCGGTATCCAGAGGACTGGAGGCTTCCATTACTAAGCTTGTAGAAAAAGGAAACACAGAACACATTTGAGAAAAGTGTTTTATTAAAAACAATAACACCCCCACACCCCTTGTTGACCATTTTATTTTAAAATAAATAAATAATACCGGTGATTAGTCCAGCAAATCTGACACTGTCCTCTGGATACCAATATCTGAAAAACAAAAGGGAAAACACACACACACACACACAAAAAAGCAGGAGCAGAACACCCATCATTTTGACAGGTGTTCTGCACATTACAGTAGGCAGCATCTTGCCAGATGTAAAATCTCATCCTATAATAAAAGTTAAAATCATCCCCCTTTTTTAAAAGCAGTAAAATAAAGTAAAAGTATTATGAATTCCCTATCTTTGTAATGGTACTGACTTGGGAAACTTAGATAACATGAAAGTTTTACTATAGGTGTAAACACAAAACCCCCCAAAATGAAAACAAATTTATTTTCCTTTTTTCAGTTTCACTGTGCAAATAATATTTTCCTGGTTTCGCTTCATATTTTATGGAAACATTAAGTCAGTCATTGCAAGTACAATTAGTGTTGCAAACAAAAAGACCTCATATGGGTCTGTAAGTAAACAAAAACAAGAGTTATAGCCTAATGCAAAAACCATAATTAGCCAGTTTTGAAGCGGTTAATAAGGATGAATTTGGTACAAATTTATTGGCCCACCATGGTATACATCGAAATACATTTTTCCTGCATTCCCCAACTTATGCCTTGGATGTACCAGCGACGCATGTGAATAGAGCCATATACCATTTTTTTTTACACTTTGCGATTATGTATTATTGTGCACAAAAAATAGATACACTCATATTCGCACTCAAAGACATGTGAACAGGTGAAAAAGAACAGCTGTTTTACTTTAACTTGTGCAATGATGGTCCATTCCCCTTAGATTTTAATAAAGCACATTATTACAATGAAAATATGGCTGTATTTTTCTTTAAAAATTTAAAAATTCTAAATTTTAAAAAATTTAAAATCTTTAAAAAATTTTGTTTGTATCTTATATTCATATACACAATCATATACATTATCTTCTTTGCTGTTGAAGTCAAGGCGCGGTTGAATGACAGCCTGCTCAGCCAGTTAGTGACGGGGCAGGACGTCGCTCCAGTCACTGATTGGCTGAGTGGGCTGTCCATCAGCTGGGTCGGGCATTTTCCCCCAATGTCATCCCAACTCAGGGGGAAAAAACCTGCAGCAGGTTCCGGACCTTTTGACGTAGCGATTTGTGGGCACGGGGAGAAGTACTGTAAGTAGTTTTTGCATTTCATTTTCCTCCCTAACCCTGCCGGATTTAACAATAAATCCCAGGACTTCTCCTTTAAAATAATGTACTGTATTGAACTCAATGGGAAAAACGGCTGTTGCTCAGACACTGTATTGAACAATGGCCGTTGTTCCCCTGTGGATGCACAAATAATTTTTCTTGTCAATTATTTGCGGACGCTAATGCAGGAAAAATGGCCGTTGTTCTCGCTTGGTTCACATAATGTATGGATGTTCTGACTGCCTAAGCCTGGGGCGTTGCTAGGCTTAAATGTCTGGATCCCAAGCCCTGAATAAAAAAAGTGGTATCCAGTTTGACACTGGACTACCTGCTTCTGTACTCTATGGGGTGATCCCACTGTCACCTGTGTTCCTATAAGGGGCACAAACACAGCTGTCAGGGAGCACAGAGCAGGGAGCGATCAGCTTTCTGCTCTGTGTCTTTCACTTCTAGATCAAAGTCTGTGTAGGCCTGAGATCTAGAAGTGATCTGGAGCAGCTAGTAATGTCTTTCTGGTAAGACTGCTCTATGAGATCAGTGATCAGCCTAAACCAGGAAGCATCCAGGGGGACACAGCAGTGTGGGAGCCGTTGGAGAGGTAAGTAGCTGGTTTGTTGTTTTACATGATGGCAGGGGTCATTTACAGATTCAGCGCAGAGTTTATCACTTGAAACATAGGCAGTTTTTCTGTCACATACTCTAATAAAGGGACTCCGCTGAAACTGCCAATCTTTCCCTGCCTTTTGGAGTGATTGGCTCCTTAATAGGCCAGCCCAAACCTGAAGACTGAAGTTACACTAGTTATGTGCGACACATAAGACAGAGACAAAACAAACAAACACAATAAATGAAGTGTCCACTAGCCGGCTTGTTGCAGAAGCCTAGATAGGGGGTGGCTGTGGATATAGTGTACCTGGATTTTGCGAAAGCGTTTGACATAGTCCCCCATGACGTTGAGTCCCCCCCAACGTCTGATGGGCAAGTTAAGGTCTATGGGTTTGGAAAGCTTAGTCTGTAACTGGATTGAAAACTGGCTTAATAATTGTACCAATGATTCCTACTCCGAATGGTCCCCGGTAATAAGTGGTGTACCCCAAGGGTCAGTACTGGGCCCCTTTCTGTTTAGCTTGTGTATTAATGATATTGAGGATGTAATTAACAGCAATGTTTCTATCTTTGGAGATGACACCAGTAGTACATTACAGTCTATGGGAGATGTGCAGATGTTACAGGCTGACTCAGACACATTGAGTGTTTGGGCGTCCACTTGGAAAAAGAGGTTCAATGTGGATAAATGTAAAAAGTTATGCACCTGGGTACTGATAACCCACAAGCATGATATGTCATGGGGGAGTTACACTGGGAGAGTCACTGGTAGAGAAGGATATGGGTGTACACGTAGATAATAGACTACAGAACAGCACACAATGTCAGTCATCTGCTTCTAAGGCCAGGAAGATATTGTCATGCATAAAAACATGCATGGACTCCCCGAACGGGGATATAATTACTGCTTTATAAGGCCTTGTTAACAGTGAGCAAAAACAGTGGAATCCCGGCATGCTCAGTGTCCTGCAGTAAGTGAATGGGAGGGCCCGCCGCTCTCTGCTCAAAAAAATTACATGTCAATTCTTTGAGCCGAGAGAAGAGGACGCATACGCGCGCCCTTCCATTCACTCACTGCAGGACACTGAGCACAGCGGGATTCTGCCATTTTTGCCCAGTTTGAACAGGGCCTAAAGCTTTGGTGCGGCCTCGTCTGGAGTATGCTGCTCAGTTTTGGAACCCGATTCATAAAAAGGATGTTCTAGAGCTAGAAAAGGTACAAAGACGGGCAACTAAACTAATAAGGGAAATGAGGCATTTTAGTTATGAGGATAGATTAAAAGAATTAAATTTTTTTAGTCTTGAGAAGAGACATTTAAGGGGAGATATGATTAATTTATTTAAATATATAAATGGCCCCTACAAGAAATATGGGGAAAAGATTTTTGAGGTAACAAGCCCTCAAAAGACAAGGGGCACTGCCTCCGCCTGGAGAAAAAAAGGTTCAATCTCCGGAGGAGACAAGCCTACTTTACAATGAGAACTGTGAATCTGTGGAACAGTCTACCCCAGGATCTGGTCACAGCAACAACAGTAGAGGGCTTCAAAACAGGCTTAGACAAGTTCTTAGCACAAAATAACATTAATACATATGTATAGAACCTACCCATCATCCGTCCCCCTTCCCTGTATCTATCCCCTCTTTGGTTGAACTTGATGGACGTGTGTTTTTTCAACCGTATTAACTATGTAACTATGTAACTCCTGTATGGTTGCCTTCCTCTGCTCAGGACACACTTCACCCAGGTGCGAATGCTTCACATGTCTTCTGATGGCCCACTCCTACTGTTTACTATCCTGGTACCACCTCCCATAAGACAAAAGTAGACTTAGGTAAGATAATGCTGGAGCAGTTTAGGATCGACTGCTAAGGGTTCTTTAAGGAAGCTCAAGCCAGCATGACGACCTCAGTGGGATTTTTGCATGCTCATGAAAGCCGGACAACCTCAGTAGGACTGCTGCATGTGCAGGAAAGCTGGATGGCCTCAGTGGGATTGCTGCATGCTTAGGAAACGTGATTGGCTTCCGTGGGACTGCTGCACCCTTGTGTGCTTGCATTAGTTCTGTGCTCCATGTTGCCTCCCAGTATGATGGTTCATGTGAAACTGCCTACTCATCACAGCCAGACTCGGTAGCCTCCCTGTAGCTTGGTGGTTTTGGAAAGGGCCATTGTGGCATATCCACCTCAGGCCACCCCATAAGGATTTGTGGATGGATACACTCCAGGTAAACAGCTTTTAAACCAGCATCTGCAACATGCTGCCAAATGCCATACTTTTCTCTACTAGTTTTACTTTTTTCCAGGGGTGAAAACACAGTGGCAGAAACACAGCTCCCTAGTGGGTGGAGATCCTGCTTTTTAATAGTATTAAGCAGGCTATTCTTGCCCTGATTTAGATTTTTTTTTATGGGGGTTTAATTCTGCAAAGCGTAAGAAGAAACACTCCTAAGAGAAGCTTCTCCCAAAGAAATCAATGGTACATTAAAAATTCTTTTTTACCCACGAAAAAACTAGTTTTATATGCAGATTTTCGCTGCAAAAGTCACAAATTTGAGTAAATTCAGACAAACTCGGATTTTACACAAAAATTATGTAAAACAGTCAAGACAACTTCCTCATGTGAGTGCATGAATTAAAACAAACCATACATGTGTAGTATACCAGAGCAGAATTCCTGTGGATGGGCTTAGGATGGCACCTGTCAAAAGTGATTTATTAGATGTTTATTAGGGTAACATGTGACACTATGCTAGGCAGAGAAGGGGTTACATTGCCTTAACACACACTACACAAACTGTTAGGCAACAGTGACAGGAGCAGTCATTCAAATTTCCAGCTCTTTCCAGAACCTGCAAGAAGGTAGGTGGAGCAGTAGTGTTGAGTCTGTTCAGTTCCACTAGTGGCTATTCTGTGAGCGGGCCAGTCAAGACCTAGTCAGCCAGAGAAGCCTGTCTGGTGCTGAAAAAGAGGAAAGAGACCGTAGCCAGGGGGAGGGGGGGGGGGCAGCTGCCCCGAGCGCCGAGACCAGGGGGCCGCCATAACAGGGAGCAGAGAGCAGGATGGCAGTGGATGAGGCAGCCTGGAAGCGTCCTGCCCTCTGTCAGTGTAAGGAGGCAGAGGACGATTTTTACTTCATCAAAAGAGGTATTTCCCATACTGCACTGTCTCCTGGCTGCTGTTTACCTATAATTTGTGCAAAATCGCAGCATTTTTACTGCGATTTTGCGCAAAGCAGGGCTAAATAGCAGCCAGGAGATAGTACAGGGGTCGCGTCTAAATCCAAGTGAATCTACGTACCCTGTCCATTCCCTCACTTGGAAATAGCTTACTCACTGTGAGTGTGCTAAATCCAAGTGAATCTACGTACCTGGTACATTAAATCACTTGGAAATAGCCTATTCAGTGTGAGTGTGCTAAATCCACGTGAATCTACGTACTTGGTACATTAAATCACTTGGAAATAGCTTATTCACTCTGAGAATGCTAAATCCAAGTGGATCTATGTACCTTGTACTTCTGCTCTCTTGGAAAGTGGAAACCTGGTACATAGATCCACTTGGATTTAGCATCCTCACACTGAGTAAGCTATTTCCAAGTGAATCTACGTACCTGGTACTTCTGCTCTCTTGGAAAGTGGATCTATGTACCTGGTACTTCTGCTCTCTTGGAAAGTGGATCTATGTACCGGGTACATAGATCCACTTGGATTTAGCATCCTCACACTGAGTAAGCTATTTCCAAGTGAATCTACGTACCTGGTACTTCTGCTCTCTTGGAAAGTGGATCTATGTACCGGGTACATAGATCCACTTGGATTTAGCATCCTCACACTGAGTAAGCTATTTCCAAGTGAATCTACGTACCTGGTACTTCTGCTCTCTTGGAAAGTGGATCTATGTACCGGGTACATAGATCCACTTGGATTTAGCATCCTCACACTGAGTAAGCTATTTCCAAGTGAATCTACGTACCTGGTACTTCTGCTCTCTTGGAAAGTGGATCTATGTACCAGGTACATAGATCCACTTGGATTTAGCATCCTCACACTGAGTAAGCTATTTCAAAGTGAATCTACATACCTGGTACTTCTGCTCTCTTGGAAAGTGGATCTATGTACCAGGTACATAGATCCACTTGGATTTAGCATCCTCACACTGAGTAAGCTATTTCCAAGTGAATCTACATACCTGGTACTTCTGCTCTCTTGGAAAGTGGATCTATGTACCAGGTACATAGATCCACTTGGATTTAGCATCCTCACACTGAGTAAGCTATTTCCAAGTGAATCTACATACCTGGTACTTCTGCTCTCTTGGAAAGTGGATCTATGTACCAGGTACATAGATCCACTTGGATTTAGCATCCTCACACAGAGTAAGCTATTTCCAAGTGAATCCATGTACCTGGTACTTCTGCTCTCTTGGAAAGTGGATCTATGTACCTGGTACTTCTGCTCTCTTGGAAAGTGGATCTATGTACCGGGTACATAGATCCACTTGGATTTAGCATCCTCACACTGAGTAAGCTATTTTCAAGTGAATCTACGTACTGTACCTGGTACTTCTGCTCTCTTGGAAAGTGGATCTATGTAACGGGTACATAGATCCACTTGGATTTAGCATCCTCACACTGAGTAAGCTATTTCCAAGTGAATCTACGTACCTGGTACTTCTGCTCTCTTGGAAAGTGGATCTATGTACCGGGTACATAGATCCACTTGGATTTAGCATCCTCACACTGAGTAAGCTATTTCCAAGTGAATCTACGTACTGTACCTGGTACTTCTGCTCTCTTGGAAAGTGGATCTATGTACCAGGTACATAGATCCACTTGGATTTAGCATCCTCACACTGAGTAAGCTATTTCCAAGTGAATCTACCTACCTGGTACTTCTGCTCTCTTGAAAAGTGGATCTATGTATCGGGCACATAGATCCACTTGGATTTAGCATCCTCACACTGAGTAAGCTATTTCCAAGTGAATCTACGTACCTAGTACTTCTGCTCTCTTGGAAAGTGGATCTATGTACCGGGTACATAGATCCACTTGGATTTGGCATCCTCACACTGAGTAAGCTATTTCCAAGTGAATCTATGTACCAGGTACTTCTGCCCTCTTGGAAATAGCAGACTCAGTCTGAGAGTGCTAAATCCAAGTGAATCTACGTACCTGGTCCATCTATTCACACTGAATAAGCTCTTTCCAAGTGAGGGGATGGACAGGGTACGTAGATTCACCAGGTACGTAGATCAACTTGGAAATAGTTTATTCAGTGTGAGGATGCTAAATTCAAGTAATTAAATGTACCGGGTACATAGATCCACAGTTTAAAAGAGCTGTCGGTAGACCATCAAGACCAGGTGTTTTCCCCAAAGACATACCTCTCAAGGTCTGCAGCAACTCTTCCGTTTCAATAGGGCGATCTAACCAACTTTTCTGATCTTCCAATAATCTTGGCATCTCCAGGGAGGCAAAGTATTCATCCAAGTCTACTTCATTCTGCCATTTGGATCTATACACTCCCTCATGAAATGTAGCAAATACTTCCAATATTCCATCAGGGTCTCTCACTATCGTCCCTTCTTGATTTTTAATCTCTGTTACTATCCTCTTTGGATCTTTCCCTTTTATAAGGCTAGCCAATAGCTTACCCGGTTTCCCACCATGAGAGTACTGATACATCCCCCTAAATCTGAGTTGATTAAGGACTTTTTCTCGTAAATAACACTTAAGATCTTCCGTGGCCCCTTGCCATTTTTTTTTAGCTTCTACAGTTTCAGTATCAATATAATCTTTTTCGGATCTCACTACCTCCTTCCTGAGACATTCCTCCTGCTCCTTAAACTTCTTTCTCGCTCCACTCACCTTCCCTATCAAGAGCCCTCTCAAATAGGCCTTTGAGGTATCCCACACAATGTAATCTTCTACGGACCCAACATTATCATTATAAAATTTTTCCAGTTCTTCTCCAACTAAAGACATGTTAATCAGGTTCAACCAGTGTGGGTTACATCTAAATGACCGAGTCCGCCAGCTTCCCTTGGCCCCGGTATCAATATCCATCCTCACTAAAACATGATCCGATACACTTCATGATTCATAGCAAATATGAATCACGAAGCCAGCTACTACTATTCTGTAGTTAGGTGGCTGCTGTTTTTTTTTTTAACTGGCTGCTTATGGAAATGGGGGAACCCTACACACCTTTTTTTTTATTAAAATGAAAAGTTTAGGGTCCCCCTCCCATTTCCATGACCAGCCAGGTTAAAAGAAAAAAAAAAGCAGCAGCCTAGTTGTGGGACTGCTGGCACCCGGTTCCTCACAGTACCAGGTACGGGGGATTGCTTCCACTACTAAGCCTGTAAAGTAGGACCAAAGGAATAAAATCACTCCTACAGGCCCCCATGTGCCCTGCAGACCATCACTCCTACAGGCCCCTGACCCCCATGTGCCCTGCAGACCATCACTCCTACAGGCCCCCATGTGCCCTGCAGACCATCACTCCAACAGGCCCCTGACCCCCATGTTCCCTGCAGACCATCACTCCTACAGGCCCCCATGTGCCCTGCAGACCATCACTCCTACAGGCCCCTGACCCCCATGTGCCCGGCAGACCATCACTCCTACAGGCCCCCATGTGCCCTGCAGACCATCACTCCTACAGGCCCCCATGTGCCCTGCAGACCATCACTCCTACAGGCCCCCATGTGCCCTGCAGACCATCACTCCTACAGGCCCCCATGTGCCCTGCAGACCATCACTCCTACAGGCCCCCATGTGCCCTGCAGACCATCACTCCTACAGGCCCCCATGTGCCCTGCAGACCATCACTCCTACAGGCCCCCATGTGCCCTGCAGACCATCACTCCTACAGGCCCCTGACCCCCATGTGCCCGGCAGACCATCACTCCTACAGGCCCCCATGTGCCCTGCAGACCATCACTCCTACAGGCCCCCATGTGCCCTGCAGACCATCACTCCTACAGGCCCCCATGTGCCCTGCAGACCATCACTCCTACAGGCCCCCATGTGCCCTGCAGACCATCACTCCTACAGGCCCCCATGTGCCCTGCAGACCATCACTCCTACAGGCCCCCATGTGCCCTGCAGACCATCACTCCTACAGGCCCCCATGTGCTCTGCAGACCATCACTCCTACAGGCCCCTGACCCCCATGTGCCCTGCAGACCATCACTCCTACAGGCCCCTGACCCCCATGTGCCCTGCAGACCATCACTCCTACAGGCCCCTGACCCCCATGTGCCCTGAAGACCATCACTCCTACAGAGCCCTGACCCCCATCTGGCCTGCAGACCATCACTCCTACAGGCCCCCATCTGCCCTGCAGACCATCACTCCTACAGAGCCCTGACCCCCATCTGCCCTGCAGACCATCGCTCCTACAGAGCCCTGACCCCCATGTGCCCTGCAGACCATCACTCCTACAGAGCCCTGACCCCCATCTGCCCTGCAGACCATCGCTCCTACAGAGCCCTGACCCCCATGTGCCCTGCAGACCATCACTCCTACAGAGCCCTGACCCCCATCTGCCCTGCAGACCATCACTCCTACAGGCCCCTGACCCCCATGTGCCCTGAAGACCATCACTCCTACAGAGCCCTGACCCCCATCTGGCCTGCAGACCATCACTCCTACAGGCCCCCATCTGCCCTGCAGACCATCACTCCTACAGAGCCCTGACCCCCATCTGCCCTGCAGACCATCGCTCCTACAGAGCCCTGACCCCCATGTGCCCTGCAGACCATCACTCCTACAGAGCCCTGACCCCCATCTGCCCTGCAGACCATCGCTCCTACAGAGCCCTGACCCCCATGTGCCCTGCAGACCATCACTCCTACAGAGCCCTAACCCCCATGTGCCCTGCAGACCATCACTCCTACAGAGCCCTGACCCCCATCTGCCCCGCAGACCATCACTCCTACAGGCCCCTGACCCCCATGTGCCCTGCAGACCATCACTCCTACAGGCCCCTGACCCCCATCTGCCCTGCAGACCATCACTCCTACAGGCCACTGACCCCCATCTGCCCTGCAGACCATAACTCCTACAGAGCCCTGACCCCCATCTGCCCTGCAGACCATAACTCCTACAGAGCCCTGACCCCCATCTGCCCTGCAGACCATCACTCCTACAGGCCCCTGACCCCCATGTGCCCTGCAGACCATCACTCCTACAGGCCCCTGACCCCCATCTGTCCTGCAGACCATAACTCCTACAAAGCCCTGACCCCCATCTGCCCTGCAGACCATCGCTCCTACAGAGCCCTGACCCCCATCTGCCCTGCAGACCATCACTCCTACAGACCCCTGCTGCAGACCATCGCATTACACGTACGGTACTACAGACCCCTGACCCTGCAAAACTTCATAAAAAATGTCCCCAGAGAGAAGCTTACCAATTCCAATGTCCAGAAACTCCTCACACGGCCATTTCTGTCATCTTCTACCTCACAGAAATCCCGGGGACACAGACAGACCCTGCAGCAACACAGTCCTGACTGACCCTGACCGGCTGCTTCCTCACTACTGCTAGGGTAGTGACTAAATCCCATACCGCAAAGGGACCTCACTGGGTGCGCGCACACAGCTCCCAGGCAAGCCCCGCCCCGGCCGGATTTCATTGGCTGCTCCACTCCGCGCTTCCTATCAGTTAAAATCAGACCCTGCCGGACCCCCGACCCTAATCCGAGCGTTTAGTGTTAGGGTTAGGGTTGGGGGTCGGATTAGGGTTACTAAAATCATCTAACTATCCCCTTCCCACACAACAACCCTAACCCTAACCCTCGGGGTTGGTGCTAATCAGGAGGGTTAGGGTTAGGGTTGGGGCTGTGGGGAGGGTTAGACATGAGAATCAGTGGGACGTAACCCTAATCCGACCCCCAACCCTAACCCTAACACTAATTAGGGTCGGGGGACCGGCAGGGTCTGATTTTAACTGATAGGAAGCCCGGAGTGGAGCAGCCAATGAAATCCGTCCGGGCGGGGCTTGCCTGGGAGCTGTGTGCGCGCACCCAGTGAGGTCCCTTTGCTGTATGGGATTTAGACACTACCCTACTGCTAGGAAAGGCCGGGAAACCATGAGCTCCTCCCACACAAGTCACATGACCGTGATGTCATCAAGGGTACATAGAGTCACTTGGAAATAGCATCTACCATAGTACAGGAAAGAGATAGTGAAGGACCTTGGCATGTGACTATGATGTCACCGCAGGTCCTGTATGTACACTGCACTATGGAGGAGGAAGAAAGAAGATACAGTGTGGGAAGGGGAGGACAATCAGGGGTGCACAGTCTGGAGTGGGGAGGGGGACAGGGGGGGACAGGGTGACACCAATCTGGGATGGGGGGAGACACATAAGAGAGTTGGGGTCCAGTGTTTATTTAGGGGGCTGGTCTGGTTGTACATTATTCTATACTTAACCCCTTAATAACTGCCCTCTCCAAATATATATCACATATATATAAACCTCACCTACTATCTGCAGGGGTTGGGAACCTTGGCTCTCCAGCTGTTGCAGAACTACAACTCCCATCATGTCTGGACAGCCAAAGTTTTAGCTTTGACTGTCCATGTATGATGGGAGTTGTAGTTTTGCAACAGCTGGGGAGCCATGGTTCCCTACGCCAATCTATAAAGCACCTGTATTTGTATATACAGTGACCATGATACAAGAGTCATTTTTCTAGATTACTTCTATTTTGAATTTGGTGATGAAATACTGTACTGGAGGTGACGGAGTACCTTACTGGAGGTATTGCTGGTGCTGTTGTCTCCGTTGCTGAGTGGAGGTGATCGAACATCGGGAAATCCTACGTTCTATAGAACTCGAACATTCATGAACCTGCCGCATTTGATTGCTGATGTCTTCCCGGTCCGTGGGAAAGGAGGAGACTGCCCAGCAACCCGCCTGGAATTCCGGGATTCAGCCTAGGTAATAGGCTGAATCCTGGAATTCCAGTCAGTACGTACCCGGGCACTCTCCTCCTTTCCCACGGACCGGGAAGACATCAGCAATCTAATGCGGCAGGTTCGTGAGTGTTCGAGTTCAATTGATCCTAGGATTTCCCGAGGTTTGATCGACTCTACTGCTGAGCGTACCTTTGCATTAGTAGATGGCACCATAGAATCACATTACACTGGGTGTCACACTGGAGATAAATCAGGAAGCTTCGCCTCCTAATTCACAGGTACAGACAGCAGGGAGTGGAGACAATGGCGCCTCCGTTAAGGTATAGACAGCAGGGAGTGGAGACAACGGCTCCTCCTCAGGTGCAGACAGCAGGGAGCGGAGACAACGGCGCCTCCGTTAAGGTACTTGGGGACCAAATTTTAAATGGGAAAAATGGAATTAATTTAAAAAATGGTGATAGAGCCCAGAGCTTCCTAAAAATCATTCTTCATAGAAACATTCCAGGTACACAGTAAATATGACATTATTTATCCCATATTGTGAATACCACACGAATAGCTCATCTAAACTTCATAACTCCCCCACATATACTGTATATGTTATATACCAGCAGTGAAAGGACGACATGGGACCCCCTGTGCTTACTGTGCCCACAGGGGGGGGGGGGGGGGGCGCAAAATTTAATCTTTGCCCTGGGTGCAGGAGACCCTAGCTACACCTCTGCCTGGGGGAATTACAGGTCCACACCACCAATCATCTTACACACTGGTGCAGCCTCCCTAAAACCTCTACAGCGCCCCAGAAGAGAGAGAGAACACAGAGAGTAACTTGTAACTTGTTTCTGTGGAAGCCCTTGTGCCTACCTGAAATCGTGACAAGTCCATGAGTAAGGCTGCTTTGCACCACAAGGCCCAGCCATCCTGCAGGTAACAGCACTATACTCACACTGCAGCTCTCAGTGTGTCTCCTCATTCCAGAGCTCAGCACTATACACAGAGATCTAAACACCTACAGACTTTAAAACTACTACCACCATCATTGTTTTATCACCCTCTTACTCTCTTCCATACCCTGGTAGTCCGCTGCACATGGCTTAATAATAACATGGGAGCCACCAAGTCCTAACACCCTTCTATGATAGAACTCTCTCACAAACTTCCATATTGTGACCCAAATACTAATGGTCTTATATTATTTTGATAAATACAGGGGTAAGTCAGCTCACCATAAGGAAACTTGTGCAGGGTTGGTGTTAATCCCAGTTGAAGCAAGTGGATGCGAAGCGGGCCGCGCCCGGTGAATAATGGAAATAGAATGTAGAGAGTTCACAGCTTCCAACAAAGTAGATTCTTTATTTAGGGCATATAAAAATTACAAAAAGGGAGGATAAAAACGTAGGCCTACATGTTTCGGGGCGAAACCCCTTGATCACGGTTGCCGTGATCTTTGTAGTGGTCTTTTTACTCCTAGGTCTGTAACCATGACAAGGGGGCATCCTCTACGTCTAGAGGAAAGAAGATTTTATCATCAGCATCGACGCAGGTTCTTTACTGTACAAGCGGTAAGACTGTGGAACTCTCTGCCACATGATGTTGTCATGGCCGATTCATTAAATAAGTTCAAGGGAGGCCTGGATGCTTTTCCTGAACAATATAATATTACAAGTTATGAGCATTAGATTTCTTGTGATACGTTGATCCAGGGATTGTTCTGGTTGCCATTTACACTGTTAACCATGTGGGAATAATATTGCTATATCTCAAAGGTTGGATAATTCAGTATGCTACAGTATATTTTTTTTAAAATAATATATATATATATTTATTTTTTTTAACCATGGCAATGCCCATTCCCCAACAAAATTTTAAATCAACCCTTTTTCCATTTTACAGATAAAAAATTATAGATAGATAAAACTTTTTACATTTTATAAGCCCTATTAAAAGACATATATTAAATTATTAGCTTGCATTTACTGATCAATGCTATGCCATTGTATAGTATTCATCAGAATTATCGCCAGTCTGCACATAGAGTCTGCCAGTGGGCAAGCTCTATGAGAAGAGCGTCGATCCAACAGGACTAAGGTAAGTATTATATTATCAGTCAGTGACAGGTACTTCTTACACTCAATCCCTTAAATGCTTTGATTGCTCTTAAGCAGCATTAAAGGAGTTAATGACAGGCAGCTGCACGATCATGGCTACCTGTCATCAGGCACTGCTTCTAGGACACTAATGTGAGTGGGGCTGCCCTGCACATATTAAAACCCCTTCACAGTCAGGAACGTATGTATACATTACACGTATGTATACATTACATGTGTGTGTATTGTGGATGTGAGGGTGTCAACAACATTATTCTGCACACAGAAACACCTATATATATATATATATATATATATATATATATTAGTTTTTTTTTTAATTATTCTTTTTAGACTAGGACAATATTATAAGCAATATTTAGATTTCCTATACTGATCAATGCTAACTACTGCATAGCATTGATCAGTTAGATTTGTTACCTGCTGGTAAAACCTGACTATGGCAGACGTAACAGATACTTTGGCTAGTACGGAGACCTAGTAAATGCCTCCAATTACTATAGTAGCCAAAGTAAACAGTAACACTGGACACCAGGCAGAGAGGTCAGTGAGGCATTTAAATGCTGAGCCATATATACAAAAGGCGAGAGCAGTGTGAGCACAGTCCCATACTAGATCTCCCCATACTTCTGGAGACATAAAAGTACATACAGTATATACTATATACAGTATACTATACAGTATACAGCTATAAAAGATACAGATGTATTTTTAATGTAATAATTAGCTGCTAATCAGTGCACATATTGTAAGGACAAACATCTTAGCACAGTGCTAGATTTAAAACATGCTCTAGGCAGCCCCAGCATGCATTCCTTTGGTCAGGCACAGAGAGATTTGATGCGGATGCCCTGCTGCTCAGTGTATTGGAGTAGTGACTGCTCTTGCACATGCTTTTCTTGGGGCTAAGCATCCAGCCAAATGGGAGTAAGCAGTGATGCATACAGCATTGCTGCTTACTTCGTTAGGCAGAGAGCAGAGTTTGGCCCAGCAAACGTAAACTAAGCTTCGGGCCACAGAGTGTTTACCTCACTACTCAGAGTACAGGAGCAGGGACTTCTGCCTTTCCTGTACATGACTGGCTCCAAATAAATCCCCCCAAATTTAGAAGGAAATTGATTCTAAACAACTCGATTCACTCTTCTCTATTTATAGCCAATTTTCAGGTCCTTGGAAAATAGGATTCTGGATTCCTTCCATTATGCAACAGGATGACCTTTACAATGTATATGCCATCTGTGTATGGGCTAATGATATACAAAGTAAAAATGCAGTGATTTTGCCTTGAGTAGTTATTTATTATTACTTTTCTGGATGAGACATAATATATCAATACAGATGCTGAACTCGTCTGAAAGAACCAATTCTGGGATTAGCAGCTCCCCAGTCACTGTATCTCCTGTATTCTCCAGGTCTCAGGTAATACTGGCGTCCCCTGTAGTTGGGCTCCTCATAGAACATCCAATATCCATCATCTACGTGGCAGGAGTGAATGTTATTGTAGTGGAATTGTTCATAGACATGAGGACAATCCTCAGTAAACTCCATCATTTGACCTCTGAAATCATCTTTCTCATACACTCTAATCCTGAATGGTCCACGATGCTGTGTTATAAATTAAAAAGAAAAAGTTTAATTTATCCAGGAAAAGTGCATTTCATGGGATGAAGAATAATCCCTTTTAGGGTGCCTGTCACACGTACAGGATTTGCAGCAGATTTGATGCTGTGTTTAGTTATTTAGTCAAATCTGCTATGGATCCTGTATGTGTGAAGCTACCCTTCTTTCCTGATGGTTGTTAACTAACCATTTCTCTTCAATAGATTAAAGAACCATTTATAAGAGTTTTTTGTGCCTAGGCTAGTCTACTTTAAAGATTTAAAACAATAAAGTTACAGAAATATCCAAAAATACATGACATACATTTCAGTGATATTAATTAAGAAATTATATACCTGTGGAGTTATACGGCAGGATCTGATGGAGTCATTGTAGCCCATCCATTGCTGGAAGTCAGGGTATTCTCCTTTCCTAAGGAAGTATTGGTGTCCTCTGAAGTTGGGATGTTCATACAGGATCCAGTTTCCATTCTCAACTCGGATAGAATTACAACGATTGAAGTATGAGGAAAGATCAGAGGAGTCAGAGTTGCACTCATGAGAGCGTCCCTGAAAATTTTTGCCTTCGTAGAAGATTATCTGCAATTTTCAAGAAAAATCTCAGTATACTGTATATAAATTCAGATTTTAAAGCTCACATACAAAAGTTTGTACTGTCAATAATTACAAATTGTCTGGTTTCTACTTAATTAATGTTATGAACTGCAGTTTTGATCACCTCACCGCTGCTGATAACATGTCAGTTGTTTCTTCAAATTGCTTCTGTTCTTTTTTTCCACACCCCGTTACTTCAGCAAGGCAAAGGTTTCTAACTTATTAGGTACTCCTTCTTCTTAGGCTGTTTCTAATGGCTTATAAGTAACTGCTATAAAACTATAAATCTTCTCCCAAACTTGTCTCGAGTGTTAGCTCAGTACAATCTTTGCTAATTCTGAACACTGTTTCTATTAAGGATTACATGGCTGGTACTTGCTGTTCTACAGTTTGCTGTGTAAGGCCAGTGTAAAGTTCTGTGCCCTTTTACTACTGTCCAAAGACTCTGATTCATGTTCAAAACAAGTTTGATTCTGTTTTATATGATCTGGTCTTATAACAATACATGTAAATGTGACATTTAAAATTCTATACTTTCTATACTATGTTATAGAATTTCGATAAAAAATCAGCATTCATTATTTGACCTCAAGTAGTCTTCTTCATGTATCTGAAGATTATGTAAATGTTACACTAGAGCATGACAGATTAATATATGATGCCCATTCACAGGTAATCCTGGGTTTTGGTTTACATTAGCATATCTACAATACTGGCACACATTCACCATATTAATTGCATGATTAAATTGTGATGTGAATGACGCACCACTTACCTTAACCATCTTAGACGTAGGAGTGTTATTGGAGCTGTACTCTGTCATGAGTGGAAGACCTTTTATACTGTATGTGTAGTACTGCTGATGTAGGGGCAAATTACACAGCTATTCTTTACTATATACTGTAGCATGCTTAGTTCTTTTGTTTTCTTTTGCTCATGTGATCAATTTCATTCATTCCCGAAACTCTTCAGTACAACTACATGCTTATTTGTCCAGATTCAACAATTGTGACACAAAGTGCAATCATCTCTTTGTATGTGTAGTTGTATGTTAACTATATGTAACACAATAAGGCCATTTTTACTAAGTAAAATGCACCAAAATTCTGGTACAAATTGTGTTACAGAATTGGTAAACATGCAATTTTTCCCATTTATTAGGCCTTTTTAATACTGCTCACTGTAAATGTGGGGTTCTAGTTAGAGGACTTCTAAAATGCACCAGATTTATTAATGAAAAGCACTACAATACTGGAGCAAAACAACAGTGAAAAGTAAGCAACTAAAATATAGTACAGTATAGTAGTATAGTATATTGATATATGTTTATAATAATATTTCAATTAAAAAAATGCGCTTGCATTTTTTCACCTAGAGACCCACATGAGCCCTTATTTTTTCTGACACCAATGACAGGCTTAATTTTTCCATAAATTATGCTGTTAAACGGAAAAAGATTATTTGTACAGTGAAATTGAAAAAAAAAAAGGAATTTGTTTACATTTTGGGGGGTTTCGTGTTTACGCCATTCGTCCTATAGTAAAACTGACATGTATTCTATGTTCCCCAAGTCAGTATGATTACAACGATATGTAAATTATATAAATTTTACTTTTCTACTTTTTCTATTCTACTTTTAAAAAATTTAAACCTTAAAAAAAAAAAAAAATTGTTTAAAGCGAATGTAGGTACATTCGCTTTAAGAGTTCCACATGGATAGAACAGCAATGGTGTGGAGAAGCTGGTGCCATGGTCCCTTTTTTGAACCACGCCCTGGTTCCGGGGAATGGTGCGATTTTATTCCCAGGCACTGGCCGGGGTAAAGCACTGAAGGCGGGCTTCCCCAGCCCTCTATGATGCAGCTCCTTTGATTCTAAAGAAGCCGTGTCGTAAAGGGGGTTTTGTCACACTGGGGGCTGGCTGGCCCGCCTCCAGTGCTTCACCCCCAGTCGGTGCCTGTTCTGCTTAGAGTTAGGTTCTTTGGATTCTGTTATTGAACATGAAAAGAAAGTCAGACAAATCAGCAATAGTTAAACATAGTTTATTGAAAATATAATAAATCACTAACCACTGTCAAACTTCATTGATGAGTTCCGAAATGGGTATCGTCAGGAAAATATCACCAAGCCTTAGCGATAGGTCACTTCAAGCAGCTTTAGGCGTCCCCAATCACTGCTGTCAATTGATGATCACAAAGGTGTGGTCATATCTAACATGTTATATACCCATTTTTGCGTCAATAAAGTAGGCAGTTGCAGATGAGTTCCCACATCTGTAAGGCATTACAGTAATACCTCGGTTTTCAAACGCTTTGGAACTCGAACTGCTTGGTATTCTAACAAAAATTTACCCAGAAGTAGTGTTTGGAATTCGAACTTTGCTCAGTTTTCGAACGTTTTTCGAACGTTTTTGCAATCGTAGATGGTGGGTTGTACCTGGCGAGTTAAGCAGTGTTGAGGCTTCACATACAGTACAATGCTGTATAAGACTGCTGAAGTGCATTTACAGTGCAGTAGTAGTAAAGGCAGTGCACCACCATCTCCCATACATTACAGTGTTTAGATGGGGGGAACGCTATACAGTAAAGGATGGGTTAAGAGTTGGTGACTACTGTACTATAATTGCTGGTTCTGATGAACATTTCTTATGTTTAATGTCCTGTACAGTATAGTGATGTTCTGTACTGTACTGTAGTGATTATACTGAGCACTTATCAGTGTAATAAATGAGTATTGTAGGTAATTATTGGTGGCTGCTGGAACCAATTCATCACATTTACATTATTTCCTATGGGAAGACACTGCTCGGTTTTCAAACTGCTTGGTTCTCAAACTGCCTTCCGGAACCAATTAAGTTCGAGGTACCACTGTACTTATCTTACTAGAATGTTGTCAACAAGACTGGCCAAATTTTGCTGACTGCTTCCCATAACTTATCAAGTCTGGCAGAGTGATCCAAAATATGGTTCACTTACATAAGACTAAAAATAAAGTGAAAAACAAGAGAAAAAAACAAGGTTACATGAGCTGGCTTATGACCGGCCATGTTGTTTCCCAACAGCCATCTTTGTATGGTTCAGCGCCATTTTGTATGGTTTGGCGGACTCCGACCGCCATTTTATATGCGGCAGCAGTCATTTTAGCATTTGTATCACAGTGCCCAGGAATAGAACGGCACGGTACACGGGAACCGGGACGTGGTTCAAAAACAGGACCACAGCTCCGTGGTACATTTGCTTTAAATTTGCCCTATTCCCATCCTTATAATGCTTTTATCCTTTGGTCTATGGGGCTGCGTGAGAAGTCACTTTTAGCACCATGATCTTTTCTTTCTATCAGTGCCTTGCTTGCTTATATGCGACTTTTTGTTGACTTTTTATTAAATTTTTTCTGGATTCAATGTGACAAAAAAAATCTACAATTTTGCACTTTGACAGGTTTTTGTGCTTACTCTGTATATCATGCGAGATCAAGTGATAATTGTCATGTGATAATTTAATAGTTTGAGGGAGATTACACACACGGCAATATCAAATATGTTTGCATATTTTTATATATAAAATGGGACAAGGGGGTTGATTTAAACTTTTATTAGGGGAAGGGATTTTTTTAATCAAAAATACTTTTTTTTTTTTTTTTTTTTACTGTACACATTCACTTTTAGTCCTGGGGGACTTTTATTATTGTTGGACCGCACCCCCTAATAGCCGCGGTCCCTAGCTTCAGATAGCAGCTGGGATTGTGGACGTTCAGACGGGGGTCGCCACGCTACCTCTCTCTGAACAGCCTCAAACGCATCAGAACATACATAGGTTCTAATGCGGGATGGGGAAATGTCTTCTAACCTATGTTGATCTACCTTGGCTATTTAATGCAGAAGTTCAGGATGATGTTTGGAAAGCCTGAGATAGGATATTTTAGGATTTGGAATTAGAATCCAAGAGCATTGGGGTAAGTCCTCTATGTCTATCCAAAACGTATGTGGAGGGGCATAGAACCATAGAATGTAGAATCTAAAACACAGGCCACTTACATAGCTATACAATAATTTTCCAAATTGCTTTTTACAGGTCAAGATGTACTTTGTCACATGCTTGCTTTCCCTGCCAAAATACATAGCATGAGTAATTTATTTAACCTCTTAAGGACATAGGACGTACCGGTACGTCCTATGTCCTCACTTGCACTTCAAAGCGGGGTCGCGCGGCGGCCCCGCTTTGAAGTGCCGCGATCCCGGGTGCCGCGTGTAGCCCGGGACCGCCGCTATTAGCGGGCACGGTCTGATCGCCGTGCCCGCTAATTAGCTAATCGGAGGCAGCTGTCAAAGTTGACAGCTGCCTCCGATTACCGGAGGCAACGTTTCCCTGGTGTCTAGTGGGGGAGATCGCTCCTCCGGGACCTTGTCCCGGAGGAGCGATCTCCGTTACTGATGCCGGCCGGGGACGCGTCCAAGATGGCGCCGTCCTCGGCTCGGCACTCGTTTGTATTCGGCTGCAGCAGCCGAAAGCAAACGAGTGCCGATCTCATGGATCTCTGCAGCATATCTATGCTGCAGAGATCTCAATGAGAGATCCAAGTGTATATACTAGAAGTCCCCTAGGGGGGCTTCTAGTATATGTGTAAAAAAAAAAAAAAAAGTGTTGTTAATAGTAAAAAGCCCCCTCCCCTAATAAAAGTCTGAATCACCCCCCTTTTCCCAGGTTTTAAATAAAAGTAAACAAATAAATAAATAAATAAACATGTTTTCTATCGCCGCGTGCGTAATCGCCCGAACTATTAATTAATCACATTCCTGATCTCGTACGGTAAACGGCGTCAGCGCAAAAAAATCCCAAAGTGCAAAATTGCGCATTTTTGGTCGCATCAAATCCAGAAAAAATGTAATAAAAAGCGATCAAAAAGACGTATATGGGCAATCAAGGTACCGATAGAAAGATCACATCATGGCGCAAAAAATGACACCTTACACAGCCCCATAGACCAAAGGATAAAAGTGCTATAACCCTGGGAATGGAGCGATTTTAAGGAACGTATATTGGTTAACAACGGTTTGAATTTTTTACAGGCCATCAGATACAATATAAGTTATACATGTTATATATCGTTTTAATCGTAACGACTTGAGGAACATGCATAACAAGTCAGTTTTACCCCAGGGTGAATGGCGTAAAAACACATTTCCCCCAAATAAAAGAAATGCATTTTTTTTTTCAATTTCACCACACTTCGAATTTTTTTCTGGTTTCGCAGTGTACTTTATGCAAAAATTCAGCCTGTAATTGCAAAGTACAATTAGTGACGCAAAAAATAAGGGGTCATGTGGGTTTCTAGGTGGAAAAATGCAAGTGCTATGACCTTTTAAACACAAGGAGGAAAAACCGAAAACGTAAAAACGAAAATGGGCCATGTCCTTAACCTCTTAAGGACATATGACGTACCGGTACGTCATATGTCCGCACTTGCACTTCAAAGCGGGGCCGCGCGGCGGCCCCGCTTTGAAGTGCCGCGATCCCAGGTGCCGCGAGTAGCCCGGGACCGCTGCTATTAGCGGGCACGGTCTGATCGCCGTGCCCGCTAATTAGCTAATCGGAGGCAGCTGTCAAAGTTGACAGCTGCCTCCGATTACCGGAGGCAACGTTTCCCTGGTGTCTAGTGGGGGAGATCGCTCCTCTGGGACCTTGTCCCGGAGGAGCGATCTCCGTTACTGATGCTGGCCGGGGACGCGTCCAAGATGGCGCCGTCCTCGGCTCGGCACTCGTTCGTTTTCGGCTGCAGCAGCCGAAAGCAAACGAGTGCCGATCTCATGGATCTCTGCAGCATATCTATGCTGCAGAGATCTCAATGAGAGATCACAGTGTATATACTAGAAGTCCCCCAGGGGGGCTTCTAGTATAAGTGTAAAAAATTAAAATAAAGTGTTGTTAATAGTAAAAAGCCCCCTCCCCTAATAAAAGTCTGAATCACCCCCCTTTTCCCAGGTTTTAAATATAAGTAAACAAATAAATAAATAAATAAACATGTTTGGTATCGCCGCGTGCGTAATCGCCCGAACTATTAATTAATCACATTCCTGATCTCGTACGGTAAACTGCGTCAGCGCAAAAAAATCCCAAAGTGCAAAATTGCGCATTTTTGGTCGCATCAAATCCAGAAAAAATGTAATAAAAAGCGATCAAAAAGACGTATATGGGCAATCAAGGTAGCGATAGAAAGATCACATCATGGCGCAAAAAATGACACCTCGCACAGCCCCATAGACCAAAGGATAAAAGCGCTATAAGCCTGGGAATGGAGCGATTTTAAGGAACGTATATTGGTTAACAACGGTTTGAATTTTTTACAGGCCATCAGATACAATATAAGTTATACATGTTATATATCGTTTTAATCGTAACAACTTGAGGAACATGCATAACAAGTCAGTTTTACCCCAGGGCGAATGGCGTAAAAACACATTTCCCCCAAATAAAAGAAATGCGGTTTTTTTTTTCAATTTCACCACACTTTGAATTTTTTTCTGGTTTCGCAGTGTACTTTATGCAAAAATTCAGCCTGTAATTGCAAAGTACAATTAGTGACGCAAAAAATAAGGGGTCATGTGGGTTTCTAGGTGGAAAAATGCAAGTGCTATGACCTTTTAAACACAAGGAGGAAAAACCGAAAACGTAAAAACGAAAATGGGCCATGTCCTTAAAGGGTTAAAGGGTTAAAGTGTCACTGTCGTGAATTTTTTTTTTGCAGAAATCAATAGTCCAGGCGATTTTAAGAAACTTTGTAATTGGGTTTATTATCCGAAAAATGCATTTTATCATGAAAAAGCAGTTTGAAGCTCTCCCCCCTGTCTTCATTGTTCTCCTATGGAGAGAGCTAAAGAAAAGACCAAAACAGGACAACAAAGAGTTAATCTACAAATCCCTCATGGGATATCTCCTGTGACAGTCACCAGTGACCTGTCTGAGCTCGGATTACAGCTGTCACCCAGCTCCGTGCCTGTAATCCTCTGTTATCTGCTTTCTGCTGCCGGCTAACTCCCTCCTTCCTCCTCCCCCCTCCCCTCTCCCTAGAGCAGACAGGGTACGTCTGATGCAACAAGTCACAATTTTCAGATTTTTCAGAGTGGATGAAAAAGAGGAAGGAGGGGGGGACCTGGGAAAAGGCTTTTTACATGCAGATAATGGCAGATTTGGCTAATAAACCCAATTACAAAGTTTCTTAAAATCGCCTGGACTATTGATTTCTGCAAAAAAAAATAAATACGACAGTGACTCTTTAAGGGCATTAAGAATGTGTGTGGGGTGGGGATAGGTAAACCTTGGGCCTTGGAGGAGATAGGTCATCCATGGAATAATTAAAGACATGTTTTTTTGACCAAACCAAAGAGGTAAAATGCCCCAGGCGCAAGCCTAGGGGGGGGGGCGCCAGACTCCCGCACACACAGCCCTTGTCATTTTCAAAGCTACTGATGCTGTGTGTGCAGGAAGACTGTGGTGTAGTATGGGGTTCTGCTCTGTGTTCCCTGTATGCAGGGCAGGCATTAGGACAGTATCGGGTACTGCTGTCATGGACAGGGCTAGCAGTAGGGACCCTTACAACTTCCCACCTATGGGCCAGTTCACACTGAGTAAACACGGCGTAATTCCGCGGCGAAGCTCTCCGCCGCGGAATCCCGCCATGCTCAGTGTGCTGCTTTAAGTGAATGAGAGGGTGCGCGCTTGTTCGCTGCCGGCGCTCTCCGCTCAGAGAGCTAACATGTTAGTTCTTTGAGCGGAGATGAGAGGATGCGGACAAGCACGCGCTCTCCCATTCGCTCAAATCAGCACACTGATTCCGGCACACGGGATTCCACGGGATTCAGTGGCGGAGAGCTCCGCTGGGGAATTATGTCGTGTTGTAAGGGTCCCTACTGCTAGCCCTGTCCCTGACAGTACCCGATACTGTCCAAATTCAGTGTTTACTCAGTGTGAACTGGCCCTATCAGTGAGACCAGGGGCCGTCCCCATCAGCCTCTGCAGGGCAACACGTGCATACACAGAAAGCAGCAGGGGGTGGGGACATCGGGGCACCATTAGGAAGACCAGGTATGTGCAACATTTCCCCCTTAGTTCTTGTGTATTTATGCCCTAGCTGCTGATGCTTTGTGCAGCCAGGGTATATATACAGCAGTAGCTATAATGGGAAATCACTCTGCAGTGTGTTCTGTCATTACAGAGGCTGGGCTGTTAGTGTGTCTGTCTGACCTTCCTATAGTGCAAGGAGCTGGGAGCATGGCTGCCTGTCACATCCATCACTAAGCACAGAGCTGAGGGGAGCCCTGGGCCTAGTGCTGGCTGTATACAGGAAGCTTCGCTCCTGCAGTCAGATGGTCTAACAGCTCCAAACTGTCCCGGATTCCGCGGGACAGTCCCGTTTTCGGGGTGCTGTCCCGCGGTCTTGGAACGGCACCCAGTGTCCCGCATTATATGTGGCCCCACCGAAAAAAACAATAAACCAGTAACTCACCTGTCCGCCGGTCCCAGCAGCTCCTCTCCCGGCAGAGCGCGCACTCCCATCATCCTTCGGGGCGGGCAGCGGGGTATACAGACACTGACTGTGCCGGAAGTGACCTGCAGACTCTATCATGAATTACTTCCGGCACAGTCAGTGTCTATATACCCCGCTGCCCGCCCCGGAGGATGACGGGAGTGCGCGCTCTGCCGGAAGAGGAGCTGCTGGGACCAGCGGACAGGTGAGTTACTGGTTTATTGTTTTTCTGGTCAGGCCACACAAATGGGAGGATTGGCTACTATGTGGGGCGCTATATGGGGGATTGGTTACTATATGGGGGGATTGGCTACTATGTGGGCACTATATGGGGGATTGGATAATATGTGGGGCACTATATGGGAGCATTGGCTACTATGTGGGGCACTATATGGGGGCATTGGCTACTATGTGGGGCACTATATGGGGGCATGGGCTACTATGTGGGGCACTATATGGAGGGATTGGCTACTATGTGGGCACTATATGGGGGCATTGGCTACTATGTGGGGCACTATATGGGGGATTGGCTACTATGTGGGGCAGTATATATGGGGGCATAAGCTACTATGTGGGGCACTATATGGGGGCATTGGCTTTTATGTGGGGCTCTAAATGGGGCATTGCATACTATGTGGGGCATATATGGGGGCATTGGATACTATGTGGGGCACTATGTGGGGGATTGGATACTATGTGGGGCACTATATGAGGCATTGGATACTATGTGGGGCACTATATGGGGGATTGGATACTATGTGGGGCACTATTGGGGGGATTGGATACTATGTGGGGCACTATAATGGGGGATTGGATATTATATAGGGCATTTTTGGGGGATTGGATACTGTATAGGGCACTATTCAGTCAGCAGCAGCATGTGGTCACTGTAGGGGAGTGGCTATGGAGGGTTGCTATGGGGGTGTGGCTATGGAGGGTCGCTATGGGGCGTGGCTATGGAGGGTCGCTATGGGGGCGTGGCTATGGGGACCGCAGCGCACATGTCCCTCTTTGCAAAAGTTGGGAGGTATGATATTACTATGTAGTGTGATCTGCCCCCAGCAATCCTCTGTATAGTAGTGCTATAATGTCATGCAGGCTGTATATTACTATATAGTGGGATCTGCCCCAGCAATCCTCTGTATAGTAGTGCTATAATGTCCTGCAGACTGTATATTACTATACAGTGGGATCTAACCCAGCAGTCCTCTGTATAGTAGTGCTATAATGTCCTAAAGGCTGTATATTACTATACAGTGTGATCTGCCCAAGCAATCCTCTGTATAGTAGTGCTATAATGTCATGCAGGCTGTAGATTACTATACAGTGTGATCTGCCCCAGCAATCCTCTGTATAGTAGTATATACTTTATTATACTATACTATATTACTATATAGTGTGATCTGCCCCAGCCAGTCACTGTTGTGGCTGCACGCAGGATTCTGCTTCGGGCCACAAGAGAATTTTTTCAATATATATACAGTATATATACAGTATATATGTATATATATTATGGGAGGGGGCCCCATACAGTTTTTTGCTATGGGGCCCCATGAATCCTAGTTACGCCCCTGAATGTAAGGCCATGTTCACACAACGTACATGTTGTATAAATCACGGCTGTTGTTGCAATCCGTCTAGAGCATATACACATAGTATACACTGTGGCTGGGATCACAAGTGGCGCCGCAAGAAACTGATATGTCAGTTTTCTGTGGCCACTATTCATTGTGTGAAGCAGTGAATTGGGATGCGCCCGCATCCCAGATCCGCAGAAATGAAGATCATGCGGGCGGTACTGCCAGATCTTCTCTCTGACACCTGCCGTTCTTCTCTGATACCAGACATTCTGTGACCCGGCCTGGTCACAGAACGTCAGGTGTCTTACGCCATGTGAACATGGCCCATGGCTGTATTTTAGTCACTGGGTGCAGTATATGGCAGCATTATATTTAGGAGGTACAGTGTTGGTGCTGTGTTGGTGACAGTACTGAGCTGACATGAGGTGAGAATAAAGTTGCTAAGCCTGCTGACTATTGCGCCATTTCATTAATAGGAATCAGATCCACACACAATACTCAGCAGGTGTCGTATAGTGGCCTTCAGTCCTGTCTGCTTATACAGCTCTCAACACAGAGGAGTGTGTGTGTTCGGTAAGAGCTTTGGGAGGGGGGCACCCTGAATCTTTGCCCCTAATGCAGGAAAGGCTAGCTACGCCTCTGCTTAATGGTTGATTGGTATGAGCCCCAGGAGCTATTGCTCTTTGATGACTCTGCTCCCATTCATCCAGTGGTCCATCCACCTGCCCCAGTTGAAGACCTTGAATGCACAGATGCCCAACCACTTTTGAGGATGAGGATTTGGTAAAGGTAGTACAAATGAGCAGGGGACCATCACTGGCCATCTCTGACGATGATGAAACCCATCTGCCAATTTCTGAGACTTTAAGCAGCGTGAAGACAGTTGTAAAGGGCAGGGAAGAGACCCCCACATGGACTTTAGGCAATGACAGTCTGGAGGAAGAAGTGGTGGTCACCCAACAGGGCAAAATGGGGAGCAGAGGGCATAGTGAACGGCCTGTGTCTGATATCTCAGTACTGCTGGTACTGCCCACTGCCCCACGACGACTAGACACAAGTGGTTTGCATGCTGTGCCACTAGGGTCTCAATTGAGGTGTAAATATAAATTACCTCAGAACACAATGCATGATAAGACACCTAAATGCCAATAATGAGCTACAATGGATGAGACACAAGAAAAGCCAGCTTCCTCTGCTTCCTCTTCTGCTTCTGTTGTCTTAGCCTCTTCATCCCCATTACTAGTGATAGTCCCACCTGTCTCCCCTCAAAGGAAGTATGGTCCAAACCCCAAACCCTGGAGAGAAAACATAAATACATAAAATTGCTCTTATTTGAAGTGCTCCCATTAAGGCAGGTGGAAAGTTATGGTTTCTAGCAACCGATAGTGGTGGTTGTCCCGTAGAATGACATTCCCAGCTGCCACTACTTTTCTAGGTGGGCCATCCCTCACCTGCATCAACAAGTTACTGATAAGATAAGGTGTGTACTGATTATGTGGACCGTAAGCATGGTCAGGGACATTGCATCTCCCCAACTGCTCACTAGGTAATCTAGTAGTGGCTGAGCCTGACATGGAAACAGTCTTGGCACATGTACTATCACCACCCAGGAATTGCTGTACAGCAATCCTTTTCCCTTGTTGCCTCCTCCTCCCCTTACTGTGCTTCCTCCTCTGCCACCTCTTTATATAGCCAGGGGAGCCCACACACCACCAATTTAAGCACAGCTAGGGGGAAGCAAGAGCAGGCTCTCCTAAAATTGATCTCCTTCGAAGGATAAACCCCAAACCATACAGGAGCTATTGGTGGGCATAGAGCAGCAGACAGATGAATAGTTGTTGCCACAAAACCTGAAGCCTGGAAAGATGGTGTTTGACAAAGGGCGAAATCTGGTTGCAGATTTGGGCCAAGTAAAATTGATGCATACCCCTTGCCTGGCACGCATGTGCTAAACTTGGTGGTGCTGAGTTTCCTGCACATTACCCTGATATACCAGATCTGCTACAAAAGGTGCAGTCCATGTATGCGCACTTTAAGAATTCTCATCCTGCTGCGGCTCACCCATCTGGGCTGCAGCGAAACTTTGGCCTTCCCTACTACTACCTCATATGTGAGATGAGCGAACATGCTTATTCAAGCTTACTATTCAATTGAGTATCAGGTTACTTGAAAGTACTCAGTTCTCGATCGAGTACCACGTGATTCTAGACTAAAAATTATAGTCTCCTCCTAACATGTTTAGCAGCTTTAGTTAGCCAATAAATATGCCATGTTGGCTGCAAGCATAGCAGTGATTAGCTGACTGCATCAGGTGACCTGGGTGTAAATAAACCCAGGTCTCCTGATGCTCCATTAACTTGTGGTCTGTTAGCTGACAGGGAGAGCTGCTTAACAGGGACAAAGGTAGTGGAAGGCTTAGTGTGGGTAGTTAGATAGGCAATTTGCTTACAAAAACACCCAAAAATCCTTTGCAGGACTAGTAGTCTGTCAGTGTGACTAAAAAAATTATTTTCCATATACTTGTGGTCTGTTAGCTGATAGTGAAAGCTGCTGGAGAAGGGCAGAGCAAGTGGAGGGCTTAATGTGTTTATCTAGATACTGGTTATTATCTTAAAAAACAGGGCTGTGGAGTCGGCAAGCCTCAGCTCCGACTCCAACTCCGACTCCGACTCCTGCTCCTTCATAAATGGCCAGTCATATACCAGGGGAGTTATTTATCACACTAGCTCAGCAGCATCTCCCTAATGTCCTATATGATCCTGGGGCGACGTCTGAGTGAATAAAGGAATACTGTATATAAAGCAGATTCTCCTGTGTGTGCAGTGGATGCAGCCAGTCTCCAGCCTCCATTTCCTGAACTACTCACAACTAGACTAGATGGAGCAGGTGGTCTTTTCCTGCTGACAGTCTTCTATGTTTCTAACTAAATATTCACCATACCTAAAGAAACACTGCTAACAATGCCAGATACCTGTAATATAGAGGTCAGCCATAGTGATATACAGGGAGTCACACATAGTCGTATAGAGAGGGGTCACACATAGTGATATAGAGAGGGGTCACACATAGTGATATGGAGGTCACACTATGATATAGAAGGTCACTGTGGGGGCACGCAATAGCATGCACACACACACACACAGCCTGCTGCAGCCATAGCATAAACACACACACAGCCTGCTGCAGCCATAGCACACACACACACACACACACACACACACACACACACACACACACAGAGCTTGCTGCAGCCCTAGAGCACACCACACACACACATACACATTACCTGCTGCAGCCATAATGCACACTCACACACACACAGCTTGCTGCAGCCATAGCACACAAACACACAGCCTGCTGCAGCCATAGCACACACACTCACACACACACCCTCCTGCAGCCATAGCATACACACACAGCCTGCTGCAGCCATAGCACACACACACACACACACACACACACCCTCCTGCAGCCATAGCATACACACACAGCCTGTTGCAGCCATAGCACACACACAACCTACTGCAGTCATAGCACGCACACACACACACACACACACACACACACAGCTGCAGCCATAGAACACTGAAGAAAAACACACAATTTTCTCCCAGAGAGAAAACACCACACTGAGGACAGAGGTTACTGCTGCACTACTTATGTCTTCTTCTCCTCCACCTCTATATTACACAGGATATCTTCATATTACACTACTGCTCATATACAGTCATCCAGCATCCAAGAAGAGAACAGCACAGATCTCTCCCCACACAATGGACTCTTCCAGCTCAGAAACAAACTGCCAAATAGTGACCGACAACTTTTCCATGACCACCCTTATGTAATAGGGCCAGTGTCCTAGAATGTTGCTTATAATAAATATTCATGAGCAAAACTCAAAATTCAATTCTACATTTTTTAAAGATTTTTTTTTAAAGCTGGAGTCAGAGTCGGTCCATTTTTTTCCGACTCCGACTCCAGCCAAAACTAGCTCCGACTCTTGACTCCAGCCAGAACTAGATCTGACTGCGACTCCACGACTCCGATTCCGACTCCAGAGCCCTGTTAAAAACAAACAAACATATTCCATACAATATACCAGAATTATAGGGAATAGTGATACTGGTATACAGCTTGTAATAGTCAGTAATCCAATCCTTTCCTGTGCTTGGTTCCAATACTGGCTCCAATACTGCAAAATGTATGATCAGGGCTCCCCCTCCTGTTTTATTAGAACTTATGGAAACCAGTGGTTTACTCACAGGGGATATATGTCAGTATAGAAAGGTATTCCAACATATAGTATGTGCTATGTCTTTAGTGTACAGTAGATGCCATGCCAGGAGGTATTGCAGGAGTAAAGCCAGGAGGTATTGCAGGTGTAATGTCAGGAGGTGTTGCCAGAGTATAACATCAGGAGGTGTTCAGGAGTACAACCAGGAGGTGTTATAGGAGAAAGTGTGGGTTCACTCTGAGGAATTCTCGGGGATAAATTCCGCGGAATTCCGTTGGCTGTACGCGCTCACGGCCACGCGCCTCTCCGCCCAGTGCCATAGGCACCATTGTATGCACGGGCGGATTCCGCTTTCCGCCGAAAGAATTGACACGTCAATTCTTTCGGCGGAATGCGGAATCAGCTGGCCCAAAGTATGGTGTCTATGGAGCCGGCGGAAAGGCGCTTGGGTGTGCGCGCATACAGCTGGCGGAATTCCGCAGAATTTATCCACGAAAATTCCTCAGTGTGAACCCCCCCTAATACCAGGAGAAGTTCAGAAGTATAGCCAGGAGGTTTTGTAGGAATAATACCAGGAAATGTTGTAGGTGTAATGCCAGGAAGTGTTGGAGTAATTCCAAGAGGTGTTGTAAGGGTAATGCCAGGAGGTGTTGCCGGAGTAATTCCAGGAGATGTTGTAAGGATAATGCTAGGAGGTGTTGGAGTAATTCCAGAAGGTGTTGCAGGAGTAATTCCAGGAGGTGTTGCAGAAGTAATTCCAGGAGGTGTTGTAAGGGTAATGCCAGGAGAAAAATGCAGGAATACAAATTGGTACTACTGTTGTTGTTTCCATCTGCTGGAAGTTGCAAATGTAGCTGGAGGACAAGCACTGCTTAGGAAGAGGTCGTAAGCATGGCTGTAATTTGGAACACCTTCCTCACATATTACATATCATCCAAAGGTAGAATTATAACTAAATGGTGGATGAGTATTTGAAAACACGTCTTCTGGCGGATTGATGGCACCTCCCTATTCAATTTCTGGGTTTCCAAATTGGACATCTGGCTAGAACTTGCCAGCTATACCTTAAAGGGAATCTGTCAGCTCCTGGGCACTACCTAAATTGCTGACAGTGTGCTGTAGCTGGTAACCCTCAGTGAGCATGGTGCCTTGTTTGAAATTTTCTGTGCAGCGGATTATGTACAATCTTATGTCTCCAACTGTACAACTGTGCTCGCTCAGCTGTCAGATTGCAGATCAGTCCTCTGTAGGAAGTTTATGTGTGAAACAATCTCTTCTCCTTAATGTGTTAGAGCTGTGGTCTAGGGGTAACTCACCTGTCTAGAGACCTGCCAGCAGTTCATTCTCTGGTTCATATCCCCTGATGAAAATTGAATAGATGTCTTTTTTTTCTCATTATTTCATCATTTTTAAGGCTATGTTCATACACAGTATTTTTGCTCAGTATTTTGGTCAGTATTTTGCAACCAAAACCAGTGGATTAAGAACAGAAAAGGCTATGTTCTCACACTGTTGAAATTGAGCGAATGGCTCATTTAATGGCAAATATTGGACGTTGTTTTAAAATAACAGTAATTATTTGTTATTAAATGATGGCCATCCACTCAATTTCAACAGTGTGTGAACATAGCCTTTCTGTGTTTTCAATCTACTTCTGGTTTTGGTTGCAAATTACTGACCAAAATACTGAGCAAAAATACTGCCTTAAAAATGATACAATAATGAGAAAAAAAAACATCTATTTAATTTCCATGACGGGATTTGAACCAGCGAATGTACTGCTGGCGAGTGTCTAGAAAGGTGAGTTATCCCTAGACCACAGCTCCAACCCATTAGGGAGAAGAGATTCATTTATACCAGAGTGTTTCTTTCAGCCATAAACTGATCTGCAATCTGACAGCTGAGCGAACAGGAGGCCCGGTAGCATTGATTATTCATGAAGAGGGAGGAGGGAGGATGCATGCCAGAGTGTGGCACGAGCAACAGCTCTGTGACTCTTTAGTACAGTAGGAGACATAAGATTGTACATAATCCGCTGCACGGAAAATTACCAAAAAGGCACCATGCTCCTCAGGTAGGGCCCAGGAGCTGACAGATTCCCTTTAAAGTCGCTGGCCTGCCCTGCAGCAAGTGTGCTCTCTGAAAGGGTGTTTAGCACCACAGATGGTGTCATCACTCACAAGTGGATCTGCCTATTTACAGCAAACATGGACAAGCTGACATTCATAAAAATAAACCAGGCATGGATCCCACAGGACTTGTCGGTTCGGATGCCTGATTAAAAGGGTTGGCCACTTTAAAGTAAAATAGTTTAGTGTACAGTATTAGTAAGCGTACTCACTGCACTTAATGACTGCAGCTCTCTGTGTACCTCATAGAGCTAATATCAGACTCCCCTCCTTCAGGCTGTGCTGTCCTGTTCTGTTGTGAGTCTGTCCATAAGATGACTGACATGGAGAAGTATGTGACCATGCCCCGCACCCCAGTGTCCACCACTGAGCTTGTACTTGCCAATGGAGAATACTTGGGGTGCAGTATGGTCACATGTTCTTCTATGCCAGCCATCTTATGGACAGACTCACCACAAAGCAGGGCAGCACAGCCTGGAGAAAAGGGAACCTGATGTTATCTCTATGAGGCACACAGGGAGCTGCTGTCAGTATATTCAGTGAGTACACTTACTAATACTTTACACTGAACTATTTTACTATAAAATGGCCAAACCCTTCAAGGAGCCAATCTGAAAACTGCATTGTTGGCCACTCTTTCTCTGTCTCACTTTTCCCCATACATGCATACTTATTTGTACAACCAAATAGTAATTATTCTATGCACCTACATTTTGATCTTTGCATCTCACCAGTACATACCAATACTAGTTTAGAGCTCTCTGTTTTTTGTTGCTAGTAACCTGCTGGTTGGTATGTGAGATACTTGTTTATGTTGTCACTCAATTGCCTTTGATAACTCCCACCATTAAATAGCATTTTTTTTTACAAACATTCTGTTTAAAAGTTTATGATATATATTATGTTGTCTGAATAATAAGCAGATACCCTAACATTTGTTACCATAAGAATTAATAAAATATTCTGCATTCATTATATTCCTGACCAAAACTATAGGTTTTGTGACTTTTAGAGCTAGAGCCCCATAAGGTTCTCTTTTCTTCTTATACATCGCACCATCATCAAACTAATTTGCCTGCAATATGGAACCTGGGAAATCCACTGCACTTGGAAGTATTGTACATAAGGAAGAATAATGAAACTTTAATGTGAACTGGCCGTAGTAAGTTAAGGCAGATATGGACCAAAGCCATGTTTTGTGTACTCTACATTGCACACTACTCTTGTATTAACTAGCTGTAATTATAACCAGTAAAAATTAACCATGAAACATTTTGCAATCTATTTTAGTCCCTAATTCACTGTCTATAAAATATATATATTTTTTTAGCATTCATTTTATTATATTGGTGTGACATTAAAAAAATATGTAGGCTATCTTTATGTTGTAATGTTACATAACACAAATAATTTTGTCTTATGTAGCTATTTATTTATCATTACATTTCTGCATCAGTCATAATACATCAATACATAGTCTGAACTCTTCTGAAAGAACCAATTCTGGGACTAGAAGCTCCCCAGTCACTGTATCTTTTGTATTCTCCAGGTCTCAGAAAATACTGTCGTCCCCTGTAGTTGGGCTCCTCATAGAACATCCAGTATCCATCATGGACATGGCAGGAATTAATGGCATTGTGATGGAATTGCTCATAGACATGAGGACAATCTTCAGTGAACTCCATCATCTGACCTCTGAAGTCTTCTTTCTCACAAACTCTAAGTCGGAATGATCCTTGATGCTGTTATAAAAGCAAACACTGTATTTAAAATTAATAACGCTCATGTGATGGAACATAAAATAAGTAGCAATAAAACAAAAGAAATATTTAATTTACCCTGAATATGTACATTTAATTTAGGAATAATAAAATCCAGATGCAATACAGCAGAAAAATATTTGCACACTTCTTGCTTGACTGGTGTCGGTTGTTTTTACCTTTAATGAAATGACCATTCATCATCTATATTGTGTTTAGTCTGGTCTGTCTTATTAGATTTTATTTGAATATAGGATACAAAAAGTGTCAGGAGTATGGAAAAAATAAGGGATTACAAGTAAGCCCAAATGTATTTCATATTATTGTATGACATACAGTACAGTGACATTAACAATATTTATAAATATATTTACCTGTGGAGTCAAACGACAAGATTTGATGGAGTCATTGTAGCCCATCCATTGCTGGAAGTCAGGATATTCTCCCTTTCTAAGGAAGTACTGATGTCCTCTGTAGTTGGGATATTCATACAAGATCCAATTTCCATTTTCCACTCTGATGGAATTACAATGGTTGAAGTATGGAGACAAATCAGAGGAATCAGAGTTGCACTCGTAAGAGCGACCCTGAAAATTTCTGCCTTCGTAGAAGAATATCTGCAGAAAGAACAATTTTTAGACTTAGTATATCTGAAGCCTGATACAAATAAAGTTTTACAAACTAACTAACTAACTAAAGTTCGCCGAACTTGAATGTAACGTTCAGGTTCATCTGAAACTGAAACAAAGTTTAAATGAACCACACTAAAACAGCTAAATGATTGCAGACGTTAAGCTGTTTTACTGCGGCTCCAAAAATTAGTTTATCTTATCCATCTGTAAGCGCTCCCCGGGTGTCCATTTTCTCCGGTCCCTTCCTGTCTTCTCTGGGGACAGCCTGCTCAGCCAATTACTGGGCATGATGGTGTCCTTGCCTCAGGAGTTAATCAGAGGCTGACTGAGAAAGGACAAGACCATGGCCAGTGATTGGCTTTGCCAGCTGTCACTTCTGAGACAAGCATGACAGCCTGCTCAGCCTATCACTGGCCGCGGGTGCTGTCTTATCTCAGTCAGCCTGTGATTAGCTGATTAGACTGTCATTCCTGACATAAGAGTGGCAGCCCGCTCACCCAATCACTGACTGAGCGGGCTGCCACTCTTATGTCAGGAGTGACAGCCCATTCAGCTAATCACAGGCTGACTGGGATGGGACAGCACCGCAGCCAGTGATAGGCTGAACAGGCTGTCATGCTTGTCTCAGAAGTGACAGCCCACTCAACCAATCATAGGCTGAGTGGGACAGGACAGGACCGCAGCCAGTAATTGGCTGAGCGGGCTGTCACTCTTGTCACTAGAGTGACAGCCTGCACAGCCTGTCACTGGCTATGGAGCTGTCAAATCCCAGTCATCAAGTGATTGACTGAGTGGGCCGTCACTCTACAGGTGGCTAAAGACACCGGAGACCCAGAAGAGGACACCAGGGGGGTGCGGAAAGATGAGAATATATTTTTTATTTATTATTTAGATTTTCAGCTGCCATGTTACCGAACTTGTTCTGAACTTTGCAAAATGTTCAGTTTGGTAGCGCACCAAACTTTATGCAAAGTTCGAAACAAATCTGGGTTCAGGAGGCTCATCTCTAACCCTTAGTCAAAATGGTGGCAAGTTGTAGGCTTCATTACAAATGCTGCTGGTGTTACTGGGACTCAAGATAAGATCAATGTAAATTATATGATGACAGCTCTTATTGAATACCCATACTTTCAGTCTTTTTCATGTACAGTATATAAACTGTATAACATAAAATGTCTGCATGAAAATAAATGGGACATGTCCGCTGGCAGGTCATCTCATGTTTTCATTCATATTTGCATATCTACTGGCACACATTTACCATATTAGGTGCATGCGTTAAAATGTTATTGAAATGCCACTTACCTTAACCATGTTTGCTGTATCTGTGATGGAGAAGATGTGCTCTGTATCATGGTATGAGTGGAAAACCTTTTATGTATGTTGTACTGCTGATGTAGGCTCATACAGTGCAAATGACGCTGAGCTTTTCTTTGTTATATAGCATGCATAGTTCTTTTGTCTTCTTCTGCTCATGTGATCATTTGTTCTTGAAACCCTTCAATACAGCTACAAGCATCTTTTTCTAGGTTTATCAATGTTGACTCATTTGTTGGTCATTGCATGCAAAATTGTATGTCAACCATATAGAACACAACAGGGCTAATTTACTAGGCAAAATGAGACAAAAAAGCTTCTAAAATGGCTCTTAAAGGACAACTCCCACAAAAATTTTTTTTTGCTCATTTAACACACATTACAAAGTTATATAACTTTGTAATGTGGTTAAATACCCGGCCTGGCCCCCTTCCCCCACTTTCGGACCCCGACCCCCCACCCCGGAAGTTAAGGAATTTATACATTACCTATTACGATCGTCACGGTCCTCTTCTCCGGGGCGGCATCTGGTGACGACGACGTCAGAGCCGAGGGGCGGTCCGGGTCTTCTTCCTCCTCGGCGTCTTCATGCAAAGTGAATGGGGATGAAAAGGCTGCTGGTGCACATGCGCACCAGCAGCCTTTTCATTGGCTGGAGCGCATCACATGGCTTCCAGCTTGCTCAGCCCTGATTGGCTGAGCTTGCTGGAAGCCATGTGATGCGCTCCAGCCAATGAAAAGGCTGCCGGTGCGCAAGCGCACTGGCAGCTTTTTCCATCCCCTGGACCCGGAAGTTGGAGACATCGCTGGATGGCGGAAGGCGGCGACGGAGAGGCGGACGGCGGGCGAATCGAGTGGCGATCGTCACCGGAGAGATGGTGAGTATGGTGTCTGTGTGTGTCTGTGTTTTTTTTTTTTTTGGGGTCCCGCGGGAGTTGTCCTTTAAGATGCACCATGCTGATGTTAGTGTTATTGCATCTTTTGTCTGTTTATTCTCATGCCCTTAACTACCAGGCTCACAGAGCCTGTGCAAGCCTTTTTTTCCAAGTAGTTTTAAAATACAGTGGTACCTTGGTTTAAAAGTAACTTGGATTAAGAGCGTTTTGCAAGAAGAGCTCACAGTTTTTCAAAATTGTAACTTGGTTTAAGGGCATTGCTTTGGTTTAAGATCTTCCTGTACTGGGTAGGAGGGCGAGTGGGGGAGGGGCATGGTCTGCAAAGGGTGGTCTACAGCCCTGTACTCTGACCTTTCAAATCATTGCAGATCCACTTCAGGTTGGGGCTTGCATCAGGGGACAAGACTGTGGAGGTAACCCCTCTCTCCCCAGAGAGTGCTGCATGTATGTGCCCACATCTGCCCCACTCATTCCTCAATGTTCCCTACAGTGTTTGTCAGCCCTTGTGTTTTCCATCCTCTTTATTCTTGCTATAATGTGCCTGCACTCACACTCAGCTATACACACTGCTGCTGCTATAATGTGCCAGCACTCACACTCAGCAATACACACTGCTGCTATAATGTGCCTGCGCTCACACTCAGCTATACACTGTCAGGATTGTATCTTTGCAGAGCGTGATGCACTCCTCGGCTCGTGCTATGCGGCCTAGAAGGCGCTGATTTTCTTGTATTCTGTTTCTGTTTTGTTTTTTTTGCAGTGTCTAAACTTTGGTTTATCTGCTCACTTGATTAAATAGACACACCCATCTTCACCTGCTGAGTTCTGTCTGGCCATGTCATGGTTAATCTATGTTTTGGTTCTGGGGTGGCTGACAGGTTTTCCTTCCAGTGGATCTGTTTTGTTCTTAGGTGTCTGTGCTTGGAGATCAGGGGGATGGTCCAATTACATTCTGGATCAGAGCCCTGGCCTCCTATATAACTAAACCCAGTCTGTGTTCTCATTGCTGGTTATTGACTTTGTCTCTGCCTGCTTGTGTCTTCTGTTTATTTGCTTCTCCTTATCTATGCCTTGTATCTTTTAAGCTCCCTTGTTTGCCACCTGCCCCAAACCATATTGCTTGTACTTTGACTATGCCTTTTGGATTCTGATTTTGTACTTGTTCTGCCCATTGTTGTGACCCGGACTGTTAACTATTCTTTATTGTGTTTGTTTGTCTGTCTTGTTCTGTGTGCACCTATACTAGTGCAGGGACCGCCTTTGTGATTGTCCGTGGCTACCTTGGGCCGTTTGAGGCAAGTAGGTAGGGACAGTTGGTGGGTTCAGCGTCAGGGCTCACTGTCTTGTCTTAACCCTGCCGTCCGGTTCCTGACATACACACTGCTGATTTCTATATTGTACAGTAACCTTTAACAGTAATATGACACATTCAGCTGTTTCTTAATGTTTTTTTCATTTGTTTTACATGTTATTTAGAATAAAAAATTATTATTTTTGCGGTGGGGAACAAATTTTCTGCATTTCAATCATTTTTTATGGGAAAATTTGCTTTGATTTAAGATTTGGATTACAAGTATGGTCCCGAACGAATTATTCTCGTAATCCAAGGCACCACTGTATCTAAAACACTGAACAGCCAATAAAACACACACTCTACCCATTACAGTTCTGGGAAAGACAGGGTGATTAATAAGTTGCCTATCAATAGAAGCAATTAAGACATACGTAAAACTTGTACCTTTCCATGTTGATTATGTTACATCCACCATACTCCACAATGTACAGTCCTGCTAAAAATGTGTTGCTATGATACAGTAAGTATATTTTCTGTGCCTAGCAGTGCAAAGATGCATAGATTTGCATGAGATTAAGTCACTAAAACACACACACACATAATACAGTGTAGACACTTTCCCACAATTCCCCTTGAAGCACCTGAAGTGAAAACCAACTGCCAGTACTAATTAGACAGATCATGTGATTGGGATTGAACTGAGCATGAGCATCTCAAGAAAGATGCCCGGCCCGGCCATTACCAAGAACAACATGTTATGAAACTAGGCAGCACATGGGGGATTAGTGAGTCTATATCTCTTCACACACACCGTATCGCAGCGGATTTTCCGCTGCGGATCCGCAGTGGGTCCGCAGCAGATCCGCAGCTGATTTGATCTAAATAACTGAACACAGCATCAAATCTGCACTATCAAATCTGTTGCGGATCTGCTGCAGATCCGGTGTGTGTGATACATTTTAAGAAATGCTTGTAGATTTGGAACATGTTTCATTTTACATAATGAATCAATATACAGTAGACCTAGGTTTTTTTTGTGACAACGCCCCTTTAAAGGCATTTTAGGGGTCTATATATTAAAAGCATATACTAAAAATGTGAAAAAGTTACTAATTATTTTTGAAATATCATGTATTCACAAATGAAATTCTCACATTTTGACAAAACACACTGGAGAATAAGCACCAAAAATTTGTATCCTCATATGTAATTATAAGCTTCTGTTTAGGTATATAGAAGTGCTCACAAGGTAGGAGTGCAATTTTTCCTACATTGCACAGATTTAGCTGAACCCATTTCTTGGGCACCATGTGCCATTCTAGTGACCCTGTGTTACTCATTTTATAAACTTAACCTCTCAAAGATTTCATCTAGTGGTGTGGTAAGCATTTGGACCACACAGGTTTTGAAGGAAAGTTTTTAGCACTGGGCTATGAAAATGATATTGTTTCCAGTAAAATTCTTTTTTTGGCTTAACATTTCTCATTTTGTGGGAGTGTGTTTAAGAACACAGCAGGGCTCTTAAGGAATTGGTTTTAGCATTGGGCCATAAAGATAATTTTTTTCCTAATAATACCTCACAATTACCAATTTTCACAAAAAAAATAGGAAAATATGCACCCCAAAATGTTCACGTGATGTCTCCAGTTTATGGTGGTACCCAGTATCTGAAAATAAACTGCTAGTTAGGAATACAGTATGGCTCAGGAGGGAATGAGCGCCATATTTAGTACGAATTTGCTGGAACGGTTTTAGGCCACCATGTATATTTCCAGTGCCCTTATGGTATTAATACAGTGAACACTGCCCCATTTAGACCCCACAGGTATTTGAGAACAATTTTTAAGCACTGGACCATAAAAATTAAAATGTACATGTTTTATTAATACCTCAAAATAAAAATACTTAAGTGGGTTATCCCAAGACCACAACTTATCACGCACCTACAGGACAGATTATATTTGATTGGTAGCAGTTCAATACTGGAACCTAACCTATACCAAGAATGTGGATTCTGAGTTTGCAGGTGTATGTGCACTGCCACAAAGATAGCAGATAAAATAACAGATTACCCCCCCCATTTTGAGCAGTCCCATAGTGCTTCTTGATAAACAGGATCGATCAGAATCTCTATTTTCTACTGAGGCCAGATGAGTCCCCCCTCCGATCAACATTATAGAGGCAGAGGTCAGTAGTTATCAGTTGCTGAAACTGATGCAAGCTCTGCTAACCATGACATACATTAACATTACGGTATGCTATGGGGTTAAAGCAGCACAGCACAGAGTATTCTGCCCCTTTTCTGGACCTGGTTCAATGACAGTACCCACCACTGGGTAGGAAGAGTAGGCTGGGTATTCACACAGCCAGGAAAAACCTGGCTGGGGGACCCTGCTGCAAGGGAGGACGACACGGTTGGGTGATTCCGCCACTGGGGAGGAAAACCTGGCTTAGTGATCCTGCTACGGGGGAGGAGGACTTGAGTGCAAAATCTGTCAAATGAGCCAGAATTCTTTGTTGAACTATTGAAGATAGTCTGTTTAATCACAAATTTAAGTGTGCCATTTTTTTTTTGGAGGGAGTACACCTATTGTAAAAAAGCGGTGCATAGAAGGTTGTCTCCCACTTCTGTGCATAGTTTGCTTCATTATAGTGGTAAAAGGAAAAGGTTGGTGGGATTTGTCTGGCGCAAACCCCCCTTTTTGGAACACCGGCCACGTTCCCTTGTTCCTTCTCTGAATGAAGAGAACTCCTGGCACTGGTGTGAAGTCAAAATAAGGCTTTTATTTGATGCAACGCATTTCAAAGGGGCAATCCCCTTTTCATCAGGCAACAAAAAGCAGTAATGGATGACCCGGAAGTGCTTGCTGCTCTCTGGTGACCTCTGATATCATCATCCCACATTACACTGATACTAACAAACATTTGGCTAAAATCACATATCTTTCAATCCATGAATATACCGGAGATTGAGTAAAATAAAATAGAAATACACATCCTCATAAAAAGCGTTCTTTACATTTAGTGGAAATGCTTCTCTGCTGTTTTCCAGACTTACAAGATCACTGTCAGGACTGGCAGGCGTAGACAAGACAAGAGACAGTGGGCCCTAGATCTGAACCCACCCACTGTCACCTGCCTACTTGCCTCAGTCCACCCTAAACGGTCGCGGACAACCACGGAGTCGGTCCCTACACTGCGTAGGTGAATACACAAAACGTAGACAGACAAACAAAACACAATGGAGGATAGTCAACTAGCAGGGTCAAAACCAAACAGACAACACAGTACAAAATCAGAAGGAGAGCGGATAGTCAAATGTCAAGCAAGAGGTCAGAACACGGGCAGAGCAATAGCAAGGGGATTAGGACAGGGAACGCTGGGAAAGGAGCAGGGGAGCTGGGACTAGAAACAACTAATAGCCAGCAGGGAACTGAGGATCTGACTGCTTTTTATCCAGGATCAGAGACTAGGTCCAGCAGCTGATTGGAGCAGCCCTGATCCCAGCACCAAGCTCAGCTGAACAGATCTAGCAGTGCAGTAACCCCTGCACTGCCAGAAGTCTGACAGGCAAGGCAGGTGTGGCTGGAAAGTAAAACACAGTTCATTCAGTGCAAACACAGACAGAAATTCAGCGCTTCCTCGGCCGCCCGGCACGGACTGAGGAGCGCAAAGTCACATTCCTAACAATCACTATCCCATAATATCAATTGCAGGAGGCAGAATGTCTAAATGGATTAGTGGTAAGTGTCTGGCCTATAGTTTGCTTCACTGCAAGTTAAGTGTGTCAGGTTTTTATTTTTTTTCGTAGTACATTAACTATCATTTGTGAAAATTTGTGAACATCTGTGAAAATAAATCATGCATAGATCTGTGAGGATTTTATAGCAGTCTGTGACTGATGCCACTGTTTAGTTAGGACATTGCTGCAATCAATGGACTACTACTACCACTGCCCTTACTGTCAACTCGCTATTACTACCCTTGCAGTTAACTTGCTACTACCACTATCAGTCCACCAGCCCTGCTGTGAACTCACTAGTACCCCACCCCCCCTGCTGGCCCATGGGTATGACAACAGAAGAAAACCCCAAATCATATAATGAAGCCTATGGGAGCAGTGAAGATGTGCGCGGCCACCAGAGTCCGCCAGTGGGTGCGAGCTGCGGTATCTGGAATGGGTGTACCGTCGGAATTCTGTAGTGTGCTCATACCCTAATCATTGCTACGTTCAACACCTGGAGTCGATCTGGCTATGCCTACCGTGTATGAGTGGAGTGGTGTTTCACAGACACACACACACACACACACACACACACTAGTGGTGAGCTGATATAACTGTTTCTGTTATCCTGCATATTGGCCCATGGGTGCCTAATTTCAAAATCTCAAATACAGCCCTTAATACCACCACCACTTTGTCACCTCGCTACTACTACCCCCACCAGTTCACCACCCCTGCTGCCATCTGCTCCTACCAGGCCTATGCACACATAGATCTCCTTTTCTGATCATATTTCTATACTGTGCACTGTGCCACTGCTAAAGCAGCTTGAGTATTCCTACCGCCACCTCTGCTGCTACTACTAGGCCTACAAAACCACAGATCTACCAGCAATCCTATTGCTGCTTTCTTCATTGCTTCCAAATGGGCATAAGGCTGTTCGAAAAAAGCCATTGCTTTGTGTGATACAGAACCATTGTGTGTATAAATACTGGCAGGTATTTGCCACCAAAAAAAAAAAAGAAATTATTTTTGGACTTTGTTTTTCAAATTTAAAAACAATACAAAAATGTATTAGTGCAATGTGTTTTTGAACACATTTTTGGTTACCAACGGATGCTCTTTGTTTGCTCAAAGCTATACAGGTTACAGTAACATTGACATTAACTTTAATAGCTGTGAAATTAGCAACTATTCACCACAATTTTTTGCTGCATACACTAGCAGCCAAGGAGAATAGGATAGAGGCATATGTCACAGTGTGTACCCGCAGACCTATTCATTTGTATGGGCCAAGTGTAGTCTAAAAATTAAAAAAATTATTAATAAATAAAATATCTGAAATTGGAGTGCGCTAAAAAAACAACAAAGTAAAACAAGCATGAATTGGACTGCACTTCCAGATTATGTAGAAAAAATGCATTACAGATCCTGTAATGTTACAGATTCTGAACATGTGAACGTACCCGAAAAGCATTAACAAGTATCAATCATTTGTCCTTGATATGACCAAATATCATATGATTCCCCATACAGTTGTATTTATTATGTTTTTTGGCACTTTCATTCCCCCACACACACACACACTTAGTGCTGCATTATTCTAACTTTTTGGATCACCATGTATGCATTTTGTGTTGTATTTCTTTGTAATGAGTTAAAAAAAAATTAAGGGATGCTTTTCTCAAAAAATACAATATTACAATGTGTTCTAGATTTAATTTGATAGAGCATTGATCCAGGGATATATATTTGTATTGCCATACTGAATTCAATAAGGAATTTTTCTTCCTGGGATGTTATATTCGGGTCTTTGCCTTATTGTGTCTTTGCCTTCATCTAGATCTGCACAGCAGGGTTAGAGGTGGAACTTGATGGACTGTCTTTTTTCACAATGTAACTATGTGGGTTAACTATTTACAATAATCTTTAAAATAATCTTTCCAAATCACTTGTACATAGGAATATGTAAGTATATTTGCTAGACACTGAACAATAAAATGTTTGGTGGTGCTTTTAAAATGGATAAACAATTTTCACTATAAAATTGCTACTTGGAGACAGACTTATGTATAACTTGGTGGTGCTTCTACAAAGATTAAAATTACCATTGCACAGTCCTTTTAACAACAACCATTACTTTGGCACTTAGAGATGGGTTGGCAGAGCTTTGTCTAAATACATAGTTGATGCAGAACAATACAATTTTTGGTGGTGCTATGTGATTGAAACACAAAGTTTCAATATTTGGAACAGTTATATCTTTTCTCGGACACAGGCTGATATATAAATGCTTCCTTGTTGCAGCATACTATAAACCAAATTAAGATATTACCTATTCCTTCTGCTGTAATTATTTACAGAATCATAGCAAATGAATGGCTGCATGTTTCAGCTTATTTGCTCATAGAATAATTTCTATTTCTTTAAAAATTATGATTTTTTTTCTCTTCTTTTTACTAAAACCACACTGAAACTTTGACTTACAATTTCTAAATGATTGTGAGATTTTATTCCTGAAATCTCATTCTTACAAATGAGCAGAATATCCTGCTCTTCTGCCTAAAACTACTTTATGCCCTGCAGCAATGGTGTATTCTTTCCATTCTTACACGATGCTCCCTGCTGCCACCTCTGTCCTTATCAGTAATTGTCACCCCTATAGTTCCTCATGATTGGCTATAACACAGGAAGGACTAACTGGAAGAACATTATGGGGAAGCCTGCTGGACCATACAAGGTAATTCGATCCATCATCATTATATGTGAATTTTGAGAATTTCACTCTAAATAAGTTGAACAATTTACTCAATGTACAATGATAATAATGATAATAATAATAATAATAATAATAATAATAATAATAATAATAATTACTCCTCCAAAGTTTTTGAATAAATTATATGTTTATTTGTTTTCACAACATGTAGTATCATTGTTTAAATGATTAATGTAAATATTGAACTCTTCTGAAAGAACCAATTCTGGGGTTAGAAGCTCCCCAGTCACTGTATCTCCTGTACTCTCCAGGTTTCAGGTAATACTGACGTCCCCTGTAGTTGGGCTCCTCATAGAATATCCAGTATCCATCATGCACCTGGCAGGAGTTAATGTCATTGTAGCGGAATTGCTCATGGACATGAGGACAGTCTTCTGTAAACTCCATCATCTGACCTTTAAAATCATCCCTCTCGTAGACTCTCAGTCTGAATGGTCCACGATGCTGTATTTCATGCAAATTAATAACAGTTTAAACTTACTGTAAAAATGAACATTATTTAATATTTTAATATCCTTATATAAAGCAGGCAGTAGACAATACTTTATTGATTTAAGCTATGTTCATACAGCGTAAAAAAAAAATCTGAAAACTACGGCAATAGTTTTCACTTAAAACAACAGCTGTTGTTTTCCGGCGCTGCAGTGAACATAGCTGTCAGTGCAATAATGATCATAGTGCTCACACACAGCGTGCACTACGGCCGTTGGTCACTGCAGCCATAGGGAAAAATGAACTCATCAATTTTCGGTTTGGTGAACAGTGGCCATAACTAACCCTCTGTGCACACAATGTATGGCTATGCTGATGGCCATACATTGCACAGAGGTCTTAGGCTAATTGCATTGCAGGCACACCTAAAGGTGCCCGCAATCCAAATAGAAATAAAATAATGTTCCTGTGGCCGATATGGCAGTATCGGCCACAGGAACATGTAAAACAGTTGCCATTGTTCGACACTGCAAACTAAGGTCGTATCAAACAACAGTTGTTGTTTTAACAGCGTGTGAACATAGCCTTAGGCCGGGATCTCATGTCACGGCCGGGATCACCTTTCACTGCACACAATGGAAAGCGCGGCTCTGGCCACAAGCTTAATTGTGTGCAGCGGGGAATTCGGATGCGAGCACACATCGATTCACCTGCATCCGAATTCAGTGGCAGTGAAGATCATCCAGCTGCAGTACTGGCCAGGATGATCTTCTCTGACATTGGCCGTTCCTTGACCCGGCCGGGTCATGGAAAGGCCAGTGTCTTACTACATGAGAACATGGCCTTCATTAGTAAAGTCACATGAAAACAACCATGAATTCATTCACCTGTGGAGTTATACGGCAGGACCTAATGGAGTCATTGTAGCCCAACCACTGCTGGAAGTCAGGATACTCTCCTTTTCTAAGGAAGTACTGGTGTCCTCTGTAGTTGGGATGTTCATACAGGATCCAGTTTCCATTCTCCACTCTGATGGAATTGCAACGATTAAAATATGAGGACAAATCAGAGGAATCAGAGTTGCACTCATAAGAGCGACCCTGGAAGTTTTTGTCTTCGTAGAATACAATCTATGAATAGAAAATAGTTATAATTATTTTAAAAGTTGCATTTGAAAAGAAGAACAATATAATTTTAAAAGCTATTATGGTTTCAGCAAAAAAACATTTATTCATTACTCAATGTATAGTTGCAGCATTTCTATAGCAATTCCTCATGAATATATGAGCTTGAAGTCATTCTATGGAAACACACAAACATATTTACTTCCAGGATTTAGAGAAGAGTTTACAAAATTGCAGCAGTTGCGCGTTTTGGCTTTTTCTCAAGAATAATTTTCAATTTTTCCTAAAGACTTAAGCAGGGTAAAAACACTAGAAAAAATGTCATGTCTATATGCATACTGGTGTTTTTTCTGGCATATTATTCTCAATTCTTCAACAGCAATCCTAGAATCACTAAAATGAGAAAACACCAGAGAAAAAGCCAATAACCTGGCATTTTTTTTTTCAGCTCAAAAAAGCACAATGCAAAATTTGTGTATGAAGGAAGCCTTAAGGTATACACAAGTCTCAGGACGACAGAAGCTCACTCTTCAGATAAATAATCAAAAGGGGAAGTGGGTTTACTTCTCGATAGTTGTGCTAGTGGTCAATGAGAGTGTTAAAAAGATCCCTCTTTATGGAGGGAGTTTAAATAATACACCAAAATTTGTATAAATATAATTTATAGATTTTTTGGGGAGGGATAAAGGTATCTTTTTAAGCAATAAACTTACCAGAAAATCCTCTGCAAAAGTTTAAATATACAAGCTTGACCAATACACTTAATATTGTACTTTTTCAAGAACAGTAATTTTGTTAAAGACAGGATTCTGCCTTACGAATATGATACAGAAAAACTATAAAATTTGACTTAATTATTTGATTAAAAATAGCTTACCTTAACCATGTTGACCAGAGATGTACTGCAGGCTTAATGAGTTGTGCTGAAGTTACAGCCTTTTATATACCTCATGCTGCTGATGTCTGCACACAAAGGACCTATGCTGACCCTCTTTTCCCTTAGCCTATGGAAAATGTACTGGTGGTTTGTATTTTTTTCTTTTACTCTGGCTTCTCTTTTATGTTTACTAGCACGCCATCCTTTCATGACTTATGTTTTCCTTAAAATGTTGTTGATCAGTCTTTACACTTTAAATTCAAAAAAGCTTAATTGTGAAAATCAAATTGAAAGCCCCAATATTTGGGAAAACAAAATACTACTACTACTACTATTACTACTACTACTACTACTTTTACTACTACTACTACTACTACTACTTCTACTACTACTACTACTACTAATAATAATAATAATAATAATAGTAATAATAACAACATATTTGTAATAGGGTTTCATTAAAAATGCCCTAACCATTTTTGCTATTAAAGGGGTTGTCCAGCGAAAATCAACTTATATCAGAAAGTTATATAGATTTGTAATTTACTTCTATTAAAAAAATTGCAAGTCTTCCCATACTTATTAGCTGCTGTATGTCCTGCAGGAAATGTTTTAATTTCAGTCTGAGACAGGGCTCTCTGCTGACATCTCTGTCCATGTCAGGAATTGTGTCTTGGTTTTTTATGAATCCCCATAGAAAACCTCTCCTGCTCTGGACAGTTCCTGTCTCGGCCAGAGATATCATGCAGGAAATGTTGTTTTATTTTCAGTCTGACCCAGTGCTCTGGGTCAGACTGAAAATAAAACAACATTTCCTGCATGATAAACAGCAGCTAATAAGTATGTGAAGACTGCAGATTTTTTAATAGAAGTAATTTACAAATCTATATAACTTTCTGACACCAGTCGATTCGAAAGAAAAATATTTTCGCTGGACAACCCCTTTAACTTTTGCACCAAAATCAGGTCTCAGACAGGTGTGACTATGGCTCCTCCTTGCTCCTCTCCTTGACCAATATTAGTAGAACAAATAAGTGTACTTATGTCGTAAAGTCCAATCTGTCACATCTGTACATGTATAGAGCACCCATACGCTCCTCAGAGAGTATGTGTATTAGTGACTACTAGCGATAACTGAACTTTTAAAATATTTGGATCGTCCAGTTTCCTGAGCTTCAGAAAAAAAGTTTGGTTCAGACCAAACTAGTTCAGGGCTGTTGGTTCAGTCACCAATAGCCCTAAAACTTTTAGACCCTTAGGGTATGTTTACACTGAGTGGGCCATAGCCTGCCTATGGGGGGCTTGCTTGTCTCTGCTGCCATCGCTCTCCGCGGCATGAATTTTGAATTTTAGGCAGGAATTCCACTTGATTTACTCAGTGGGAACATACCCTAACACTGTGAAAGAGCCCTAAAAGCCCTGTATAATGCTGTTAGTTAACTTAAATGAAGCAATAGGCTTTTATAGTGGCTCCGACATCACCCCCATGCTGCCTACTCAACTGAGACTACCTTGAGGTCATGTGATCCTTTCCTCTTTTTTCTGCCATGTGTACTCCTTTATTTTAGTAGGTTTGGCCAAACTGAACTGTCCTAGGTCCAAGTTTGCACAAATCAAACTTTGGTTCCACATGTTTGGTAGATTCTCTAGTCCCTTTGACAAAAAAAAAAAAAAATAATATATATATATATATATATATATATATATATATATATATATATATATATATTAAAGTCCATATTAAAGTTTTCCTATCAACACCTGTAAACAAAGCATCTGGTGACTGCCAAAAAGGTGACAAGATAAAATAGGACTTCTGGCACTGTAAATCTGTATAGTGTCCTTTGAATATGAAGTCTCTTTTGTAGATATCCTCTAGCACATGTACAGATCCTCTAGCACATGGCAATTAGCATCCACATAAAATAGTCACCAAACATCATGCTTTATAAAAGACAACAGTAGCAATTACAGTAGTAGTGTGTTTTAACATAATAAACCCGAACCAAACTACCCCCCCCCCCCCATAACAATAGGCTGTTTTACTGTCAGATATGTGGCATAATGACTAGGCCCATACACTTAGCTTAGTTATGAACTGAATCATTACTTTTCTTTGTGTAAAAACCAGGCATTTTGTAAACGTTACATATTGCCAACATGGCACAACTTTAAAACTTTGGCCAATTGGGCCTATATAATATAAAGGCCAAACTTCCTAAAGGGTGTGTAAAAGAAAGACTATATAACTGTCCCTACTTAGCAAGTCATTGATAAAGGACAAGATATAAGCTTGACCTTTGGCCACTGAACTATCTGAGCATTCTCTCACTCCCGATGGCATACACAGTTGGGAGCCTGTAGATTTAGAAGAGGCATCCAATATGATGGAAGATACCCCTTTGGGTCCAGGGGAACGTTTTTCACTAAGGCAGAAGATGAGGTGGTGTCTGCAGACTTTGGGACTCTCTTAGAAGTAGGAGAAACTGGTTTGACGGCTTCTGCTCCTAGCAACGGAGAGACCCTCAGGGGGGTCCATCAAGGCCTGCGCAGGCTATTGGGTATCTTTCTGCCACACTTCTGGTTCTGTTACTGAAGAACAAGGTGGGTGATTGCAGCAGCCAACCTGTGTGGCCTCTAAATAGGGGTATACTCAACCCCCTCACTGGGTACAAGATTGTGCAAGTACTTCAGGAGGCAGTGTCTTTTCACATAGGTAATACTCAAAAAGAAAGTATGGCCGTGTTGGAGAGCCCGCAAAAGCTACATCCTATTCCTGTTAACCCCTTGCCTCTTCAGCCTATTTTTCAAATCTGACCTGTCTCTCTTTATGTAGTTATAATTTTGCAATGCTTTTCACTATCGCGGTTATTCTAAGATTGTTTTTTTGTGACATATTCCTCTTTATGTTTGTGGTATACTTTGGTTGATACACTCAGTAGTTTTTTTTGTAAAAAAACAACATTTGCACAAAAATTTTAAAAATTTACAATCCTTTATATTCAAAATTCTCTTTTTTTGAGAAAAATAGTTATGTCACATGAACTAATTATTACTGCAACATCTAAAACATGTCTACTTTATGGTGACGTCATTTGGTGAACTTTTTTACTTTTTAGGATGTTAGAGGGCCTTTGAAATTTTGCTGTGATTTTTTTTTCTCTTGCTTTCTAAAATGGCAGCCACTATTTTAGAAAGCAGGAAGTGTTCCGGGCTGGAAAAGCGCTTTCCCATGATGCCCGGAACACATCCAATCAGCAGGGATCTTGCAGTAGCCCACCCCCCTTGTGACGTAGGTATTGCTTTAATAGGAGCGGTCACATGACCGCACGACGCAGTCTGCAGAGAGAGAGAGAGAGAGGAAGAAGACTAGCAGTGCACAGAGCTCGTCATTGTCAAAACGCTGCTGGTGCTGCTGTACTACTGACTACTGAGAAGATATTGTAGAAAAGCAAAGACCAAAAGATTAGGAAAGCGGATAGGAGAAACATATAGTGATTGAAAGAGAAATATAGAGAGGGCGAAAGATAAATAGATTAGGCATAGGAGAGCAAAGGGTGCACAGAACAAAAACGTGCTCTGCAGATAGACAAGTCCTATAGATCCTTGCGATAGTGTCTATCACATACGTGTTATCCTGAGAGACAAATATACCTGGTGCATGTGTGTAGCATAAAACTCTAAAACAAAGTGCTATACAGATAGACAATTCCTATAGTTGGACCCTTGTGATAGTGTCTATCACATACGTGTTATCCATTTGTGACCTTTTTCCTGCAAAGAGCCTGTAATGGTGAATTTCCTGCATAGACCCTGTAATGGTGACTATTGAAGTCTAAAAAAAAAAAAATTACTTTGAGATATTGAAAAGATAACGATGTTACTGACATGTAGAGCCCTAAATTCAACCAAATACACTACCCCGTATCATATAGATGCTTTAAACTATGAAATCTGAAGAAATCCGAAATTCGGTCGGACCGAACTTTTAAAAAAAATCCGAAAGTACGGTCAGAATGAATTGTTGAAAAGTTCGCTCATCTCTATATGTGATCCCAAACAGTCTTTATGAGTGCTCCTAAATTTCCATCCACCAGACTCTAACCTTACAAATACATCTTCCTCCCCTTCTCCTAGGGGCGAAAGCTTCTGCCAATCTGAATCCTTTTGGGAAATCAATTAAGCCAGCTTTACCGCCAGATAGTAAACCCTGAAATCAGGGATGGAGAGACCACCCACTCCAGCATTAGGACAGAAATGGGAATATTTCTGCCTGACTTTTGCATCCCCAAATGAGTCTATTCAACATCTGTTCTATTCTTTTAAACCATTTTTCCCCAATCCATGTCGGAGAAGCACATAAAAAAAAAAAAAAATTGTGGAAGTATTATCATTTTAATTAAGGAGATTCTCCCCGACATGGATAAAGGCAATTGATCCCTGATTTTTATCTTACACTCCAATTTTTAATCAGAGGTTGAATATTCTTTTCAATATATTTTACCGGATCGCATGTTACCAACACACTTAAATATTCTAATGCTCCTTCTTTGGAAAGAACCTTTAAGTTCCCTACGAACCCCTCCAAATCCCTATCCAGGAATAATACAGATGACTTGGTCCAGTTTATCTCCAGCCCCATAGGTCCATCATACTTCTGGAACCCTTCTATTATAATTGGCAATTTTTAGTTTCAGGGCTGGAGACAAAGAGGAGCAAGTCGTCGGCATATAACATTATTTTCTCCCTAGGACCTCTAATGCTAAAGCCCTCAAATTGACAACAAGATCATACCCATTCTACAAGGGGTTCCACATATAAACAAAACAGGAGAGAGGGGGCAACCCTTTCGTGTACCTCTAGCAATAATAAAGGGTTCAGATGATGTTCCATTGATAACCAAGCTGGCTCGGGGATTTCTATAAAGTAACTGGACCTTGTCCAGAAACTGCTGGCCCATACCAAACTTACCCATTGCCCTCCATAGATATGGCCATCGGAAGCATCCAAGGCCACAATCACCCTATTTCCCCGTCGCCCACCTGGAGATTAATTAAAGCTCTTTTAATGTTATGAAAAACTGTTCTATTCGGCATGAAGCCACTTTGGTCTAATGAGATGAGATCTTGGAGTACAGGTGATAACCACCGGGCAAGCAACCTAGAGTAAATTTTTTTAATCCGTATTAAGTAAGGAAATAGGGAGATGCGCTTCTATTTCCATGGGGTCTTAACCCTTCTTCCGAATAAGCATAATTCTAGCTTCTTCTATAGATTTTGGCAATGACCCCTCTAAACAGGATTTATTTAGAACCCCTAACAGAATGGGCAGCAGCGTCTTTGAGAATCTTCTATAGAATTCATATGGCAATCCGTTTGGGCCTGGAGCCAAATTTCCTGATATGTAGGATAATGCCTCCTCCAGTTCATGAAGTTCTATAGGTGCATCCAGGGCTGCTTTTTGATCCTCTGTTAAACAGGGAAGTGAAACACTGTCTAACACATCATCCTTTGTATCGCCGGACCTGGGACCAGAAGAATAAAGAGACAAATAGAACTTTCTGAATTCTTCCCTTAACTCTTCCTCATTCCTAACTGTTTTCCCGAATCTGTTCTAATTGCTCGAATGTCATTGCATTCCCTTTGCGATTTCACTATGTTAGCAAGCATTCGCTCAGGCCTGTCGCCTTCCCGATGCCTCTTCTGGACCCAGAAGAATGCTTTATTATGTGCTTTTTCCTCTAAATAAGTCTTATACTCCTCCTGAGCCCATTTGAGTGACTTTAGGTACTTGGGGAGTATTTCTCTCTTTCCTTAGTAATATTCTGTTCCAGCTGCGTTTCTCTTTGCTTAAACTCTTTCTTTTTTTTGGCAGATTTCTTTTATATATACCCCTCTGATAAAGAAGCAGTTCACTTTTTATTTTTTTCGCCCCCCCGGTTAGCCGCTGTCAAGTATACTTACAGAAGATGATCGGTGTCCCGTTCCCGTCGGTCAGTTCCGTCCCGCGGTGCCGTTCACATCGGGCGCGCGCTCACTTCCGCCGGCGCTGTGACTCCTCTTCTCTCCATTCTCTCCATTTGAACGCCGGAAGTCACGCGCTTCCATAGAGAATGCATGGAAGCGAGTGATTTCCGGCGTATAATCACTGGGCAGAGAAGAGGACTCGCAGCAGCTGGCGGAAGTGAGCGCGCGCCCGATGTGAACGGCACCGCGGGACGGAACTGACCGACGGGAACGGGACACCGATCATCTTCTGTAAGTATACTTGACAGCGGCTACCCGGGGGGACGAAAAAAATAAAAAGTGAACTGCTTCTTTAAACAAGTCCCAAACAATCTGGGAGCTTGCTGAACCCTCATTCAGTCTCATGAACTCCTGGATTATATTAACGATTCTCTCATCATTACTTAACCATTGAGGGTTTAGAGCAAACTGTCTTGGAACCTTCCTTTCTACTGTTATCCCATCTATTTCCCAAACTATAGGCGTGTGGTCAGAGATAGATTTAGGGGAATATGCCACCTTGCGTACCGATCTTAATCTTGCTAAATCGCTAAGAAGGAGATCAATGCGAGAGGCCGAATCGTATGATGAACTAAAACATGAAAAAAAGTCCTTATTGGGGTTCTTCCATCGCCAAACATCATACCACCCCCCTTCTTCACAAAATCTACTTAATTGGGTGGTAACAACAGGGGGACTATTCCCAGTTCCTCTCCTATCTCTGGTTTCCATGATGCAATTAAAATCGCCAGATATATAAAGTGCGGAGTACTATTTTTTAAGAGTGAATTTACATAATTCTCTAAGAACTTCTAGTGAAAGGGGAGGGGGAATATACACAAAGGCTTGAATTATAACTCTACCTTCTAACTTACAAAATAAAAAAATAAAACGCCCTCATCCGATTTAACATGGAATACCTCCAAATCCACCTTGCTATGTACCAAAATAGAAACCCCTGCTGAATACGCCGAACATACTGAGAGGAACTTGAGGGAAGTCCACCGCCTGGAAATTCTACTTAACGTATCAGTAGTAAGGTGGGTTTCTAGTAAGCAAAACTATTGCCGGCAAAAATTTGTTAATCCTATCAAAGATGCTTATTCTCTTAATAGGGTCTCCCAGTCCTTTTACGTTCCATGTCAGTATGCCCACCATACCTTAAAAAAAAGAGAAAAAAATAAAAAAATAAAAATAAAATAAAAATAGTAGTCCCACCAGTTCACTCCCTCCCCCCAGTTTCCCATGGTCCACTTGGTCCACCCCAGTAAAATGCTTCTCTATAACCCTTACCCTGTCTCTGACCTTGTTAAGTCTCTTATCAAAGATATATCTGCAGCGAGATGGGAAAGCTGGGTGGATAAATCAGATATGGCTTTTGTGGATTTTTGTACCTCGCTAAGAATTTCCTCCAGTTCTGGTTGTGGTTCCAGCTCCTCACCCGACAGGGTATCCCCAAATGCTATCATTCTGGAGCCCGGAGTACCATCGTCAGCCGAAAGGGATAGTCTGTCCTTCCCGCATCCCCTCTTCCCTACCCGAGTAGTTTTTAAATATTTATCAATCTTAGCACCTTCCATTTTTTGTTTAGGGGAAGTTTTGTTAGCTCCTTTTTGTGCAGTCTTTGCAGACATCTTTGATTTGAAAAGCACCATACTTTACCTAGCATGTTGCAGGGCTTCTCTTGCATTCCTTCTTCCTCCCGATCCCGTGCGCAGCAGCAGCTTCGTAGCGGCCTGTGACAGATTTCTCAGTCATTCACTGGCAAGAACCGTCATGGCCAGTGATTGGCTGAGCGGTCTGTCAGCTCAGACAGGCTGCACCGTAGCTTCTGCTACGCACGGGAACGGGAGGAAGAAGGAGCACAGGAGAAGCCCTGCAACATGTTTAGGTAAGTATTTTGTTTTTTCCTCCTCGTGTTTAAAAGGCCATAGCATTCTCATTTTTTCACCTGCAGATCCACATGTGCTCTTATTTTTTGCGCCACTAACTGTACTTTGCAATGTCAAGCTTAACTTTTGCATAAAATACACTGCAAAACCAGAAAAAAATTTAATGTGTGATGAAATTGAGAAAAAAAAATGTGTTTTTTAAATTTGGGGAGTATTTGTATTTACGCTATTTGCTCTATTGTAAAACTGACTTGTTAATCATGTTTCTCAAGTTGTTACAATTACAATGATATGTAACATGCATAACTTTTATTTTATTTGATGGCTTTTGAAAAAAATTAAAACCTTTTTAATAAATCAATGTTCCTTTAAAATCGCTCTATTAACATGCTTATAGCGCTTTTATCCTTTGGTCTATGGAGCTGTGTGAGGTGTCATTTTTTGCGCCATGATGTTTACTTTCTATCGGTACCTTGAATGTGCATATGCGACTTTTTGATCGCTTTTTATTGCAATTTTTCTGGATTTGATGCCACCAAAAATGCACAATTTTGCACTTTGGAAATTTTTTACGCTTACGCCGTTTACAGTGAGAGATCCAAAATGTGATAATTTAATAGTTTGGACAATTATGCACGCGGCAATACCAAACATGTTTTTTATTTATTTATTTAAAAAAAAAAACATTTACTGTTTATTTATTTAAAAAAAAACATTTACTCTCCCCCTGGGAGACTTCTAGTATGCCTGCTCTGGTCTCTCATGGAGATAGCATAGATCCATGAGATAGGCACTCTATTGCCGAAAGCAGTAGAATGCCGAGCTGGGATCAGCGCCATTACGGCGCAGACCCTGGCCGGACTCAGATGAGCGGATCGCTCCTCTGAGACCATGTTCCGGGGGGGGGGGGGGGGGGGCAATCCCCCCCACTAGACACCAGGGAAGTGGCCAAGCAGCATTTTAAATGCAGCTGTTGGCTTTGACAGCTCCATTTCAAATGCTTATTAGCGGGCACGGTGATCTGAGCATGTCGGCTAATTGCCGCGGTCCGGGGCTATAAGCAGCACCCGAGATCGCGGCGGTTCAGAGCGGGGTCGCCGCGCGCCCCCCCTCTTAACTCCCCCAGCTGCATGAGGATGTACAGTTACACCCTCATGCGGGAAGGGGTTAAAACAAGGGTTGCAAGGACATCAGCAACGATGTCCCTGCAGCCCTCGCTAAACGATTATCGGGCCGTGGAATAGGCCCAGTAAACGAGCTCCGATCTAGCACATTTGCGCTCATTTACATTATTGCTCGGACCCCCATCGGCCCGTGGAATAGGACGCTTAGACAAGAAGAGAAACCCAGACAACAATAGTCCCTTAAAACTAACTAGTAAAAAGCAACGTAAGAACACAGTTAACCCTTATATATACATTCCCTTTATGATAACTATTTTCAATAATGTATTGATATAAAACCATATGATTTTTACTCTACTATACACTGTAACAAGTTTTGGGATATTTTCAGTATACCCTTTGTTTTTTTCTGAAAATGAGAACTGTTGAGCCAAAATTGAATTTTACTGGACATTTTTTTATTATTTTAGTTAAATTAGTTTATTATTTTAAATTAAAATTTGCATTTTCTTGTCTTAATGTTTAAACGTTAGTCAAACACCTGCAGTGTGTAGTTTTAAAAATGGGATATGAGCAAACTTTTAAAGGCAGGAGACATCTAGAGAACCTAGACCCAGGTGAAGCGTTTCCTGATCATAGGCTAGCCACTGCCCAGGAGTTCGACAAGTACAAGAGATTTGACCTTCTAAGGGATTTCCATCATGTCCGTACCAAAACAGACTACCTTCTATTCATGCATAACCTAGAACCTGTTGAGGAGGTGGAGTACACTCCTTTGTGATGGCCGCGTTGATGGTGGGCTGCCACAATCACCCAGCCGGGTGTGTTTCCATCGGAGCCTTCCTCTTTCTCCATGGAGTCGGAAGAAGATCCCCAGCACCCATCTCAAACCCAGGTTGACATGCCTAATTTCCTGCACCTGAGACCACTCCCGCCAAGCAAACTCCCAGGAGCACAAACCATGCGCACAGTGGACATTTCCACCTTAACAGCTCAACCTTTAAGCCATAGAGTCTTTTAAGTGAGTATTGGAGGCCAAAGGTTGAGCCTATCCTAGCCTTGTCCTTGTATCAGCATTTTGCTAATTAGGGACGTTCATAGAGCCTCAGTTGTATGCACCCTTTGGGCAGTTCTGTTTTACGTTATGTAGGCCCAAAGTTGTGCTCTGTTGGCAACATGTAACATTCCAAAAAAACAGCCTATTGTTATAGGAGGGGGTTAGTCTTGTTTCAATCTTTTATAAAGGATGATGTTTGGTGACTATTTTATGTGGCGATTCTAATGGACGCTACTAAGGGTCCTTTTACACAGAAAGATTATCTGACAGATTATCTGCCAAAGATTTGAAGCCAAAACCAGGAACAGACTATAAACAGAGATCAGGTCATACATAAAAGCCTGGGATTTCTCCTCTTTTCAAATCCAGTCCTGGCTTTGGCTTCAAATCTTTGGCAGATAATCTGTCAGATAATCTTTCTGTGTAAAAGGGCCCTTACAATGTGCTAGAGGATCTCTATTTAGAAAAAGGGTCTTGTTATTGAAAGGACACTGTACAGATTTCCAGTGAAAGAAGTCTTATTTTATCTCGTCACCACTACAGCAGTCACCAGACTCTTTTGTTTACAAGTATTTATAGGAAAACTGTAATATGGACGCTGTGTTAAGTGACTAATAAAAGTTAAAGTGGTACTCTGTATTATAATTGATGCTGGTACAAGTGCCTTATAAAAAACTTAAATAGTGTTTCTCAGGGGGCAAAAGCCCATCCTACTTTATATGTTATATTTCTTTTTATTGTGATATATATGCTTATTATACTATATTTGTGAATATTCACCTATGCTGCTGTCATATTGTATGTGAGGCATACTGTATGTGTTGCATTTGAGAGATAATGTTACACCCATTGTTATTAGTATTTAGTTTTAATGTATTTTATTTATACGAATATGTTAGGTTCCAGGATCCATCCTCGACCCAGCCAGTCAAAGAGGATGGCCTATTTCAAGAGGGGGAACTTGTAGTATACTAAAGTCCCTAAGGCTGGGCCTAGCATGGAACCTGTGTTACATATTTGTGTACATTGATGTATGATTAATTCATTGTGTTCTAGAGAGATGGGTCATTTGGAAGGTACTCAAAATGTATCATTTACCCATTGTAAAAATATAAAATAAAAATTCATTTTCTTCTCAATTAACTTCACAAATGTATATATACTTATACACAGTGGTACATTGGTTTAAGAGTAACTTGGATTAAAAGCATTTTGCAAGAAGAGCTCAAAGATTTTAAAAATTGTGACTTGGTTTAAGAGCTTTGCTTTGGTTTAAGAACTTCCTGTACTAGGTAAGACGGAGAGTGGGGGAGAGGCATGGTCTGCATAGAGGGGTTTACAGCACTGTATTCTAACCCAGGAAGTCTCCCTCACCTTCCAAATTATTGCAGATCCACTTCAGGCTGGGGCTTGCATCAGTGGACAAGGCTGTATAGGTAATCCCATCATAGCAGTAACCCCTCTCTCCCCGGACAGAGAGTGCTGCTATACAGTGCCCACATATACCCTGCTCATTCCTTCATGCTCCCTGCAGTCTCTTTCAGACCTTGTGTATCCCATCCTTTCCATTCCTGCTATAATGTTCCTGCACTCACACTTAGCTATACACACTGCAGCTATAATGTGCCTGCACTTACACTCAGCTATACACACTGCTGATATATTGTGCCTGCACTCACACTCAGCCATTCACACTGCTGTATAGAGTAGTGTGTTTCTGTCACTGTCCTCCTGCACAGCTCTGTGATTTTAACTTCCTGATTGGTCCATGCTGAACACCCCCCCTCCCCCATTGTTGTCATGTGACCACACAGACCTCTGACAGCAGCCCTGCTTCTTTATGCTAGCCTGTTGTACTACACTACTGCAGTATGGGGATCTGCAGTTCTATCCTGTATCTACAAACTTCTGCTGTTTTTTCAGGTTTATGCACTTACTATACACTATACTCCATATGCTGATTGCTGTACTGTACAGTAACTTATAATATAACATATTCAGCTGTTTCTCATTGTTTGTTTCACCTGTTCTACATGTTATTCAGAATAAAAAATCATTAATTTTGGGGTGTGGAACCAATTGTCTGCATTTCAGTCATTTCTTATGGTAAAATTTGCTTTGGTTTAAGAGTGGATTTGGATTACAAGCATGGTACCAGAACAATTTATGCTAGTAATCAAAGGCACCACTATATATATATATATATATATATATATATATATATATATATACACACTACCGTTCAAAAGTTTGGGGTCATATTGAAATGTCCTTATTTTTTAAGGAAAAGCACTGTACTTATCAATGAAGATAACTTTTAACTAGTCCTAACTTTAAACAAATACACTCTATACATTGCTAATGTGGTAAATGACTATTCTAGCTGCAAATGTCTGGTTTTTGGTGCAATATCTACATAGGTGTATAGAGGCCCATTTCCAGCAACTATCACTCCAGTGTTCTAATGGTACAATGCGTTTGCTCATTGGCTCAGAAGGCTAATTGATGATTAGAAAACACTTGTGCAATCATGTTCACACATCTGAAAAAAGTCTAGCTCGTTACAGAAGCTACAAAACTGACGTTCCTTTGAGCAAATTGTGTTTCTGAAGCATCACATTTGTGGGGTCAATTAAACACTCAAAATGGCCAGAAAAGGGGAACTTTCATCTGAAACTCGACAGTCTATTCTTGTTCTTAGAAATGAAGGCTATTCCATGCGAGAAATTGCTAAGAAATTGAAGATTTCCTACAACGGTGTGTACTACTCCCTTCAGAGGACAGCACAAACAGGCTCTAACCAGAGTAGAAAAAGAAGTGGGAGGCCGCGTTGCACAACTAAGCAAGAAGATAAGCACATTAGAGTCTCTAGTTTGAGAAACAGGTCCCCAACTGGCATCTTCATTAAATACCCGCAAAACACCAGTGTCAACATCTACAGTGAAGAGGCGGATGCAGGATTTTGGCCTTCAGGGCAGAGTGGCAAAGAAAAAGCCATATCTGAGACTGGCCAATAAAAGAAAAAGATTAAGATGGGCAAAAGAACACAGACATTTGACAGAGGAAGACTGGAAAAAAGTGTTGTGGGCGGATGAATCCAAGTTTGAGGTGTTTGGATCACAAAGACGAATGTTTGTGAGACACAGAACAAATGAAAAGATGCTGGAAGAATGCCTGACGCCATCTGTTAAGCATGGTGGAGGTAATGTGATAGTCTGGGGTTGCTTTGGTGCTGGTAAGGTGAAAAGGGATTCTGACTAAGGAAGGCTATCACTCAATTTTGCAACTCCATACCATACCCAGTGGACAGCGCTTGATTGGAGCCAATTTCATCCTACAACAGGACAATGACCCTAAACACACCTCCAAATTGTGCAAGAACTATTTACAGCAGAAGCAGGCAGCTGGTATTCTATCGGTAATGGAGTGGCCAGCGCAGTCACCAGATCTGAACCCCATTGAGCTGTTGTGGCAGCAGCTTGACCGTATGGTACGCCAGAAGTGCCCATCCAACCAATCCAACTTGTGGGAGCTGCTTCTAGAAGCGTGGGGTGCAATTTCTCTAGTTTACCTCTACAGATTAATAGCTAGAATGCCAAAGGTGTGCAATGCTGGAATTGCTGCAAAAGGTGGATTCTTTGACGAAAGCAAAGTTTGATGTAAAAACAATGTTATTTCAAATACAAATCATTATTTCTAACCTTGTCAATGTCTTGACTCTATTTTCTATTCCTTTCACAACGTATGGTGGTGAATAAGTGTGACTTTTCATGGAAAACACTAAATTGTTTAAGTGACCCCAAACTTTTGAACGATAGTGTATATGTGTATATATATATATATATATATATATATATATATATATATATATATATTTAAAGATCCTTAGTACATGGTACACTAACTAGTGTCAAATAGTTGAAACTGGTAAAGGGGTTATCTGGGTAACAAAAACAATATTCTAAACCATCCCCCTTCCCAACATTACCCTATGTGTAATATACATGTATAACTTATCTTGCACCCTTTCCCTTTTTTTTATTCTCATTCTTAATGGATGTGGATGTCTTTTTTATTTATCTCCTCCCACTTTCCCCCTCCCTCTGTAAACACAGGACATGTGATCTCCTCTCTGGGGGCTGGGTTAGCTGTCTATTGACTTGGTAACCTGGCCCCCAGGAGACATTATCTGCATCATCTGCACCAGTTCACTGCTAGTGAATGTGCTGCTTTCATTGACTTACATGTGTCTATGAGCCTAGGTCTCTGTAATATGAAAATTTATAGTTATATCTCTGCTTTCTGTCAGTGAATGCAGGCATATGTACCTGTCTTTATGTCACAGCTCTGTATATTGTAAGTGTTATGGATGTTTTTAAAGGCTTGATGGAACTAGAATGTTTTCACTCACAGTCAGCAAGCAGATATGTAAACCTACACTACACCCCCAACCCCAGTAAACAGATCCCCATTATGCAGCACATAGCTACATCATGCGCGTCAGCTCTGCTACATCATCAGCTAGTATGGAATACACACTGGGTGTGATGCAAAATCTGTAAAAAAAAAAAAAAAAAACAGTCCTCCATTTACTGTGCAATAGAAATGACAGCAGTGGGCCGAAAAGAAAGCTAAGGGGGTCAGTACACAAACGGTTCAATGAGGAAGATGCATGATGGGAAATGTAGTTTCCTGGTGGCTCCATCTTGGATATAGATTGGCTTTTAGAAAAACCTGTAACTCTGGAATTGCAGCATCTAGAAAGACAGGAGATGGCTCAAAATACTCAGGAGGACTTTGTGAGTAAGAGCGGCTAGCATTTCATTATTTAGCTCTTAGGTGTATAGCCCTTTTAAACTCTTATCTTCTCCTGATTTTGGTAAAAATAAATGAATACTTTTATAGAATTTAAGTTATATTTTTTAGAGCGTATCCTGCCGCCTGCTAAACATTATAGTTGCCCTTTAATCACATTGGGGTGGTAAGTATTTTGTTTCACCAATTTTTATTCAGTACTGCAAACATATTATACATGTAAATAAAATTGAACATTAAATAAATAAAAAAAACGCAAATTACTGATACTATAAATTTTATTGTCTTTTACAGGATGTAATTACAATAATGTTATTCTTAGTACAGGTGCTGTACTCGTCTAAAGGAACCAATTCTTGGATTAGAGGCTCCCCACTCAGTGTATCTTCTGTACTCTCCAGGTCTCAGGTAATACTGACGTCCCCTGTAGTTGGGCTCTTCATAGAACATCCAGTATCCATCATGAACCTGGCAGGAGTGAATATCATTGTAGCGGAATTGCTCATAGACGTGAGGACAATCTTCAGTGAACTCCATCATCTGACCTTTAAAGTCTTCCTTTTCATACACCCTCAATCTATATGGTCCACGATGCTGAAATTAAAACGACAGATGAAAATATGCAACTGTCATTTCAGATGACTTTTTAGCATACGCTGTCTTGTATATGTATATGAGGAGCAGGACTTTATCTGGCCATTTTATCACTAGTATATACTATGTTTCCCTCTGGTTACTGACCTGTATGCCTCTGTCTGCTTTTCCTATGCATACAGTGTGGATACAGACTAGCCTTTGTACTTCCTCCTATGCACTATAAAGTCAGTACAAAAAATACCCTGCAATCCTTCTTCACTGTAGCAAACCTTCAGATGGTTCCAGACCAGCAGTGAGCAACATGTGAATCCAATATTTTATGTGGAAACAAGGTCTACACATTGAACAGGCTGCCTCTCTCTTCTTCCTGCTCACTCATTCCATTTGGCCCCTTAACCCTCCAATAGGCAGTGCAAAACCTATCTTCACTTTGCTTCTCTTTGATGTAGATTGCTTTTTCTTGATAAAGAACATGTAAGAAATGTGTGAATGTAGTTAACAGCAATGTGAGTACAGAAAGAAGCCCTTTTGCCTAATCAAACCTATTACAGTTTCTTATATTTACTATGTATAATGGATTTCTGCAGGGATGTTTTAAATGACAGTTACTGCTGAAAGACACCACTCTGTTTCACAATATGTTGTTACTGTATTTAAAGTCATGTTGTTCACTGCATGTAAAAGTTGCAAAAAGAAACAAACGTTATTTAAAAAATATATGATTAAATTAACTGGTTTAAAAATATTCATATTATGTACCTGTGGAGTTAAGCGGCAGGATCTGATGGAATCATTGAAACCCATCCATTGCTGGAAGTCAGGATATTCTCCTTTCCTTAAGAAGTACTGGTGCCCACGGTAGTTGGGCTGCTCATACAGAATCCAGTTTCCATTCTCCACTCGGATGGAATTACAACGATTGAAGTATGAAGACAGATCAGAGGAGTCAGAGTTGCACTCATAAGAGCGACCCTGGAAATTTCTATCTTCATAAAAGATAATCTGTAGAAACATAATTTTTTCTCACTAATATCTTGGATACATTTTAAAGTACATATATAAAAATACACATGTATATAAAATACACAGTTTTATTTAGTTGGCCATACAGATAAAAAACATGTCACATTTTCTGTCAGACCTTTAATTAATGAAGGGACATAAACCATTGACTCTACTAGAAGCAAATATCTCCTATGAAAACTTGGGGAAAAATTGGCTCAATGGGTCAACATCTCTGAAATAAGATGAAGTTGGAATACAGAGAAATTCTCCACCCGTCACAGTGGATTTGGTTCTAAACGACTTTAGGCGGCATGATTGTCAATGTGTTCCACTGAGGTAAGATCTGTTTCGCACTTGCGCCCTTCTTCCAGGCTAGGGTACCACTTGGCTGGAAAAAGCTTTCAGACTTGAAATGGCAATTGACTTATTGGGACGGACCCGCCTCATGTTGTTTGCCTGTAAACTGGTGTCCCAGACCAAAAAAATAAACCTACATGTTTTGGCTGCTGTCTTTTCTCTTCATTTCACATTACATGGATTGTACATGGATCTGCAGCAGAGCAACACTGAGGGTTTTCCTTATTACCACATCAGATGCCGTATGACAGTGGAAGCTTAATAGGGTCTGATGATTGAAAGGCAGTGCTTTTTGAATCTTGGGATGTGTTTATTCTATATTTTGTATGCACTGTCAGTCAATTTTCACATAAAAAAAAATTTTGACGTAAAAATTATGCTTATAATTTTATATTATTTTATTGTATTTTATAGGGGAAAACTTATCAAATGGTGTAAAATATTCACTAATGTAAACTGCCCATAGCAAACAATTACATGGCTCATCTTTACTGCAACTCTGTTCTTCTCTGGCTCTTTCCATTATCCTTCAAGTGTAACTGTCATTTTTTTTTTTTTTTTGCAGAAATCGATAGGACAATTGATTTAAGAAACTCTGTTATAGATTTTATTAGGCAAAAAAAGCCTCTTTTTGAACTAAAAAAAGCTGTTTTGCAGCCCTGCCCCCCCCCCCCCCCCCCAACCGCAACTTCTTATCTGTGCATTATCATCCAAAGTCGGCATCATTGCAGAGGAGCAAAGTGTAGATGGATTTGAGTCCATTCTAACCTATGGATGGGGGGGAGAGGGTTCTGAGGGGGATGAGTGAGCAGGGAGTGCAGAGAAGCAGCTGTACAGTTTGGAGACTGCCTAGGCACAAAAAAAACACTGCATTCAGAGGTTAGGGAGGTCAGAGCTTATTTAGGAGCTTGGTGAGATAAGATTGCAAGGTGTAGTGTTTTTTTGAGTGCAGAAGGGAACACTTTTGCTTAATAAAACCTATTACAGAGTTTCTTAAAATCGCTTGTACTATTGATTATTTATTTATGAAAAGTGACATTTTAATGACAGTTACTCTTTCAGTTTTTACTTATGATCTCTACCACCAACAGGATACAGTATAAAGAACAGGTTGTGCAAAGTAGGTACAAGACTTTAATGCATTTGCATCAAGAAAGATGTAGATGCGCATTCTCTAAGATAGTAGTAATTAATATCAACTCCAAACAAGCGGGCGCCAATCATACTACATGTACCAGCCCATGAGGATCAATCGAGGACACATTCTGCAAAATTAGTGTCTACTCTCCTGTGGCCATTCTTCCTTGTTGGCTGCAGAAGGTGGTTGCTGAAAATCCATCTTCCAGTAATGCCTCCCTGTATTGTAATGAAATTTTAGCAACTTCTTCTACTCTGCTTTCTCCCTCCTCCATAGCAGTGCAGAGAGTAATCAAATGATAAATTGGGGAGAATTTATCATCAACAACATGTTAATGATACTGCAAATCAATCACAATAATTGTGATCTTCTGAGGAGGGTTCACCAATTTTCACCTGGAAATATCCAGGCATTTGCTCATTGTGAGTGAATATAACTATTGTATCAACAGAAAAACACATTTATTCTTGACATGAAAAAAAAAAAAAAAAAAACCCATACATTTCTCTAGTTCATCACATTTTTAAATAAACATAACTGACCTTGACCATGTTGCCTGGGCGTCTAGTACAGGAGCTCTAAGCTGTTTCTGTGTTGGAGGGCAAATCCTTTTATATTTGTGGACTGCTGATGTCTGCACAATGCGTGTCCAGCTGACCTTTTATGTGTTCACTATAGAAAATGTATAGGTCTTTTGTGCAGTTCATGTGACTGATTTGCATTCTATTGTTTGCAAATGCTTACTCTGAATTTTGTCTGTTTGTCATATACGAACTAATAGAACTGAGCTGGACAGTAACACATCTATTATGCCACAGATTTTCTCAATTGTTTTTAAATTGTTTCCCCATACACAATATTTAAAATGATTCTCTGATGAATTTTTATTACATAATATATTACTATGTGGCTGTGTTCGCATCACAATATTTCTTAAAGGGGGGTTTTTATTTAAGCTTAAATGTCCCCCATCCACAGGATAGGGGCCAAGTATTAGATTGCTTGGGGGCTGACCTCTGTGCCCCCCTGGGGATCTCTAGTTTTGCATCCCGACTCCTTTGTTTTGAATGGAGCTGTGGGTTGGCGTGTGAACCGTAGCTCCATTTGTTCTCTATGGAGCTGCCGGAGAGAGCCAAGTACAGCACTCCATAGAGAATGGATGGAGCTGCGGGGGGGCGGGCAAGAAGGTCACACCTCCCAAAATCTCATACTTGTCTCCTATCCTGTGAAGTTTAAATCGGGAAACCACTTTAAACTTTGTGATGGTGGCAGGGTTTTGAGCAGAGCCTCTTTTGTTTACACAAATATACCCTTGTTTTCAAATTATTAAAGGGGTACTCAGGGCAAGGGACATTTTTTAGCATATGCCGGGGATGGGTTGTTTTAAAATAATAAATCACACTTACCTCTCTGGCTCTATCTAGCGCAGCTGCTGCTATCCTGCCATATCAGCTGTTTTGCCACTTCTGAGTCCAAGGGCTGTGACATTGCAGGCCCAAACCAGCCAATCAGTGTCTGTGCAGGCTTGCAATGTCACAGCCCAGGACCCGGAAGCAGGTGAATAATCAGACAGAGTGGCAGGATAGTGATAGGTAAGTGTGATTTATTTTATTTTTCAAATATTTTATAAATTTTTTATTAATAAAATACACAAACATAAACATTCTGAACAAAATAACAAATCCAATCTTATCCTCAAGAATTTTAACCCTTTAAGGTCTGAGACAATTTTCATTTTTGTGTTTTATTTTTTTCCTCCTCGTGTTTAAAAGGCCACAGTGCTTGTATTTTTTCACCTACAGACCCACAATTACAATGCAACTTTGCAATGCAATGACAAAATTTTTATTTGGGGAGGTTTGTGTTTACACCGTTTACTATATGGTAAAACTGACATGTTATATATGTTCCTAAAGTCAGTATAATTACAATGATAGACAACTTGCATAACTTTTATTTTATTTGACAGCATTTAAAAAATTAAAATTAGGGATGAGCGAACTTTTGAACAGTTCGGTTCGGTTCGATCCCCCGAACTTTCCTGAAGTTCGGGTTCTGACAAACCGAACCGAAAACGAACCTTGCAATAACGGCTGAATAATTGCAGCTACAATAGTGGGAGTGTGATAGGGTATAGTTTTGTGTAGTTGCAGTTGCTATTACAATGAAAAAAGTGGAAAAAATCAAAGTGCAAAAATAGTGAAAAAAAATAAAAATAGGCGGCAAATAGACAATAATGCCGACTCCTCTAATGGTTAATATATTTAATTAATAGAACACATTTTCATTGTAATAAAGTCCCTTTCGTTGTTCAATAATTTAATTAAAACGATTCCATCATTGTGCAATTAAATATACTGTTAAAATAAATACATATATAAATAAATGTATATTTATATATATATTTATTTTGTTTACTACAGTATATTTAATGTATGGATTCGTTCAAATTAAATTATTGAACAACGAAACTAATTTTATTACAACAAAAATGTGTTTTATTAATTAAATATTAATTATTACAGGAAACTCTATTAAAGCCGTTAATTCATATTGCCGGCAATAGAGTTTTCTGTTAGCGATGAGCGAATAGTGAGATATTCGAATATTAGATATTTGTACGAATATTCGATCCCATTAAAGTCTATGGGAAGTATTCGATTAGTGAAAAACATCTATTCGACCATTTGGAGGATAAAACCGGAAGCTGAGGGATTTGAACGCTTATCGATTATTTATCGAATATTCGTGGGATATTCGTACAAATATCGTATATTCGAATATCTCACTCTTCAATCAAATATCTATTCGATCGAACAGTATTCGCCCATCATTATTTTCTGTCATAATTAATACTTTACTTTAATTGAAACATCAAATGTTTCTTCTAATTATGCTATCACAATAGCATTATTAGAAGAAACATTTTGAATCATATGTGCGCTCAGCTGATCAGCTGATCGGCTGAGCATACATATAATTAGCAGGTCCGCAGCACAGTGACTTCATTGTGCTGCGGACCAGCGAATAGGACACATGGGGGTGAGTATACAGCTCTCCCCACCCCCTCCCCAGCACTGCACCAATCCAAGCAAGGAAGGGGGGTCCCTTAACCCCTTCCTTGCTGGGATGGGTGCAGTCTGACATCAGTCTGGCCCCCAAGGGGTTAAGGGGGATGCAATGCATCCTCCCTTAACCCCTTTGGGGACAAACTGTAAGCAGCGATCTGTAAAGATGCTGCATACTGTAAGGTGCACAACACTGCTCACAATGATGGGTGTTGTGCTCCTGTTTGTTTGTTTTTTGTGTGTTTCTCCCTTTTTGTTTTTCAGATATCGGTATCCTGTGGATTACGTCGGATTCGATGGACTACGATGATGACCAGCGGTTGTTTGGATTTTCTTTTTTTTAAATAAAATCGTCACTTGTGTCTTGTCTTTATTTCTTTACTTTATAGACTTAGTAGTGGAAGCTGTCTAATAGACGGAATCCATTACTAAGTCGGGGCCTAGTGTTAGCCGTTATAAAATGGCTAACACTAACCCCCCATTATTACCCCAGTACCCAATGCCACCAGGGGTACTGGGAAGAGTCGGGTGCCAGTAGTCCCGGAGCATCAAAATTGGCGCTCCTGGACTGGGGCGGCAGCAGGCTGGTAATATTTAGGCTGGGGAGGGCCTAAACCAATGGCTCTTCCCACCCTGGTGTTACCAGGCTGCTGTTGCTTGGTTTTTAACCCAGCTGGTTATGAAAATAGGGGGAACCCTACTCGGTTTTTTTTTTAAAATAAATAAATAATTAAAAAAAAAAACGCCTAAATATTACCAGCCTGTTGCCGCCCCAGTCCAGGATCGCCAATTTTGGCTCTTCCCAGTACCCCTGGTGGCATTGGGTACTGGGGTAATAATGGGGGGGTTAGTGTTAGCCATTTTATACCGGCTAACACTAAGCCCCGACTTAGTAATGGATTCCGTCTATTAGACGGCTTCCACTACTAAGTCTATAAAGTAAAGAAATAAAGACAAGACACAAGTGAAAAAATTTTTATTCAAATAAAAACACCCCCACACCCCTCATTGACCATTTTATTTTTAAAAATCCAAACAACCGCTGGTCATCGACGTAGTCCACCGAATCCAACGTAATCCACTGGATACCGATATCTGAAAAACAAAAAGGGAGAAACATGCAAAAAACACACAAACAGGAGCACAATATCCATCGTTGTGAGCGGTGTTTTGCACCTTACAGTATGCAGCATCTTTACAGATTGCTGCTTAAAGTGTGGCACCCAAGGGGTTAAGGGAGGATGCATTGCATCCCCCTTAACCCTTTGGGTGCCATAGTGAACAATCTGGCCCCCAGGGGGTTAAGTAAGGGTCCCCACTTAACCCCTTGGGAACCAGACTGTTGTCAGACTGCACCCATACCAGCAAGGAAGTGGTTAAGTGACCCCCCTTCCTTGCTGGGAGCAGGGGAGGGGGGGGGGGGGTCACTCACGCTCCCAGGTCTTCTATCTTTTTTCTTCTTCGCCGGAGCCGGCACACTGAGCTCAGTGTGTCGGCTCCGGCTCGGGTAAATTCACACGGGCGGATCCGCAGCGGATACCGCCCCTGTGAATTCCAATGTAATTACATACTGGCAGCGGGATGACAATCCCGCTGCCAGTATGTAATTCCCAGCCCCATTACCTCCCCCGGGATAATACATTACTGGCAGCGCGATCCAGCCGCATCTGAGGCTCCCGGAGGTCCCGCGCAGCCAATCAGTGACTGCAGCAGGGCCGTGCACTGATTGGCTGCGCGGGAGCCGGGAGCCTCAGATGCAGCCGGATCGCACTGCCGGTAATGTATTATCCCGGGGGGTTAATGGGGCCGGTAATTACATACTGGCAGCGGGATGACAATCCCGCTGCCAGTATGTAATTATATTGGAATTCACAGGGGCGGTATCCGCTGCGGATCCGCCCGTGTGAATTTGCCGGAGCCGACACACTGGGCTCAGTGTGCCGGCTCCGGCGAAGAAGAAAGAAGATAGAAGACCTGGGAGCGTGAGTAACTCCCCCCCCTCCCCTTCACTGCACCCCTCCCAGCAAGGAAGGGGGGTCACTTAACTCCTTCCTTGCTGGTATGGGTGCAGTCTGACAACAGTCTGGCCCCCAAGGGTTTAAGATTGTTCAGTATGGCACCCAAAGGGTTAAGGGGGATGCAATGCATCCTCCCTTAACCCCTTGGGTGCCACACTGTAAGCAGCTGAAAGAAAACGTGCCTTACTGATTGGGGATTTAAGCCTTTTATAAACACATAACTTGGCAACACAGAGGGCCAAAAGCCCAAATGAGCCTGAATATCCCCGAATAGAAAGTAAAACGTAACTTTTATTTTATCATGTATAAAAGACTGTGAGATTGTGATGTTAAAAACACTACTCCACAGACCCCCACAACATTATTACGAGTCCACTAGCCAGTGGTACTAAATAACACTCAGGATAGCTGCAGACTACCTAAGCTACATAGGACTGTGGTAGTAGAATTAAAAACTGAACACCGCCTCCACAACTAGTTTCACTCCTAAACCGACAGTCTTCAGGTGTAAGGCAAATGGCAGTGTCCCTGGCATCGTTTGGTCTTAAATAAGCTACGTAGCAATCAGCAAGTAAAAGCGGGGATATATAGTGTCCTATCGGGACGTCTGTCCTAAAATCCTCAGATGAATAACACACCTATCCATATAAATGACGTGTTGAGGGACCACTCACATACAAAACACCTGTAGTGACATCATCACCTAGACCCACCTCCACAAAAGAACCTCAAATAGATGACTCCCAACCGATCCAACCAGTGACATAAGCGCAGACTTACGGCCAATAGTACCGGGTGAGCAGACTTCATCATCTCATTCCTTTGTCTCAAGAGAAATACTTTATCGCATCTATCCTTTTCGGCGCAGGCGCACAAACTTAGAAGTAATACAACTTCTCACAACACTACCGCGCGAAACTTAGAAGGAAAAAATACACCAATATTGTACACAAATGCGCCTGCGCAAAGTATCCAATTCACTAGCCGAATAGCAAAGGGCTCATGCGCTCAAACTTAAAAACAGAGCCTTATCCATATTCCATGTGCTACAACAGATATACGAGCAGTATGTTACTCCGTGCATGCGCGTCAACTCAGAAGCCAACATGGAATAGATATGTGAACATAGCTATATAAATTACCAAGAATATGAACAGTAAACAAAGTAAATATACAACAAATAATACAAAAGGGGATGACTTAATATATGGCAAAATAAACAAGTAAAGGTAAGTATGTGTAAACCACAAATAAAACGATGTAGGTGAATATATATAACTAATGATAGAATGAAACCCAATGATGAAACCAATAACACAATTCATACATAATAACCCGCTAAAATCTTTAAATTAGCTGACATAGCATATAAGTAATCAAATATTAAAAAAGACCAGGGAAAGACAAAACTCATAAATCTACTAATGTATAACTGATATCACATTAGATAAATTAATTTAAATGCTGAAAAATAAATCTACAAAAAAGCGGCATAAGAAAAACCTTCGTTAAGTCCATTAGGACTAAGACTACGCAACCGAAAGATCCATCTGGCTTCCTCACGGAGTAGTAGCTTGTCCAAGTCACCTTTACGGGAACCCAAAAACAACTGACATATACCCCACATTCTTAGGTGACTATAGTCACCTTTATGAAAAGCCTGTATATGTCTCGACAGGGGTGTGTCTTGACATGTTCGGATTGAGCTTAGATGTTTAGACAAACGTCTCCTTAGCTCCTGAATCGTCTTACCGACATAAAGTTTATTACAGCCACACTTTATGGCATATATCACTCCCTTGGAACAACAGTTTATAAACTGTCTAATGGTATAAATTCTTCCATCCACTGGGTTCGCAAAATCACTAGTCTTAGGCATGTACTGACAAAAGACACAATGCCCACAAGGGAACGAGCCAACTATAGATGGATTAATGCCAATCCGCTTATTGGAAAGATGGCTGTGGACGAGTAGATCCCTAAGGTTCTTATCTCACCGATAAGTGATGTTAGGCCTTTGGCCCACCACATCCTTCAGGTCCTCATCCAATGTAAGAATCCTCCAGTGTTTCTGAAGGATTCTTTTTACCTCCACAGTATCTGCATCGTAAGATCCGATGCATCTAATGACCTTATTAGTCTCTTTCTTACCTATAGAGTCTTCCAGCAGGATCGTCCGATCACTTGAGCAAGCTCTATGATAGGCCTTCTTAACCCCTTCACGTCAGCCATCTGTATATATACGTTCCTATTGCACATGCTCCGTGCAGTAGGAATGTACATATACGTTCCTGACTTGAGGGGGCTTTGTGATGAGAACGGGATCGCTGCAGGGACAGCGATCCCGCTCTCATCTGTGTACAGCACCGGAGATAATGAGGATCAGCTGCGATTCCGCAGCTGACCCCCATTAACCCCTTAGTGACCGCCGAAACGGCGGTCACTAATGGGCCGGTGCCGCCGCTGTATTTTATCTCCCCCCACCGTGAATCACAGATGAAATAAGTAAAAATCAGACCCCAGATCAGCCCCCTAGTGCCCCAGTCACTAACCCCCCCTCCCGCGGCGGCCATCTTGGACTAATGTCTGTTCACAGTGATCAAAAAAGAAAAATGAATGAAAGCCCCATGCTCTCCGCCACCGGAGGTAGCGGAGAGCATGGGGCAGTCATCGGGACCCCCCCTGTGGGGTCCCGGTACAAGCGATCAGCGGTATATACTATATACCGCTGATCGCTTGTGCCATGTGCCGCCGGCAATTTTTATCCCCTGTCACCATGAATGATTGGTGACAGGGGATAAAAAGTGATGTCCCCCCCACCCCCCAAGTCGCCCCCCACCCCCCCAGTCACCCCCGTCCCCGAGTCACCCTCCCCTATCCCATATACTCACCTGCTCCTGGAGCTCCTTCCTCTTCCGTGTCCTGGCTGGTTATGAAGTGCGCATGCGCTCCACAACCAGCCAAGCTCTGAAAATTTAAAGTGACAGAGACCAATTTGGTCTCTGTCACTGAACTATGATTACTGTGATAGAAAATATCACAGTAATCATAGTAATACAGTGAACATGAATGTATAAAGTACAAAAAGTGACAAACATACAAAAAAATAAGACACACACTTTTTATTATAGTAATAATTGCAGTTTACTCCCAAATTACCCCTAACCCCCCCCCCCCCCCCCCCCCAGATTACCCGTAACCTCCGCAGGTTGCCCGTAACCAAAGCACGTTGCCCATAACCACCCCAGGTTGTCCGTAATCACGTCAGATTGCACGTAACCCCCCAGATTACCCGTAACCACCGCACGTTGCCCATAACCACCGCACGTTGCCCGTAACCACCGCACGTTGCCCGTAACCACCACACGTTGCCCGCAACCACCGCACGTTGCCAGTGACCCCCTCCAGATTGTCCGTAATCACCCGAGATTGCCTGTAACCACCCCAAATTACATGTAACCACCCCAGATTAGCTATAAGCACTTCACTCTATCCGTAACAATTCTAGATTGTCTGTAACCCCCCCAGGTTGCCCGTAACCACCCCAGGTTGCCCGTAATCATGCCAGATTACATGTAAGCCCCCAGATTGCACGCAACCACCGCAGGTTGCCTCTGACCACCGCACCTTGCCTCTGACCACCGCACGTCGCCTCTGACCACCGCACGTCGCCTATGACCACCGCACGTCGCCTCTGACCACCGCACGTCGCCTATGACCACCGCACGTCGCCTCTGACCACCGCACGTCGCCTATGACCACCGCACGTCGCCTATGACCACAGCACCTTGCATCTGACCACCGCACCTTGCCTCTGAACACTGCACCTTGCCTTTAACCACCCCAAATTGCCAGTGACCCCCTCCAGATTGCCCGTAACCACGCCAGATTACAGGTACCCACCTCAGATTACCTATTAGCACTTCAGTTTATCCGTAACCACAGCAGGTTGCCTGTAACCACCCCAGATTGTCTGTAACCACCCCAGATTGTCCGTAACCACCCCACATTGCCCGTAACCACAGCAGGTTGCCTGTAACCACCCTAGATTGTCTGTAACCACAGCAGGTTGCCCGTAACCACCCCAGATTGTCCGTAACCACCACAGATTGTCCGTAACCACCCCAGATTGTCCGCAACCACCCCAGATTGTCCGCAACCACACCAGATTGTCCGCAACCACCCCAGATTGTCCGTAACCACAGCAGGTTGCCTGTAACCATACCAGATTGTCTGTAACCAGAGCATGTTGTCCGTATTCACCCCACGTTGCCCGTAACCACCCCAGGTTGCCTCTAACCACCCCAGGTTGCCTCTAACCACACCAGGTTGCCTGTAACCACCCCAGGTTGTCGTAACCACAGCAGGTTGCCTGTGACCACCCCATGTTGACCGTAACCACCTCAGACTGCCCGTAACCACCTCAGACTGCCCGTAACCACCTCTAGATTACCCGTAACCACCCCAGACTGTCCGTAACCACCACACATTACCTGTAATCTAATTTTTTTATTGTATTTTAGTAACTGCGCTATTTTAATAACTGTTACTAGCTGCGGTTTTGCTCCAGCAAATTGGCGCTCCTTCCCTTCTGAGCCCTGCTGTGTGCCCATACAGTGGTTTATGCCCACATATGGGGTACCGTTGTACTCAGGAGAACCTGCTTTACAGATTTTGGGGTACATTTTTTCTCCTGTTCCTTGTGAAATTTAGAAATTTAAAACTAAACCAACATATTTTTGTAAAAATTCAAGTTTTTCATTTTTACTGGCCAATTTTGAATACTTTCCTCTAATACCTGTAGGACCAAAATGCTCATCCTACCCCAAGATGAATTCTTTGAGGGGTGTACTTTCCGAAATGGGGTGACTTTTGGGGGGATTCTATTCTGTAGACATTACAGGGGCGCTGCAAACGCACCTGGTGCTCAGAAACTTCTTCAGAAAAATCTGCAGAGAAAATGCTAATTGGCGCTCCTTCCCTTCTGAGCCCGGCTGTGTGCCCATACAGTGGTTTATGCCCACATATGGGGTACCGTTCTACTCAGGAGAACCTGCGTTACAGATTTTGGGGTGAATTTTCTCTCCTGTTCCTCGTGAAATTGAGAAATTTCAAACTAAAGGAACATATTATTGGAAAAATTCGAGTTTTTCATTTTTACTGTCTACTTTTGAATACTTTCCTCTAATACCTGTGGGGTCAAAATGCTCACCACACACCAAGATGAATTCTTTGAGGGGTGCACTTTCCAAAATGGGGTGACTTATGGCGAGATTTTACTCCGCTGGCACTACAGGGGCACTGCAAACCTACCTGGCGCTCAAAAACTTCTTCAGCAAAATCTGCATTGAAAAAGCTAATTGGCGCTCCTTCCCTTCTGAGCCCTGATGTGTGCCCATTCAGTGGTTTATACCGACATATGAGGTACCTTTTTACTCAGGAGAACCTGCGTTACAAATTTTGGGGTACTTTTTTTCTCTTGTTCCTCGTGAAATTGAGAAATTTCAAACTAAAGGAACATATTATTGGAAAAATTCTAGTTTTTCATTTTTACTGTCTACTTTTGAATACTTTCCTCTAATACCTGTGGGGTCAAAATGCTCACCACACCCCAAAATTAATTCTTTGAGGGGTGCACTTTCCAAAATGGGGTGACTTATGGCGAGATTTTACTCCGCTGGCACTACAGGGGCTCTGCAAACACACCTGGCGCTCAGAAACTTCTTCAGCAAAATCTGGATTGAAAAAGCTAATTGGCGCTCCTTTCCTTCTGAGCCCTGCTGTGTGCCCATGCAGTGGTTTATGCTCACATATGAGGTACCTTTTTACTCAGGAGAACCTGCGTTACAAATTTTGGGGTACTTTTTTTCTCTTTTTCCTCGTGAAATTGAAAAATTTCAAACTAAACGAACATATTATTGGAAAAAATTAGAGTTTTTCATTTTTACTATCTAATTTTGAATACTTTCCTCTAACACCTGTGGGGTCAAATTGCTCATCCTACCTGAAGATGAATTCTTTGAGGGGTGTACTTTCCAAAATGGGGTGACTTATGGGTTTTTTTTCTCTCTGCTGACACTACAGGGGCTCTGCAAATGCACCTGGCGCTCGGAAACTTCTTCAGCAAAATCTGCAATGGAAAAGCTAATTGGCGCTCCTTCCCTTCTGAGCCCCGCTGTGTGCCCATGCAGTGGTTTACGCCCACATATGGGGTACCGTAGTACTCAAGAGAACCCGTGTTACAAATTTTGGGGTGCTTTTTCTCTCATGTTCCTTTTGAAAATGAGAAACTTTAATCTAAATGTATATATTATTGGAAAATTTAAATTTTTCATTTTTTTACGGCCTAATGGTGAATACTTTCCTCCAGCCCCTGTAGGGTTAAAATGATCATTATACCCCTAGATTAATTCTTTAAGGTGTCTAGTTTCCAAAATGGGGTCACTTATGGGGGTTTCCAGTATACAAACCTCCTAAATCAACTTAAAATAAGAACTGGTCCCTAAAAAAATCAGTTTTGGAAACTTTCACGAAAATGTGGTAATTTGCTGATAAATTTCTAAGCCCCGTAACACCCTAAAAAGTAAAATATGTTTATGAAATGAAGCCAGAATAAAGAGGACATATTGGTAATGTGACTTAGTAACTAATTTATGTAATACAACTTTCTTTTTTTAGAAGCAGAGAATTTCAAAGTTCATAAAATGCAAATTTTTTCAATTTTTCATGATATTTTGATGTTTTTCACAAAAAACACACAAAGTAGTGACCAAATTTTGCCACTAATATAAAGTGCCATATGTGACGAAAAAACAATCTCAGAATCGCTAGCATGCGTTAAAGCATCACTGAGCTATAAGCGCATAAAGTGAGACAGGTCAGATTTTGAAAAATGAGCCTGGTCTTTTAGGTGCAAATAGGCTTGGTCTTGAAGGGGTTAAGGGACTTTTTAGGGTATCCACGAGTAGTGAAGCGAGTATATAAGTTCTTACATTCTCACTGGAAATCCTGTTCACTGGAGCAGTTCCGTTTGGCACGGAGATATTGCCCCGTCGCTATCCCACTTTTAAGTGGGATAGGATGCAAATGGACCAGTGCAACAGATTGTTAGTTGCTGTGGGTTTGCGGTAAATGTCTGTCTGAATCATGAAATTATCATCAATACTGATGGTTATGTCCAGGAAGTTGATGGATTTTTTATGTATTTCATGAGTAAAATGCATCCCTAAGTTGTTTTGATTCAATATGTCGACAAAGTAAGCAGCGATCTGTAAAGATGCTGCATACTGTAAGGTGCACAACACCACTCACAATGATGGGTGTTGTGCTCCTGTTTGTGTGTTTTTTTGTGTGTTTCTCCCTTTTTGTTTTTCAGATATCGGTATCCATGGACTACGACAATGACCAGCGGTTGTTTGGATTTTTTAAAATAAAATGGTCAATGAGGGGTGTGGGGGTGTTTTGAATGAAAAAAAATTTCACTTGTGTCTTGTCTTTATTTCTTTACTTTATAGACTTAGTAGTGGAAGCCGTCTAATAGACGGAATCCATTACTAAGTCGGGGCTTATTGTTAGCCGGTATAAAATGGCTAACACTAACCTCCCCATTATTACCCCAGTACCCAATGCCACCAGGGGTACTGGGAAGAGCCAGGTGCCAGTGGTCCCGGAGCGTCACAATTGGCGCTCCTGGACTGGGGCGGCAGCAGGCTGGTAATATTTAGGCTGGGGAGGGCCTAAACCAATGGCTCTTCCCACCCTGGTGTTACCAGGCTGCTGTTGCTTGGTTTTTATCTTGGCTGGTTATGAAAATAGGGGGGACCCTATGCGGTTTTTTTTTTTAATTATTTATTTATTTAAAAAAAAAAAAACGAGTTGGCGCTTATGCCATTTACCATGCAATATCAAAAATAATTTATAATAACATTACTTATAATATAATTTATAATAATAATTTAATAGTTCAGGTGATAACGCATGTGACGATACCAAATATTTTTATGTATTTATTAAGTGGGAAAAGGGGGGTGATTTAAACTTTTCTTAGGGGAGGGAATTTTTTATTAATAAAAAAACTTTCTTTAAATTATATATTAATTAGAAGTCCCCCCGGGTAACTAATATAGCTACACTGGTCCCTCATAGGGATCAGTGTAGTATACATTATACAGCACTGATCAATGAGATCAGTGCTCTATTGGTCTGGGCTGCTGCAGACCAGATCAATAGAATATTGAGCCACGTTCTGACATTTCAGTTTGACAGCTGCATTTAATTGTCCTACTTAGTAAGTGTGGTGATCAGCCGTGCCTGCTAATAGCTGCAGTCCTGGGCTGCAGATCACAGCGGTTCAGAGCGGGGTCGCGACGTGTTTTAGATACTTCATGGGTAGTTAAGGGGTTAATATATCATTGAGATAATAGTATTTATAACATGCCAGGGGGTATGAGATCAGATTTGTGAACACACAAATTTTGAAAGAAGACCAAAATTACATTGGTTCACCCAGAACAATCACAAAAAGATAAATATTCTAACAGAAACATATATTATAAGGAAGCTTCAGTCCTTGAAGTGTGGTTTATTATTTTAAAACAATCCATCCCTGGGCATATTCTGAAAATTTGCCCTTGTCCAGAGTACCCCTTTAAATGTAGGCACATGTGTGTTTTATGTCAGTTTTGGTTTTTACCTCTGTGTCCCACTGGCTGGACACATCTTTCACTTAGTTTCAGGTCTCATCCACACATCTGTGTGCGAGACTGTATTGCATGATCTGTGGTTGAGAGTAGCCCATGAATGTGCTGTCCATAATCACAATCTGTGAAGGTAAGACCTTGTAAGTGTAGGCTCTAGGCACTTGGCAAATGGCATTCACAGTTGTGCGCATAGGCCTGTATACCATAATGTGGTCTATACAGTCTGCATTTGCTGACCGACTATTGCAGACCGCAAAGTACAAATGTGTATATGAGGCTTTCAACATTTACTGGGAAGTTCAGTCATTTCATACAGATATCTCTCAGCTAGCCTATCTAGCTACAACAGAACTTATACTTTTCCTTTCTACTGGATCCACTCCTAGGCCTGGCTCAAAAACTGCAGTGGCAAAATTGATGTAAGGGAGACCAGTTGAAGGGAGTGGATGAAGTAATAGCTGCCTTTTAAACCTTTAACTACAACAACTAGATCCTAATCCTGGCTTCATATTGGGTTTTCATATAGTCTTTTGTAATTTTTCAAAGTTGCTACGTTTGTAATGCAAATAAAAGCTAACAACTTTTGTAGAGTTTTAGGCGAGGGCTACTTGACATCTTTGACCATAACACAGGTCCGTGAGCCAGCATTCTTGTATTGGGATAAATTGAGCAACGGGGCTGTTTGGGACTTTTCAATAAACTAGCATTACATTGACTTCTCTTGGTGCTGTATGTTCTATAGGCACTTTCATTATTTATTTCTAGATCTTGTGTTCTCAGGCTCAGTCACATGACCTCTCTGTATACTTTCTCTGTAGACTTTCTCTGTAGTCTCTGTAGACTTTCTGTGATGTCATGTGCAATATCAGTTTCCTGTTCCTTCCACTGAGCATGATCACAGATGGAGTCAGCGGGTATTGGGGCAGGTGTTCCTCCCATGGATCGGCTAGAATTCCACCTTGATTGTAGCCCTGCCCCTATAAGCAGGGCTAATATTGCAGCTCAGTAAATGCTGAAGCAGAAGGGCAGCATGAACTGAAGGAGAGCAGAGGCTGATATGCTGATAGCATAATTACTTAATACAAGCAATTCATTTTTTAAAGTACTATTTTGGTAGCTGTCTGGCTGAAATGAGGTCAGGGACACATTTACACAGAAACCTTGTGCTGCAGCCTGGATCCACGTGGAGATTGCAGTCAAGTAATTTTCATTTCTGTGCCATCACCACAAAACTCATGTTTGAATCGTTATACACAATAAAAAAAAATCATGCCTGGTGTTTGCATATCTTCCAGGCCTCTAGAGTGGTCTGCAATACACTTATAGCTCCGAGTCTGGAGATAGCGCTACTTGCTATGCAGCCGCCCAGTTGCAGACCATGCCAGGCAACCCTTTTCCTTCATCTGGTATCATATGCAAGGTTTTTGGTGATCCTGCTACTCGGGGATGAGCTTCATGTAGGTTTTAACAACCTACAATTTTTAAGGAGTTAACATACAGATTGTAACAAAAAATCATGCCCAGACAAATAACAGACTGGTATAAAGGAAAGATGACCCTGCCTGTGAGGTGTTACAGTCTATTAGATTGTAATTCAATGACTATAGCTAGAAGTTTGGGTGTTAGAAAAGAAAACACAAACTGCCAATAATGCTGCTAACAGTCCATTGATTGCTGTACCCCTAGCCCTTTATAGAACCACAGTTCAACTTGTCAATTATGTTCCATAATATACTACAGCTGGTGGTGCCACTACTACCCCTGATGCTACAATTACTGGCGATCTCCTGCCTTGTCCATCATGTTCTATAAGGTACAGCTGCTGCTTCTCCAGCCTTCACTGTGACAATAACTTCAATCATACACATTTCCACCATCAACCTAAAGTTCCATTGTGCCATTTTAATACTGTCTGGTGCAGAAAGTGTTGGCCCTACATGACTGCATGCCTCCTGCATTGTTTATCAGGTTTCATACTACACTGCTTTAGCTGGGAACCCTACCCTGGCTGCTCAGGGTAAATCATAGAATTTTAAAAATGAATAATTGTTTGTTGGCTTTAGTACAAATACATCATCTAAAATAACACCAAACCCATTGCTATGCTCCAAAGAGAGATCATTTAAAGATTAAAATAACCCCACAGTCTGTACATGTTATATTGACAGTCATGATGTTTTTGAGCCAATACAGGGTTATAGAAGGTCATAGAAGATTTCAGAGTATCATACCATCCTTTTCTCTATTTTGGGAATCTCAAATCTAACTAAGAATACGATTCTGAATTGAATCTGTCTACTACGGATTGAATCCAACACAGCAAAAATGCAACCCAATTATGAGCGATAAATTTGGAGTCCCTATCAAATACCTACAGTACATAGGCCCTCCAAAAAAGAAAGTTGAAAGGATTGGAGAATAAGAACTTTTTTCCCCCCTCATGGATCTATTTGCAAAACTGCATATCTTGCTATGTCAAGTAAAAGCAAAATTATCAAACGAAAACATAAAACACAACATAATTGGTGCAATTTTAAATTATTTTAATGAATTGAATTTTTTAAACCGAATGTTAACTATGTTTTAGTAAATCAATAAAAGTGGTGAACCCGTCTAAAAGAACCAATTCTGGGGTTAGAAGCTCCCCAGTCGCTGTATCTCCTGTACTCTCCAGGTCTCAGGTAATACTGACGTCCCCTGTAGTTGGGCTCCTCATAGAACATCCAGTATCCATCTTGCACATGGACAGAGTTGATTTCATTGTAACGGAATCTGTCAAACACATGAGGGCAGTCTTCAGTGAACTCCATCATTTGGCCTCTGAAGTCTTCTCTCTCATAGATCCTGACTCTAAATGATCCCTGGTGCTTTGAGACACAAAAACAAAAAGAATATTACCTTTACTAATAATTTCAATCTATATTTAGAACCAATATATTTTATAGCACTTTACAAAACACAGCTACGTATACAAGGTATCACTATAAACTTATTAAGAGTTTGAACAGAACAATATGCAAGAGTAAAGAGGTAAACATGCTTGAGTTTTAGTGTGGCCTAGGCACCTTTTCTACAGAACTGGGGAAAAAACACTAAAAGCTGCATTAATCAGTCATCCAGCTAATATCTGTGCAGACACGGATATAAGGAATATTAGGGTGGTACAGCAGATTAGGGAGGATGTTGTTCTGAGATTGGTAGAAAAGAGAGCATTGGTAAAGAAGTATTCAGAGATTATGGGGTTATAGCAATTATAGCATATATTTATGCATTTATTAAAGGGGTTATCCAGTGAAAATCTTTTTCTTTCAAATCAACTGGTGTCAGAAAGTTATATAGATTTGTAATTCACTTCTATTAAAAAATCTGATGTCTTTCCATACTTATTAGCTGCTGTATGTCATGTATTCTCTGTTGACATCTCTGGCCGAGACAGGAACTTTCCAGATTAGGAGAGGTTTTCTATGGGGATTCATAGAAAACCGAGACAGAGTTCCTGTCTCGACCAGAGATGTCAGCAGAGAGCACTATGTCAGACTGAAAATAAAACAACATTTCCTGCATGACATACAGCAGCTAACAAGTATGGGAAGACCTGAGATTTTTTAATAAAAGTAAATTACAAATTTATATAACTTTCTGACACCAGTTGATTTGAAAGAAAAGGATTTTCGCTGGACAACCCCTTTAAGGCAATGTCAGCTTAAAACACTAGGTTCAAATCTAGCCACATCTGAATAAATGTTCTTCGGATATTTTTAGGGGTTTCCATTGCAAACTCGTTGAAGGTTTGATATAGGAAATGTACACATAGGGGGACATGTATCATCTGGCGTATCTTTGATTTTCGGCGGAAAGTGACGTTTTGCGAATATTTTATTCACAAATGGCCATTTTGCTAATAAAATATTCGCAAAACGGCACTTTCCGCAGGGTACACCGGGGGCGGGGAGGGTGTGTGGAGGGGGCGGAATGGGGGCGATTAATCTGGCATAGGTTTTCGGCCATGCGCACTGGAGCGCACTGGATTTATGTAGAGGCAGTCCGCCTCTACATAAATCTTGGTAGCGCCGGAGATGCGGGGACACTTTTAAGTCCGGCGTAAAAACCGTCGGACTTAATAAATGTCCCCCATAGACTGTTAAAGCACTGATATGCACACATCTGCCATGGTAGTAGTAAATCCTTTAGGCCATGGGTCTCCAAACTGCGGCCTTCCAGCTGTAGCAAAACCACAATTCCAACCATTCCCGGACAGCTAAAGCTTTTGATTTGGCTGTCCAGGCATGATGAGAAATGTAGTATTGCAACAGCTATAGGGCCGCAGTTTGGAGACCCATGATTTAGGGCATAATCTCAGGTAATTTACTATTTAAAAAAAACTAATAAAGCATAGTAGTGATAAAATTAAATTCTAACAGTGAATATATAATGTTACAACTGCTTTAAAATCATTGTTGGACTATGCTGATGAATTTACCTGTGGGCTCAAGCGGCAAGAGCGAATTGAGTCATTGTAGCCCATCCACTGCTGGAAGTCAGGATACTCTCCTCTATGGAGAAAATACTGGTGTCCTCTGTAGTTGGGATGTTCATACAGGATCCAGTTTCCACTATCTACGCGGATAGAGTTGCAGCGTCTAAAGTATGAGGACAAGTCTGGACACTCAGAGTTGCACTCATAAGAGCGACCCTGGAAATTTCTGTCTTCATAGAAGATAATCTGTGAATTTATTAATCATAGTTAACTTAGAAAGTGATTATACATGTTTTCACTGTGATATTATTTTGTATACTAATTTAATTTAGATATTTTCAGCAAAAGGGTCGCTAAACTATCGGAAATAGCATTTATTTCTTTCAGCTATCTATGTATGCAATTGCATTATACAAATGCTGTTAAGAAAATATAGTTGTTTTCAAGAATAACTGAACAGAATAGAAAAAGAGTTTACACTGACCTTTCCCATTTTGTGCTAGTTAACCGTTCAGCCCGCAGAGATTGCTTGGGTGAGTAGCTAATGTGAGAATGGTCTTTATATACATCCTGAGCTGTATACATTTCATGTACTGCTGACTTGTTTTCCCAGTAAGCAGAATGTAAAGTCATTTCCATTATTGTGTGAAAGTCTCATTGTTCTGTGGTTATGTGTCCATTGTATGTGTGCCTTTGCTTACACCTGTAATTTAAATGGTACCTAAATAGCTAGACAAAACCTTTTTTTTACTGTTGTTACTCTAGAAAATGAAAGAAGTTTAGAATTTTACAATACACCAATTAAAAGAAACACATATTTAGCGCTCACAGTGAAGCCACAATTGGAACAAATAACTCATAATAAAATTGTTATATTTAATGTATAAAATATTCATAGTTTTTTTTTTAACCCTTTTCACTATCAGGTAAACTTTTTGTTTTACCTTGCTGCATTTTTTGTGTGGCCAAAACTTTTTTAGTCTGCCTTTCAATAACACCTGCTTATAACTCCTGTTCATGTACATGACTGCAATCCATTACATGTTTAGGCTAGGTTCACACAACATCTTTTTAGGCAAAATACCAGCCGTTGCTTTTACAATCATAATTATTTATGTAATTATCAAACAACAGCATAAGGGTGCCTTCACATGTATCGGATCCGCACCAGACTGACCAAGAGGGTGTCTGGGCCTCACCAGACTGGCCAAGAGGGTGCCTGGGCCTCACCGTCTGTGGTAAAAGTCAGTTTAAAAGCTGAAAATAGTGCTAGGGCTACCTTTCACCCATCTCCCAAGCTCTATATACTAATGAAGCAAGTACAAAATATATTAATAATGTTGCTAAAATGGAGATTTTTGCCAACAGCAAAAGGACTGTGCAGATCATAGTTACTTTTGTGAAAACTGGCTCCTCAGCTGGGCCTCACCAACAACTAGGGGGCGCCTCACAGTTTGAGAAGCACTGCTGTAAGGAATAGTATAGTAGTATTTAGTTGGTAGTAGTTATCAGTTCTATTCACATTGCACAACTTTAGTAAAAATCTGCAAAGAGTTTGTATGGTCTCTCCGTGTTTGCGTGGGATTCCTCTGGGTACCACACCCAAAACATACAGATAGGTGAATTTAGATTGTGAGCCCTTTTGGGGACAGAGAGCAATAATTGACAAACTATGTAAAGTGCTGCAGAATCTGTGTGCGCTATACAAATAAAAGCATTATTATTATTATTATTATTATTATTATTATTATTATTATTATTATTATTATTATTATTTGTAAAGTCCTTTTAGGACTATAAAAAACCTCTGGCATATAAGAGTTTACAGTGTATCACAGTGCAAAAGCCTACTGGTGTTGACTGAGTGTACGCTGTTGCATACTACGTTTAATAAAGTCCTTGGTAAGGACTTAGTATACACTAAGTATACAATATTTTCCTAGAAAAAATGTGGGAAAAACTAGTGTAAATGGACCAGGACATGGACATACAGATGAGAGACTGGGCACAAGCCAATGGCCTGGACATCTTGAATCAGAAAGTGCTGCTGAGCAACACTACAGCCTTTGCAGGACCCCTGGCCACCACAACTGCCACTTATTTACAATAATAATAAGGATCACAACTGCCTCTTATCCACAATTATAATGAGGGTCTCAACAGGCTTGTACCCACAATTGTAAGGTGGGTCACAACAAGATCATGCCCATATTAAAAGAAGGCACTTGCACAAAGTTTTCACAGCATGTTCATGAGGCCCTCCTTTTAGTGCAATGAAAGGTTTATTGCCCTTTTCCTGTCAATTTTGGCAGCCCTTGCACTTGTGGCTTTGGCTTGATAAATCCATCCTTCGAAAGTTAAACAGGATGGGTCTAATCATGTCACACAGAAGCAATGACAGTTACCAGTGGGTGTAGTTTGAGTTCCCCCTTGTCTACTGCATAAATGACAAGCATCTTGTGATACTCAAGACAATGGCATCTTCCTCTTCCTGCATGTTTGGCGCCTTTTTTTTTCAGCCAATCATCATGCTGGAGAGTCTTTGGGAGCTCATAGCATCACGTGGGAACCCTACATGTCAATAGCAGTGATTGGCTGGTCAAATCAGATGACCTGGGCATATAAGAATCAGGTCCCGCGATGCCCGCTTCAGAAGCAGGCTGGAAGAGATTAGAGAGACCTACTGTCTGTCAGGGAGAGTGTTAGGCAGTGAATTAGTGTGCGATTAGGCAGGAATCCAACATGAAAAACCCAACAGTCCTTCTAAGGGCTGTTGAGTTCTTAATTTAAAATTATTTTTTTTGCTACTCTTGGCTGCTGGCTTGGACTTGTAGTGCAGCTGTCAGTAGTCAATTTGTCCTGTTGCTGACATTCTCTTAGCTAGTTGGGATCTGTAGTTTAGCTATACCTATCCTCACTTTTTATTTATTTTTTACTTTTATTTAATGTGGAGAGGAGAGAGTCAGAGGATTGAAAAGTACAGCCCCTGTTTCAGCTTGTGTAGAGATGTCCTTCTACAACTTGTGACAGCCATCAATCACATTGACCATTGCTGGCTGCACAGTGAGGAGAGGGCTCCAATGCAGGAAGAAGAAGGGGGGAATCAGCAAAGCAAAGCTACTAACAGTGTATGCAGTGCTAAGCGTCTTCACACCCTGACAGCCATCAATCACATGGAGGTCTGCTGGCTGTGCAGTAAGGAGAGAGCCGAAAAGGAGGGGAATCATTGTGCCATGAGAGAGAGGGGGATTAGTGAAGTACAGCTACTGCATTAGTGTTTCCAAGGCTGTACTTTGACCCCTGATAGACATCAATCAACTCAGGAGATTACTGGCCTAACAGTGAACAGATGTTCCAGCGAGAGAGGAGGTACAGGAACATGGGGGAGAGAGCCGGGAGCACATCATTTGGTGTCCTTGCATGCTGCTCCTACTGTTTCCTGTCCATTTATGTGTTGTTTTCATCATTTTCTGAGGTTTCCAGGTTTTCAGGCAACCTTCCCTGGGCCGAGCTTTGGTCCCCTGTAGAAATGCTCAAGTTTCCAATTGACTTCAATTAGGTTCGTTACTCAAAAAGAGCACCCGAGCATCGGGAAATATTCGCCTCAAGTATTGAGCACGCAAGCATTTTAGTATTTGCTCATCTCTAGCGTAGAAGTGGGTTTTTTTTTACCTTTTTGTTTTCTTTACAATTAAATGTCTAAGAAAGAGTGTTTCTTAATTTTTTTTCCCACTTTAAATTGAACTTTATCTTGGGTTGAGTGTGCAATGATGTCAGTATGTAAAAGTGGTATAATTCAGTAAGCTAGGAGTCCTTAATGCACCCATTCATTTTCCCCCCGTTGTTCCAGTTTGATTTCTGTGGTGTTTTTACCACTTTCTAAAGTCTTTATGTACACTAAACACCCTCCCTGAAAAAATGCTCTAGTCTCCCATTGACTTTAATACAATTGGTTACTCAACTCAAGCACTTAAGCATCGGAAGACACTTGAATAACAAGCATTCAAGCATTTTAGTACTTGATCTTCTCTAATTAATATCCAATAGATGTTGAGTCTTATTGTCCTATATCATTATTAAATACGAACACTAAATTATTGGCCAAGGTCATAGCAATTCGGTTGGAGACAGTTATCTCTAAACTGATCCATAAGGACCAATAAGGCTTCATTCCTGACTGATCTACTCAGAGGCATGGCTAAAGGTACCGGAAACATAATTAGGTTAATAACATTTTTGTATACATGTCACAGGGTCAACATAGATGTAAATGGCACCGATACTAAGTACTTTCTAAAGGAACATTGCAGGGTTGTCCTCTCTTCTCCCCCAACCCCCCCCCCCCTTCTCTCTTTCCCCTGGCTAAAAATATGCAATTAATGCAACTACAGTGGTGCCTTGGATTACAAGCATAATTCGTTCCGGGACAATGCTTGTAATCCAAATCCACTCTTAAACCAAAGCAAATTTTCCCATAAGAAATCATTGATATTCAAACAATTGGTTGCACACCCCAAAAATAATGATTTATTATTCTGAATAACATGTAAAATAGATGAAACAAACATTCAGAAACATCAGAATATGTGCTATCATAAGTTACTGTACAGTAATGGAGAGGATGGGAAACACAAGGGCGGACAGAGACTGCAGGGAGTATGAAGGAATGAGCAGCGCAGATGTGGGCAAATACATGCAGCACTCTCTGTCTGGGGAGAGAGGGGTTACAGCTATGGAGAGATTACTTCCACAGTCCTGTCCCCTGATGTAAGCCTTAGCCTGAAGTGGATCTGCTATGATTTGGAAGGTGAGGGAGACTTCCTGGGTCAGAGTACAGTGCTGTAGACCCCGTTATGCAGACCATGTCCCTCCTCCACTCGCGCTCCCACCCAGTACAGGGAGCTCTTAAACCAAAGCAATGCTCTTAAACCAAGTCATAATTTTGAAAAACTGTGAGCTCTTAAACCAAAATGCTCTTAAACCAAGTTACTCTTAAACCAAGGTACCACTGTATAATGTGGTAAGGTACAACAAAACAACTCATGATTTAAAACACACACTGTAATTTATTATAAACAGTAACAATGATATATTGTAGCACAGTAATGTATACCATGCATCACAGAATAAGAGGTGTTACTTCACATCCTCCCATTCAATATTTGATGTTCTTATGTGATAATAAATTGCATTTATCAATGGATATGTATAGTAGCTTACTATATGGATTGCTGGATTTATGGCAGAGCTGACTTTATTAGATACAGCAATCATCAGCTTCTGGATATGCGGGAGATAAATCACAGCAGAGGAGGTGGTATCAGTAAACATACTAATAGCTCTGAATTAGACTTATTATAGCATGTTTTCGTTCCTATTTTGCTGTTGGAAACGTAAAAAACTGCAACAATGGAATGAAAACATGTTGTAATAAGTAAATATAAAGCATAGAAGCTGGCAGATAGAAAGCCTGAAATGTGATCCTTTATGCCGAATGCTTTCTACCATTCAGCTGCTTTTGTGTATATTTACTTTTCGTTCCAATATTGCTGTTTTTCGTTTCCATCACAAACCTTGGAATGAAACCATGCTGTTTAAGGTTTGGTTTGCACAAACCCCATTTTTAGCCAAAAATTTGCGAAACTGCCAAACTGAATTTTGGAAAGTTCACTCAGTTAATCTAGAGGAAGTTATTAGTGAGTGAGTGAGTTGTCAATGGTTCATTTTCTCCAGATGAGTCCTGTTAGAGTCATAGTTTGGTTCGCACAAGGAAGTTATGTGCAGAGTTAATTCTAGCTGTTTCTGATTAGAGACGCTTCAGCTGAAGGAAGTGGGACGTACATAGACGCAATGGTCAGTGGTACAAATGGCCCAACCTACCAAATGGTTGGTGGCCTTGTTTATTTATGTCAAATAGCAAACAAGTGGGAGAGCAATCCTCATCCAATCAGGATCCACAGACAAGTTACAAATACAAATAAGGTTACACAGATATATACATATAAAGTTAGAGGAACTGTTTTCCACATGTGATTACTGTACAATTTTAGCTACCATTCTGTCCTGAAGTTCCCTAATTACACCATTATAGCAGGCATGGCCATGTGTTTGGGGAAGGTATATCCAATGTGTCCTTTTGTTAGAAGGAAAACATTCCTCTGAAACTAACTTTACACTGCTGCAGATGTCTCTTTCCCAAAATAAAGACAATCTGACTGGGAGGGGGGAGATTGTGTGCAGCTCTTTAACAGTTTCCGCTACAAGTAGGGCAATGACAAATTAAACAAGCACAAGACATATACAAGTCAATGCAGTATAAATATTATTACTATCAAATTTCTCTGGGGTGGGTGGGGTGAGTGGGGTGAGGGTGGTAGGGTATGAATATCATGGAATAATCACAGAATGGAGAAATGATATATTAAGATAAATTTATAATATTGCAGTGTATTAGGTGGATGCTGTACTCAGAGCATCACACTAGATTTGCATTTCCAGGGAAATACATAGTACTTGAAAAGAGCGCCCCTTTAACAGTGACTTAGCTTTAAGAGAAACTTTAACCCTTGATACCCTCCCTTTAAGAGCGACTTAGGTACTGTCCTTTAACCCCTTAATGACCGCGGGCGTATACTTACGCCCTGCGGTCGGTAAGGGTGTTCCGAGCGGGGCCGTGCAGCGACTGCTCTAAACTGCCGCGATCCCTGGTGCCCCTTGTAACCCGGGACCATGGCTATTAGCGGGCACGGTCCGATCGTCAAGCCCCCTAATAAGGTAATCAGATACAGCTGTCAAAATGACAGCTGCATCCGATTACCGGATGCAGCACTTCCCTGGTGTCTAGAGGCGGAGATCGCTCCCACGGGATGTTGTCCCGGAGGAGCGATCACCGTGTGTAGTGCCAGCCGGGGTCTGTGCCAAGATGGATCTGATCCCGGCTCGGCACTCGTTTGTTTTTAGCTGCAGAAGCCGAAAGCAAACGAGTGCCGATCTCATTGATCTATGCTGCATATCTATGCAGCATAGATCTCAATGAGAGATCAGTGCATTTATACTAGAATTTCCCCAGGGGGGCTTCTAGTATAAGTGTAAAAGTAAAAATAAAAGTGTTACTATTAATAAAAAAAGCCCCCTCCCCTAATAAAAGTCTGAATCACCCCCCTTTTCCCAGGTTATAAATAAAAATAAATGAATAAACATGTTTGCTATCGACGCGTGCGTAATTGCCATAATATTAATTTATCACATTCCTCATCTCTCACGGTAAACGGCATAAGGGCAAAAAAATCCTAAAGTGCAAAATTTAGCATTTTCGGTCGCATCAAATCCAGAAAAATTGTAAAAAAAAGCGATCAAAAAGTCGCATATGCGCAATCAAGGTACCAATAGAAAGTAAACATCATGGCGCAAAAAATGACATCTCACACAGCCCCATAGACCAAAGGATAAAAGCACTATAAGCATGGGAATAGAGCGATTTTAAGGAACATATTTTTGTTAACAATGGTTTGAATTTTTTTCAGGCCATCAAATAATATAAAAGTTATACATGTTACATATCGTTTTAATCGTAACGACTTGACGGACATATATAACATGTCAGTTTTACCCCAGGGCGAATGGCCTAAAAACAAATACCCCCTAAATAAACAAAATGCATTTTTTTTTCAATTTCACCACACATTGAATTTTTTCCTGCTTTTGCAGTGTACTTTATGAAAAAATTCAGCCTGTCATTGCAAAGTGAAATTAGTGGCGCAAAAAATAATGGCTTATGTGGGTTTCTAGGTGAAAAATTGCAAGTGCTATGGCCTTTTAAGCACAAGGAGGAAAAAACGAAAACGCAAAAAACGAAATTGGCCCGGTCCTTAAGGGGTTAAAGAGCTACTTTGGTACCGTGCTTTAAGGGTGAATTATGTAATGTCCTTTTAAGAGTAACTGTGGTATCGCCCTTTTAAGAGCGACTTTTGTATCTTCTTTGGTACCTTCACTTTTGCTACATCACTGACTCACCTCTGCTACATCACTGATTCACATCTGCTACATCACTGACTAATCTCTAATACATCACTGACTTAATTCTGCTGTGTCATGCGGGTATTGGCTCTGCAAGATCACTGGCTCAGCCAGTAGCGAAAATAGGTGGGGGCAAAGGGGGCGGTGGCTCCCAGCCCACTCAGGCAGGGGCCCACTGAGGTCTCAGACAGATTAATGCTGTCTGCAAAAGCTATTGCTTTTGCAGACAGCGTTAACACATGTCTGTAGTGGCTGGGGCCCCCAAGAGGAAAACTGCACCTGGGAATAGCGGGCCCATGCTCCTGAGGGGCCCGCTCAGCTGTCGGATGCCGAGCTCGGCCAGGGCTGGATCTTCTTCCTGCTGCTTCCTTCTACACGCTGCTACAGGCTGCTGCTGCTGGCCCCTCCCCCTCCTCTCCCTCACTGGCTGCAAAACGTTGTGTGAGGAGGGAGGGCGGCAGCTAGAGGGATCCTCACCGTCTGCCAGGTGAGGGGGGGCTGTGAAGACTGAGGACTGTGTGAGGGGAGTGAGGGCTGTGTGAGGGGAGTGAGGACTGTGTGAGGAGAGTGAGGACTGTGTGAGGGGAGTGAGGACTGTGTGAGGGGAGTGAGGGCTGTGTGAGGGGAGTGAGGACTGTGAGGGGAGTGAGGACTGTGTGTGAAGAGTGAGGACTGTGTGAGGGGAGTGAGGACTGTGTGAGGGGAGTGAGGACTGTGTGAGGGGAGTGAGGACTGTGTGAGGGGAGTGAGGACTGTGTGAGGGGAGTGAGGGCTGTGTGTGGGGAGTGAGGACTGTGTGAGGGGAGTGAGGACTGTGTGAGGAGTGAGGACTGTGAGGGGAGTGAGGACTGTGTGAGGGTAGTGAGGACTGTGAGGGGAGTGAGGACTGTGAGAGGGGTGAGGACTGTGAAGGGATTGAGGACTGTGTGAGGGATGAGGAGTGAGGACTGTGTGAGGGGAGTGAGGACTGTGTGAGGGGAGTGAGGACTGTGTGAGGGGAGTGAGGACTGTGTGTGGGGAGTGATGACTGTGTGTGGGGAGTGATGACTGTGTGAGGGGAGTGAGGACTGTGTGTGGGGAGTGATGACTGTGTGTGGGGAGTGATGACTGTGTGAGGGGAGTGAGGACTGTGTGAGGGGAGTGAGGACTGTGTGAGGGGTGAGTACTGTGAGAGGAGTGAGGACTGTGAGGGGAGTGAGGACTGTGAGGGGAGTGAGGACTGTGTGAGGGGAGTGAGGACTGTGAAGGGATTGAGGACTGTGTGAGGGGAGTGAGGACTGTGAGGACTGTGAAGGGATTGAGGACTGTGTGAGGGGTGAGGACTGTGAGGGGAGTGAGGACTGTGTGAGGGGAGTGAGGACTGTGTGTGGGGAGTGAGGACTGTGTGAGGGGAATGAGGACTGTGTCTGAGGAGTGATGACTGTGTGTGGGGAGTGAGGACTGTGTGTGGGGAGTGAGGACTGTGTGTGGGGAGTGAGGACTGTGTGTGGGGAGTGATGACTGTGTGAGGGGAGTGAGGACTGTGTGAGGGGAGTGAGGACTGTGTGAGGGGAGTGAGGACTGTGTGTGGGGAGTGAGGACTGTGTGTGGGGAGTGAGGACTGTGAGGGGAGTGAGGACTGTGTGTGGGGAGTGATGACTGTGTGAGGGGAGTGAGGACTGTGTGAGGGGAGTGAGGACTGTGTGAGGGGAGTCAGGACTGTGTGAGGGGAGTGAGGACTGTGAGGGGAGTGAGGACTGTGAGAGGAGTGACAACACACACACACACAACCACAAAAACTTATTACCTATACCACTATTATTTTTAGGCAAAGATAATCTAGTTAAAAGGGTTCTCCAGAATTAAAAAAAAAAAAAAACATAGTTGCTTTCTTCCAAAACAGCGCCACCCCTGCTCTTAGGTTGTGTGTGGTATCACAGCTTGGCTCTATTAACTTTAGTCAAATACCACACACAAACTGAGGACAAGAGTGGTGCTGTCTGTGGAAGAAGGCAGCTATATTCTTCTAATCTTTTTGTGGCTCTATATTCCAGATGTAGAAGCCTCTTACACAGCTCTGTATCCTTATTCACTATAAGTAATGTAGAAGAATATTCCCTTTATTATTCAAAAAGCCTTGCCACCTGCTGAGGTTCCCTTTGGGTAATGTTGGTTGGGGGCCCACTCAGACTCACTCGCCCCCCCCTAGGCTGAACCCCTAGCTACGCCCCTGGGCTCAGCTCAGCTTTGGCATGCGGCTATTGGCTCTGCTACATCACTGGCTCAGCTCTGCTGTGTCATGCGGGTATCAGCTCTGCTAGGTCACTGGCTCAGCTCTGCTGTGTCATGCGGGTATCGGCTCTGCATGATCACTGTCTCAGCTCTGCTGTGTCATGCGGTTATGGGCTCTGCAAGATTACTGGCTCAGCTCTGCTGTGTCATGCGGGTATCAGCTCTGCTACATCACTGGCTCAGCTCTGCTGTGATGCAGGTATCTCCTCTGCTACATCACTGGCTCACCTCTGTTGTGTCATGCGGGTATAAGCTCTGCTACATCACTGGCTTAACTCTGCTGTGTCATGGGGGTATCGGCTCTGCAAGGTCACTGACTCAGCTCTGCTGTGTCATGTGGGTATTGGCTCTGCTAGATCACTGGCTCAGCTCTGCTGTGTCATGTGGCTATCGACCCTGCTAGATCACTGGTTCAGCTTTGCTGTGTCATGCAGGTATCGGTTCTGCTAGATCACTGGCTCAGCCCTGCCTTCTCATGCGGGTATCGGATCTGCTAGATCACTGGCTCAGCTCTGCTGTGTCATGTGGCTATTGGCTCTGCTAGATCACTGGCTCAGCTCTGCTGTGTCATGCGGGTATCGGCTCTGCTAGATCACTGGCTCAGCTCTGTTGTGTCATGCGGTATCTCAATGTATGAGTGTAAAATGGGACAGCTATATATAATGTGGTCCATTATATTCAGTTCGCAAATACAGTAAGTGGTTAAGTGGTTGATATTCTTGAAATTCTTATTTTATACTCGACTTTCTTAAACCTGCAACAGAACACTGGTAGAAAGGAAGATACGAGAAATGAAAGTGTGATCTTGGTGGAACTCCCCAAGGGCCTTGCATGACCATTAAGCCTAGCAAAGTCTCTATACGGGGTTAAACCTCCGCCTCTCTGGTCTGATGGCTTGTGGAAGAGAATTGAGAAATATATGAAATTTATGAATTTTAATAGATGGAGTTATTTGAAGATATATATATATATATATATATATATATATATATATATATATATATATATATTATTTTTTTTCTTCTTCTTCTCCTTGTCGCATCTCTTCCCTTCTAACCCTTGGGGATTGATAAGAGAATATTGTCTCTTTTCTTCTTTTTCTTTTGGTATCTCCTTGAGACAAATTATGTGTGTATCTGTCTTAAATAAATTGAATTATGTAATTGAATAATGATTTACAAAAAGTAAGAAAAAATTGTAAAGAAAAATTCTAATGACACATTTCTTTTTAAGGTGGCACATTGTGAGTTATAGGTCCAGATAACCAGTGAGTCATTACTAGGGAAAATGTGCAACATGGTACTACACTTCCTGCCCCCCCCTTCTGTATGGCCTGAGAATGAAAAGCACAAATAAGTCCTAAAGAACATGATGTTTTATACCAGTAACAAAATGTTACATTTTAAAAATAAACAACAAGAAGATAACTGTTAGTGAGATTATGTTTATTGAAATCTAAGTTAATGTGTCAATGTTTAATTGAAATGATGGAGACGTCTGAAGGAACCAATTCTGGGATTAGCAGCTCCCCAGTCAGTGTATCTTCTGTATTCTCCAGGTCTCAGGTAATACTGACGTCCTCTATAATTGGGTTCTTCATAGAACATCCAATATCCATCGTGTACTTGACAAGAATAGATATCATGGTGGCGGAATCTCTCATACACATGAGGACAGTCATCATGGAAATCCATCATCTGACCTCTGAAATCTTCGTTCTCATAGATCCTGATTCTGAATGATCCCTGGTGCTGTTTAAAAAAATATACTGTTATCATGAATAAGAGTAAAGAACCTGCAGAGACTGAGGGGGACTTAAAAATGTCCCCACAGCTCTGCTGGTACGGAGATTTATGCAGAGGTGGACTGCATCTACATAAATCCCGCGCGGGACGGTGCGCATGGCAGAAAACCTACGCCAGCTGAGGGCTGGGGTAGGTTTCCTGCGTATTTTTTAGCAAAACTAATGCTGAATAGAGCGGCCTCTTTCCCGCCCTCCTGGCGTACCCAGCGGAAAGTGCCAATTTGCAAATATTTTATTCGCAAAACGGCCATTTGTGACTAAAATTATTCGCAAATTATTCACTTTCCGCCGAAAAAACTGATTTTGCCGCTTTATACATGTACCCCTGAATGTTCACAAGTAAGAGTAGAAATCATAGGGGACTGTAGTAAAGGCTTGAATTGCCTCACACTCACACAATAGTACATTTTATTTACCCTTTCTTCTCAAATAGTTGCACCATTTGGTGGTACACAAGCTTAATTATTACAATCTCGTGAGTGGGTACTTAACCTTTCCATTTCTTTCACACTTAGTGAATGAAATCTCTTAAAGTGATTCTGCTGTTAAAAAACAAACAAAAAACACTTGTCTGAAGCTTGTCTCATGTAGCGAGGCAGTCAGCCATGCATTTCTCCAGCTATACAGCTATATCTAGACATCAGTGGGGTCTTAACACTTAAAGGGGTATCCCTCTTCATGACCCTGGTCTGCCATTACTTCCTGCTGTGGGTGGAGGATGGGAACTTCCACAGTCATTGGTTGCTTTGGCCAGCCTCTGCTCTGCAAGATGCTATTCTCTGTTCAGCTCTGCTATTCTAAGTCCTGTCCTGACAGCTCCATGGGGCTGGAAGCTGCCATATACTAAATATGACAAATTAACCCTTTTATAAGTGAGTGATGGAATTTTGTTAAATAAAAAAAGACATTTGAAAAAAAGTCAAACAACTGACCTGAGGGCTTATGCGGCAAGATCTAATGGAGTCATTATAACCCATCCATTGCTGGAAGTCAGGATACTCTCCTCTATGAAGATAGTACTGGTGTCCTCTGTAGTTGGGGTGTTCATACAAGATCCAATTTCCACTATCTACACGGATAGAGTTAGACCGCCTGAAGTATGAGGACAAGTCTGGGCATTCAGAGTTACACTCGTAAGAGCGTCCCTGGAAATTCCTGTCCTCGTAGAAAATAATCTGTAAAATTAAAATATGAATGTAAACATAAAAACAACTACAACTTAATAGCATATAAATAATTGATTAACAAAAAAACAAAAGTGTCACTGTTGTTATAAACTTCAAAATCTAGCCGTAGTTAACTCCCAAAAAGGTCCCTGGTAGCTAGAGTTAACCCCCATAGATGCCCCTGGTAGTCCTAGTTAACCCCTAGTGATGCCCCTGGTAGTCTAACTAGCCCTCAATGTTGCCTTTGGTAGTCTAGTTAAACCTAGTGATGCCCCTGGTAGTCTATTTAACCTCAAGTAAAGACTTATAAGCTGCCTTTAGGAGACTAGATCTGGATTTCAAGTATAGCTTTGTTTTACAGCATGGTAACTTAAAAAAGAAAAATCAATAAATAATATATGAATGTAAATTGCAAACTTGCTTTACATCACATCTACCATTGGTTTAGATTTTAAAAGTTAGAAGAACAGTGACACTTTATATCAAATACTCCAGTCTGGTTTATTTCATCATTTATAGCTGTAACTTGCATTAAAGTTCAGCACCAGAGCGTACCAAAGCTATACATAGGCTTTTACATTGGAAGTCTTTAGAATTTATATATTATTGCAAGTGGCCTAACAAATAATATTTTACAAAGGGGGAAACATTTTACATTGTAATCAAGTACTAGATAATATCCTTTGTTTCACATATAACATTTGGTGCTTAATCATTTCTTACCTTTCCCATTTTGCTGTATGTGATATGTGATCTTGTTCAGTATTCCCTTGTAAATCACAGAGGTCTTTATATACCTCCTCTATTGTATAGAGAACTTGCTGACTTTTGCCAACTAATTAGAATAAATAGCTTTGTCACCTTCACTGTTTTTTGTTCATTGTGACTATTGTGGAATATTTGCTTGCACAATTTCATTCATATTTGTGTATAGGTAACAAAGACACTAAATAGGAACGCTAAACTACAGAATGAGGGAGATTTACTGGTGTAAAGTGGATTTGTCTTAGCTGCCCCTAGCAACCAATGAGCTTTCACCTTTCATTTTTTAAAGAACCTGAGAAATGGAAGGTGGAATCTGATTGGTTGCTATGAGCAACTGAGACAATTCTAATGGCAATGAGGCTCCCTTTAAGTGTTACAAATTCCTAATTTGGAATTTGTAACACTTAAAGGAAGCCTCATTGCCATTAGAGTTTATGCTTGATAAAGGCCATCTTAATATAGAGATTGACTGAAACGCTTTGTGAAGATTATTGTGGTGTGATATCTGGTACAAATGATAAGTGCACGCTGAATGCTACTGCAATCATCACACCTGCGCCGGTCCTTAGAGGGAATCCTTGGTCCTGGTTCTGCTCGGATCGCTACTAGTACATGTGTACATTAGGAAAAATTTAATTAGTTGATACTTACATAGTAAGAAATCTTCACTAAGGTCCATGGGCTGGTAGTTAAAACTTTCTTTAATTCAGCACTATACATTCTGACCGCAGAATCCTTTTCATCTGCTTACTTGAAAAATCAAGCAGTACCCCCAAATATCTTTGAGGCACCCTTTTCAACATGGGACAATCACATTAGGGCCGTTCCTAGGGCCGACAGTACCTGCACCCCCCACCTCCTCAGCACTGGCTGGGGATCTGGAATCTGAGTTCCAGACCCCCTGGCCAGAGCGACCAGCAGGCCACGGCAGAGGGGCTTCCTGTGCAGGCAGCTTCTGCATGTAAGGCCGGCTAACTGAACGAGAAGCCAGAAGAGGACGCACTCACCCAGCCAGAAGAGGAGCTGTGAAGAGCAGGGTGAGTAGCTGATGGGCTAATGAGGAGGGGGTGGGGGGAATCCTGCACAGAGGGAGCCCCGGATATGTCCCGATAATCCCGCACGCCCCGCAATAAGCCCCGTCCCCGGTGCCAAAGTTAACAGGTCACCCAGCTTTCCCAGCATCCTGTATGTCAGTGTAATGGAGGTCACCCAGGTCTCCCAGTATCCTGTATGTTAGTGTAATGGAGGTCACCCAGCTCTCCCAGCATCCTGTATGTCAGTGTAGTGGAATTCACCCAGCTCTCCCAGTATTTTGTATGTCAGTGTAATGGAGGTCACCCAGCTCTCCCAGTATCCTGTATGTCAGTGTATAATGGAGGTCACCCAGGTCTCCCAGTATCCTGTATGTCAGTGTAATGGAGGTCACCCAGCTCTCCCAGCATCCTGTATGTCAGTGTAGTGGAATTCACCCAGCTCTCCCAGTATTTTGTATGTCAGTGTAATGGAGGTCACCCAGCTCTCCCAGTATCCTGTATGTCAGTGTATAATGGAGGCAACCCAGCTCTCCCAGCATCCTGTATGTCAGTGTAATGGATGTAACCCAGCCCTCCCAGCATCCTGTATGTATGTGTAATGGAGGTCACCCAGCTCTCCCAGCATCCTGAATGTCAGTGTAGTGGAGGTCACCCAGCTTTCCCAGCATCCTGTATGTCATTGTAATGGAGGTCACACAGCTTTCCCAGCATCCTGTATGTAGGTGTAATGGAGGTTACCCAGCTTTCCCAGCATCCTGTATGTCAGTGTAATGGAGGTCACCCAGCTCTCCAAGTATCCTGTATGTCAGTGTAATGGAGGTAACCCGGCTCTCCCAGCATCCTGTATGTCAGTATAATGGAGGTCACCCAGCTTTCCCAGCATCCTGTATGTCAGTGTATAATGGGGGTCACCCAGCTTTCCCAGCATCCTGTATGTCAGTGTAATGGAGGTCACCCAGCTTTCCCAGCATCCTGTATGTCAGTGTAATGGAGGTCACCCAGCTTTCCCAGCATCCTTTATGTCAGTGTAATGGAGGTCACACAGCTCTCCCAGCATCCTGTGTGGGACCTTATAGGTGGGAAAAGGGAAGGAAGTTTCTGGAAGTGCGGCGCCTGAGATGTTTGTCTGGCAGGTTCTGAAGAGATGAATTGTAGCTGCAAGAAACCATCATGGAGGTCTGGGCCAGATGGAGAGGAAAAGGAAAAATGACGTCTGAAGTCAAAAAAGACGTCACCTGTGAGTCACTGAATGATGTTTTTGTATTCAGTAGAACATTATCTTTTAGGGGCGCTGCACTGCTCTATGCCACAATACACACGTTGCTTTTTACTAATAACCCGCTTTTATTAAGATTCGCCCTGTTGCCAAAATGCTCTAGAAACTGCCCTGAATCACATATTCCATTCATACCTCACATCCTCTACACAGGCTTGCCATCTTGTTTAGATACTCTGAACTGCCCCTTGACCATAATATGCTTAGCATCCTCTAGCTCCTCTTCAAGCAAGTTGGAACCAGCTCTGCTGTCAAAGAACTGGTAGACTTCTGGCAATTACACAACATGGATGACTTCTGTTACCTTATTTATAGTTTAAGTTAAAAATATTCCAGGCTAAAATTGGCACTTTACGCCAAGATGTCTAACAAGTAACCCAGATAAATTCTCATTGACTTTAACGGGTGTTGTGTAAACAGTGTGCCATGCTGTTTATGTAACCATAAATGGCGTAAATGTCCGATATGAGAATACCCCTTAAATCTATGGCCTTTCATACAATGTTGAAGACCTAGGCAGGAGGAATAGATAGCAAAGGCTAAGGTGGTGTCTAAGCTGCCTGGAAGGGAAATGCGAAACTACACGCTCCCCCTCGTAGCTATGTCCCTGTTTGATAAACAATCAGGGCTCAGCTTCTAACTGAATGTAAATCAAAAAGGGATGGGAGGGGGAACATGGAGACATTCCAGCCTTCAGTACTTTAGAGACTTGGGAACGCCTCTTTGCACTGGGAAATGGATGTTTCTATTTTCTGGAAGCACAGATGGATAAATGAAAGATATCACACGTCTTTACCTAACAGCTATATAAGTGTCATGCTATCTAGTGTCAGAAGTTTGAACTCCAGCCAAATGTAAAGTAGCTCACTGATTAACTTTGAAAGTCATTGCATCGCTAGCTCCTCAAATTAAAGTGTCTGTGAGGTGGGATGCCGTTGGCTATGAAAAGGTCCCTCTAAATTCGTACTTAAATCAGCTTTCTGATGTAAACTTAAAAACCTTTCCCAGTATAAGACAGAAAAACTGTCCCATTACAAAAAAAAAAAAGATTCAGCATTCTTATCATTGACAGAATAATGCTTTTGGATTTTATTGCATTGTATTGTGTTGCATAGAATTACTACCTAATATTTACAAAGCCTTTGACATGGCCGGATAGGCAGGTGCTGAGTATCTCATTGCAATCACTTTGCAGGGGCGCATATAGTCAGACAGAAATACTTCCTCTCTCTTCCAAACACTTTTGGTGTAGTAGTTACTATTGACTTTAACATCTAGGGGGTTAAACTGCTAACATTGGAATCACCTCCCATCTCAGCAGTTGTGGCAGGAACCCGGATGTGTATTACACCTGAGATCTTGCTGTTATCTTGGGGATATGCTGGACAACTTATCATGGATGGATGAATGGTTGGATGGATGAATCCAACACAATGTAGGAATTATGTTTTTAGTAAAAACTGAACTCACGAACAAGAGGACACAGTAAGAGATTAGTTTGGGGAAAGATCAGCAGCAACGTGAGAAAATATTACTGAAAGTGTTGTAGACGCTTGGAACAAACTTCCAGCAGATGTGGTTGGTAAATCTACAATAACAGAATATAAACCTGCCTGGGAAAAACATACACTGCTCAAAATAATAAAGGGAACACTCAAATAACACATGTGAATTAATGAAATATTCTCATTGAATACTTTGTTCTGTACAAAGTTGAATGTGCTGAAAACAAAATCGCACAAAAATCAATGGAAATCTATTTTTTTAACCAATGGCCTGGATTTGGAGTCACACACAAAATATAAGTGGAAAAATACACTACAGGCTGATCCAACTTTAATGTTATGTCCTTAAAACAAGTCAAAATGAGGTTCATTATTGTGTGCGGCCTCAATGTACCTGTATGACCTCCCTACAACACCTGGGCATGTTCCCGATGAGGTGGCAGATGGTCTCCTGAGGGATCTCCTCACAGATTTGGACTAAAGTAACCGCCAACTCCTGGACAGTCTGTGGTGCAACGTCCCAGATGTGCTCAATCGGATTCAGGTCTGGGGAACAGACAGGCCAGTCCATAGCTTCAATGCCTTCATCTTGCAGGAACTGCTGACACACTCCAGCCACATGAAGTCTAGCATTGTACTGTATTAGGAGGAACCCAGGGCCAACCAAACCAGCATATGGTCTCACAAGGGGAATGAGGATCTCATCTCGGTACCTAATGGTAGTCAGACTACCTCTGTTGAGCACATGGAGGGCTGTTCGGCCCTCTTATGTAATGCCACTCCACACCATTACTGACCCACTGCCAAACCGGTCATGCTAAGGATGTTGCAAGCAGATCTCTCTCCACGGCTAAGCCCTACCCGCCTGTCCGGTGCAAGAAGCGCAGATGGGCTCGATGCACATAAAATATTTGCAAACAGATAATTTGCGAATATTTTTACGTCGATCGGGACATTCTACGCCTAAAAAAGTCATTTTAGCCTTTTAATTAATGTCCCCCAATGTGCTGAAGTTGTGGCACAGAGATACAATTGTAAAAGGAGTTCAATCATGTTTAATCTTAACAGTTGATAAGGCACATAGAAGAAGAACCTCAGTTGTATAACACAAAACTGATTATCATCTAACATTGGATTTTTGTCATGTTCAAAAAGAAACAATGTTCATTTGGAGGAACTGTGTATTTCCATATGTGCTTATATCACGGTCCACACCATCTTTCTCCCCCAATAGTCATGTGATGTTGCCCGGATTAACCTTAAGAGAGAACTATTTTATTCTCATTACAAAACATTTTAAGTAATGCCATCATTGTTTTATAGGAAGAATCTAATAACACACTGACACAATAACACAATACACAATGACAGCTGTATATGTAGGCAGGTAAGGCTTGCATATATACAGTGCATTGCTGGGTTTTCTTATCTCTTTCACTTACTCTCTCTCCCTCCCCTCTCCATTTTACTGTGACATTTAAGAGTAAGCACATGTTCCACAATAGTCACACTGAACAAAACAGTAAAGATAGCATCTATTTAGTCTAATTATTTGGCAAAAAGTCAGCAACTTCTTTTACAATAGAAGAGGTATATATAGCCCTCTGTCATTTACCAGTGAAGACTGAACAAGATCAGCTAACACCTACAGCAACATGGGAAAGGTAAGAAATAATGTAGTATAGATACTGTTAGATGTGAAACAGAAGAATATTACAAAGCAATGTTAAACATGTGTATCCCCTATATGTCCTCTAAACCCATGGCTTTGTTACATAGTTATATAGTTTGTAAAGATTAAAAAGAAATACGCCGATTCAGCTCATGCAAAGTATTATTCATTATACTACACCCTTGTGTTTTGGAATCTGTTTCGCTTTCGGATATTTTAAAGCGTAACTATAATTTCAGTAGCCAAAAAATGAAATTCCTTAAATAAAAAGCCCATGTGTTACCCTTTAAAAATAGCCCTTAACTGTGTTGATAGTGTGTACGCTCGCTAAGATATCCCCAGTTGTTTGGCTCAGAAGAATAAATTAAATTTTTTCCTGGCTGAGAGAAAGTGGGCGTGGCCTATTCCTCATCTCCCTGGCTGGGTCCCTCCATTCACTGAGCAGCACCTCAGCAGATGTATCACACATAGCAGGATCAGATAGAGCCCCAGCATACAGTATCACAATGTAAGATTAGATACAGAGCCCCAGCAGATGGTATCACACACAGTGGGATTAAATACAGTCATTTGCTCTTATAACACTGTAGGATAATGTCAGCCATGGAGGTGGGGGCACCTGCTGCAGACATCTGATAGTGAATGTTCTATGTACTATGGAAGGACTACAGCTGTGTTGTGCTGGGACTTGTAGTCCTCCCCTCAGTGACTCACCCACCCTCCCTCATGCAGTACATTGGAGTGATGGTGGCACTGGATACACTTGTGCCTCCAACCAGCTTTTCCCCTGCGCTGCTCCTCACACACAACACCCTCAGCTCTGCTTAGTGACCTCTGTGAGGTTACGGGGGAGAACGTGCTGCTAGGAGGTGAGGGGAGGGGGGGGAGGGGTTTTTGTTTATGTGTGTGTCAGAGCTGTTATCTGATCCTCCTGTCAGAGTCCGTACTCTAGGTACAGATCTCCAGGGAGGGGGCGTGTCCAGAGAGCTCTGAAGGGACTTTTTGCTTTATGTATTTAAAAAAAACTCTTCATTTTAGGTTATTAATGTATATTGCAAAAAGTCTTATCATGACCTAAGCTAACTAAAACTGAATGGTCAAAATATTTTATAGTTACGCTTTAAGGGCTGGCAGATGCCTGTATAAAATATCTTCGATAATGAATTTACATCTGGTCTTAATAAATATAGGGTTTTACCTGGCAAATATATGAATTTACTGAATGCATCTCTATGTACTAAAAGAAAAGCAGCTGGCATACTTACCCTTTGACTCCCCCACCACTGCCATTGTAAGATCTTCAGGTCCCTATTGCTGTCCTGTTCTTCCTCCTCTTTCATTCTAACAATAATTTTATGCTTAGTCGAATGATTTGCTGAGGTTGAACCAAAAGTCATTAGAAAGGGGAACAACAGGACAGCAGTGGGGAAGGAAAGATCCATTACCAGCAGATAAGCGGGGGACGTAAGTTTTTTTTTTTAATCCACAGGGAGACATATATTAACCTCTTAATGACCTCTGATATGCCTTTTGTTGGAGAACTTGGCTGTGGCATTACAGCAGGGTCTCTGTTCTAACTATCAAGAGCAGATAAACCTTTGATTCTTGAATTGGCGCTCTTTTTATTTGTGGAGTATTAGGGCCCTATTTCACCGGATGATTATCGTTTGCATAATCGTTAACGATCTCAAACGACCGCTATTGCGAAAGACCTGAAAACGTTCACTCATTTTCATGGAACGATAACCATTACTTATGATCGTAATTGCAATCGTTTTTTCTTTGCTAGCTATTGCGTTCGTATCTATTGCAAACGACCAAACAATGTCTTATTCAATGTGAACGATTTGCGAACATTTTGCGAATGAGCAACGATAAAAATAGGTCCAGGTCTTATAAAGCGATCAACGATTTCTCGTTCGGTCGTTAATCGTTAACTGCATTTCAACTGAACGATTATCGTTTAGATTCGAACGATTTAACGATAATTTGAACGATAATCGTCCGGTGGAATAGGGCCCTTAGAACAGTAATGAAAGAAATATGTCTACCTATTTATCAAGCAATGAAAAACTATTTCAGCTCTCATAGTTAGTGTAGAAATAAACAAAGTTTTTCATCCAGTTTGATGGAATAAAGAAAAATTTTTTGTTTCGACACTAACTAAGAGTGTTGCAATAGTTCTTCATTGCTGTGCATGAGGAGGTTAGGGTCAAGTCTCCATTTTGCTGGCACCCTGACTTCTACTGGTTCCTATTGGTTGTGCACTTCCATTGTAAAATCTATCTATCTATCTATCTATCTATCTATCTATCTATCTATTATCTATCTATCTATCTATCTATCTATCTATCTACAGTATCTATCTATCTATCTATGTATCTATCTAGAATTTGAATGAAGAGTGGCACTACAAGTTTCAGTGGATGGGTGCCTGTAGACGTAGTCTGTGAACAAAGACCTCCTATATATATACAAACGATGGTCCACGGCACTCCGGTTCAGTAAAGAAAACCAAATTTAATGTGGTTTAAACAATAAAAAGTAATAATAAGTGCAACATAGCAAAATAAGCACAATGTTTCGGCGGTACACCCACCATCTATCTATCTATCTATCTATCTATCTATCTATCTATCTATCTATCTATCTATCTATCTTCAGTATCTGCCTATGCATATGTATAGCTTTGGTAACCACACCTAATGGGTAAGCATGCTAACAAACTATTTTTCTTTTCACAATAAAGTACAAAATTTTAAAGGGGCTATCCAGCATTCAAAATGTTTTATTTTTTTTTTTTTTTTAATATATATATATATATATATATATATATATATTTTATATATTATATATATGTTGACACCCCTTTATGATATGGATTTGTGCTTAAGAATAGATTTTTTTTGTAACTAATGCTACGTAACATTTAAATTTTACAGATTATCTTTTATGAAGACAGAAACTTCCAGGGTCGCTCTTACGAGTGTAACTCTGAATGCTCAGACTTATCCTCATACTTTAGACGCTGCAACTCTATCCGTGTAGATAGTGGGAACTGGATCTTGTATGAACATCCCAACTACAGAGGACACCAGTACTATCTCCATAGAGGAGAGTACCCTGACTACCAGCAATGGATGGGTTATAATGACTCCATTAGGTCTTGTCGCATGAGCCCTCAGGTCTGTTGCTTGACTACTTTTGTCTATTTCTTTTTCTCTTGAAAATATTTGAAAATATTATTGATTTAATCAGGTAGTATAGTTTGGTCAACAGTTGTATTTTTTCATCTTTTTTGCTATGTTTATAGGCTTATAGTACATCAGGCTTTTTTTCCTGACCATTTAATTTAATTTACTAGGGCGGTGTCAGTTGACTTCTCTCGGCCATGCCCAGTGACACAAAGCTACATGCACAGTTGTCTTTTTATTAAGAGGCACTCTATAACTAGTCCTGAAGTGCCATTTATTTAATTCCAGCACAGCTGCACCCATTCATTTCATTACTGTTACTGGCTCATGTGACCTTACCTACCAGCTTATCCTGAGTCATGAAAGATGCATTTTAGATGTGATGTCACCTAAGATTGTAGCAGAATCTACCTACAGTAGCTTTACTCCACCAGCTAGCCATGTGACTAGGTTGATCTCTTTAGAAAGTACAGTGATGAAACTTTAGACTCTAGAAATGTAGGCAGCTCCCAAAAAATTGGTAGCATTAGAAAAAAAACTTCAGTCACACGAAGCCACATGAGCTAAAACAGGTAAGCACAGGGTATACACATGCACACTTCTACATTATTATTGTAATATTAGCCTTTGCCACACTATATTGGAGAAAAAACCTCTGGGTGGAAGTCACTTGTGCCCAGCTCATTAAATGGGAACTGAGCAGAAGGCATACATTGTACGCCTCTTTCTCAGTAAGTATGGGAGCAAAGACTGGAGTCCCTACTTTTAACTGCTTTACTGAAAATTATGTTTTCCTTTGGATTGAGGCGAATCTTGGGAGGCAGGAGCGGGCGGCTATTTAAACTTGCCGCCGCACTCCTGCTCCACTCAGCTGCGGGGGACACCCTGTAAAGAAGCAGGGATTCCCCTCATTATGATGGGATTCCCCACTTCTTTACAAGGTGTCCCCGGCAGCTGAGAGGAGCAGGAGCATGGCGGCAAGTTTAAATAGCCGCCCGCTCCTGCCTCTCACTGCGAGGACGCCCTGAAGCCGGCGGCACTAACCTGTCATTCCACACACCCCCCCCGCCGGCCCGGAGCTATTCCTGTATGGTTCCCCCGCTGCCGCACGCATCTGCTGTTCTGCCAGCAGCCCTGCTCATCAGCTCCTTAACTGCTTCCACCCGCTGGTCCCCGCCGCGTCTGCAGACTCTTCTTCATCCTGCAGACGCGGCGGGGAGCAGCAGGAGGAAGCGGCTAAGGAGCTGATGAGCGGGGCCGCGTGCAGAACAGCAGATGTGTGCGGCTGCGGGGGAATCATACAAGAAGAGCTCTAGGCCGGCGGGGGGGGGGGGGGTACGTGGAATGACAGGTTAGTGCGGCTGGCTTCAGGGTGTCCTCGCAGTGAGAGGCAGGAGCGGGCGGCTATTTAAACTTGCCGCCATGCTCCTGCTCCGCTCAGCTGCCGGGGACACCCTTTCTTCAAGTGGGGAATCCCTTCATAATTTCACAGGGTGTCCCCCGCAGCTGAGAGGAGCAGGAGCGAGGCGGCAAGTTTAAATAGCCACCCGCTCCTGCCTCTCAGTGTTCCCGAACACCTCTAATGGTCAGCTGAACATCAGTTCAGCTGACAGCTACCCTGGTTTTGTTCGGATACCGAGCAATGTTCGGATACCGAGCAAAACTTCAGGGGGAAATTTAGTTCGAAAACCGAATTGTTCGAATACCGAGGTGTTCTGGAACCGAGGTTTTACTGTATATATATATATATATATATATATATATATATATATATATTTATATATATTCCCTTATTTGGATACATTCAATACCTGCACATATTTTTTTTTCCAGCATCAGGGATCATTCAGAATCAGGATCTATGAGAATGAAGATTTCAGAGGTCAGATGATGGATTTCCATGATGACTGTCCTCATGTGTATGAGAGATTCCGCCACCATGATATCTATTCTTGTCAAGTACATGATGGATATTGGATGTTCTATGAAGAACCCAATTATAGAGGACGTCAGTATTACCTGAGACCTGGAGAGTACAGAAGATACACTGACTGGGGAGCCACAAGCCCCAGAATTGGTTCCTTCAGACGTCTCCATCATTTCAATTAAACCGATAAAACATTGACATTTTAGCTACTTCTCAATAAAATTGTTCCAATGCTAACAACCATTTATTTTCTCTTAATTCAATAGAAGAATTAACACCCAAGGAATAAAGAAAATCTTGGGGGAGATTTATCAAAGGGTGTGAAATATACACTTGTGTAAACTGCCCACAGCAACCAATCACAGCTCAGCTTTCAGCTCTGGTAAATGAAAGAGGAGCTGTGATTGGTTGTTGTGGAATACCAGTGGATATTTTACACCCTTTGATAAATCTGGTCCATGGTGTGTTTTTTTTTCACCTGATGTACTAACAGCATTGTTTTAACTCCTTATTGAAGTAATTTTTAAGCCAATCGATAAACAGCACTGGTCTGTATATTTTTATCAATCACAACTAAATCTGTCATTTTAGTGCCAAAGACTTTTGGTAATGATGGCCACAAATAATGTTTATGATCATTATTTGCAGCCAATATTCCAAGATTTCCACTCATAAATGCGAGTCAATAGTCATCCAATTCACATAGATGCAGGACACAAAAAAGTTTGAATTAAAAAGTTGCAATCTTATGGGAACAGACAATCCATCACTTTCAAAATGCATAAAAATAACATCAGCCAAGGGCAGCGGATGACGGTATCGCTCTTCACACCACGGCTGCAGTGTTCATTGTTCATCGAGCCCAGACGTCCATATAGACCCTCAATCCTCCGGGAGACTGATGGATGTGATGATAGACGCGTCATTACGGAGAGAGCCCTCTTTTGGCAGTAAAATTACATATGTCCCCAAAGATGGCTGTTATTTTCCCATTGTGGGAACGTAGCCTAAATGTGTCACACAATCGCATGAAATGTAACAGCACACCAATATAAACAGAGTAATAATGTGACGTAAACTTGATCAAAACATGTACGGTGTAAATAATATGATGAAAAAAATATTTACATTCATAATAAAAATCCTTATGGTGGATTGACACCCCTTGTAATCAACAGGGTCTCTGATGATACTTATTTCTAAAATTGCAATGAGATGTAAACATAGTCAGCATATTGGAGTCGGACTGCTGGGGCCCCAAGTACGGGAACCCTGAAATTCTCTCTGAATAGACCTGCAGTAGACACATGTGCGCTGGTGATTCATTCTCTATGGAGCCACAGACAAGAGACTAATGCAGTATTTGGCTCTCTTTGGGGATTCCACAAAGAAAGAATGGAGCATCAGTGTGTCCCCATACACAAGATTGTGGGTTGTCCAACTACTTTTAGTTATGCCCTATCCTGTGGATACTGTGGATAAAGTATAATTACTTTAATTGGGAATTCCCCTTTAATGGGTTGTGAGAGATAAAATGCCAGTATAAATGGAACACTAAAATAACACATCCTAGATCTGAATGAATGAAATAATCTCATTGAATACTGTAGAAAGTTAAATCTGCTGACAACAAAATCACCCAAAAATGTATTAACCAATAGAGGCCTGGTTATGGTTATATACATAGGTGCAGGAGCAGACTACCTTTTGCTTAACCCTTTATTTACTGCAGTGTGTAAGTGACCCAGTGTTCTCTTACACGCTGCAACACAAAAAAAGGGTTAATACAGAGGACAATTAGCTCTCTCCTTTGCTACTCCTGCACTGATAACCCCTGACCTCTGCAGGAACTCATTGAGCAGAGGTCAGAGGTTATCAGAGTAGTCAGGAAGGCAGAGTTAATTGTCTTCTGTATTAACCCTTTTTTTGTATTGCAGCATGTTAGAGAACACTGGGTCACTTACACACTGCAGTAAATAAGGGGTTAAGCAAAAGGACACAGGAGGCTCTTATCTTCCCCGGGCCCCCTCCCTCCACGAGCCCCATAGCAACCTCCTTCCCTGCCTCTATGGTAGCTACGCCACTGTCATTGTAACTGTACCTGTAATTCTTTATTTTGGCCACAAGATGCCACTGTTGAGCATTAACATTCAGTACATGTGACAGGTCACATGTCTGTGACATCTCAAATGGTCTTTCAGTTATCAAGGAGGGAAGCCATTTTCCCTGTGAGCTGTTGGTGAAGATCCTTACCCATCAAAGCTGGGAATTGGTTTGCTGGGACTTCTAGTTGCAGTGCAGCTCAGCTGTTGTTGCTGGCGCTTGGATCCTCTGTGAGTTAGAGAGAGATTCAACTCCTGGACTGTGGCTGAGGGAACACATTATTGGTCGAGCTGGATCATGCTGCTGTGAATAGTGGTTGCCATCGTGGGACTTGATGCTGACAGAGGAGCTTCTCATCTGGACACAGTGAGCGAATGTTCATGTAAAACAGACCCGGGACAGTAGCGTGCACGCCAACCTATGAGAGACTGAGTCACGGCCTACAAGTAGTTATGTAGGTTTCTTGTTCGTCTTAGGCCATAAGCCTTTCTCCACAGAACACACGTGTGGGACTCATATACCACAGCATTGCTTGTCTGACAATATTCTCGGCCGATTGCTGTTTAACTGTCAAATTGTTGTTTGGGATTTATAGATTTATTGTTAAGATTATAAACTGCTGTGCTACAACGCGAATGTGCCTGGGGAATGCATCCATACAGAATCGTTCCTATCTTGTGAGGGTATTAAGAGGTAAATAGCGTCCGGTCTCTCTGAGACTGCTGGTAGGTAAAAGTTGTCGTGAACATCCGGATTAGATACAGTGTGGCGACACGCTGTGTGGCGACACGCTGTGTAGCACAGGGGTCTCCACTAGTTGTTGTATTATTGTGAGGGTTTGGGGGTTATTGGTACCTGTGGTACTAGTATTGTTGCTAGTGATGAGCGAGTACTAAAATGTTCGGGTGCTCATTACTCAAGACAAATATTTCCCGATACTCAAGTGCTCGTTTCGAGTAACGAACCCAATTGAAGTTAATGGGAAACTCAAGAATTTTTGCAGGGGACCCAAGTTCGGTAGAGGGAAGGTCGTGTGAAAACCTGTCAACCTCAGACAATGATGGAAACACCACAGAAATGGACAGTAAACAGCAGGGGCAGCATGTATGCATGCCTCTGAGGCTGCCTAATTGCACCATTATGCCAAATTATGGGCAACAGCCTGGTTAAAACAGAGGTAGGCATATGAACCACCCAAAAACTTAGCCTGTCACAGCATGGTGTTGAGAACACAGGGAACCAGTAAAACAGAGTTAGCATATGAAGCACCCCAAAATTTAGCCTGACACAGCATAGTGGTGAGAACACAGAGAACCATTAAAACAGAGGTAGCATATGAACCACCCCAAAATTTAGCCAGACACAGCATAGCGGTGAGGACACAGAGTTCCTTTTAGGCTGCGTTTACACTACGTATATTTCAGTCAGTATATGTATATTTCAGTTAGTATATTTCAGTCAGTATTGCAACCAAAACCAGGAGTGGATTAAAAACACAGAAAGGATCTGTTCACACAATGTTGAAATTGAGTGGATGGCTGCCATTTAATGGCAAATATTTGCTGTTATTTTAGAACAACGGCTGTTATATTGAAATAATGGCTGTTATTTACTGTTATATGGAAGCCATCCACTCAATTTAAACATTGTGTGAACAGATCCTTTCTGTGTTTTTAATCCACTCCTGGTTTTGGTTGCAATACTGACTGAAATATACTGACTGAAATATACGTAGTGTGAACGCAGCCTAAAGCAGAAGTAGCATTTGAACTATCCCAAAATATAGCCTGACACAGTATGGCGTTGAGAACACAGGTAACCATTAAAACAGAGGTAGCATATGAAGCATCCCAAAATTTAGCCTGACACAGCATAGCGGTGAGGACACAGAGAACCATTAAAGCAGAGGTAGCATATGAACCCCCCCAAAATTTAGCCTGACACAGCATGGTGGTGAGAACACAGGGAACCATTAAAACAGAGGTAGCATATGAACCACCCCAAAATTTAGCCTGACACAGCATGGCGGTGAGAACACATGGAACCATTCAAACACCGGTAGCATATGAACCACTCAAAAACTTAACCTGACACCACTGACCCAGACCAAGATGGACAATACAATCATCCAATAAAATTGCCGGATTATGGCTAGCTTTAGCCTCACAACCTCATGCAGTTGTACGTGAAAGGTATATAATTGGAGGTAGGGACGAAGAATAACAATACAGTCTTCTTAAGAGGCCCTGGAATTTGAATGACTACACTTTTAATTCTTTACAGAGTTTCTAAGAGAGGGCAAGTGCGGTAGCCTGTCTATTAAAAAGACATGGTCAATCCTGCCTTCAAAAAGGCTACAACACTCAAGGAAGGTAGACGGTACTGGTGAAAGGCCTGGTCAATCCTGCCTTCAAAAAGGCTACAACAACATCCAAGGAAGGTAGAAGCTACTGGTGAAAGGCCTGGTCAATCCTGCCTTCAAAACAGCTAAAACATCCAAGAAAGGTAGATGGTGCTGTTCAGCAGTTTGAGCACCGCCTGTCGGCGCTTACCCATGGCAGTGCTGCTGTGGCTAAAACTAAAATAGTCGGATTATGGCTAGATTTAGCCTCACACCCTCATGCAGTTGTGCGTGAGAGGCATATCTTTGGAGGTAGGAACAAAGAATAACAATACAGTCTTCTTAAGAGGCCCTGGAATTATATTGAAAAGACCTGGTCAATCCTGCCTTCAAAACGGCTACAACATCCAAAAAAGGACTAGAAGGTACTGGGGGAAGGACGGCAGAGGACACCCGTAAGATGACATCCACAGATAATATGGTTCGAAATGCACACGACAAGGATGCTAAATTTAATTTGACTTTGAATTTGACTGTAGCAGTTGTGGTAACATTCCCTGCATCATGTGACTCACCACTTCTACCCCCACTGCTGTTTTGACTTTGAATTTGACTGTAGCAGTTGGGGTAACATTCCCTGCATCATGTGACTCACCACTTCTCCCTCCACTGCTGTTTTGACTTTGAATTTGGCTTTGAATTTAACTGTAGCAGTTGGGGTAACATTCCCTGCATCATGGCAGACAGTGGCAGTGAGGCAGTGAGGACACAGGGAACCATTTTAATGCAGGTATCAAATGAACCACCAGTTGACAGGCGGGTGCGCTTATTAGTGACTGATGATGCCACCTGCTGCACTGAAGACCCGCTCTGACAACATGTTAGGGGCAGGGCAGCCCAGCACCTCCATGTCAAACTCAAAATCAAATCAAAACTCAAAATCGAATCAGCAGTGGGGAGAAGTGGTGAGTGACATCCAAGCTCACTGCTAATTGCCCTGTGAAAGATGGTGGCATAAACTATATAGCTGCAGTTACCTACAGATTGTATACAACAACCTCCAGAAACTAGTGTGACCAGTATATTTTCTTATTTCTTCATTTATGACTGCAGTCACATCAAAGCTCACTGCTAATTGCCCTGTGAAAGATGGTTGTATATACTATATAATAGTAATAGTAATAATAATAATAATAATAATAATAATAATAATAATAATATATTATAGTACTGAGGACTTCTTAGGGGTCTGTATGCAACACCTGCTGTCCCCTTTCTGCCAGCAGCCGATCACCACAGTGTGCTGCTAAAATCTTGATAGCTGCACTGCATGTCCCAGCAAGTAGTCTGGAGTATGACTTTGAGCATAGTGGAGGTGAAGGGGTGGGTGCAGGACGGGAGGCGCTGGTTCCTGGGGCCCCGGCGGGGGGACTGACAGTGCCAGCATGTACACATGGGGAAGGAGCACTAAGTGAACGGCCTTGGTTCCACTGAGTGGGGTGTTTAGCACTCATATGCCTACGCATGCTGGTAGTGGTTAGCCTTGAAGTGGTGGCTCCCCTGCTGATCCTGGCGTGGCACAGTTCGCTCACTACAGTCCGTCGGTTATTTGCAGTTTCTTTAAAGAACCTCCAGACTTGCGAACATCTAGGTCTGGCCACGAGAGTTTGACTCCATGAAACAGTTGCTGATCTACTTGCTCTGGCCCTGCTTCTCCTTCTTCCCACCCCTCTTCCAACCTGTCCTTTGGCGGAACTTGAGTCCCCCTCAGAAGGACTGTCACTAGGCTTACCCACCCAGCTAGGGTCAGTCAGCTCGTCCTCATCCACCAGCCCTTCCTCTAATTCTGAATCCCTCCTTTCCCTGGAGGGGCCAGGCTGTGGAGAAGGAGGTTGAGCTACTGAAGAAAGGGTTCCACTCCCTTGGCTAGCGTGGGTGGACTGGAAGACTGGGTGGTGGATAAGTTACTGGACACATTATCAGCTATCCATGTCAGCACCTGTTCACACTGCTGAGGTTTCAATAGTGGTGTACCCTGAGACCCCGTAAGTTGCGAGAAGAAGTTAGGGATCGAATGTCTGCGGTATGCCACTGCTCCCTCCTCAACGGGTGCTTCTGGGTCACCCTGCCCAGAATCACTGTCTCTGCCCACTGCATCGCTTGGAACCCCACACCCTCGTCCTCGACCCTTACCCCTGGACTTCACCATATTATGGACACTGCACAGTCAAGACTGAGATAGCTGCACTACAGATCACAGCAAGCCAAGAAAATATATTACTCAGACTACTTTTGGAGGTAGTCGTATAGAGTCTGTGTGTAAGTGCTGCTATATGGTGTATAGCAGCACTTACACAGGGCAATTAGCAGTGAGCTTGGGTGTGCCCTCAATAAGAAATACAGAAATCATAAAATATACTGGTGGTCACACAAATTTTTTGGAGGCTGGGGTATACAATCTGTTGGTGGCTGCACCTATACACTCTGAGACATCCCCTTACACAAGGCAATCAGTAGTGAGCTTAGATATGCCTTGAGTAGCAAATACAGAAATCAGCAAATATACTAGTGGTCCCACTAGTTTTTGGGAGGCTGTGGTATACAATATGGTGGTGGCTGCAGCTATACACTACTGTGTGACACCCCCTTACACTGGGCAATCACTACTGAGCTTGGATATGTCTTGAGTAGTAAATACAGAAATCTGCAAATATACTAGTGGTCCCACTAGTTTATGGAAGGCTGTGGTATACAATATGGTGGTGGCTGCACCTATACACTGTGTGACACCCCCTTACACTGGGCAATCAGTAGTGAGCTTTGATATGCCTTGAGTAAGAAATACAGAAATCAGCAAATATAGTGGTGGTCAGTGTCACACTAGTATTTTAAGGAACATATATTTGATAACCATGGTTTGAATTTTTTACAGACCATCACATAATATAAAAGTTATACATGTTACATATCATTTTAATCGTAACGACTTGAGGAACATATATTACAAGTCAGTTTTACCCCAGGGCGAATGGCGTAAAAACAAATACCCCCCCAAATAAACAAAATCCTTTTTTTTTTTCAATTTCACCATACGTTTATTTTTTTTCTGGTTTTCCAGTGTACTTTATAAAAAAATTCAGTACAATTAGTGGCACAAAAAATAAGGGCTCATGTGGGTTTCTAGGTGGAAAAATGCAAGTGCTATGGCCTTTTAGGCACAAGGAGAAAAAAACAAAAACGCAAAAATCGAAATTGGCCCGGTCCTTAAGGGGTTAAATCATGGTAGCTGCACTGCAAGTCCCAGCCAGCAGCCTGTAGTAATACAAATTAAAAACAATTTGAAGCCCTTACAAGGGCTGTTTGGTTGTTTCACAAGTATTCCCTGCCTACTGGAACGCATATTCCTTCTCTAACGCTCTCCCTGACCAGTAGCAGCTCTGTCCCTAATCTCTTCCAGCATACGTCTGAAGCGAGCACTGGCGGCAGCGATTTTTTATATGGCAGGGTCATCTGATCTGGCCAACCAATCGCTGCTATCCACATGTATGGGTCCCTCGTGATCGCAGGATGTACCAAGGAGTCTCCTGAATGTTTATTGGCTGAAAAATTGCGCACAAACTTACCAGAAATGGATGAGATTTTATCGAGTATTGCGAGATGCTAGTCAGAGTAATGAGTACCATTGAGTACCCTAATACTCGAACGAGTACCAAGCTCGGACGAGCATGTTTGCTCATTACTTGTTAATTTCAGTAAAATTACTGTTTGGGTTAACTTGGTGTTGGAGTCGTCTCCCTCGCTCTTGTCTTCGCTGTATCCTGGGAAGCCCACCCCAGTACACAGCTTCCAACTTAGCCATGATTCGACTTGTCCAAGCCAAAGAGGTTTGGTAAATTGCTAATCTTCTGTATGCCAAGCTGAGAGAACTTACAACATGTATAGTGTGAGTGCACACTCAATAATTAACAATAATGAGGAGTGCAAGCTAACTTAGAAAAATGTAACCAAAACAAACAAAAAAGCCTGAGGAAAAGAACGCTCTGCACATCCAGAGATAATATACAAAGAAGAATTTTACTGTATAACAATTAAGAGCACACACAGAAAAAAAGAAAGGCTGTATACAGCGATAAAACCTAACTCCAAGTAAGGAGAATACAATAAATCACCCCACCAAAACTGTTATCCTCATGAAAAAATGTAACATGCATGAAAATCTAGTATCCCTCACAAATATACAGATTCAGGCCAGGTTCAGACTATGTAACTGTGCGGCTGTATTTGCGGCTGTAATTGTGCGGCGGTATTTTTGGTGGTTCATGCGTACGCTGAAAAGTATAGGATATACGGCTGCACAGTGCACACTATGTATGAATCTACGGCCCGATCGTAAACGGACCCGTAAAAAATGAACAAGACCATTGTTTGCGGCTAGACATGCGGCCGAGGATTGACAGGCGGTCCGTACGGAGTACTTCAAAAATAGCCGGCAATGATGCCGAATGCCGATGCCTCTAATAGTTAATATATTAAATTAATAAAACACATTCTCTTTGTAATAAAGTCCCTCTCGTTGGTCAATAATTTAATTCTAACGAATCCATCATTTTGCAATTAAATATACTGTTAAAATAAATAGATATATAAATAAATGTATATTTATATATATTTTTTTTTTTGACAGTATATTTAATTGCACAATGATGGATTCGTTAGAATTAAATTATTGACCAACGAAACTGAATTTATTTCAACGAAAATGTGTTTTATTAATTAAATATTAATTAGTACAGGAAGCTCCATAAGCCGTTAATTCATATGCCGGCAATAGAGCTTTCTGTACTAATCATCACTTTACTTTAATGAAAACATCAAATGTTTCTTCTAATTATGTTACCACAATAGCATTATTAGAAGAAACATTTAGAATTATATGTGCGCTCAGCTGATTGGCTGATCGGCTGGGCGCACGTATAATGAGCCGGTCCGCAGTACAGTAACTTCATTGTGCTGCGGACCAGCGAAGAGGACACATCGGGGTGAGATAGAGCTCTCCCCACCCCCTCCCCAGCACTGCACCCCTCCCAGCAAGGAAGGGGGGGTAAGTTAACCCCTTCCTTGCTGGGATGGGTGCAGTCTGACATCAGTCTGGCCCCCAAGGGGTTAAGGGGGATGCAATACATCCTCCCTTAACCCCTTGGGGGCCAGACTGTAAGCAGCGATCTGTAAAGATGCTGCATACTGTAAGGAGCACAACACCGCTCACAATGATGGGTGTTGTGCTCCTGTTTGTGTGTTTTTTGTGTGTTTCTCCCTTTTTGTTTTTCAGATATCGGTATCCTGTGGATTACGTCGGATTCCGTGGACTACGTCGATGACCAGCGTTTTTTTAATGTTTTTTTTTATAAAATGGTCAATGAGGGGTGTGGGGGTGTTTTTATTTGAATAAAAAAATTTTTTAACTTGTGTCTTGTCTTTATTTCTTTACTTTATAGACTTAGTAGTGGAAGCTGTCTAATAGACGGAATCCATTACTAAGTTGGGGCCTAGTGTTAGCCGGTATAAAATGGCTAACACTAACCCCCTATTATTACCCCAGTACCCAATGCCACCAGGGGTACTGGGAATAGCCGGTTGCCAGTGGTCCCGGAGCGTCAAAATTGGCGCTCCTGGACCGGGGGACAGCAGGCTGGTAAGATTTAGGCTGGGGAGGGCCTAAACCAATGGCTCTTCCCACCCTGGTGTTACCAGGCTGCTGTCGTTTGGTTTTTAACCCGGCTGGTTATAAAAATAGGGGGGACCCTATGCGTTTTTTTTTTTAAATAAATAAATAATTAAAAAAAAACGCATAGGGTCCCCCCTATTTTTATAACCAGCCGGGTTAAAAACCAAACGACAGCAGCCTGGTAACACCAGGGTGGGAAGAGCCATTGGTTTAGGCCCTCCCCAGCCTAAATCTTACCAGCCTGCAGCCGCCCAGTCCAGGAGCGCCAATTTTGACGCTCCGGGACACTGGCAACCGGCTATTCCCAGTACCCCTGGTGGCATTGGGTACTGGGGTAATAATTGGGGGTTAGTTTTAGCCATTTTATACCGGCTAACACTAGGCCCCGACTTAGTAATGGATTCCGTCTATTAGACGGCTTCCACTACTAAGTCTATAAAGTAAAGAAATAAAGACAACACACAAGTGAAAAACTTTTTTTATTCAAATAAAAACACCCCCACACCCCTCATTGACAATTTTATTAAAAAAAAACACCAAACAACCGCTGGTCATCGTTGTAGTCCACCGAATCCGACGTAATCCACAGGATACCGATATCTGAAAAACAAAAAGGGAGAAACACACAAAAAACACAAAAACAGGAGCACAACACCCATCATTGTGAGCGGTGTTGTGCACCTTACAGTATGCAGCATCTTTACAGATCGCTGCTTGCAGTCTGGCCCCCAAGGGGTTAAGGGAGGATGTATTGCATCCCCCTTAACCCCTTGGGGGCCAGACTGATGTCAGACTGCACCCATCCCATCAAGGAAGGGATTAAGTGACCCCCCTTCCTTGCTAGGAGGGGTGCAGTGCAGGGGAGGGGGTGGGGAGAGCTGTATACTCACCCCGATGTGTCCTCTTCGCTGGTCCGCAGCACAATGAAGTCACTGTACTGCGGACTGGCTCTTTATATGTGCGATCAGCCAATCAGCTGAGCGCACATATAGTTCAAAATGTTTCTTCTAATAATGCTATTGTGATTACATAATTAGAAGAAACATTTGATGTTTTCATTAAAGTAAAGTGATGATTAGTACAGAATGCTCTAATGCCGGCAATATGAATTAACGGCTTAGGGAAGCTTCCTGTACTAATTAATATTTAATTAATAAAACACATTTTCGTTGTAATAAAATCAGTTTTCCATCATTGTGCAATTAAATATACTGTCAAAAAATTAATATATATATAAATATACATTTATTTATATATATATTTATTTTAACAGTATATTTAATAGCACAATGATGGATTCGTTAGAATTAAATTATTGAACAACGAAAGGGACTTTATTACAACGAAAATGTGTTTTATTAATTTAATATATTAACTATTAGAGGCATCGGCATTCGGCATTATTGCCGGCTATTTTTGAAGTACTCCGTACGGAACGCCTGTCAATCCACGACCGTGAATTTGCACAGTTCCAGCCGCAAACAATGGTCTTGTTAATTTTTTACGGGTCCGTTTACGATAGGGCCGTAGGTTCATACATAGTGTGCACTGTGCAGCCGTATATCGCATACTTTCCAGCATACGCATGAACCGGAAAAATCCGGTCGATGATTTACCGCCCGCAATACAGCCGCACAGATACATAGTGTGAACCTAGCCGTAAAAGTACAACATATGCTAACTATAATAGAATGACACAATACATGAAATATTATGTACACACCAATACTGAATACACACAATGTTGTACAAACCAAAATGAATGACTGTGAGGAGATGAGAGTAACCCCGATACTAACCCTACCCCATGTGTTCCGTCAGCAAAATGCTGACTTCATCAGGGGTCTGTCAGCTGTATTTCATGTTTCATGTATTGTGTCATTCTACTATAGATAGCATATGTTGTACTTTTACATCTGTATATTTGTAAGGGATAAAAGATTTTCATGCATGTTACATTTATTCATGTGGAGGATGCCGGTTTTGGTGGGGTGATTTATTGTATTCTCCCTCTTTGGAGTTAGGTTTTATCACTGTGTACAGCCTTTTTTTTCTGTGTGTGCTCTTAATTTTTATACAATTTAATTCTTCTTTGTATATTATCTCTGGATGTGCAGAGCGTTCTTTTCCTCAGATTTTTTATGTTTGTTTAAGCTGAGAGAACTTTGCTCAGGAGGATCTACACTGTCCCACTGCATGAAGGGCCTTAAATGCTTATTGAAAGCAGAGATGGTGTAAGGTGTCTCATTTTGCTTTTTTGGATGGTGTCTGCAGGTTATTGGGTGATTTTAGCCACCATGAGTGGTCATTCGTGACTACTGTACCCACATACTTTCTGCTTAATGCCACTTCTTTCTGGCCTACTAGGGAAGAGATTTAGGCCCCGTTCCCACTGAGCTCCTGCCTCCTGTCTCCTGCTCCTTCTGCTATCCCCCCTTAGGAGACAAGTCTTTCATGTCTCTGTCTCACATTGTGTGTGTTTGCTGAGATCAGGCTGATGATGAAGACAGGGGGCAGGGCGTGATGTCACAGGAGGCTTGCCTGGGTCCCCCAATCCCCTGAGTGATTCACCATCTCTGACCAGCCTGAAGCAGGTGCTGCACTGATTTCTCTAATTGTGCAGAAGTGTGCAGTAAAATTAGGGCTGTGTTCACACATGTTGGAATGTCATTGCAGTACTGCAGCGTATTCACAGAAATGATGCAGTAACACAAGTAAATGATGCTAAACGGCAGAGAGGATCAGAGCCTTATTGTGAGGCTCAACTTCAAAGATAACAGATGCTTGATCATAATAAATAAAAAGAAAAAAAAAAGTTATTTACTTTATTCCAATATCATTGTTACAGGTAGAGAATAAAGCGTGCTGTGTGGTGTTACAGGTAAAGAATACAGTGTGCTGTGTGGTGTTACAGGTAGAGAATACAGTGTGCTGTGTGGTGTTACAGGTAGAGAATACAGCGCGCTGTGTGGTGTTACAGGTAGAGAATACAGCGTGCTGTGTGGTGTTACAGGTAGAGAATACAGGGTGTTGTGTGGTGTTACAGGTAGAGAATACAGTGTGCTGTGTGGTGTTACAGGTAGAGAATACAGCGTGCTGTGTGGTGTTACAGGTAGAGAATACAGCGCGCTGTGTGGTGCTACTGGTAGAGAATACAATCTGCTGTGTGGTGTTACAGGTAGAGAATACAGCGCGCTGTGTGGTGTTACAGGTAGAGAATACAGCGCGCTGTGTGGTGTTACAGGTAGAGAATACAGTGTGCTGTGTGGTGTTACAGGTAGAGAATACAGTGTGCTGTGTGGGTGGGACTACAATGAAATCATAAATTACTGCAAATAATTCAGTAACACAATGAAACTGCAAAGTGTGAACACAGCCTAGATGTTCTGCAGCAGCTTTGGGTGGGGAATGGGCAGGGTGAAGGACTGTGATGAACAACTGATGGAAACCATTGCATTCTGGAACCTGTAGTACCGTATACAACTGATAAACCAGGAAGTGCAGAAACACAAAACAGAACAAAACCCCCCAAAACAAATGGATTTTTGGTAGTTTCAAAAATGAAATAGATAGGTAAGTGATGCTTTATGCTTCTGCAGAAGTTTCATTTTTTTTAACCTCTACCTGAAGTTCCCCTTTAAAGAATACTCAATAATATGGTGGTGGTGCATGTCATGTGTTTTGTTTGTGCGTTATGAGCCAGAATTCTGATGAATTTGGAATATTGAATCTACACAATGAATTTCTTCTCTTTAACCTCTGCCTCATGCCTGAGATCAGAAACCCCATATTTCCTCACTTCAACCTTAGCCTTATGGCTGAGATCGGGAATCATGTATCTTGTATAATTTCTTATCGACCTTGGCTATATGCTTGAGATGCGGAACCATGTAACAGTGTTCTCTAATATCACTCACTATATAACATGAAATCCCTGTAAGCTAATAGTAATTGCATTATAGACAATCAATAATTAATTTTGACCAGATTCTTGGGACAGGGGCTTATATTATGTGGTGTTTGGCTGGATAGCCATCTGACACACAGCACAGAGCTGAGATATAAGAAGGTGTTGGTAGGCAGGGGGCAGGTGTTTTTCTACTAAGGCTGTTGTCAGTATTTCATTGGCTGAGGTACGAAAGAGTTACTTGAGTAGTACTACTGTTTATTTACTCAAGCTTTCAGAAATGCAAACATCTTTAAGTGTTTAGAAGGCAAGCACCATATTGTAAACTCTTTACTAAATATACAAAATATAATCATGACATCATTAACAGAAGGAAGTTGTTATTTTTTTTATTTAGCAGTAAGAGACTGTGTAGGAATCTCCTTATCGTCCCCACCCCACCCCCCACACCACCACCACCTCCCCACATATCAGGCTTTTCCAAGTATCCATGTCTCCCTTCTGTGTGGCATGTTTCACTACATTTAAATAATAGTAAATTTAAAAAATAAAATAATGATATTTTATAGTAGTAGCCACCTTTAATTGAAACAATTTATTGACAAGCAGTCGAAATCTTAAATTAATTAAAATGATGGAGACGTCTGAAGGAACCAATTCTGGGGCTTGTGGCTCCCCAGTCAGTGTATCTTCTGTACTCTCCAGTTCTCAGGTAATACTGACGTCCTCTATAATTGGGTTCTTCATAGAACATCCAATATCCATCATGTACTTGGCAAGAATAGATATCATGGTGGCGGAATCTCTCATACAAATTAGGACAATCTTCATGGAAATCCATCATCTGACCTCTGAAATCTTCTTTCTCATAGATCCTGATTCTAAATGATCCCTGATGCTGTTAAAAAAATATACTATTAGCATGTGTTAGAAGAGATGAGGTTGTGGAAAGAAAAAATTCCCTTACAGCAGATTGTATACCTGTGCTCATATCATATTTCAATATGGAAAAAAATGCCATAAATATGCTTCTATTGCACCATTTATTTTGTTGTATAATTTGTGAGATGAATGTTCGGGAAATGTATTGCATGATCAAATATTCCATGTTTATGAGAAATTAACATACAATTGCAAAATGTAATTGGTAGTGAGCTTGGTCACTTTACATTATTTACATATTTATATTTGAATATATTATATTTTGAATATATTATATTTTCCTTATCTTTCTTATTTTATTTTATTTCTCTTTAAGGTTACAGATTGATTGAAAAGGAAAAAAAAATAGCTCACAATATTGCCTAAATACAAACCTATATGTAACCTATAATCCTAGCAAAATATTCTAAAATAGAAAGGGTTTCCCACCTATTTTACCAATAGCACCTATTTTAATCAGTAGTTTTTGTTACGTTATAGTTAACTAAAGTATATTTTCTGATCATTTCCTTATATTAAAAAAAAACAACTGACCTGAGGGCTTAAACGACAAGATCTAATGGAGTCATTATAACCCATCCATTGCTGGAAGTCAGGATACTCTCCTCTATGGAGATAGTACTGGTGTCCTCTGTAGTTGGGGTGTTCATACAAGATCCAGTTTCCACTTTCTACACGGATAGAGTTACAACGTCTAAAGTATGAGGACAAGTCTGGGCATTCAGAATTACAGTCATAAGAGCGACCCTGGAAATTTCTGTCCTCATAAAAGATAATCTGTAAAATAATGATTACAACATAAACATAAAAAATACATGTATAAATCTTAAAAGACAAAAATTAAATTGAACCCCTAAAAAATTCAACACATTAAAATTATGTAACATAGTGGGAGAAGATCCAAAAAATAAAAAATAAATGGTTTGCTTGCAGGCTTAGGCCTTGTTCACACAATGTAAGTTTACTATTTATCACGGCCGTTGTTACCAATTTGTGACAACAACTGTGATTAATACTTACATTGTGCTGCAGTTAGAGGGAATCCTTGCCGGAGTGTATACACATAGGGGGACATGTATCATCTGGCGTATTTTTTTTTTAAGATTCGCCAAAAACCTACTTCAGTCCTCAGCTGGCGTAGGTTTTCGGCCGTGCGCACCGGCTTGCACGGGATTTATGTAGAGGCAGTCCGCTTCTACATAACTCTCCGTAGCGCCGGAGATGCTGGGGCATTTTTAAGTCAGGTGCAGAAAACACCAGACTTAATAAATGTCCCCCATAGTATACACTTCGGCCCAGGATCACTAGCAGGAGTACAAAAAAACTGTCATTCACTGTATTTATTGAATAGCGGGCGCACAAGCCTAACAGGTCACACAATGCAGTGTGTGGCTATGGTCACACTCTCTATTGTGTTCAATGGTGTATTGGAATGCGGGAGCACACGGATATGCCTGCATGACAGTTCAATAGAAATGAAGATCATCTTCACTGAGTTGATGTTCACTGACAGCAGCTGTTCTGTGACACGTGTTAAAATGATGGCCGTCCAAAAATATGTCCAAAACAAGACTGTGTAAACAAGTCTTAAGTGTAAACAAGTCTTAAAGAGGATGTTGAAATGATTAAAGCACTTTTAGGCTACGTTCACAAAGTAATAATAAAAGTCAAATAAGACAGTGACAGTATGTGAATCTACCTACTGTACTTTGAGGGCATTTGTTAGAGAAAAAAATCACAAGCCTTTAAAAAATATAACAAGTTGGATGCCATGAACATAATGGAGGACATTTATTTAGACCGGTGTACTTGTACATTGGTCTTAAATAAACCCCACCCCCAATTACCCAGCAGCATTTACTAAGATTTACAGTAAATCCGGCAGGACCTGCTCATGCCACAGACTTCACAGATGTCACCATCAGGCGAGTGGGTGTCACAGCTAGCGTACGCCACAGGGAAAGTGAGAATCTGCGCCTTCTCCATAATGTACACCAGGGGCGCAAGTTTCATAAATGTGCCCTAATGTGATTAGCCTCTTTCATAATGCTTAAGGTGACTGGGACACAGTAGGACACATAATTTATCATCATATATTACATTGTGTGAAGTACTGTCTAATATTTTATGCTTTAACTTAACAATTAGTACTAAATAATTTCTTACCTTTCCCATTTTCGTTTTTTGTTGGCTGAATGGTCTTCACTGCCAAATGACAAGAGCCTTTATATACTCTCTATTGAATGGGAACTTGCTGACTTTTTGCCAACTAACTGGAATAAATAGTTCTGTTACCTTCACTGAAGTGGGTCATTGTGACTATTGTGGAATAGTTGCTTATTCATATAGTTCAGAAGTTTCTAACAGGCTAGTATGTAGTTTAAAAAAAAAATGACAAAAAAGCTAAACTATGCAATGCATTTTCGAAAATAATTTTTATTGTATGTATACAACACAGCTCTCAAGATAAATAATTTTACGTTACCCGACTGCACATTACAACAAGATACAGTATAGACTCAAGAATAAAATTGCATAGAAAAATAAACTGCACATGAACTTTTGAGAAAGAGGGCAGTGCGTAGCCTAAAAGGGATGTTGTCATCTTAGCTCGTTAGATTTACTTTTATTAATGCCAGTGACCTGGTGTAAATCATAGCAGAAATCCATCTCAACTCGGAGCTGGCAAACATTTTACTGCACAGTGCACATCCAGTGCTGTGCTGGGGCAGATTCTTTAAAGGGGAACTATGAACAGGTTAGACGAATCTAACCTGCTATCTAATCTAGCCAGCCCTTTTCTAATGATAATAAATGGAGCGGGCCAGCTGGTGGCGGGCTGGATCGGCGCTATGAGGATGGGCAGTGCCTCTAATGCCCCCCTGGGCACCTAACTAACTAACTAACTGCACCTGAACTGAGCCGAGGAGGAAGGTAGGAGACATACCTTCCTCCTCAGTGTCTTCTGTGCAATAGGGACATATCAGCAGGAGAGATTCACCTAACTTGCTGATGGTTCCCTTTTAAGGGGCCAGTGCCTTTTAACCCCTTAGCGACCCATGACGTATCTGATACGTCATGGCGCCGCGGGGGGTGTTCAGAGCGGGGTCCCGCCGGGACCCCGCTCTGAACGGCGCTGATCCCGGCTGACATGCAGCCGGGCAGTGCCTCTGTTAGCCGGCGCGGGTCCCGTTGCCGCGCCGGCTAATTAAGCACTTCAATGCAGCTGTCAAACCTGACAGCTGCATTGAAGTGCTTTATGCACACTATCCCTGGTGTCTAGTGAATCGGATCTCCCCCCCGCGATGCGATCGTGGGGGGGAGATCCGTTCTTCTGCCCGTGCCGGGCCTCAGCGTCGGAATGACGCTGATCCCGGCTCGGCAATAGATTGCTATGGCCTGCAGCAGGCCATAGCAATCTATGACCGATCTGATGGATCTTTGCTGTGTATATACACAGCATTGATCTCTATGAGAGATCAGTGCTATGTATATACAAGCCCCCCAGGGGGGCTTCTAGTCCATGTAAAAAAAAAAGTAAAAAAGTGTTTTTATTAATAAAAAATCCCCTCCCCTAATAAAAGTCCAAATCACCCCCCTTTTCCCATTTTATAAATATAAATTAATAAATAAATAAATAAATAAACATATTTAGTATCGCCGCGCGCGTAATCGCCCGAACTATTAATTAATCACATTCCTAATCTCGCACGGTAAACGGCGTCAGCGGAAAAAAATTCCAAAGTGCAAAATTGCGCATTTTTGGTCGCATCAAATCCAGAATAAATGTAATAAAAAACGATCAAAAAGTCGTATATGCGCAATCAAGGTACCGATAGAAAGAACACATCATGGCGCAAAAACTGACACCTCACACAGCCCCATAGACCAAAGGATAAAAGCGCTATAAGCCTGGGAATGGAGCGATTTTAAGGAACGTATATTTGTTAACAATGGTTTGAATTTTTTACAGGCCATCAGATACAATATAAGTTATACATGTTATATATCATAGTAATCGTAACGACTTGAGGAACATGCATAACAAGTCAGTTTTACCATAGGACGGACGGCGTAAATGCAAAACTCCCCGAAATCAAAACAAATTCGTTTTTTTTTTCAATTTGACAGCGCAAATGATTTTTTTCCGGTTTCGCAGCATATGTTATGGAAAAATAATGCCTGTCATTGCAAAGTACAATTGGTTTCACAAAAAATAAGCGCTCATATACGTCTCTCGGTGAAAAAATGCAAGCGCTATGGACTTTTAAACTTAAAATGGAATAAGCAAAAGCGCAAAAACGAAAATAGGCTTTAACCTTAAGGGGTTAAGGAGAAATCCAGGCTGGTGGGATTTTTTGCATGCTGCTGGGGAGGATAAAAGATGTAACTTGCTCTTACCTCCCCTGCTCCAGTGCTGATGCCAGTATCCCGCAGCTTCGGTCCCCCAGTCTCAGCCACTTCTGGGTCTTAGTAGGGACCTGGGACATGACGCGTCAGGTCTGCTTAGCCGGTAAGCGTCAGAGGTGGGACCCTACTATAGCCATTGACTGACTGAGGGGGCCTGACATGACAGCTGGGGACCGGGGGACCGGAGTTGCAGGATACTGGATCAGCGCTACAGCCAACAGAATTGCATTGAGAAACTATTATGAGAGAGTGTGATCTCCCTGTGTTATTTTGGTCATGCTCTCATTCTCATGTGTCTTGTGTGGCACCTTTTTATTCCGTTTCCTTGAGAATTATATATATCATATTGCTCCAAGCCATGCATGTAATGGAAGTTGAGAATGTAAATTACGGGCTCTCTCTTTTTACCATTGCCAAGAATTTAGGGAACTTCTTTCTAAAGCAAATCTGACAGGGCATCAAATAGTTTGGTTGCTCCAATATTAAAAAGTATTTTGTGGGGGCGTGGCGTGAGCGGACACGTGAGCAGACGCATGACCCGCAGCTCCCGCCACTCGATCCTGCAAAACATCCGTTACAGCCCATACCGACTGCTACAGACAGCACCATCCGGTCCCTGAAGCACCCAGGACACTGCCGGTACCTTTTGCGGCCATGGTTTACACCAAACAGACGAAGGGGAAGGCGGCAAAGGAGTCGGGTACGGCGACGCCGCTGAAACAAGATGGCGCCGCGGCCTCGGAGCAGCTGCGTGACGCGGCGCTTAAACACAGCAAAGATGTCCGTGCACCTACCACTGAGTCTCCTGAGGTGCAGCCTGAAGAGATGCAGGGAGATGGGGAGCGGGGCATTGACCTCCTGGGAGAACCCTCAGGTATGCTGGTGGCCGACTCTGCTGCTGACTGCATTATGGAGGAGGGGGAAACAAACAGGGCAGCTGACCCAGATCCCACAACAGTTACAGAGCCCACAATTAAAGATGTATATACTGCTGTCCTGGCTCTACACAACAACATGGGCTCCCTGAAGGAAGAGGTATCCTTGATCAGACAGGATCTGAGGGTGACTAGTGATCGTATCAAAGCTGTGGAAAGTAGAGTGAGTGACATAGAAGATCAATTGCCTCCAGTTGCTAGGGATCTCAAGAGAGCAATAAATGATGTCTCCCTACTGTTTGCAAAAACCGATGATTTGGAGAACAGACTCCGCAGGAACAATGTCAGGCTCATAGGAGTCCCTGAACGTGCTGAAGGAAGGGATGCAGTGTCATTCTTTGAAACCTGGTTTGCAGAAAAGGTGGCCACTAATAAACTGTCCTCACTGTTCGCAATAGAAAGGGCACATAGGGTGCCGTTCCGGGAGCCGCCACCAGGGGCACCACCCCGTCCAATTCTGATCAAAATCCTACACTTTCGTGACAGGGATGCCATTTTGAGGGCGGCCAGAGACTGCAAAGAATTAGTTATTAATGGATCAAAGATATCTATCTTCCCTGACTTCTCTGCAGAAATCCAGCATCGTCGTGCCCAGTTCATGGATATCAAAAAGCGCTTGCGGGCGCTGAATGTGATATACTCTATGCTGTATCTTGCCAAACTCCGTGTAGTGGCACTAGGTTCGGTGCACATGTTTGACACTCCAAGGCACGCTATGGAATGGCTGGATGCTAACGAATGTAATCTTAAGCGGGATGCAAGGAACCGCTAAACTTCCTGTTACTTCTGATGGGCCGCAATTGTAGCTATATCCTCTGCCGAAATAGTTCTACTCTAAGTTTTGGTCTGTTGCATTACTCTCCTCTGTGCTGTATTTTATGTTTTTATGATGGGCTGATTAGTCTCCTATGGCAACGGGTGGCGGGGAAGCGGAGGGAGGGACCTAGCTTCTTGTCCTCTTTTCTTTTTTCTTTTTTCCCTGCCTCCCTGCTGCTACTGTGTATCTGTTTACTGCAGTGCAAGTTTGCACTAGTAATGAATCTCAGGTGCCCTATGGTCTCCACATATGAGACGCTACTCACACTGTTTTCTTTTCAGTTACGGTTAAATGTTCGGTTGTTCTTTCACACTATGCCACTAGAGGTTCTGTTTGCACCATACTGTGGGTACTGCTTTGCAATGTATCTTTTACCCACCCTTAACATTACCGTCTCTCCTGGGGCGTGGATTAATATTTTAACTGCAATACTATGGCTTATAAGGTACACATAACGGCATGGAATGTGAGGGGGCTGGGAGATGCCAGTAAGAGGAATGCTGTTTTTAATGCCCTGAAAGATTACCAACCTGGAATTATCTGTTTATCCGAAACCCATCTCTCTCGTGACACTATGTCTGTGCTCACGCGGAAATGGATTTCCCACGCTTATCACTCTGTGCATACTACGTACTCTCGGGGTGTGTCTGTTTTAATCCATAGTAAGCTGCCTTTCACCTGTCACGCTTCTTTTGTAGACACTGAAGGCAGATATGTATGTCTCCACTGCACGATTTATAGAATATCATTTATATTGGTTGCACTGTATATTCCCCCTCCCTACAACCAGGCGGTGCTAAGGAAGGTGCTACTATTGGTGTCTGGTCTCCCTCCGCTACCAACGCTGCTGATAGGAGATTTTAACAATTTGATGATCCCTCGCCTTGATAAATTTGCCATAAACAATATGTCTTTGTCGGACTCCCCGACCCCTATGGTCAGGATGGTGGCGGAGGCGGGATTAGCCGATATCTGGAGATTGCGACACCCCACTGTTCGACAGTTTTCCTGTTACTCCAGCTCTTACAGATCCCTATCGCGCATTGACTTAGCTATGGGAAATGATACCCTGCTACCCTACATTCGAGATATGACGTATTTGCCCCGTAGCATCTCGGACCATTCCTTCTCTATATTAAGCTACAATGGGGCCACATAATACCTGGAGGAGGACCAATATGGAGATTAAATCCCTTCTGGTTACAATTAATGGACGTGGACGGGTCTATGGGGGAGGCTATTACAGACTTCTTTGTACACTATGTGGGTTCAACATCCAGGGCTATGGTGTGGGAAGCCATGAAAGCCTATGTCCGTGGGCTTTATATACAATGAATCAGCCGACATAAGAGCAAGACCAGAGCACTAACCAAATCATATGAAAAGAGGGTGGCGGACACTGAGGCGACATACATTGCCGACCCTTCCCCTCGCTGCCTCAGTAACTGGGAGGAGGCGCAATCTCTACTAAAGGAACACCAGCTGAGTATAGCGGAAGATAAGAGGTTCTTCACAAAACAGGCTTACTATCATGAGGGGGAGAGCACAGGCCACATGTTAGCTATGGTTGTTAAAGCCCAATCCGGGCTGTCACATATAGCTGAACTGGTCTCACCTCTGACGGGACGGGCTACGGACGATAGGGACATTCTGACCGTTCTTAGCTCCTTTTATAAAGACTTATACACCTCTAGACTGTCGGACTCTGATAGAAACGGTATAGATAACTTTGTTGCGAATACTTCTCTCCCTACCCTAACACCTACTCAGACCCATGACTTAGACAAACCCATTACTGTTGAGGAGTTGGAGCAGGCCTTGAAATCCCTTGCTAATGAAAAGGCCCCGGGGGTGGACGGACTGCCCGGGGAATTCTATAAACGCCATAGTGCCATCCTCCTTCCACACCTTTTAGAAGTACTTGAGGAATCCCTTCAGACCGGTAATCTGCCACCGTCCCTTAGAGAAGCCATTATTGTGGTTCTCCCTAAATCGGATAAGGACCCTACCCGACCTAAATCATACCGTCCCATCTCTTTGCTGACGGCTGATGTCAAGCTATTGGCTCGGGTATTGGCGGATAGACTAACAACTGTCATAGAATCCCTTATACACCCTGACCAGTCGGGATTTATGCCTAATAGGTCCACGGCTCAAAACATCAGGCGCCTATATATGAATATCCAAGTGAGAGGGGGGGGCGGGGGGGAGTAGGGCAGCGGTGCTCTCACTCGACGCTGCGAAGGCTTTCGACAGCGTCGAGTGGGAGTACCTATGGGCTGTTATGAGGCGAATGGGCATAGGGGAGGGATACATGAAGTGGGTCAAACTATTGTATGCTAATCCAACTGCTCGAGTCCGGGCTAATGGGGGACTGTCTGACTGTTTCTCATTACATAGGGGTACGCGTCAAGGGTGCCCACTGTCCCCACTCTTATTTGCTATAGCTATAGAGCCCCTGGCATCTCTCATACGTGACTCTCCGGACATAATAGGGATCCCTTGGGGGGGAGGGGGGGAGGAAAAAGTTTCTTTATATGCCGATGATATGCTGCTGTACACTAATGACTATGAGAAATCAATAGGCCCCATAATGTCCGTGATATCTCTGTTTGGTTCCTACTCTGGTTTGACTATAAATTGGGATAAGTCGGTGGTGCTCCCCCTGGATTCGCCTTCCCTGCCCCTCCATGCCCCTCAGGTGCCCCTGCAGAGTGTTGACCGGTTTAAGTACCTGGGGGTTGTGGTCTCGGCAAAAGTAGGAGACTACATCCCAGACAATCTTAGCCAAATACTTCACAGGAGTGCAAACAAAGTAGATACATTGTATAGACTTCCTCTTTCGGTTGTGGGACGGGGTAATCTCGTGAAAATGATACTTATGCCTCAACTATTGTATATATTACACAATGCCCCTTTATGGATACCAGCCAAGTATTTTAAAAAAATAAACACATTATTTAGAGAGTTAATTTGGAAAAAGAAAACAGCTAGGCTTAAACTAGAAACGCTTCAGCGCCCCAAAAATGAAGGAGGTCTTGCCATACCTGACCCGTTTCTCTACTATCTCGCAGCCCAGCTGCAACATATGAAAGGATGGGGAAAAGCTACTGAGATAGGGGTGGTGGGCAGAATAGTGATGTGGGTAACTGGGCAGGTGACACCTTTAGCTGCAGTAGATAGTGGGTGTAGGGATAAATGGGGCCGGACACTACCTACTCTTAAGCTACTTGCTAAAGTATGGAACGTGGTGAAACAGCAGCTGGGACTACAGGGGTTTACAGACTACTCCCCATTATGGAACAACCCCTCCCTTCCAGAACTATCTCATCTAGAAGGCTTCTCCTCCTGGAGGCAGATGGGTATATACTATCTGCACCAACTCTGGAAGGAGGGATTGATAGTGTCCTTTGATGTACTTAGGGACACTTACCTATTCACGAATAGAGAGTTGTACAAATACTTGCAAATTAGACATGCTCTGCAAACGCAGCACTCGCTGACTCCCTTAAATGTCACCTCCCATCATGTGTTAACGGAGGTGGGAAGTGAGGGACTGGTGAGAGGAGCCATCTCTTCGGTATACATATCTCTTCTGCACAGTAAAATGGCTAAAGCGCCTCTAGCAGTCAAAGATAAATGGGTGCAAGATATAGGCCAAATTACTGATTCCCAATGGCAAGAAATATTGGAATTGACACCCACTTTGTCTCTATGCGAAGCTCAAAGATTGCCACAATTATTCTTGCTTCATCGGGTTTATAAAACTCCCCGTGTCATGCATAGGATAGGCTATAGACAGACATCCCAATGTCCCCGATGTAATATAGACAATGCACATATACTACATATGTTTTGGGAATGTCAAGCCCTAAGCGAATATTGGAAGGGGATACAGGACATTATTAGGAAAGTGTATACTTTCACGCTACCCTTGCTACCTACTCATTATATTCTAGGGCTGCTGGAGGCGCTACAATGGGATGATTATACTGTTTTGAGTATCCAGAGGATACTGTTTCAAGCCAGAAAGACTGTAGCCTATAGGTGGATTGATTCTGAGCCCCCTACCCTGAGTGAATTTCTAAAAAGAATGAATATGATCATTAGACTTGAAAAGGGCATCTATGCTAAAAGACGGTGTCCCCGTAAATTTGAACAGCTCTGGGGTCGGTGGCTTGATACTCCTGGGATACCCAGCCCAACTCTCTTGCGTATATGTAGGAACCCTCTCCAGCAATTCCTTAATGCCATGAGCAATTAATGTGAAATAATTGGGGGCCATCTAACGGTCTCAATGCCCAAGGTTTCGGGTGCTCACAGCCTACACTCCAATACCTTTGCAGAAAGCAGACTCCTACCTATGGTGGGCCCCTTTTCCCTTTTTTTTTTTTTTTTTTATTTATAAGATCTCCATAGCTTAGTGTGAATAGTTCGGCTAATGTTGAGCCGCTAGTTCAGTAAAGTTATAGTTTACAGTTGTCTATTAAGGCTGAAGGTTTTTTCTCCGCACATTTCCTTTGTTGTGTACATCTAACCATTCTCTCTGATCACAATGTGCGACACAGGGATGCAAGCATTTCTGGAGGAAAATACAGAAAAAGGAGTGGACTCATTGCAGATATAATGGCTCATTTTAATTTTTATTGTTACATTGGATGTGTTTGTATGCACTGTTGCTCATGGAATTGTATCTGGTATCTTCTTTTTGATGCCTATATTTCTTTTTGTGTGTACTGCAATGAGTTGGACAATAAAAAATTATCTGATTTAAAAAAAAAAAAAAAAGTATTTTGTGGTTAGACAGGCCTTTGAGTGTTGGAAGAGGGATCATGTAAGCAGAGGAATCTCAAGACCAGTATTGCATTGATCCCTTTATTAAAAGCAAGACTGCCTTTAAAAGGACATTTTTATTTTCTTGTGTACGAGGGACTGCCGATTAGTCTTTGCCTTTAACCAAAAAAAAAAAAAAAACTACATAGGAAGATGAAATTTTACATATGTTCCACATACTATCCACTGATGTCAAAACACGTCTTACACTGGTATTCCAAGTTATGTAAGCCTTGCACAAAGAAGGATTTCGGTTGTGCCCCAAACTAGGCATCCATAGCAGCCATGGCATCAGAAATGGTGTGAAATGTTGTTCCCTAAAGATAAAGACGTCTGAAGGAACCAATTCAGGGGCTCTCCAGTCAGTGTATCTCAATTCAGTGTTGCTCTCCAGTTCTCAGATAATACTGTCGTCCTCTATAATTGGGTTCTTCATAAAACATCCCTCCTCCTTCCTTGTATCCATCCCCTCCTTGGTTGAACTTGATGGACATGTGTCTTTTTTCAACCGTATTAACTATGTACTGTAACTGTGGACTTATGTAACATCCAATATCCATCATAAACTTGGAATAGATATCATGGTGGCAAAATCTCTCATACAAATTAGGGAAGTCTTCATGGAATTCCATCATCTGTTTAAAGGAATATGATTTTAGCATGCATTAAAATATAAACAAAGACACTGAAAACACTGAACATGTGCAACTAAAAGTAGAGAAGTACAAATAAATCAAAACGTCCTACAGAAAATTCTAGAATTTCCCTACTCTTAAACCACTGTGTTTCTCTGAAAATAAGACCTACCACCAAAATAAAACGTAGCTTAATTTTTTTAGGGTTTTTGAAGTGGGCTTGAAATATAATCTGTACTCCAAAAACAAGCCCTAGTTAAAGTCAGTTGACCAGAACCCTAAAACTGGGTGCCTGAACATTAGTCAATCAGTTCCAGGTTTGTTATGCTCAGCCTCCATCTGCTTATCACAATCTGCAGAGGAGGCAGGAGTGGTAAGAAGATACACAGTAGGGGACATTGAATATGGGGGTAAGGAGGGTACATGAGCCAACTACAGAGGTAAGGAGGTATAGAGTATGGAAACTACCAGAAGTTCCAGCCCCGACACACACAGAGCTCTTTGATGCGTGCTCTGCCCGTGGATAGGACATGACACCCCAGGCAGCTGCACATCATCTGGGGCCAGACGCAAGCCTGAAGGAGGAGAGATGATCGACAGGGAAGCGGGTTGTTAGCAGAGGTTTTTTTTTTATCTGCTTTACACAGGGGGAGGAGAAGGGGACATCTATGGGGGAGGGAGAGAAAGGGGGCATCTATAAGGGGGGGAGAAGGGGCCATCCATAAGGGGGGGAAGGGGCCATCTATGGGGGGGTAGGGGCCATCTATAAGGGGGAAGAGGTCATCTATAAGGGGGGGAGAAGGGGCCATCTATAAGGGGGGAGAAGGGGCCATCTATAAGGGGACAACATAGGGGGGCATCTATAAGGGAACAACATAGGGGGAGAAAAGGACATCTATAAGGGGACAACATAGGGGGGCCATCTATAAGGGGGGCAACATAGGGAGACATCTATAAGGGGACAACATGGGGGCCATCTATAAGAAGACAACATGGGGGGCATCTATAAGGGGGATAGCATGGGGGGCTTCTATAAGGGGGGCAGCATGGGGGCCATTTTATAAGGGGGCAACACAAGGGAGCCATCTATAAGGGGGGCAACATAAGGGGGCCATCTGTATAAGGAGGGGCTACAGAGAGGAGGGCCATATACTATGGAGGATGCACAGAGGGTGTCATCTACTATAGGGGGACTACACAGTGGGGGGCTCTCAAGTAGATGCACATGGGGCCATCTATATAGAAGACTGAACAAGGGTCCAACTATAAGGTGGCTACATAGAGGGGGCATATACTATTGGGGATACACAGAGGGGAACCATCTATAAGGAGGCTATATAGAGGGGGGTATATACTATAAGGGGGTCACATAGAGTCAGCCTACCCATTAAACAAGGGTGTTAAGCGGCCAGTACTGATGTGCAGTTTGTAGAGAGATATGGGTGGTGCCAGAGTGAGGAGCCTAATATGTCTGTCTGGCAGATTCTGTGGTTTTGTGGCTCGGAGAAGTTCTCATAATGGCCCAGGGCAGAAGAAGAAGAAAATGAAAAGGGAAGAACTCTGATCACAGAAAATGTCCCCTATGAGTCACCTGATGTAACTGCACTGTATTGTATATAGTGTACAGATCCTGTGTAGAGCTGCGTCCACCGCTATATGATTGTATGAGGTGATTTGTGTACAGTGGATCGTATTCAGTAGCAGCGGTGGTGTTAGTCAGTATGTGGTGGTATTAGTCAGTATGTGGTGGTATTAGACAGTATGCGGGGGTTTTAGTCAGTATGTGGTGATATTAGTCAGTATGTGGTGGCATTAGTCAGTATGCCATGATATTAGTCAGTATGCTGTGGTATTAGTCAGTATGTGGTTGTGTTTGTCAGTATGTGGGGGTATTAGTCACTATGTGGCGGTATTAGTCAGAATGTAGTGGCGTTAGTGAGTATGCGTTAGTATGTGGTACTGTTAGTCAGTATATGGTGACATTAGTCAGTATGTGGTGACATTAATCAGTATGTGGTGGTATTAGTCAGTGTGTGGTAGTATTAGTCAGTATGTAGTGATGTTAGTCAGTATGTGGTGGTATTAGTCAGAATGTGGCGGTATTAGTCAGTATGTGATGGTATTAGTCAGTATGTGGTGGTGGTGTTAAACTCGGCACGGTGACCGGGGCCGAAAACAGTCTATCTCTGTACACTGTGTAATGGTAACGGCCTGTAAATGCAGCTCCGCTACACAGTACAGAGACAGGAGCTTCTGACCCCATTTACTGTGTTACTATCTGTAATTCCAGCCATGGCTGTGATGATACAACATGTAGCCATGCTGCACTTACAACATTGTCTTATAACTTTTCACCGCACGGCGAGTGGGCCTGTGTGCTCTGAAATGCCAGGGCTGATTTGCAGTCCCAGTCCAGCCCTGATATGGGGGAAGAACTACAAAAGGGGAGGGAAAGAGAGCAGGACCTACAGTTTGGTGGCTAACTACCACATGGGGCTGCAGTGGGGCTACAGTATGGGGGCTTACTGTGTTTCTACAAAAATAAGCACAAAAAAAAAGCCAGTTGAGCCTCATTTAAGAGCCGTGAAACACAGGACTAGCCAGATATCCCTACCAAAAAAAGACCCTGACCTACTTTTGGAGAAACATGGTATAAACAAGACAGTGTTTTCCTGTGACCATACATTATACATTCTTATTTACTGTGAACCTGAGGTAGGTCATGCTGAGTAAGATGCAGCAGGAAAAGCAAAAGACTCAACAGAAAACTCTTTTTGCCTGTGTCTCAAAAGAGAGGAGGTGGGCTTAGTATTGAGTATTGAGATGGACGCAAGTTCCACAAAGTCAACTATCACTGCAGCTCTCCACCAGTTAGGGCTTTATGGCAGAGTGTGCTGACGGAAGCCTTTCCTCAGTGCAAGACATACTGTATGAAAGCCTGTTTACAGTTTGCCAAAAAATACATGAAGGACTCCATGACTGTGAGAAACAAGATTCTCTGGTCTGATGAGACAAATTTTGAACTTTTTGTTTAAATTGTATGCAGTATGTGTGGAGAAAATCAGGCATTGCTCATCACCTGCCCAATACAATCCCAACAGAGAAACATGGGGGTGGCTGTATCATGCTATGTGGGTATTTTTCAGCTTCAGGGACAGGACGACTATACGCAATTGACCTCAGACTGGGGTGAAGGTTCATCTTCCAACAAGACAATAATAACCCTAAGCACACAGCTAAAATAACAAATGGCTTTAGAACAACTCTGTGATCATTCTTGACTGGCCCAGCCAGAGCCCTGACCTAAACCTAGTTGAGCATCTCTGGAGAGACTTGAAAATGGCTGTCCATCAACGTTCACCATCCAGCCAGAGGGAACTGTAGAGGATCTCCAAGGAAGAATGACAGAGGATCCCCTAATCCAGGTGTGAAAAACTTTTGCATCATTTCTTAAGAAGACTTATGGCTGTTCTAGCTCAAAATTGTGCTTCTACTCAATACTGAGCAAAGGGACTGAATACTTATGACTATATGATATTTTAGCTTTTCTTGTTTAATAAATGTGCAGAAATTTCTACTTTTTTGTTTTTTTCATTCAAGATGGGGTGTAGAGTATACATTAACCCCTTGGAGTATGTTCACACTAACGTAAACGTGGCGGAATCCCGCCTGCCTAAGTGTGTCATAGCCTGTATATGAGAGGCTATGACACACTGAGGCAGGCGGGAATTCACGGCAAAGCGTTCCGCCGCTGAATTCAACCACATTTACTCAGTATGAACATACCCTTAAGGTGTTTGGGCGTCCACTTGGCAAATGAGGTTCAATGTGAATAAATGTAAAGTTATGCACCTGGGTACTAATAACCCACAAGCATCATATGTCCTAGGTGGAGTTACACTGGGAGAGTCGCTAATGGAGAAGGATCTGGGTGTACTTGTAGATAATAGACTACAGAACAGCACACAATGTCAGTCAGCTGCTTCTAAGGCCAGCAGGATATTGTCATGCATTAAAACAGGCATGGACTCTCAGGACAGGGATATAATATTACAGTTTTATAAAGCTTTGGTGCGGCCTCATCTGGAGTATGCTGTCCAGTTTTGGAATCCGATTCCTAAAAAGGATTTCCAAAAGCTGGAGAAGGTACAAAGATGGGCATCTAAACTAATAAGGGGAATTGAAAATCTTAGTTATGAGGAGAGCTTAAAAGAATTAAATTAGTTTTTTCTTCTAACCCCTCGTGGAAATGAAAAAATATCAAGGCTAGACCAACATTTATTGTAAAAAATTTACACTAAATCATTGATCTAGTCTTGATTTTTTCATTTTCACAAGGGATTAAAAACACAAAGGGCCACATTTATCATCCGGCGGAACGGATGATTTTTGGCGGAAAGTGCCGATTTGCGTATTATTTTATGCGCAAATGGCCGATTTGCGAATAAAATAATCGCAAATCGGCACTTTCCGCCGAGTACGCCAGGGGGCGGAAAGGGGGCGGAAAGTAGGCGGGAAGTTGGCGGAACGGAGGGCGCGGACTCAGAGTCCGTGCGATTTATCATCCGTTCCGCCCAAATGTACGCCGAAAACCTACTCCAGTCCTCAGCTGGCGTAGGTTTTCGGCGGTGCGCACCGGCGCGCACAGGATTTATGTACAGGCAGTCCGCCTCTACATAAATCCCCGTACCGCCGGAGCTGCGGGGGCATTTTTAAGTCCGGCGTAAAAAACGCCGGACTTAATAAATGCCTCCCAAGATGTGTAGAGCAATTTCCCCCAAGTACGGAAAATGAAAAGATGAAAATTTTCACTTTCACGTCACATTGTTTGACATTTGTGCCGTCACCAGTGGGTTCCATATGCTCACTGCACCCCTTGTTATATTCCTTGAGAGTTGTAGTTTCCAGTGTAGTTTTTCACGCCACATTGTTCTGAAAATCTGTGAAACACCTGTGGGGTCCAAATGCTCACCATACACCTTGTTACATTCCTCGAATGGTGTAGTTTTCTAAATGGTATCCTTTTAGGGGTGTTTTTTATGTTTTGGCACCCCAGAGCCTCTGCCAACCTGAAGTGGTACAGCCAAAAATGACCAAATATAACGGAAGCGTTGAAATTCAGTAGGTGCTCCTTTGTTTCTGAGGCTTGTGGTTGTGTCAAATAGCGCAATAGGGCCACATATTGGATATTTCTATAAACTGCAGAAATGGGCAATGAATATTTCATTTCTCTGGTAATAGGTTTATAACTATGAAAGATATTGGATTACAATAACATTTCTGCACAGAAAATTAACATTTTTAATTTTCTTACACACTTAGCTTTTGTTTTTGTGACTCACCTAAAGGGTTAAAAAAAACTTTCTGGATGTGCTTTCACACAGTTTGGGTTGTGCAGTTTCTCAAATGGGGTGCTTTGTGGGGCTTTCTAACATACAGTCACCTCACATACACTTTAGGGCTAGGTTCACACTACGTATATTTCAGTCAGTATTGTGGTCCTCATATTGCAACCAAAACCAGGAGTGGATTGAAAACACAGAAAGGATCTGTTCACACAATGTTGAAATTGAGTGGATGGCCGCCATTTAATGGCAAATATTTGCTGTTATTTTAAAACAACGGCTGTTGTATTGAAAAAATGGCAGTTATTTACTGTTATATGGCGGCCATCCACTCAATTTTCAACTTAGGCATAGGTTTTGGTGGTGCATTCGATACACCACTTCATTTGGTTGTCTTTCCTCTCCTCCTTCCTTAGTGGAAAGAGGTGGGCAGGTCTCTCTTGCTCTGCCCTTATCTCTCTCTTTCTCTTGTTCCCCTCCTACTACTTTCCTTTCACTTCTTCCCCACTTTTCTCCTCCTCTCCCCCCCCCCTTTTTTTTTTTTGATTTTACCTCCCCCCCCCTCACACACACACACACTCACGATGTCTAATTTGCAAGTGACCATGTTAAATGTCCGCGGCTTTAATAAGCCGGAGCACCGTTCACAGTTACTCTATCATATGCACAAAAAGAGGGCGCACATCCTGTTGCTGCAAGAAACTCATTTCAAAACAGGCCACGTGCCCTCCATGCCCACTAGATACTTTACCCAATGGTTTCATAGCACTAATGCCGAGGCCAGGACAAAAGGTGTTAGTGTGGCTATCCACAAATCTCTGCCGGCCTCCGTTATAGATTCCCGTATTGACCCTGATGGGAGATACCTCTTTTTAAAATTGCGTCTGTCAGAGAGGGTGTTCACTGTGGCTAATTTCTATCTCCCTAATCACAATCAGGCACAGGTGGGACGGCACTATCTGTCGGAGCTGTCGAGATTTGCAGAGGGCCTTTTGATCTCTGCAGGCGATTTCAACATGGTGATGGACCGCCGGATGGACTCCTCTTCGGGCCGCTCCTCTATCCCCATGGCGCCCCTCCAGTCCTTTCAAAGATCGTTATTCGCTAACAGACTGGTAGATGTCTGGAGGATCCTGAATCCTGGGGTAAGAGACTACACCTACTACTCCTCTGTGCACGACTCATACAGCCGCATTGACATGTTCCTCATAGATCATCACCTCCTCTCCTGGCACCCCTGCGTGGTAATTGATCCAATCATCTGGGCTGATCACGCGGCAGTGACCCTCTCGCTCTCTCTACCGGGCTCCGTCCCGAGAAAGTGGTCGTGGCGCCTGAACCCTAACTTACTCAAGGACATTGCCTGTCAATGTGGATGTGAAAAAGGTCATCACTGACTTTTTGGCCACACATAGCTTAGACCCTACCCCGCTGCCTCTCCAATGGGGGGCCCTCAAGTGTGTAGTGCGAGGCACTCTTATCCAACATGGGGCCCGCCTAAAAAGGGAAAACGGGCGTAAGATCCACAAGCTTCTCACCTTGATAGACGAGGGGGAAGCTACCCATAAACAGACACAGGACCCGGTCACCCTGGCGTCCCTTCTAGAACATAGAACCCAATTGAAAGCGCTCATCGACCAAAAATTCTCTAGCTTCCGTGAACGGATGTGCCGATTCTATTATGAGTTCTCAAACAAGTGTGGGGCAGCACTGGCCAGGTTTATTCACCCCAAATCTAATAGCTCCTTTGTTCCCTGCATAATGTCCCAGAGAGGCCCCTGTCACAACCCAACCGAGATTGTGGACGTTTTTCAGGACTATTATAGTGCCCTGTATAACCTGAAAGGCCCCATGGCTGACATGCCCCCCATGGCGTTCCGGGAACGGGTCAACAACTATGTATTGGCCACGGCCCTGCCCACCCTGCCGGCTGACACGGTGGCCGATATGGACTCCCCCTTCTCGGAAGCTGAACTGACAGCGGTCATCAAAGACTCCCCCAATGGTAAGAGCCCTGGCCCGGACAGGTTCACAACCCGCTTCTATAAAATGTTTTCCTCCCAGCTCTCTCCCTTCCTAACTAGGGTCTTTAATTCCATTTCTCCCTCGTGCCCTTTTCCACCCCAGTCCCTCATGGCCACAATAATAGTAATCCCTAAACCTGGCAAGGATGCAACGCTCTCCCCGAACTACAGACCCATATCCTTAATTAATGCGGACATAAAATTCTTCTCCAAATTGCTAGCAAATAGGCTCTCACCCTCTCTCCCCACACTTATCCACACTGATCAAGTGGGCTTCGTGCCCCGTCGGGAGGTGAGGGATAACCTCAACAAAACTTTAATGCTGATGGCGCATGCCCAGGGGACGCGGTCTCCCGCGTGCTTGATATCGGTTGATGCTGAAAAAGCATTTGACCGCTTCCACTGGGCATTCCTACGAGCTACCCTGCGCCAGATTGGTATGGGCGCGGGCATGGTGGGCAAGATTAATGCCCTCTACACTGGCCCCACAGCAAGAGTTAGGGTCAACGGAGTGCTCTAGGCTACCTTGTCGATTTCGAAGGGCACGCGACAAGGTTGCCCATTGTCGCCAATGCTATATGTATTGGCAATGGAACACCTGTCAGGGCTTCACCCGATATCTCTGGTATCCGCCTAAAGAGCTCCCATTATAAAATGGCTCTTTACACGGACGACCTATTACTGTATCTATCTAACCCTGGCGTGTCCATTCCTGCGGTCCTCAGGGAGTTCGAGGCATACGGCCAAGTGAGTAACTTTAAGGTCAACTTCTCCAAAACTGAGGCACTGAATATTTCCCTTCACGCCCCCCTGGTGCGCCACCTGAAAACCGCCTTCTCCTTTAGATGGCAGTCATCAGCCTTCCAATACCTGGGGATATGGATCCCCTCTGATCTCTCCTCGCTATTTGCTCTAAACTTTCCCCCGCTACTGGCCCGTACCAAAACGGATCTCTCTAGCTATGATCGCTCTCAGCTTTCATGGTTCGGGAGAATCAACGTCGTGAAGATGGACGTCCTCCCCAGGTTCCTATACCTCTTTCAATCTCTTCCCCTCCACCTCCCAGGCTCCTACCTCAAACAGCTAAAGACCATTCTTCGGCATTTTGTGTGGGGATCCGTGCGCCCTCGTATCAAATACAAAACCCTCACAACCTCACTTCACTTTATATCACAAGGCCTCTATTTTGCTCCACCTGATAGACTGGTTCCACAGGTCCACAGACAAACAATGGGTGCGGATTGAAAGTGATTTGACTCCGCTGCCCTTGAGATCCCTGCCCTGGATTTTACCCATTAATCGGCCGAGCCTTGACTCCCTCCGTTTCCTTACTAAGCACTTCTTACAGCTTTGGGACAAGCTCATACCTCTATATAATCTTTCTCACCGCCCCGGGTTAATGAGCCCAATATTTGGAGACCCGGCCTTCCCCCCTGCGCGGTTTAGGGGCTCCTTTCTTATATGGTCGGCCGCGGAGGGTGCCAGGATTGGTCAGGTCCTGGAAAACAACACCACTATCCCGTCCCTTTCCATACTTCAACAGTTGTGCCCGGAGAGGAGTCTGTCCTGGTTGGAATACACGCAATTGAGGGACTATCTGTCTCAAAGCTTCACGGGGGGGATTCGGTTTCCGGACCCCACCGACCTGGAATCTTTACTACTGCAGTCTTCACCTCCTGACAGATCCATCTCCCGCCTGTACCGCCTATTTCTGGAAAAAGACGCGGGCCAGACTTTGTCCTATGTCTCCGCGTGGGAATCCGAGCTCGGTGTCACCCTCTCTGATTCTGACCTGGTGAAAATTTTTACCTTAACCCATAAATGGCCCATGGCGTGCCACGCACAAGAAAAAAACTTTAAGATTCTAACCCGGTGGTACCTTTGCCCGGTGACGCTCCATCAATTTTACCCGGAGGTGCCGGACACATGCTGGCGTTGTGAATCGGCCACTGGCTCTATGCTCCACATTTGGTGGGATTGCCCCCTTTTAAGGCCTTTTTGGGACGCTGTCTTTGCTATTTACAAAGAGGTGACCGATAAAGACGTCACTCCATCCCCGGGATTGGCCCTACTGTCCTTGGTCCCCGGCCCAGCCTCTGCTGCCAAGAAGGGTTTACTCCGGCACTTCATGACTGCAGCACGGGTAGTGATTCCCAGGCTATGGAAATCCACGACCCCCCCCCCCCTCCATTGCTGCGTGGGTGGCCGAAATGGACTTTATCCATCGCATGGAGTCCTTGACGGCGGAGGATCAGGGTCGTGGCAAAAAAGTGGACTGCACCTGGCTCCCTTGGGTCACGTTTAAGTCCAGCCCCTCCCTCGCACGTTGGTTCCCTTGAGTCGCTCTGACAGTGTCCTCTGTCACCTTTGCACAGTTCCACGCCATCAAGACACGTCTACTCTCCCGTCTGTACATGACACTCCCCCCCCCCCTTTTTTTTTTTTTGTTTCTTTATTATTTTTTTAAATCTTAATTTTATTTATACATATATTCTATGTTATTATTTCATTTCTCGTTTGCTTCTGTCCCATCGTACCTTTCCCCGCGCCCAGCTTTCCTCCCCTCCTTCCCTTTTTTTTTCTTCTTTATGATTTTTGGTCCCTCTCTGTGGACCGGCTTCAGGCTCCCGGTGTTACCATACTCTGCCCCCCTGAGGCCATACGGTTTAATTGTTATAACACCCTATTCCCCCCCCCCGAGACGAAGTTGTTGTGTCCGTTATGCACTTGTGAATTCCTACTACAGCTCCTATGCAGACCTGATGTCTCCTGGGGGACATGTTATCTTCTTTGTTATCAGCTTTTCGACTGTTGCATTATTTCCCTTTCTTGTATAACTGTTTTTCTGATAAAACCTTCAATAAAATCGGATTTACAAAAAAAAAAAAATTAGGAGGACCACAATACTAACTGAAATATACGTAGTGTGAACCCAAAGCCTAAACCTTAACAAGTTCCTAAGAAATCAGATTTTGAAATTTTTGAGAAAATTTGGAAATTGCTGCTAACGTTTTAAGCTTCCTATTGTCTAAAAAATTTAAAAGAAAGTTTAATAAATGCTAGCAACATAAAGTTGGAAAAATGCTATTTTTCATGTTTTAGTTTTTTTTTAATATACAGATTTGTTGTATTAGTATTAGTTTGTTGTATAAGTATTGACTCATATTTACCAGAAATGTAAAGTAAAATGTGTCACAAGAAAACAGTGTCAGAATCAGCAGGATAGGTAAAAGTACTCCCAAGTTATTAATGAATAAAGTGACAGAGGTCATATTCATAAACTTTTCCTTGGTCCTTAAGGCCATTTCAGGCCCAGTCCTTAAGGGGTTAAGAAATGGTTTGTTTGTTTTTTAATGTATTTATTTTTATATTTAACATTTTAATAAAAGAAATACAGGGCAATAAACTTAGCCAGTTGTCCATTTTTTATTATTGCCACAGGGCGGTTGTTGGAGTAGTGCTGTCTCCAGGGCCGTATTACCAGCTGCTGCCCTAGGCACTAAACCAGCAGACGCCCCATCTTTACTCACCAATTAGCATTATGATTTTCTAGTTTCTGGACATTATATTGATATCTCATCAGTCTTAGGCTATGTTCACACATAGTGGGAAGTGGGGCCACGGATCGGCCCTGCAACCCGAATGTCACAGGACCAAACCCCAAGCCCCCCCAAACCCCGCAGGCACCGCCAGCGGAGAAAGCTGCCACCAAGCAACACAAGTGTGAACAAGCTGTTACCTCTCACTATTGCTACTGCAGATAGAATGGGAGGGGGGGGGGAGGAGGTACGTACCATATGTACACGAGTGCTTCCTGCTAATTTGGATCACATGGGTCTTACAAAGTTCCATAGTAATCACAGCCGTTGTTGAAAATTAACAACAACGACCGTGATTACTACAGAACTTACATTGATAGTATACAATCCGGCCAGGATCCCTAGCGCCGCCGCCAGAAACCTACATGTCAGTGCACACAACGGAGCGTGCGGTAACCAATAGGTGTATGGCCCAATAGCACATGACTACTGAGGAAGAAATGGGAGCATGGTTTCAGCCACATGCATTTCTCTACATGTAGAAACATTGTCTGAATGGCTTTTCTCAGTTTTAACTGCTTAAAACATAAACAAATTTCCACATTGAATTAATTATTAGAGCGTTCTGAATATTGTCTAAAGGAATTCTCACCACAAGATTATTAGATTGGTAGGTAATAGCTCTAGGCTGAACAATACCGCCATACTATGACTGGACAACACCACCATACCAGAACTGACCAATACCATCGTACAAAACATCGGATTTTTTTCTGGTTTCGCAGTGTACTTTATGAAAAAAATTCAGCCTGCCATTGCAAAGTACAATTAGTGGCGCAAAAAATAAGGGTTCATGTGGGTTTCTAGGTGAAAAAAATGCAACTGCTATGGCCTTTTAAGCACATGGAGGAAAAAATTAAACCGCAAAAATTTCAATTGGCCCATTCCTTTAAGGGTTAACCCCTTCAGGAGTGGGCTAATTTTTTTTTTTCTTTTTGTTTTGTTTTTTTCTCCTACCGACCCACATAAGCCATTTTTTGAGCCACTATTTGTACTTTACAATGGCAGACTTATTTTTTCCATAAAATATGCTGTGAACCCAGAATTTTTTTTTTTTTTGTGCAGTGAAATTGAAAAAGGAATTTGTTTTAATTTTTTACTCTATATCCAGCCTTATAACGCTTTTATCCTTTGTTCTATGAGGCTCTGTGAGGTGTAGTTTTTTGTGCCATTTATATGGGTACCTTGCTTGCATATATGGGACTTTTTGATCACTTTTTATTACAATTTTTCTGGATTTTTTGTGACAAAAAAATGCACTTGCACTTTGCAGGTTTTTGCACTTATAGCGACTCTGTACCCTCAATCTGACCCCCTCAAACCACTTGTACCTTCGGATAGCTACTTTTAATTAAGATCTGTCCTGCGGTCCGTTCTGCAGGTGATGCAGTTATTGTCCAAAAAACAACTTTTAAACTTACAACCCTGTGCCAAACGGGAGTATCTGTGCCCTAACTTTGCACCACCCCTCCGTCCTTCCTCCCCACCCTCTTCATCATTAGGAATGCCACTGGAACATACTCTCCATGCTGAACATTGCACAGGTCCTTAACGATCCAGCCCATGTGCCGGGCTAAACAGGTGGGGAATAGGAGGTAATCTGCCTGGAGCTTTTCTAATGATGAGGAGGGTGGGGAGGAGGGACGGAGAGGTTGTGCCATCCTAATGCATACACAATCCAGGCCACCCCCGTAGGGCACAGATACTCCTATTTGGCACGGGGCTGCCAGTTTAAAAGTAAATTTTTAGCACAATACCTGCATCGCCTGCCAAATGGACCGCAGGACAGATCTTGGATTAAAAGCAGCTATCCGAAGGTACAAGTGGGTTTTTTTTTGGGGGGGGGGTTCAGATTGTGGGTACAGGGTTGCTTTAAGCCGTGCGAGATCAGGAATGTGATAATTTAATAGTTCGGGCGATTACACACATGGCAATACCAAATATGTTTATTTATTTTATTAGTTTTATTTATAAAACTAATATATACTAATATATAAAAATATACTTTATACGATTTGATCATTGCTGTATTAGACCAGAAACATCAATTGCCCCCGCTCAGTAAGGAGAAGGGGTCTCCCCTCCGTGATCACATTGCGGGGGGAAGATCCCCCTCACTAGACACCAGGGATAAGGGGAAATCATACATTTAAATGCAGCTGTCAGTTTTGACTGTTGCATTTTAATGTATAAATAGCGGGCGCGGTCCTTGATTCTGGGCAACACATAGCACCCGGGATCATGGCAGTTCAGAGCGCGTGACCCCTCTCTGAACACCCGCATCAGGACGTATAGTTACGTGCTGATTCGGGAAGGGGTTAACAAAGACTGCACTTGTTTTTCAGCTTAAAGAAGAACCTTTTCTTATAGGATATACAGTGGACACAACTACTGTATGTGACAGGCCTTCCACATTTATCAAAGGCCAAACTTGTAGTTCAATTTAAATAAGAACCCTGTTTGTTTTTTTTTAGATTCAGTGGTCCAAACTTTGTCACTGGCCTCTGACCCTTTTTAATTAGCCCAGCTGTGGTTATTTTTATGCAGCATAGACTCCTTCTCTTTGGAGCACACTTAAGAAGACTTTTCTCCCTTCAGCTGTCTCACTGATGATCTCGCAGTGAATAGCTCCTCAGCACAGATGATATAATTTTTTTTAGTGAACTTTTCTAGGACTTTCTATCTCTGTCATAGGGTCCATTTATACAGAAAGATTATCTGACAGATTATCTGACAAAGATCTGAAGCCAAAGCCAGGAATGGACTTGAAAAGAGGAGAAATCTCAGGCTTTCCTTTATGACCTGATCTCTGTTTATAGTCTGTTTCTGGCTTTGGCTTTAAATCTTTGGCAGATAATCTGACAGATAATCTTTCTGTGTAAATGGACCCTAAGTCAGCAACCTTTACCTAGTGTGAACAGACCTGTGAATCTGTGCTCGTTTTCACGCCCTCCTCCTGTCTCTTCTGATAGCCAATAGTTCCTCGGCACAGATGACCCCAATGTTGTGCGTGACTGGTGTTATTACACATTATACACCAAGGTCACATGTTCCGCCTGTTCCATCCTACAAGCTTGTTTCAACAAACTTTATTGAATAGACACACAAACAGACACTTTACTGTTCAGTTGTCCATTTGTTACTCAAACATGTGGATTCGGGCATGAACTTGTGCAGTTTGAGTTAGCTCATCCTTAAGTCCTTCACACCATGCCCTGCTATAAATTAAGTCCCAAAGAACATGCTCTGTTGCATCAGCAACAAAATTTAACATTTTTTAAATAAAAGTCAACAGTTTAAAGAAAATTAGTGGTAGTCTGTTTATCTTGAAAATTTTATTGAATTGCAGTCAAAATGTCAATGTTTTATTAGTCTAACTAATTAAGACGTCTGAAGGAACCAATTCTGGGACTTGAGGCTCCCCAGTCAGTGTATCTTCTGTACTCTCCAGGTCTCAGGTAATACTGACGTCCTCTATAATTGGGTTCTTCATAGAACATCCAATATCCATCATGTACTTGGCAAGAATAGATATCATTGTGGTGGAATCTCTCATACACATTAGGACAGTCTTCATGGAAATCCATCATCTGGCCTTTGAAATCTTCTTTCTCATAGCTCCTGATTCTGAATGATCCCTGGTGCTGTTTAAAGAAACAATATGTTACCAGATATACGAATAAAGAATCTAATAATAATAAAAAAAATTAAATGTGTGCAACTAAGAGTAGGGTTCTTTAGAAAATACCAGACTTGTCTCCCTCTTAATACCCCTTACATCAGCAACACCAACAAATACGTTCCTGATGCCCATACTCCATGCAACAGGAACGTGTATGTATGTTCCTGACTGTGAGAGGGGTTTGATATGTGCAGGACTGCTGCAGTGAGAATGGTCCCACACACATCAGTGTTCCGGGAACACAGCATAATGACAATTAGGTGCGATCCCCCAGCTGCCTGTCAATAACCCCTTAAACGCATAGCATGGCATGGCATAGCATAGATCAGTATAAGAAATCTAATGATTGCATGTTTAAAAGTGAAAAAAAAGTGTTTAAAAAAAGTGTACTTAAAAAAAGTTAAAAGTATTTTAAAAAAAAAACTTATAAACCACACCCTAGTAAAAGTTCAAAATACCTCTTTGCCCATTATAAAAAAAAATGTAAAAAAATAAATTAATAAACATTATATATCGTAGTGTGCAGAATCGTCCAATCTATTAAAATATAACATTATTGTTCCCGCAAGGTAAACCGGGTAAACGGAAAAAACAAAAAACAGGATTGCTGATTTTTTTAAATTATATATCAGAATTTTTTTTTTATAAAGAGGGATCAAAATTTTTCTGTTACACCAATAAGATATTAATAAAAACTAGAGATCATGGCGCATAAAAATGACTTCCCAACCAGCCCTGTAGGTGAAAAATTTAAACGCTATGGCTCTTAGAAGGCGGGAAGGAACATTTCATGAAATTTACCTGGACATCCGTGCATCAATGGTCTCGGTCTTGAAGGAGTTAAACAATAAACCATAAGAAAGAACTTTCCAAGAAGATTTGCAGTGCATTAAGTGACCATACATTATACATTCTCATTTACTCTGGACGAGAGATGGGCGAATCTACAGTATTAGTGAAGTAAAGTGCTTCACTCAGCCATCGGCTTGTCAGCCAGCTGCCTTTAAACTCTTCTCCTGGTGGCTGAAAAAGCTGGATCCAGTCCTGGGAGTAGTTTCCCAGAACTGAATCCAACTTTTCCAGGCACCCGGAGCGGAGTTCAAAGGCAGCCGGCAGACAAGCCTATGCACAGCATAATAACGCGTTTCGATGCACTAATACTGTAGATTCTCTCATTTCTATTCTGGACCTTAGGTAGGCCATGCGGAGTATGGTTGTTACTGTCACTTGAAATGGTGCACCAGTGTAATGGTTACAGTATAAAAAGGGCCCATAACTAGTTGTCTTCTCTCAAATTTAAAGTCTCTTTAGGTCCGAAGTCAAGTTCCTCCATAAGAACACTGATGACCTTACTCCCACTTCTCTGTGCAATGAAGAATCTGGGGCAGCTAAGCTCTACAGCGAGCTATTCACAGAGTTGCACCAGCCACGTGTATAATGGCTGGTGCCTTCAGGGTTTTCTGTGATGGCTAAGTTGCTACTCATTTCTAAAATTACCTTCACCAACCCATCACATACTTGAACAATTGAACACCAATGACACTAGCCCAGTGAGTTGTCCCTTTAACATAGTCAAAGTCCACTTATGCTAATTGCAGGAGAATGATAATCACAGATACTGAGGGGGGAATTTTTTAAGACCAGCATATCCATATGCTGGTGCAGCATATCCATATGCTGGTGCAGAAATCTACAACTGCTCTGGAGCAGCCATAGATTCTTGCCATTATTTACACTATGTAGTTTGCAGAAAAATCAGCGCCTTTTACCTGACCACTTGCCTGACGGGTGGGCAGGGGAGGGTGGCAAAGCGGCGAGGAGTCCTCCTCCTGCACCTGATTTATCATGAAAAAAAATCTGTGCCTTTTCCCTGGTGAACCCTCCCTAATTCTATATCTGTAAATAGCTCACAGTGGTCCTTCTGAGGTCATCTGTCTCAAAGACCCATACAAGATTGTCGGCAGAAAAAGACTATCTGATCCGTTTACTCTGTTCTTATATTATTTCCTTTCTTATTATCTTGGGATAGATTTATTATACCAAGCATGCCTGAATTAAAATAATTTTAGATATTTTCTCACATTGCTTCTGATCTTTCTTCCAGCTAACCTCAGATTGTGTTTTCTTATTCTTGTGTTCAGTTTCTTATCATGAGGTCCCTCAAATTTAGCCTTTTGACATGTTTTAAGGCTTCAGTCATGTCCCCCTTTTCTTTCAGGAGCCAGAACAGACCCTTGTGCCTTTCTCTTTGCTAATGGCTATTTGCAGAGTTATAAAATTGTATTTTTCCTTGAAAGCTGAAGTGCCACAGAACTGATGCTATGGCACAGCATGCATGCCTTGTCCCCCACATCTCCCTGCCTTGGATAATTGGTGTATAGAGCTGGAAGCTCAGGCCTGTATCTCAATCAGTAAAGACAGGGAGGGAAGATAATTGAATGCTCAGCCTCACTTCTGTGGCACTTCAGCTTCCAGGAAAAATTCTATTTTTTAACTCTGCAAATGGCCATCAGCAAAGGCAAATGCATTATTTATTTTATCTCCCTTTGACCTATCTGCCTGCTTCTGTTGCTCTGTACCTGGTATGGACCTTACAGATACCATTAAAGGGGTATTCCCCCCAAGAGCTAAAAAAAAAAAATTGCTCCAAAACCTAGCTGGTCTTACTCACCAAGTCCCCCTGAGTATTTTGAGCCATCGCCTGTCTATCTAGCTGCTGCCGCTATATAGTTACAATTTTTTTTTTTTTTTTAAAGCCAATCTATATCCAACATGGCGCTTGCCAGAAAACTACATCTCCTATCATGCAATGCTTGTGCCTGATTGGTCCATGATGTAGCACAGCTGATATCCACAAGATATAATACAGTTGAGGTGAGGTAGTGACATAGTAAAGTTGAGGCAGCGACATAGCAGAGTTGAGGCAGCGACATAGCAGAGTTGAGGCAGTGACATAGCAGAGTTGAGGCAACAGCATTGCAGAGTTGGGCAGAAGCATAGCAGAGTTGAAGTAGTGACACAGTAGAGTTGGGTTGAGGCAGCGACATAGCAGAGTTGAGGCAACGACATAGCAGAGTTGAGGCAGCGGCATAGCAGAGTTGAGGCTGTGACATAGCATGGGGGGTTTCTGCAGGTGAGCCGGGGGGGGGGTGTTGTTTGCCGCAGATGAGCGGGTGGACAGGGGGTTGCAATGGGTAAGCATGGGGGGGCAGGTGAGCAAAGAGGGGCACGGGGGCCACGGGTGAGCACAGGGGGCCACAGGTGAGCTCAGGGGCAAGGGGCACAGAGTGTTAGGAGGGAGACAGTGATCAACAACAGCTGTCACTGTCTCAGTGTCCTCCTTCACTTCAGTGGGCAGGGTAAGAATCGCTAACCCAGCCTATTGAAGAGACGGAGGACACGTGATCCTGACACATAGGGTGGGGGCCTAAAGCAGAGAGCGGTGTCGGAGTGGGCTGAGTTTTGATAATTCTGTGTGTTTAGTGGAGGTGAATGCATCTAGATACCAGCAAAACTGTGCAGAATCCATAATAAATTACTATTGGATAGATGGAAAGCTATGGGTGGGCAACATATTAATGCAGAAATCGTTTTGGGGGGAATACCTCTTTAAATAAGGGCCCTCTGATATATATTCTTTAACCTACCACAAATCCACTGAACTATCCAGGGTTGAAGTCAAATTTAGGTTCTCCAAACCATATTATCCCTAATGATTAATAATATATTAAAGGCAAAAAATTGTCAAGAGACTAACCTGAGGGCTTATACGACCAGACCTAATGGAGTCATTGTAACCCATCCACTGCTGGAAGTCAGGATACTCTCCTCTGTGGAGATAATACTGGTGTCCTCTGTAGTTGGGATGTTCATACAAGATCCAGTTTCCACTTTCTACACGAATAGAGTTACAACGTCTGAAGTATGAAGACAAGTCTGGGCATTCAGAGTTACACTCATAAGAGCGACCCTGGAAATTCTTGTCCTCATAAAAGATAATCTGTAAAATAAAAATGTAAATATAAACAATATTTCAAATAAAAGTAATCAGAATCAAATTGATATGTCTTGAAGCACAAACATTAAAGCAAACACTGACATCAATTTGATACTTAAGCCCTATCAGTATTTACTGCAATAGTTTACATTAAAATTCTGTACGATTGTGTAAAAAACTTTGCCGTAGATTTTAACCCTTTAAGGATGGAGCCAGTTTTCATTTTTGTGCTTTCGTTTTTTCCTCTTCGCGTTTAAAAGGCCACATGAGTCCTTATTTTTTGCGACACCAATTATACTGTGCAAATACAGACTTAATTTTTCTATAAAATATGCTGTGAAACCAGAAAAAAATATATGTTCAGTGAAATTAGAAAAAAAGGTACAATTCCTTTTATTTTGAGGGATTTGGTGTTTATGCCGTTAACCCTATGGTAAAGCTGACATGTTATCTATGTTCCTCAAGTCAGTTCGATTACAACAATATGTAACCTGCATAACTTTTAAATTATTTGATGGCTTTTATAAAATTAAAACCTTTAAAAAAAAAAGTGTTTAAAATGCTCTATTCCCATCCTTATAACACTTTTATTGTTTGGTCTATGGGGCTGTGTGAGGTGTCATTTTTTGCGTCACAGTTTGTTCTTTCTTTCAGTACCTTGTTTGCATATATGCAACTTTTTGATCACTTTTTATTAATTTTTTTCTGGATTTGATGTAAACTAAAATGCACAATTTTGCACTTTGGCGGGTTTTTGCGCCTACGCCGTTTACTGTGAGAGATCAGAAATGTGATAATTTAATACTAAATATGATACTAAATATGTTTATTTTTTAATTGCTTTTCTTATTTTTATTTATAAAATGGGAAAAAGGGGGTGATTTAAACTTTTATTAGAGGAGGGGATTTTTTTTATTTTTTTTTTCATATACATTAATTAGAAGCCCCCTGGGGGACTTATATATACACAGCACTGATCTCCCATTGAGCAATGATCCATCAGATCCTCGCTCTATTATACTGGTCTGCAGCAGACCAGATGCACTGATTGCCGAGTCGGGATTAGCATCATTCTGACGCTGAGCCCGGCCGACTCAGTACAAGGAATCTCCCCCCTGTGATGCGGGGGTGGGGTGGGGGGAATCCCCACAGTAGACACCAGGGAGAGGGGCACAGCTGCATTTACATAGTTAATTACCTGTAGTCCCCAGCTGCACATAGCAAATGGGAACCCTCTCACGCTGGGAGTCCTCTCTGCTTACCCTTAACGGGCGCATGACAGGTGTAAGGATGAGTGAAGCAAACCCTGTGAAGCTTGATTCGCAGCTAATTTTACAAATAAATTATTACTCTATTTAGAGTAAAAAAGTGGAACCCACTACTTGAATCAATTAGGCAGTTAGAACGCTTGGCTTGACTTCTGCTTGCTAGGTAGGTAAGTAGCTTGTACAGGTAGGAACTTATAAGTCCCTACCTGAGTCCCGCAAATTACAGATGCTACAAAGCGTGAAGCTGTGAATCAGCATTAGGGAATCCTGGCATTGTGCACCAATATGCCTGGAGATTCGATGCTGTTCAAATCTTTCTGCTACTGTACTGACACAGCTGACACAGCCTAAACTGTGAATGACTGACTAATGAAGTCTAAAATTGAAATTTTTAGACTTTCAACTATTTTAGCAGTGGTAAAAGCTTTTACTTAATTTTTTTTAAGGATTAAAATTTATTTTGGTGCACTTTGACTGGGAGGCTGTACTTTCTCTGTAAACTTGTAAAAAGACTATGTGGTTCTATAGTCCTCTCTGCATTTTTCTTCTCCACAGTCTATGTTAGCTGCCCTTCAAGGATTCTCTACTGCCTTTCTACAATCTGAGATGGTAAGTAAACCCCTCTCCCTTTCTGTCTGTAAGATAAGCACAAAGTCCATCTGACGGATTTATATTATCTTTCTCCAATTGGGTAGGAAATCTTTAATAAAAACTATTTAGAAAATTTCTTAAAATGCGTTCAGAAAACTATTTAAAAAAAAATCGAAGGGTCCCATGGCCATGTTTTTGCTATTAGTGATGCATATAGCTTAATAGAGTATATTTACGTTAAGTGGACACATTTATCAGAAATAAACATGAGAAGCATTTAGAATATATGAATATATAAAAATGCCCAAACACAAGACGAGTAGCCTAATAATGTACTGTAAAGAAGAAATGTGTAACATCCTTCTGTTTCACTTTAAACACTAAGTACTAAATAATTTCTTACCTTTCCCATTTTGCTTTAGGTGATAGCTGATCTTGTTCAATCTTCACTGGAAAATGACACAGGCCTTTATATACCTCTTCTATTGTATAGAGAACTTGCTGACCTTTTGCCAACTAATTGAAATCACTAGCTGTGTGACCCTAACTGAAGTTTTGTTCGTTGGGTCTATTGTAGAATATATGCTTACTCTTTTACCTTAGAAGTTTCCCATAGCCTAGTCCTGTATATGGAAAACTACAAATAAGAAAGCTATGCTAAGCAATATATTTTTGCAAATTGCACATATGGTCTCAATATGTTCCCAATAGTTGTACACTTCCACTGTATTATTTAGTATAGGCAAATAAAAAAAATTGAGATGATGTATTGTAGGGTACACACAGTAGAGATGTGTATACTTTTGTACAATATAAAGACTTCTATTTAAGTGAAATTAATTACAGAATATTCAGGGTTGTAGCTGAATGTGAACTGCACGCACTTAAGTTTCTGTATGAAAGATGATGACAACAGTAGATTAGCAATGATCCATTATCCTTACAAAAATACAGCTCATCAGGCAACATATTTATTTTGCTGAATGGATGCTAAATATTACTGGGTATTGAACTACAGCTGACTCAAGGATATTATGGGCTAGCCTATAGATTGCAGGACAATAACATAGAGCAAATTATTTATTCAATACCAGATTTGATCTGATTTGATACCAGTTAATGAGATGACCTTTTCTTATTAGCCTCTGCAAGAGTAATATTTTGGGGAAGATAATTTAGATCCATAGTGAGTATTAGGGGTGATCTTCATTAGTGATGAGCGAACAGTAAAATGTTCGAGTTCGAGTCGAACCTCGAACAGTAGTGGTATTCGGTTCGAAGTTCGACTCTAAATCGAGCCCCATTAAAGTCAACAGGGAGATGTTCGGGTTAATTTTGACACCTACAGTATATGTAGTAGGAGAAACTGTAATTATCATCCAGAAGAGTAAACTGGAAACATGGAACAACTTATAGCCTGAAATTTGGCTTTAAAAATGAAAGAGATGGGCGAATAGTGAAATATTCGTAAATAGTAAATAGCTCCAGATATTCGTATGAATGTCGAATCCCATTATAATTTATTGGAGAAAAATACTTGGGGACTCCTCTGTATGAAACATCGATACTGTCAGGATCCGGGTCACGCGCTTGGCTCCTGGCTCTGCCGGAGCGCGCGGCCAGACTCGGAGCAGAGCCTGGTGACGTGCGGGGCCGGTTGCTGGGGGCGCGCCGCCGGCTTCCCTAGCAGCCGGCCCACTGTTATTATGCTACGACTGTTATTATGCCAAAGGCATCCTTAGTGCAGGGCTGGTTGCTAGGGGCGCGTCGGTGGCATCCCTGGCAGTCAGCCTGCTGGTTACGCCCACACTGGTAGCCGCGGCTGGGCTCATTCTCCCCCAGCTGAGCGGCGTTAGGATATGTGACTGACGGCTAATTGCCCCAGTCAAAACATCTCTCTGTGTTAGCCTGAAGTCTTAGCTCCAATTGTGTTTAGGGGGCTGGGACTCCAGGCTGTATAAGTTCCTTCCCCTGTGTCTCAGTCCTTGCCTGCGATAGAGCCTAGTACCCCTAGTGTTTTCTTGACCTCGCAATCTTTCCTGACCTTGCTATTCCCGTTACCCGACCTTCTGGCTTGTATTTCTGACTACCCTTTGGACTCGTGTTTGTACCTCGCCGCTCGACTGTTACTGACCCGGAATTCTGACCTCTCTCTTATTGTGTGTGTCTGTCTTGTTTTGTTTCGTGTTGCACCTTAGAAAGTACAGGGACTGCCGTCCAGTTGTCCGTTTGCCATCTAGGGCATCTGGGGCAAATAGGTAGGACCAGTGGGGCGGGTGTCAGCTTCAGGGCTCACCTGTCCTTGTGCCTTCCTGTCCTTTCCTGACATTATCGCAGGCCTTAACCGACGTCACTCCCGGCGGATCAGCATGAGTACCGATACTTCGGTCGCTGACCGTCTTGATGAGTTGACTACTCAGCTCAAAGGTGTTGCTGGATTAGTAGCCCAATTGTCTAATCGTGTGGACAATCTGTCTCAGGCAATCTGAGTCAGCACCAGTCCAGGTAGTTAAGCATAAAACTAAAATGATACTGCCCGATAGGTTTAATGGAAGTGCTGACAAGTTCTGTACCTTTCGGGAGTCTTGTTATTTGTATTTTCGTTTTAACCCTTTTATTTCAGATGCTGAAAGGGTTGCTCTAATTGTCTCCCTCCTTCAAGGTCCCCCTCAGGACTGGGCTTTAGCCCTTTCCCCTGAGGCTCCAGAGTGGAATTCGGTGGAAACATTCTTTTCCTCCCTGGATCAAATATACGATGACCCAAACCGTGTCGCAGTAGCGGAATCCCACCTATTGTCCATTCAGCAGGGCCGTCGCACCGCGGAAGAGTATTGCTCGGAGTTCCGCCAATGGTGCACCCTGACTGGATGGCAGGATTTCCCCCTGAAGACCCTGTTCCGACAGGGCCTCACGGATTCCATCAAGGATGCCATGGTCAGTCATCCCACTCCTGATTCCCTCAGCGCATATATGACATTGGCTATTAGTATTGACCGGAGACTCAGGGAAAGAAAGCGAGAAAAAATGGGGGTGACCACAGTGCAGTCGAGGATCAGTCAGCTTCCTAAACTGTTCCCCAAGGTGACAGAGTCGCTTCCCTCTCCTACGACTTCCGACGAACCCATGATCCTGGGAAGTGTTTCCGCCCGAAGAAAATTCCGTATGGAGCATTCTCTCTGTCTTTACTGTGGAAAGTCGGGGCACTACCTGAAAGACTGTCCCACCAAGCCTTCTCGGAAGCCGGAAAACTTCAGTGCCTGAGTGATAATCCGGAGGGTCACTCAGGCACACAGGTACCTCCTAGACAGTTTGATAATTTTTGTTTACCGGTAACGCTGGTGTCCAACAATGTTGTAATTTCATGTACTGCCATGGTTTATTCAGGTGCCGCCCTAAATTTCGTCCGTACCTCGGTAACAGAGTCATTGGGTTTAACATTGATGCCTCTCAGTACTCCCTTCACAGTGGCCGGTGTAGACTCCGCCCCTCTGAGAGGCGGGTCAGTGAAATATCGTACCCCAGAGATACTAATGCAAGTTGGGTGTCTTCACCGTGAAGAGACATCATTTTTTGTGTTGGATGAGTTGGCTGCTGATATAATACTGGGTCTACCATAATTGCGCCAACATAATCCGGTATTTGATTGGAGATCCACAGAGCTGGTTCAGTGGGGTCGCTCCTGTGACTCTCATTTGTTACAAGTGAATCCTATTATGTGTACAGTGATTGATTCTCCTATTCCTGATTTTATTTCAGATTTTTCCGATGTGTTTAATGAGGCCATTGCTGACGCCTTACCTCCTCATCGTCCGTATGACTGTGCCATCGACCTGGTGTCCGGGGCCAAGTTTCCCAAGGGCCGCATTTTTAACTTGTCTTCTCCGGAACGAGAGTCGATGCGCCAGTACATCCAGGATAGTCTGATGAAGGGTCGTATACGACCTTCAGTGTCCCCTATGGGCGCTGGATTCTTTTTTGTGGAAAAAAAAGATAGTGGTCTGCGTCCTTGTATTGACTACAGGGAACTAAACAAGATCACCATCAGAGATCAACACTTCCTTCCCCTGATCCCGGATCTTTTGAACCAGATGGTAGGTGCCCATTGTTTTTCTAAAATAGACCTACGGGGCGCCTACAATTTGATTCGGATTAGAGAAGGGGACGAGTGGAAGACGGCTTTTAACACGCCCGAGGGACATTTTGAGTATCTGGTTATGCCTTTCTGGTTAAGTAATGCCCCCGCCGTCTTCCAAAGATTTGTTAACGATCTTTTCCGTGATCTGTTTGGTCAATATGTGGTAATCTATCTGGATGACATACTTATTTATTCCCCTGTTTGGGAGTCCCATGTTCAACATGTCCGCAAACTTTTATCTAGACTCAGAGAGAATACCCTTTGTGCTAAATTATCTAAATGCCTATTTGGGGTTAAAGGACAACTCCCACGAATTTTTTTTTTAGCTTATTTAACACACATTACAAAGTTATATAACTTTGTAATGTGGTTAAATACCCGGTCTGGCCCCCTTCCCCCACTTTCGGACCCCCGACCCCCCCGCCCGGAAGTTAAAGAATATATACATTACCTATTACGATCGTCACGGTCCTCTTCTCCCGGGCGGCATCTGGTGACGACGACGTCAGAGCCGGGGGGCGGTCCGGGTCTTCTTCCTCCTCTGCGTCTTCATAGAGAGTGAATGGGACGGAAAAGGCTGCTGGTGCACATGCGCACCAGCAGCCTTTTTATTGGCTGGAGCGCATCACATGGCTTCCAGCTTCGTCAGCCGTGATTGGCTGAGGTTGCTGGAAGCCATGTGATGCGCTCCAGCCAATGAAAAGGCTGCCGGTGCGCAAGCGCACTGGCAGCCTTTTCCATCCCCAGGACCTGGAAATCAGAGACATCGCTGGACGGCGGACGGCGGTGACGGTGAGGCGGACGGCGGGCGAATGGAGTGGCGATCATCACCAGAGGGATGGTGAGTATGGTGTCTGTGTGTGTCTGTGTTTTTTTTTTGGGGGGGGGTCCCGCGGGAGTTGTCCTTTGAGGAGGTTGGATTCTTAGGATATATTTTAACTCCAGAATCTGTACAGATGGACCCTCAGAAGGTGTCAGCAGTACTTAATTGGGCAAAGTCCACCACCTTGAAAGAGATTCAAAGGTTCCTGGGTTTCACAAACTTCTATAGGAAGTTTATCCGTAATTTCTCACTTATTGTCAAACCTTTAACCGAATAAACGAAAAAAGGTGCGAATCCAACCTCCTGGCCTATAGAGGCAGATCAAGCCTTTACCCAGATTAAACATAGTTTTTCATCTGCTCCTGTACTAGTGCATCCTGACCTAGATTCACCATTTGTGGTAGAAGTAGATGCGTCAGAGTTCGGAGTCGGAGCAGTATTGTCCCAAGGTAGGGAACCGTATACCAATCTGAGACCTGTGGCGTACTTCTCCAGGAAATTCTCCACCTCCGAGGTCAACTATGACATTGGTAATAGAGAGCTGTTGGCCATCAAATGGGCTTTTGAGGAGTGGAGACATTTCCTGGAGGGTGCTAAACACCAGATAACGGTTCTAACTGACCATAAAAACCTGTTATATCTGGATAAAGCCAAAAGGTTGAACCCACGTCAAGCGCGTTGGGCCTTGTTTTTCACCCAGTTCAATTTTGTGGTTACATACCGTCCAGGGTCCAAAAATGTAAAGGCAGACGCCTTATCTCGGAGCTTTGGGGATAATGATATGCCTGAGGAGGAACCCAAAAATATCTTAACCCCAGGTATTGTGGTCGCTAGTGTGTCCATTGACTTAAAGGAAAAAATTTTGAGATCTCAAAATGATGCGCCTGCTAATGTACCCCCTGAAAAGCTGTTCGTCCCTGTACACCTTAGGTTAGCAGTTTTGAAAGAAGTTCATGCGTCCACACTTGCTGGCCACCCTGGTATTGCCGGTACTGCTTATCTCTTGTCCCGCTCCTGCGTGTGCCCGGGCTAAAACCCTGAGGTCATTGCCTGAAGATCTACTCCAACCACTACCGTTACCTGGCCGCCCATGGTCTCACCTGTCAATGGATTTCATTACTGATCTTCCTCCTTCTCTAGGAAAGACAGTAATCTGGGTAGTTGTTGATAGATTTAGTAAAATGTGTCATTTTATTGCTTTGAAAAAACTTCCCAATGCCAGGTCACTCGCCAAGTTATTTGTTCGGCATATCCTTCGTCTACATGGAATACCTACCAACATAGTTTCAGACCGAGGGGTGCAATTCGTTTCAAAATTCTGGAGAGCATTCTGTAAACTGTTAAATATATCACTGTCTTTTTCCTCAGCATTTCACCCCGAAACCAACGGTCAAACGGAACGGACCAATCAATCCCTTGAGCAATATCTAAGGTGCTTTATTTCCGATAATCAACATACATGGTCAGAATACTTACCAATGGTGGAATTCGCTTTAAACAATCACGTAAATGCTTCCACGCAACTAACTCCGTTCTTTTGCAATTATGGTTACCATCCCAGGTTTTCTGCTGTCCCTAATCAAGAAACACACTTTTCTTCTGTTAATGAACTTACTAAAAAACTGTGCACAGTTTGGGCGGAGAGTCTGGCGTCTCTAACCGTTTCCCAGGAAAAACAAATTCAATATGCTAATCGGAAACGCCGTCCCGGTCTCCAGTATGTAGTGGGTGAAAAAGTATGGCTATCTACAAAAAACCTGCGTCTCCGAGTTCTTTCGTATAAACTCGCCCCGAGGTATATTGGTCCATTTCCCATTGTAGACATTATAAGTCCTGTGTCTTTTAAGTTGCAATTGCCTCAATCTTTGAAAGTCCATCCTGTGTTTCACAAATGCCTCCTTAAGAAATATACTCCTCCAACTAGTACCAGTTCCTCCTCTTCCAGTGGTGGTCCAAGGTGAGCTAGAGTATGAGGTCGAAAGAATTTTAGATTCTAAGAGAATCCACAAAACCATACAATATCTCGTACATTGGAAGGGGTACGGGCCAGAGGAGCGCACATGGGTCACTACACAGGATCTTCATGCCCCAGTGTTGATTAAAAAATTTCATGAGGAACATCCTACCAAACCTGGAGGCTCTTGTGAGGGTCCGGAGGCCCCTCTTCCAAGGGGGGGATTCTGTCAGGATCCGGGCCGCCGGCGTCCCTGGTGACGTCCCTAGCAACCGGCCTACTGTTATTATGCTACACGCTCCCGGCTCTCGCTCTGTGGGTGCCAGGCTCAGGAGACGCCAACGGCATCCTTAGTGCAGGGCTGGTTGCTAGGGGCGCGTCAGCGGCGTCCCTGGCAGTCAGCATGCTGGTTACGCCCACACTGTTAGCCGCGGCTGGGCTCATTCTCCCCCAGCTGAGCGGCGTTAGGATATGTGACTGACAGCTAATTGCCCCAGTCAAAACATCTCTCTGTGTTAGCCTGAAGTCTCAGCTCCAATTGTGTTTAGGGGGCTGGGACTCCAGGCTGTATAAGTTCCTTCCCCTGTGTCTCAGCCTGCCTGCGATAGAGCCTAGTACCCCTACTGTTTTCTTGACCTCGCAATCTTTCCTGACCTTTCTATTCCCGTTACCCGACCTTCTGGCTTGTATTTCTGACTACCCTTTGGACTCGTCTTTGTACCTCGCCGCTCGACTGTTACTGACCCGGAATTCTGACCTCCCTCTTATTGTGTGTGTCTTTCTTGTTTTGTTTCGTGTTGCACCTTAGAAAGTACAGGGACTGCCGTCCAGTTTTTCGTTTGCCTTCTGGGGCATCTGGGGCAAATAGGTAGGACCAAAGGGGCGGGTGCCAGCTTCAGGGCTCAACTGTCCTTGTGCCTTCCTGTCCTTTCCTGACAGATACATCTAACAGATGTTAAGATTGATTTTTCCAAAAATTATTCAGCAATATAAACTGACCAAAATGGACTTTTTAGCCACTCGTGAAAAATTTGACCCTCAACTCCTCTGTATCAAATATTAATTAATCTAACAAATGTTCAGATTAATTTAAAAAAAAAAAAAAGATTTTGCAATGCAGACTGAGAAAAATTGGCTTTTTGCCCACTCCTGAAAAATTAACCTCCAACTCCTCTGTACCAAAGATTGAATAATCTAACAGATGTTCAGATTAATTTAAAACAAAATTATTCTGCAGTACAGACTGACAAAAATGGGCTTTTTAGCCACTCCTGAAAAATTGGTACCATTGGTGGCAGCGAGAAGGGCCCAACGGGAAAGGCGGAGGTTGCGGTTCAACTAAATTAGGTAGCAGAACATGGCAGAAGAGATGGAGGCATTTAAAAAATAACCATTTGGAGGCCTTCAAAGAGGATGAGGAGAAAGAGGTGTATGCAGTGCGCATTAAGCTCATACAGGTGTATTTTTCCAAAATACATTCAGCTGTAACACTTGGAACGCTAGCTGTGGGCAGCAGTAGAATCCAAGCAAGCAGCAAGCATAGGAACTACAGACGTGAGATGTAGTGTAGTGAAAATGTGTATTTCACATTTCCAAGAAGACATGCTACAGTTTACTAGTTAGTGACATCGGGAACCGAGGCAACAAAATGATCTGAGATCCACGCTTGATTCATTTTTATAAATGTCAAACAATCCACATTGTCAGTGGATAGACGGATACGTTTGTCAGTTATCACCCCGCCAGCTGTGCGTTCCGACATAACACTGGCTGCTGGGCAAGATAACACTTCGTGGCGCATCGAGCAAGCTCAGGCCTTTTATCCAGTTTGGACACCCAAAAGTTGAATGGGTCAAGACCAAGTCCAAAAACATTGATGTTGAGGCGCAGATAGTCATGGACCATGGTCTCTGTGTGTCATAATGTTGCCATGCCTTCCAAGCAGTAGTGAGGTGGTAAAAACTGATTGCCAAATGTCACCCAGTAAGGTTCTGCCACACTGCCTGCTGCTGCTACTGCTGTGGTGTCTAGTTGTGATTCTACTGCTGTCAAGTTTCTGTGACGCTTTTGTGCCGTGACATTAGAATGTGAAGACCCGAAAGATGTCTCGAGTTGGTCAATGAGCACTGTCTCAAAATCCTGCATTGCTCACTTTGGTCTTGTAACATGAATCAAGGAGGGTTGCCACCCAGTAATCGCTGTTCATTTTTATTACCTTCATGCATGGATCATATTGGAAGTAATGTAGCATCCAAGCACTCATGTGTGAGATGCTACCGGGATCTCCCAAGCCTCGGGGTCGAGGGGCAATAACAGGATCTTCATCCTCTTCTTCCTCCTCCCCCTGTAATCTGTGCCAACCTCTTACCAGTGAAGGTGAATCAGTACCGGTGGTTTCCACCCCTACCTCCATATCCTCCTCCACTTCTTCCTCCTGACCATCACCAGAGGCCTTGCTAGCCTCATACGCTCTACTGTGGTAGCTGTACTGACGGCCTGCACCCACCCTTGACCTAGAACCAGTGCCAAAGGAGACCTTTTCAACTGTGTAACAGTTGGGTCATCTACATTCTCCGGTAAATAAAATTCCTTGTCTACCTCTTCCTCCGCCTCCATCAATGATGAGACCTGTTGCCGCAGAGTGCCTAACACTTGTTCCAGTAAAAATATCACCAGAACGGTGATGCTGATAAGGGCATCGTCTCGAAATTCCAGCGTGTTGCCACATCACAGATGAGACAGATGACGGGAGGCCCAGATCCCGTTGCAACGATGCCAATCGTGCCGAAGCAGGGTGCGAACATTGGAAGTGGGAGCTAAGACCTCGAGCCTTCCTCAGGAGACCGTCAACACCAGGGTAGCACTTAAGAAATTTCTGCACAACCAGGTTCATGAAGTGTGCCAGACAAGGCACGTGCATAAGTCTGCCAATCTTAAGGGCAGCAAGGAGATTGCTCCCATTGTCGCACACCACTTTACCTGGTGCCAGGTTGTTAGCACCCAGCCAGTGGTCGATCTGAGTGTGCAGAGCCCTCCACAGCTCTTGACCTGTGTGTTGATGGTCTCCGAGACAAATTAATTTAAGAATGGCCTGGATTCTCTTAGCACGTGAAGCTACCTGTCCAGGTTGTGGATTCTGGCAGTGCACCATCCCAGCAGTTTTGGAGACTGTCGACGGAGACCCAGAGGCACCAGAGGCAGTGTCTGCTACCAAAATCACCCAGTGAGCAGTCAAAGATATTTAACAACCTTGACCGTGCTTACTGGTCCATGTGTCTGTTGTGAGATGGACCTTGGTGGACAAAGATGCAGCTAACACGCTTGAGATATTTTCTGCAACATGCTGGGCGAGGGCAGGGATAGCTTTTCTTGCAAAGAAATGCCTCCTTGGTATCTGATACTGGGGACATGCCAGGGCCAGAACGTGACGAAAGTCATCTGTGTCCACCAGGTGGAAAGGCAACAATTCCAAAGCCGACAGCCTGGCAATGGCGATGTTTAGCTTTTTGACTTTGGGGTGAAATTTCTTATGCTCCCACACCTGGTACCCAGAAGACCGGCTGCTGGACTAGCAGCTGTACGGCATTCAGGTCGCACTGGTGGTAGGCAAAGGTGTCAGCCATGTTGGTGGCGGTCGGGAGCGGCCGAGAGGATCTTTGTTTGGAGATGGTGCTTGATCGTGCTGGAAGTGGAGGAGAAGGAGGAGGAGGCGGCGGCGGTAAATGTGACGGTAGTTGGAAGCGACTATTCCACAGCAATTCGTGCTTTCCCTGCATGTGCCTGTTCATGTTCGTGGTACTTAAACACTTTTAATTTTTTCCTCTACTGACACGTTGCCGGCAAATACGACATATAACCTCAGTCGGAGTATCAGAGGCTTGATCAAAAAAGGCCCATTCTTCACAGGTTCGGGACCTCTTAGATGGTGAAAACCTACTACCATGTTTGCTTCCAGTTGGACTGTCAATGTTGATGATGATGATGACATTTGTGGCCATGACTGAGAGGAAGAGGAGGTCAAAGCACTTGATTCAGGGTCCGATAACGACTAAAGAACAGATTGACTACGCTGTTCATTAATAAGGCTCACAGGAAACCTAGCAAAAGAGGACAGGCCTGACGGTCCTGCTACTGATGAAGTTCTCGCATTACCTCTAACTCCCTTTCCTACACCTGATACTGCTCGCCTACCACCTCTGATTCTCACCTTGTTCACAAGATCTTAGATAGAAGATAAAACAAAAAAAATAATCAACAGATCTACCCACTCTCGATAAATCCACATACACAAATAAGATGTACATTTAATTGCTGGGTATAACAGATGTGATAAATTTCGATAAATTTGATACACAAATCAGATGTACGTTTAATCACTGTATAAGAGATGTGTACTATTTTGTATTTTTCCTGACAGGGGACCTTTTGCAGCTTCTAGGAATAAAACTGTAATAACTCAAGAAATGCAGGTACACAAACGAGATGTACATTCAATCACAATATAAGAGATTTGTACTATTTCATATTTTTCCTGCCAGGGGACCTTTTGCAGGTTCTAGGAATAGAACTGTAATAACTCAAAAAATGCACATACACAAAGAGATGTATGTTTAATCACTATATAAGAGATGTGTACTATTTCGTATTTTTCCTGACAGGGGACCTTTTGCAGCGTCTAGGAATAGAACTGTAATAACTCAAGAAATGCACATACACAAATGAGATGTACGTTCAATCACTATATAACAAATGTGTACTGTTTCGTATTTTTCCTGACAGGGGACCTTTTGTAGCTTCTAGGAATAGAACTGTAATAACTCAAGAAATGCATGTACGCAAATGAGATGTACGTTTAGTGAGATAGCTGTCTGTATAGAAAAGTGAGTGAGGAGACAATGGCATCCAGAAAGCTGCATGGGGAGTACTTGAAATAGCTGCATGCAGTCAGATGATACACTGTGATAGCCGTCTGTACAGCACAGTGAGTGAGTGAGTGAGTGAGTGAGTAAGTGAGTGAGTAAGGAGACAATGGCACCCAGAACGCAGCACAGTGATTAATGGCAGCGTGCAGGCAGACGATGCTACACTGCGATTGCAATCCACACAGCACGCTGAATAAGGAGAAAATGGTCCCCAGAACGCGACACAGTGACTTTTATGCGACATGCTCATGTGATTTTAGCAGTCAATGAGACCCCTACACCTCAGCAATGACATTTCTGCTCTGCACTGATTGGCTGGCAAAAAAGGCGCTCAAATGCTAATTCGAACGCTAACTCAAACGAACAGTAAAATGTTCGGTTCAGTTCGATTTCGAGAAAATCGAGATGTTCGACTCGAACTTAACTTTTCTCGAACAGTTCGATCAACACTAGTCTTCATTGGCAAGTAGTTGTTATTTTGCGTGCCATAAAGTCAAGTCATACTAAGCAGACTTTATGTGCTATTATTTATAGAGATGAACGAATCAAACTTTCCCCACCCAGATTCATTACTAATTTAGCAAAAAGTTTGGTTCGCCCAAAAAAGTTCATACAAACCGGTCCATGATGGTGGCAATGCATATCACATTACATTACATAAAAAGCCTGAGTGCTTGGGGTTATCCATAAACCCTTGCAGCTGGGCAATCTGCTGAAATCACCCTTGTGCAAAACACACTTTGTCCTTCACTATATATTTTGGAGCATATCAGCTCCTATACAGTGAACTGAACACATTGGGGGACATTTATGAAAGGGTGTAAATATACCTGGTGTAAACTGCTCACAGCAACCAATCAGAGCTTAGCTTTCACTTCTGGTAGAATATAAGAGGAGCTGTGAATGGCTGCTGTGTGCAGTTTACACCAGGTGTATATTTACACCCTTTCATAAATGTCCCCCATACTGTACATTTACACTAGCTAGAGAGAAATAAATAAATAAATAAATAGAGGCAGGGATAGACACTATGGCAGAAGGTGGGAAAGTATCAACCACTCCATGGAATTAGAGATGAGCAAACTTTCCAAAAGTTCGGTTCGAATGGTTTATAGAATTTTAACTAAAGTTTGGTTTTGTTTTGAACTAATAAGAGAAGGATTGCAGCTTTTATGGCCAAGCATTTAAAGGGGTTATCCAGCACTACCAAAACATGGCCACTTTTGCCCCACTCTTGTCTTCAGATTTGGTGGGGTTTGAACCTCAGTTCCATTGAAGTAAAAGGAGCTTAATTGCAAACCACACCTCAACTGGAGACAAGAGTGGGGCAAAAAAGGCCATGTTTTTGTAGCGCTGGATAACCCCTTTAACTTTCACCATATCTGTCACAGCTGCAGCCCTGCAGGGTGACCCACAGATCTACTCCCCTGCCCTGCTGTTGGTACACATGCCAGCTCACTTAGATTTAAATGGCCAGTATAACCTTGATTGGCTGCAGTCAGCAGCCTTTCCATATTTAAACCCTGGCTTTACCTCGCTATCCTGTTGGATCCTCTGCTATTGCAACTTTGCATAGTGGCCCCAGCTTTCCTGCCGGTGTTCCAGCCGTGAGTTCTGCTGCAATCCAGCCTGCCATTGTGTCTCCTGCTGCAAGCCAAGCCAGGGGTAACAACCTGGAGGTCACCTGCCACCAGTCAAGCCCATCTTGCGGTGGGTGCTGGTGAAAAACAGCAGCCCTTTAGACCCCAATCCCTGGTGCTGTTAATGCAATCGCTAACGGTGGTACAGCAGATCTATGACTACTGCCATTACAATATCTGAAACATGTTACAGCGCACATCCTACTTATATTTACTCAGTGCCCTAATTATTCAGCACCTCTGGCTTTGATATTTAAGGAGGCTTCCTGCACACGTGCTCTGCCTCGACATCAATGTCATTTGGTCCTGCTAAGGTGTTCCTATGTTTGCGTTTCTTAGGTGTTCCTGTGTTCTTGATACAGTGTTTCTGAACTTTCCTTTTCGTTACCTGTGTTCCCGCTGTGGTGTTCCAATGCCTTAGTGCTCCTGCTGTCTTGTCCTGCACTTGTTGCTTCCTGTATTCCTGCTTGTTCTTGTCCTTAGTGTACACCAGGCCCAACCTATGTTTGCATCTGCTACCTGTTACTATACCATTATCCGCATCATGTCACCTGTACCTATGTCTTCGCCCCCAGTATATGTCACCTTTACTCGTTGCCTGTATCAGGCGTGTCCTGTGTGCAAACATTTGCCTGTACTGTTTAGCAACCTGGGTAGTTCACCCTTGCCATCTGGTCTGCCTGGACCAGCTGTTACATGTTTTGTCTATTTTAGGATGTAGTGACCTGGTGTATCCTCTGGTAAAGCCTATCTCCACCATCAGGTTTATCTTGTGAAGAATTTCTGTGATTTCTAGGGGTAGAGATTTCTGACAGCCTTAAAATGAGTCACCAGTGCAACCAGGCAGTGGGGAAAGCAAATTGTATGCTGGGATGTATAGCTAGAGGTATGACCAATAGGAAGTGGGAGATTGTGATCCTACTGTACAGAACTCTGGTGAGGCCACATCTGTAAAACTGTGTCCAGTTCTGGAGACCTCATCTAAAAAAGGACATTGATAAAATAGAACGGGTCCAAAGATGGGCTGCAAAAATGGTGGAGGGTGTGAGGCATAAATCATATCAGGAAAGACTTAAAGTGTCACTGTTGTTAATTTTTTTTTCTTTTTTTTGCAGAAATCAATAGTCCAGGCGATTTTAAGAAACTTTGTAATTGGGTTTATTAGCCAAATATGCCATTATCTGCATGTAAAAAGCCTTTTCCCAGGTCCCCCCCTCCTTTCCTTTCTGCTGTCCACTCCTCAGAATCAGAAAATCTCAACTGTTTTTTCATCTCTTTCATCAGTCGGATCCTGTCTGGTCTATGAAGAGGGGAGGGGGGAGGGGGAAGGAGGGAGATTAGCAGGCAGCTCAGAGCAAAGGATTACTCAGCAGGAGAGCTATTCAGAGCTAATTAGTGGTCAGAGAGGTCCATGGTGCCTGTCAAAGGAGAGAGCCCATGATGAGAATGTAAATTAACTCTTTGTTGCCCTGTTTTTGCTGCCTTTAGTTTCTCTCTCCATAGGAAAACCATGAAGACAGGGGGGAGAGCTTCAAACTGCTTTTTCATGATAAAAATGCATTTTTCGGCTAATAAACCCAATTACAAAGTTTCTTAAAATCGCCTGGACTATTGATTTCTGCAATAAAAATTTTAACGACAGTGACACTTTAAGGATTTGAATCTGTATAGTCTGGAGGAAAGAAGGGAAGGGGGGGCATGATTGAAACCTTTAAATATGTTAAAGGACTAAATAGGGTTCAGGAGGGAAGTGTTTTCAGTAAAAAAAAAAAATTAGCTCAAGAACAAGAGGACACAATGAGAGGTTAGTTGGGGGAAAGATCAGAAGCAATGTGAGAAAATATTATTTTGCTGAAAGAGTAGTAGATACTTTGAACAAACTTCCAGCAGAGGTGGTTGGTAAATCTACAATAACAGAATTTAAACATGCCTGGGATAAACATATATCTATCCTAAAATACTAAAAGGGCAGACTAGATGGGCCCAGTGGTCTTTATCTGTCGACAATCTTCTATGTTTCTATGTTTCTAAGAACAGAGGATACACTTAGACAGCGCCCTTAGGGATAGACAAATATGTGACACAGTGGGCTCACATTCACTGATCCTGACAACCAATAGGGGCATTATATTTTACCCAGAGAGGCCAAGCACAGACACCTGAAAGTGGCAGCACCAGCATTGGCACTTTTTTTTTACACCTAAAAGGGCCTAGCACAGAGACCTGGAGATGGAAGCTGCAGCAGACTAGATTATCAGGGGAAGAAGTGATGTCACAGAGAGATCTTTTTACCGGCCGTTCTCTGAATTATCTCTCTATCCTTTTACTTCTAGGGGTCTGACGTAGAGGTTACAAGGGGTGCTGCACCTAGTGGTTAATTGTGGTACTTGTAGTTACCCTGGGTCTCTCTCTATTACTACTGTGTGAGGTGTTGGTGAGGTGAGTAAAACAGACAAAAGACAAAATTTGCATTTATCTTATTTTAAGTTTTTGTTTTCTGTAGTCAGCGTGCAGGTTTAATCAATGCAATGTGCCTGTTATAGGCAAAGCTCACCATGCTCATCCTTATAGATTTGACAGATTTTTGAAACCAAAGCCAGAAATGTTGTGTCCTCCACACATGTGGCTATCTAGGTGAACCTAGACTCAGATATAGTAACCATGACTAAGGGCGCGGAACCAATTGAAATGCGTTGGGATCTACAGTGGGTGATATCGCTGTGTGTGAACTGCAGTGGTGTACAGTAAGTAAAAAAACTGGACTGGACTGAAGCCTGTTTGTGTCAGTATTGTTGGACCTCTTGGAGTGGGAGCCCAAGTAAGCAGTCCCACCAATGTCCAATTTTAAATAAAATTTTAAATTCAATTCAAATTCAATTTTCAAGTTTAAGTAAAAAAAAAAAAACAATACAGAGGTTATAACAAGTTTAAAAATGATCCCAGGCTCTCACCCATAATTTCTGGCAGGTGGCATCCTCCCATGTCGAAATACAATTTCAAATTCAATTAAAATTTAATTTTCAAATTATAAGTACATTTTTCATAGGGTCACGCCAGGCTCCAGCACGCAATTTTTATGGGGTTCACCATGAAATTCCATGTCCTTTTAAGAATAGTTTAAGGTGTCATCCTCCCACCAATGTTTTAAGCCCTTCAAAACAGAGCCCTTTGATGCACAAAAGTCCGGGTCAAATTATAGGAGAAGCGTGGTGAATATTTTATTAATGTATTGTATTGCCCCTCAAAAGTTATACATATGACCAATATACCCTTATTACGGGAAATCAACATAGAGTGTTTTTTCCCTGCAATTACTACTGCATAAAGGCATCTCTTCCTGGATAAAATGGTGATGTCACAACCCGACTCCCAGAGCTGTGCGGGCTGTGGCTGCTGTTGAGGATGATCGCAGGGGGACACTGAGGGATACAGGGCACTGGAGGGACACTAAGCATCCCTCTGCCATCAAACTCTCCAGCAGCCCCAGCCCTCACAGCGCTTCGAGTCGGGTCGTGACATCACCATTTTATCCAGGAAGTGAAGCCTTGATGCAGTAGTAAGTGCAGGGGAAAAATCACTTTATAAGCATTTCCTGTAATAAGTGTATATTGATGATTTGTATAACTTTAGGGGGCCAATACAATACTTTAATAAAAATATTTGCCGGACTTCTCCTCTAATGCAATGTTCCATAGCCATAGCGCTTTTATTTTTCCATCTACAGGGCTGGTTGGGGTGTCATTTTTTGGGACATGGTCTCTAGTTTTTATTAATATCATATTGGTGTAACAGAAAAATTAGAATCACTTTTTATTAATTTTTTTCTGTTATATAATTTAATAAAATCAGCAATCCTGGTGTGTGTTGTTTTTTTTTTGTTTGTTTACGCCGTTCACCATGTGGGAACAATAATGTTATGTTTTAATAGATTGGACACACAATACGATATATAATGTTTATTTATTTATTTTTTTAAAATATTTTTATAATAGGCAAGGGGGTATTTTAAACTTTTATTTGGAGGGGGGTTTATAAGGGTTTTTTTTTTTTTTTTTTTTTAATTTATTACGCTTTTTTTATACTTTCTTAACTGTACAACATGCAATCATTAGATTGCATGTACTGATACAGTATATGCTATGCCATAGCATAGCATACATCAGTTTTATCGGTGATCTATGCATAGAGCCTGCCTGAGAGCAGACTCTATTCATACACTGAGCATCCGACAGGACGGAGGTAAGAGGCTTACCCCCGCCCATCGGTACATGTGATCGGAACTGGTCGGTACATGCTGCAGGGGGTCCCAATCACTCAGTGAAAGAAGCTTGTTCTGTCACTGAGTATCTTAAACGTCGCAATAGCAGTGTTTAAGAGGTTAATGAGTCGCAGCTGCGGGATCGCAGCTGCCTCTCATTACCTCAGGCCCCAGACACACTGATGTGTGCGGGACCGCTCTCACTGCAGTGGTCCCGCACAAATCAGTAAGCCCCTCTTTCAGGAACATATATATACATTCCTACTGCACGGGTATGTGCAGTAGGAATGTATATATACAGCTTAATGATGGGAAGGGATTAAAGGGGTACTCCAGCCAAACTTACTTTGTAATCAGCCATTGCAATAAGCAAGAGCAGAGCACAGTGTTGTTTCTGCATTTGTATTCTGGTTACCTGACTTTTGCTATTGACCCTTTAACTACCCCTTGGACACGATTTTGTACTTCACTGCTCATTTGGTTTTTGAATAGGACTTCAGGCTCTCCCTTTATTGTGTTTTGTATTGTCTTGTTTTGTTCTGTGTTGCACTTTGGTTAGATCAGGGACTGCTGTCCAGTTGTCCGCTGCTGCTTAGAGCACCTCAGGCAAGTAGGTAGAGACAGAATGGCGGGTGCCAGTGTCAGGGCTCACCTGTCCTTGTGTCTTTCTGTCCCTATCCTAACATAAAACACTTTTCTGGGCCTTTTTGATCACTTTGTTTTGATTTTTTTTTCTGGGATGTGATGTTATATTTCTTTAAAAAAAAAAAACTTTTTTAAAGCAATGTTTTGAACACAGACAGTGATCAATGTAATACTAAAGTATTGCAATGATCTAACAGATTGTTACTCTATTGCTACCAGGATGTAGCAATAGAGTAGTCTCGGCAGCAACAGAGGCCAGGGCCTTCTATCTACTGCTACAGATTTCTTCTACTTCTCTTTACCTGAAACTACTGTTGTGATATCTGCTACTGTTAACTGCAGTAGTACCAAAGTACCAAAGCACTGTTATATCCTTTTGTATTGCACTGAAGATATTTTCAAATATCAAATAACAAACTCACCAATACACCTGAATCAAGGAATTAACCATATAAAGTAAATCCCAAAGAACCCACTGTTATATACTAGTAACGAAGATAATATTCTTAAAGAAAATAAGTGATAGTCTGTTTATCTTGACAATTTTATTAAAACACAGCTAAAATGTCAACGTTTTATCAGTTTAGTTAAAATGTTTAGTTAAAATAATGGAGACGTCTGAAGGAGCCAATTCTGGGGCTTGTGGCTCCCCAGTCAGTGTATCTTCTGTACTCTCCAGGTCTCAGGTAATACTGACGTCCTCTATAATTGGGTTCTTCATAGAACATCCAATATCCATCATGTACTTGGCAAGAATAGATATCATGGTGGTGGAATCTCTCATACACATGAGGACAGTCTTCATGGAAATCCATCATCTGCCCTCTGAAATCTTCTTTATCATAGATCCTGATTCTGAATGATCCTTGATGCTATTTAAAGGAATAAATTGTTAGCATGCATTAGAGTAAAGAACACCAAAACCATCATTTTTTTTGTTTAAATAACGTCCGTTATTACTGAATTATGATTGAAGTTAATGGAAATTATTGAAGTCAATAGAATGACATTTGTCCAATACACATTGGCGAGGATTTATGAAGACCATACGTACCTAATGTAACTTAGGCCCCACCCCCTTTTCCCCAGCCATATTCACTAACAGGTGCACGCCTCTTAGTGAATCCAGCCGGCCTGGCGTACTTAATCTATCCCTGCTTCCAGGTATAAATCATGATAAATGCCGCACATTGCCTTTGGGTTACGTTTAATGAACTTTTTAATTAAAGACACACGCAAACAGCAATCAATCCACCTGAACTAGAAACATGCTAATCCATAGCTATTATTTAATGAGTTTCAGGCAGGCCCGCTTCTGCCATGAGGCGGAATGAGCCTTCCGCCTCAGGCGGCAGATTTTGCGGTCCGGCAGGGGGCGGCATTATGTCCCCCCTGCTGTCATTTTTGTTAAGTATCACTTAACAAAAATGACAGCGGCCGCTCACCTGTCCCATCACCCGCGCTCTCCACATCCCGTCAGGTCCCGCGATGTCACCCTGCAGCTGTCACGGACCTCCAGGCTGTGGTGAGTGCCCGGGGTCGGTGGGGGACGCGCTGGGGTGATCGCGCGACCCGATCACCCCACTCACTCACCACAGCCTGGAGGTCCGTGACAGCTGCAGGGTGATGTCGCGGGACCTGACGGGATGTGGAGACAGCAGAGAGCGCGGGCTGCAGAGTGGGACAGCAGAGAGCGCGGCTGCGGCGTGGGACAGGGGTGAGTGGATGGCTGCGGGGGGGGGGGGGGGGTATGCCGGCCATCACTTGGGGCGGCTGCCGGAGGTTTGCCTCAGGCGGCAGAAACCTCAGAATCGGCCCTGGTTTCAAGTAACAGAAAGAAAAAACATCATGTACAAATAACAGTGAGGAAATACATAAAAATTACTGTGTGGCTTCTGCGTCATACAGCAAATGTTTTTTGTTTTGTTTTTTTTATATTTATAAATTTTATTAGTTTTAACAAATTAACAATATTATTCAGAAAGAAATATAAAAACAAAACAAGAATAAATTACAAATAACGCAATCCAACTGGTCCAGGAGGATAGATTCCCCTACCTAAATTCCTACACTTTCCCTTTACTCCCCTCCCCATTTCCCCCCCCCCAAAAAAAAATAAAAAAATAAATATCCCCTTTACATTTTAGTCTCACACTCTTACCCTAACACTCAAAACTCCCAACACATTTTTCCCAATCCTGAAACCTGGGAGGCTTTAAGGCAAATCAATTTCTTATAATTACCAATTTGGCATAAAAACATATTCTTAACAGAAGTTTCACCTTCTTTTTGGAGCCCTTTACCCCCGTGGTGTCTCCCAGGATCACCACTTTCAGATCTTTATCCACCTGGGACCCCCATTTAGCCTCAATGCCTAATAAGACATTTTCCCAAAATTCCCTAAGTTTGCCACAGGACCATATCATATGTTTAAAATTACTACCATTTTCTCCACATCTGGGGCAGTTACCACCTTTGTCTTTCGTAAATTTTTTAAGTACGCCAGGAGTGTAACACAGTCTATGGACCACATGAAACTGAATAAGTTGATGTCCTCCGGAGGGAGACACATTTTTAATATTTTGGTAAATTTTGGGCCAGTTCTCTAGTTTCCCTATTTCCTTCTCCCACCCCTGTTGACTCCTAAATGGAAAGGGGTCTCCCACTTGCAGATATGCATCCCAGAAATACTCTTTTTTACAAAGTGACCCTCTTTTATTCTGTCTATAATAGGGCTCTTCACTGTAACCAATTTGCCGAAACGTTCTGTGGTTTTTAAAGCATTATACAACTTCAAGTAGTCGAACCATCTATCATTTTTCAGACTAAATTCATCTTTTATTTCCCTCTAGTTCTTAATTTTCCCATATTGCACCACATCTCCTATTGTTTTTATACCTTTACCGGCCAGAGATTTTAACACCCCTATTTTTTTCACTTCAGTTAAATTACTGTTATTCCATAGAGGGGTACTTTCCAGATATGAATGAGTCCCCACCTCCCTTTTGAGTGCCCTCCATAGTCTACCCAAAGTTTTCCCCAACGGGCCCTCATCTATCATTCCTGCTTCCAGCCTCTGAAACACATCATAGTCCAACTCTTCATCTCCTTTCCCCAGTTGTGACAAAAAAGTGCTATCCCTCCACTTCAATAACCAAACCAACTGAGAGACCATAAAATATGTTTCAAAGGCCGGAAGACCAAGACCACCTCTACTTCTCGGAATAGTTAAAAGCTCATATCTCATTCTAATCCTTTTTCACCCCCAAATCAAGTAATACATCATAGTTATTATCCTCTAAAAATGCCTTTTCTCTATCCAAATAGGAGCAGCCCCAAACACAGGAGTTTTGGAAGACAGACAGCTCTTAGCAAAACTATTCTGTCTATTTTTGCCAAGGGGAGTCTTCTCCATACCTCAACCTTCAATTCCAGTTCTATCATACAGCAAATGCTTGAATTGCCCCACTTATAAACTACAACAAGTATGTACTTTCCTATACAGTTTACAAAGCAGTAGGGGACTATACATTATACATTCCCACTTACTGTGAACCTGTGGTAGGCCATACAATTATTTATTTATTTATTTATTTTTGTCTTTTTGTGACTATAGCTACAAATGTCTGAAGGGGTGTTGTAATACCCCACTGAAATTTTCCAGAATCACCTTGACCACCCCATCACATATATGTGAACCTGCACATCAATGACACTTAAAAAGAGAGTGTTGTCCCTTTAACATAGTCAAAGTCCACAGTCTCCAAATGGGTCTCTACTGTAGCTTGTTTAACAATAAATAGTTCAGCATGACTAAATTTATATCTACAGCATTTCCATTTATTCTAATTGCAGCATAATCACAGACGACCTCAAGCCTTCACTTCTGTTAAAAAGGAGTAATAACTAGAGATGAGCGGACTTTTCGGACTTTTGGTTTGCTCTAGTATTAGCAGGTACCTGGATTCTGGCAGCATACCACACCTGACAGCATATCACAGCATATATTAAGTGGATCTTACCTGTGACATTATATACTGTAATATTAAGTCATAGTGCAGGTACAGCAGCAGCACTAAAGCCATTTTATTCACAACTGTTTTTAAAGCTCCGTTAGGAACTTCCAGCGTAGCTTCAATAAAATGTGAATTTATTTTGTCCAGTGCACTACTTTTTCAGCACAGTGATATCATGGGTATGGATAGGGGGAAATAGATCAAATTCCAAAGGCAAACTGAAATCATTTACCATTTTTTAAGAATTTAAAAATAAAACAAACTGAAATTATTTACTATTCTTAAAGCATTTAGGGGTTGGTGAACTCTCTAGGGCTTGGTGAACCTGTTGGTATTTTTGTGATAGAATGGTCCCAAACACCACTAATTGACCACAAAATAGAGCTTGTTGAACACAAAACATTATGGGGGAGATTTATCAAAGGGTGTAAAATTTTGACTGGTGCAAACTGCCCACAGCAACCAATCACAGCTCAGCTTTCCTTTCAGCACTGCCTAAAGCTGAGCTGTGATTGGTTGCTGTGGGTAGTTTGCACCAGTCTAAATTTTACACCCTTTGATAAATCTCCCTCAATGTGTTAAAATGTTTTTATTACATTATGGTTGATAGAAATTAATATTTTGATCTGAGACTGACCTGAGGGCTCATGCGACAAGACCTAATGGAGTCATTATAACCCATCCATTGCTGGTAGTCAGGATACTCTCCTCTATGGAGATAGTACTGATGTCCTCTGTAGTTCGGGTGCTCGTACAAGATCCAGTTTCCACTATCTACACGGATAGAGTTACACCGCCTGAAGTATGAGGACAAATCTGAGCATTCAGAGTTACACTCATAAGAGCGTCCCTGGAAATTCCTGTCTTCATAAAAGATAATCTGTAAAATTAAAATGTGAATATAAACATAACAATAAAAGTAACAAGAAAAATAACAGTGCCTAATAGATATTAAAGCAAAAAGGTGTACAGAAACTATCCGCCACACCTCTCCTTAACAGCAGTAATCGGACACTGCTACTCATGACTAAAGGCTAAAAAGCAGGTTTTGTCCCTTGAAATTAAAAACACTATGCATTTCCAGGCTATTCCAACCTCTCATCACTCATCAGTAGCCCAGAGGTGAGTCGCCTGTTCTGTAAAGAAGTATTAAGTAACATCCTTCTGTATCTCGTGTAAACTAGCTAACTTCTTACCTTTCCCATTTTCAGTTATGTGATAGCTGATCTCGTTCAGTCTTCACTGGTAAATGACAGAGGTCTATATATACCTCCTCTATTGTATGGAGAACTTGCTGACCTTTTGCCAACTAATTGGAATCAATAGCTTTGTGACCTTAACTGAAGTTTTGTTCATTGGTACTAATGTAGAATATGTGCTTACTCTTTTACCTTAGAAGTTTCTCATAGGTTAGTATTTAGGAAGCGACAAATAAGAAAGCTAAGCTAAGCAACATACTTTTGAAAATGTTCTCAATAGTTATACACGTCCACTGTAGTATTTAATTTAGACAAAGAAAATAAAAATGAGATTGAGATGTAATTTTCAAATAATGCGGCAAAAACCCAGAACTCTATGATAGGAGAATATGTATGGTACAGCTGTAATTATATGACAAAAAAGATTATAAATCAATGAAAGAACGAACGGCATAATGGAATATTTGTCATCCAAGAGTCTACAATTGATAAAATAAAACATATCACAGTCCCAATTCTAACAAAAACAATATCTATAAAGAAGTCAGGGCAGGTGTCATGTCATTTCGATGTAAAAATAAAATGATAAAGATGAGGAAACATAAAGAACGCAAATAAGAAATTATAATCTTTAAAAAGGACATCACTATTGTTCATTACTTATAATTACAGATGAGCGAAGCTAATTCCATAGCAAATTGAAAATGAAGGCCGCAATGGGGTACGTACATGTTTAATTACAGTTTCCATATTTTCTTGCAGCCGTTTAATCCCCTTCAAGCCCCACTGTGATGTCAGCACCTTCCACTCACCCTGTATATAGTGCCATCCACTTCCTGAAGGCAAGCAGTCAGCTGTGTGTGCTGAGGAGAGACGGATCACAGAAGGCATTTAGGAAAACACAAGGAAGAGACATAGACATAGGTAGAGAGAAAGAAGAGGAGAGTCCATTGTTGGTGGGTGTCTGTGGGTGCTGTGGGTCAAGTTTTCCCAGTGTGTGGGAGAAGTGGTCAGTGTCAATAGAATCGAGACTGCAGTAAAGCCAATGTCCATTCAAACCAGTCTGTGGGTGCTGTGAAGCCAGTCTCCAGTGAATCCAGTCTGTGGGTGCTGTAAAGCCAGTGTCCATTAAAACCAGTCTGTGTGTACTGTAAAGCCAGTGTCTATTCAAACCAGTCTGTGAGTGCTGTGAAGCCAGTGTCCATTCAAACCAGTCTATGGGGCTATGGGTGCAGTAAAAATTGTTATCCTAGAGTGTGGGTGCTGTGTAGCCAGTGTCCATTTAAACCAGTCTGTGGGTGCTATGGGTGCAGTTAACAAAATTGCTATCCCAGTCTGTGGGTGCTGTGAAGCCAGTCTCCAGTGAATCCAGTTTGTAGGTGCTGTGAAGCAAGTGTCAATTCAAACCAGTCTGTGGGTACTGTAAAGACAGTGTCTATTCTAACCAGTATGAGGGTGCTGTGAGGCCAGTCTCCAGTAAATTTAGTCTGTGGATGCTGGGTATTCTAGTGTTTAGGTGCTGTGAAGCAAGTGTCTATTGTCCACATGTGACAAAAATATTGCAAAACACTTTCAAATTCCCATCAAACCCAGCCCAACCCCTGCACAATAAAGTATTCAACCCCTTCCATTCCCAGTAATCATAGCCTCCCAATCCCCCCGGGGAGCCGGTGCCATCTATCGTTCTGTCTGTGGCCTGTCTCATCAATTAAGGCCCCCGTAGTGACACGATCCCCCACATAAATAATTTATTTAGCTCCCTCTTAATGTATTTGACTCCCTCAGAATGTAATTGTAAGGCAAGATAACCTGCCTGTCAGCAACAGATTTCTGATGGTGGTACCTTTACAAGGTTGTTATATGACAGTTAGAGGACATCATCCTCTGTGATATATACCCCATCACAAACTCCTCCTATAGCCTTATACCATTTTTGTGAACCATTTTGTGAAATCTAACATTTGTCAGCCAGTCGCCATGTGTTTCTGTAAAAATAGGACATGAGTGCTACTATGCTGCTATTCCTTGTGAATAAAAATCCCACGGCTATGGTAACAAGAAGGGAAATGTCCTCTTTGAGAAACATTCATGGGGATATCTGCCTTAATAATACTGTTTTGGGGCATGGGTTGCATGGTGCACTTTGTCGAGGCATTAAGCTGTTGTGGATAAAATATGCATGTGGTAAAAATAGTTTAATTGGTCTACACCAGGGGTACTCAACAATTTTTAGTGAAGGTCCACTTACCAGGGTCTATTGTCAGGTGAAGGTTCGAGCTGAACATCAGTAGTAAATGTGTTGTTTTGTTAACTTTTCACAAACGTTGTTGAACTATTTACATACAGCCCTTTTATAGTCATAGAAACACACTATTTCAGCTCACCGATTCTCCTGGGAGCTTTAGACGGTGCACAGGACTGCTGTTCGGCAAACAGCCATTCAGGATATGTGAAAAGATGAATGTCCAGCTTCAGACTTAGTTCCCATGCAATGCTTTATTGAAGTAAAAACCGACACCTCATAGTCTTTTGACTATGAGGTGCCGGTTTTTATTTCAATAAAGTATTGCAAGTAGTGATGAGCGAGTACTAAAATGCTCGGGTGCTCGTTACTCGAAACGAATATCTCCCGATACTCGAGTGCTTGTTTCGAGTAACGAACCCTATTGAAGTCAATGGGAGACTCGAGCATTTTTGCAGGAGACTCAAGTTTGGTAGAGGGAAGGTCATGTGAAAACCTGTCAACCTCAGAAATTGATGGAAACACAATGGAAATGGACAGGAAACAGCAGGGGCAGCATGTATGCATGCCTCTGAGGCTGCCTAATGGCACCATTATGCCTAATTCTGTGCAACAGCCTGGTTAAAACAGAGGTAGGCATATGGACCACCCAAAAACTCAGTGTGACAGAGTGAACAAGGTAGAAGCAGTAGCCAGTGAGCCTTCCAAACATTATACCAGACCTAGCATAGCGGTGAGCACACAGAGAACCATTAAAAGTGAGTGAGGAAGCAAGTGAGCCTTCCAAAAAATTATACCAGACACAGCATGGCAGTGAGCAAACAGAGAACCATTAAGAAAAAAATAATAAAAAATTTAATTAAGAAAAAAGTACAATATATCTATACATGGTGTCTTAGTAAGGGGTGGTGTGGTACATCATAGTGCAAATGTATGGTGGGGAAAGTACACATCCTTTTAAACTATCAAAGTGGTAAAAGTGAACTCAAACTGTGCAATCAAACAACAACAACCAATGAAAAGTGAGATAAGTGCAGAACTTCAAACTTTTACAATGTGAACTATGAACTGAAAACAGTCACCTAACAATAGTGACATCCCATTCCCTAGTTGACTAATGTGACAATTCTAAGTGCTAACTGGTTTAAGTTCTAACAAACAAGCATGAGCATAGTTAGATAGATTTCTCTCTCATAATGTGCAAACTTAAAATATGTATATATCCCAACAAATTAAACTGAAGGGTAACCATCATTTCCAAATTTCTGATATGTCACCAAACTTGTTATTGTCCAAGTGCTGACCCTAACCCTACTTGCCTAAAGGAAGGGGCAAAGGGCCCTCAGCAGAGTGCGGCATCTGTTCCTTCCTGATCATCACTTCCTGGATAGACAAACAGAACCAAAAAGTTGACGACCTGACCACCTCTGCCCTATTTTGGCAACTTTAGGTGGTAAGGAGGCTGACATGTTAATATGAAAGTTATAGTCACGTCAATCGTTTTATGAAGTGATAGTTATCCTCCCCTTTAAGGCACAAACTGCATTAACAAACTATTAACTGGCGGTGTGTATCCTAAACGTCATTTTTGTCAACTCCATTTCCTCAATCTCCTCCTCACTTTGAGGTACATCCATGACAACAACCTCACTGTCTGACAACCGGGTCTTATCGTCATCATCAGACACCTCTTCCAACCCCGCTTGAAGTCCCCACTCTAATCACCCACTGACTGCCTGAGCTGCATAGTTTGGGCATCAGGACAGATCGACTGCTCCGGTTGCTCTGACTCAGGGAAGGGTCCAGAAAAGAGATCCTGGGAGTATGATGGTGGATCTGAATCCCTTCTTTCCCTGGAGGCGCCAGGCTGTGAGGAAGGAGGCTGAGCTAATGGAGCAGGGGTTACACTCCCTTGGGTAGCGTGGGTGGACTGCGTGGAAGACTGGGTGGTGGATTAGTTACTGGACACATTATCCTCTATCCACATGATCACCTGTTCACACTGCTGCGGTTTCAATATCGGTCTACCTTGAGACCCTGTAAGTTGGGCAAAGAAGCTAGGGAGTGCCACTGCTACCTCCTCAAAAGGTGCTGCTGTGTCACCCTGCCCTGAGCCATGGCCTCTGGCAACCGCATAACTTGTAACCCCACGCCCACGCTCTCGTCCTTGACCCTTACTTCTGGGGTTCACCATTTTATGGACACTGTACAGTATGGAACTTAGATAGGCCTTGCGTATGAAATACAGAAATCAGGAAAAATTCTTGTGCTTCCACAAGTTTTAGGGGGGCTGTACGGTACAATCTGGTAGTGGCTAGACCTATACACACTCTGTGACACCCCATTACAATGAGCAGTGAAGTGCTATGCAGGTGTACTACAAATGCCAGCAATACAGTGTAGTACCCACGAGTTTTGGGGGGGCTGTACTATACAATCTGGCTAGGCCAGTTGTCAGTCACCATCAAGGGTACACCTTATACCTCTCGACCGGGGGTGGTGAGGCCCCGGTTACGGCTAGACAAAAAAATTAAAAATAAAACAGTTGGCTGGTTGCCGGGGACGTGATCGGCGGGCCCCCGGCAACCAGACCCGCTCCTCCGCAGACGTAGTGTGACGTCAAAGCATGGCAGTGAGGACACAGAGAAGCATTAGAAGTGAGTGAGGAAGCAATTAAGCCTCCATATAATTAGGCCAGACACTGCATGGCGGAAGAAGACTTGGCTGTTGGCTGAGAATTGAAGGAAGAGCAGGAGGAGGAGAGGAGATAACAAAAATCTTCATGTTGAGCTGCTTTCCCTGTGGACAGTTGAATTCAGGTGAAATCAAGGCTTTGTTCATTTTAATAAACGTCAGCCTATCAGCGCTGTCAGTTGAAAGGCATGTGCGCATATCAGTGATGATGGCAGCAGCTGCACTGAAGACACGCTCTGACAACACGCTAGCGGCAGGGCAGCCCAGCACCTCAAAGGCGTAAAGCGGCAGTTCAGGCCACGTATCCAGCTTTGCAACCCAGTAGTTGTAGGTAGAGTGATTGGGAAGGACGTTGGTATGGTCAGCAAGGTACTCCCTAACCATCTTCCTGAAGGCTTCCCCCCTACTCTGTCTAGACTGGGGACGGCTGACATAGTCTTGCTGGGGTGCTATGAAACTGTCAAAAGGCCTTGGAGAGTGTTCCCTTGCCCCTTGAAAAGCTGCCTGCTCCGCCACTCCTCTCTCCCCCTCTTTGGCCCACAGAACTACGTACTCTGGCGCTAGTGGTGTCAGATGGGAAGTACATTTTCAGCTTCTGCACCAGGGCCTGTTGATATTGATTCACTCTCATACTGCGTTCCTCGGCAGGAATGACAGTGGAAAAGTTTGGTTTGTACCGACAGTCCAGGAGGGTGAACACCCAGAAATCTGTTTTGTCCAAAACCAGTAGTCAACATGGATTCCAGTTAAGGCCCAGCAACAAGGAGGCAAGGGCAGGCACACCAGTAGTCAACATGGATGCCAGTTAAGGCCCAGCAGTAGCCAACAAGTAGCCTTCTACCCCCAGCACCCTTTCGATTTTCAATTTGACGGTAGCAGTTGGTGTAACGTTCCCTGCATAATGTGACTCACCACCTCTCCCCCCACCTCTGTTTTGATTTTGAATTTGACTTTGATCCTTGAGGATCTTGCAATTGTCTCATGCAAAGGGTTCATCACTTAAAGGGGTAGTGTACTACAAATCCCAGCAATACAGTGTAGTACCCACTAGTTTAGGGGGGGCTGTACAGTCCAATCTGGTAGTGGCTGGACCTAGACACATGCTGTGATACCCCCTTACAATGAGCAGTGAAGTTTTATGCAGGTGTACTACAAATCCCAGCAATACAGTGTAGTACCCACTAGTTTAGGGGGACTGTGCGGTACAATCTGGTAGTGGCTGGACCTAGACATGCTGTGATACCCCCTTACAATGAGCAGTGAAGTTTTATGCAGGTGTACTACAAATCCCAGCAATCCAATGTAGTACAGCAGCACTACCAGCCCCAAAATCAAAAAATAGTACGCTGAGTATCCTGTGCTCTCCCTAAGTAGTGTATAGCACCCCCTGTGCGCTCCCCCAGTAGTATATATCCCACTGTGCACTCCCCCAGTAGTATATATCCCCCTATGCACTTCCCCAGTAGTATATAGACCCCTGCTTTGTGCTCCCCAGTAGAATATAGCCCCCCTGTGTGTTCTCCCTCCCATATAGCCCCCCTGAGTATTCCCGCAGTAGAATGTAGACCCCCGCTTTGTTCTTCCCAGCAGTATATAGCCCCCCCTGTGCTCCCCCTGCCATGTAGCATATAACATTAAAAAAAAACACTTTTAATCACCTACGTATCCTCTTCTCTTCCCTTCTTGTGGCCGCACTGCAGCGGTCACAAGAGGCTGCTCTCCCCTTGTCCTGGTACTGGCGCTCCAGTAACTTCACTCGAGCGCTGGCACCAGAGACAGAGAGTAGCCTCTTGTGACACTGCGGCCACAAGAGTAACTGACAGAGAGGGAGCCAATGGCTCCCTCTCTGTCAGTGCTGCTTCACTGTCACTACGAGCGCTCAATACGAGCACTAATAGTTACTGTGCAGAGGGCAGCAGCGGGCCCTGCAGGGGTCCAGACAGCTGGCCTCTGCGGTCCGCATTCAGGCCCCCCAGTTGAGGACCCCTGGTCTACACTATGGGCAGTAAATCTGAAGATGGGAGTCTTTAAATGTATGCAAATTGACTATGTTTATTTCCTAGGAGAATGTCATATTATTGGGGGTATAAAGGGGGAACACTGCTTAAAATAGTTAAAAAAAAAAATCTAAATACAGTGGTACCTTGGTTTAAAAGTAACTTGGATTAAGAGCGTTTTGGTTTAAGAGCTCACAGTTTTTCAAAATGTTGACTTGGTTTATGAGAATTGCTTTGGTTTAAGAGCTCCCTGTACTGGGTGGGAGTGTGAGTGGGGAAGGGGCATGGTCTGCATAGCGGGGTTCTACAGAACTGTACACTGACCCAGGAAGTCTCCCTCATCTTCCAAATCATAGCAGATCCCTATATATGCCCTGCTAACTCCTTCAGGCTCCCTGCAGTTTCTGTCAGATCTTGTGTTTCCCAACCTCTCCATTAGCAGTCCCATCCTGTATCTACAAACTGCTGCTGTATTTTCAGGTTTATGCCCTTACTATACATTATATACCACATGTTGATTGCTATATTGTACAGTAACTTAATATGACATATTCAGCTGTTTCTAAATCTTAGTTTTATTTGTTTTACATGTTACTCAAAATTAAAAAAGAAAATCATTATTTTTGGAATGTGGAACCAATTGTCTACATTTCAATAAATTTTTATGAGATATTTTGCTTTGGTTTAAGGGTGGATTTGGATTACAAGCACAGTCCCGGAAAGAATTATGCTCGTAATCCAAGGCACCACTGTACTTATATTGGGTAAATATTTTCGTGGGAACTTTTCATGAAGAGACACAGGCCCAGGCTGTTTTGCCTTGGTTCAGTTTTTCAGTTTTTCCTCTGTCACTTTCTTACCAGTATGACTCATGCAGGACTCTCTGAATATGACAAATTATGTTGCAACGGGTTTATGGTTGCCTAGTTACAAAGCAGAATGCTCACAGGGGTCAGCGCATCCCTATCATGACGTCAGTGGACTGCATGAGGCATTCCACTAGACTGGACATGGTTTAGACTGAACGTTTCTGCTCTGCTCAGTGTTACATTTAAACCTCTGCTGGCTAAAGCCATACTCTCACCATACTCTATGCTACCTGCGGCCATTAGGCCACATGAGTCTAACGTACCTAACCACTGCTGGGATGCTATGTATTGCCACATTCTGTAAAACTATGTATCTATTGCTGTATCCCTACCCTTGCCTATTGCTGACTCCCCTGACAAGAATTGTACGAAGCACAAGTGTTGGGAGTGTAGGAAGGGACAGTATAGGGCTAATGGTATTAGGTGCAGTGTTGGGCAGGTACCTTCCTTTTCAGGGCGATCACTCCGCTACTCCCTGAGTGAGGAGGGATAGTGTGGTGCACCTTACAGGGACTGACAGAATCCATTCCTCCCTTTATGTGTAAGATTTACCTATTCTCTTGTCCTTTCCTTCCTACTGATGTATACTCAGCGGATTATGACAAATGCCTAGTGATTGTCACTTAAATAGTCATTTGAGTATCTTGTGTTTTGTTATATCTGTGTGGGCTTCTGCTCCATTGTATTTGACAGAGATTTGATGTTTAGGTCAACAATTTTACAATTACAATTTTATAGACTAATTAAAGTTAAGTTTTAAATTCTGGGACCCAACCGTGATTATGCATTTATGAGGGTTTCCCATTACTCGATTTGGCTTGTTATCAGCCTTTTTCTGTGACTATAGGGTTAGTGTTAATTAAATAAATTTACAATATATTGTAGATATATACTACCGTTCAAACGTTTGGGGTCACCCAAACAATTTTGTGTTTCCATAAAAAGTCACACTTATTCACCACCATATGTTGTGAAATGAATAGACTATAGAGTCAAGACATTGACAAGGTTAGAAATAATGATTTGTATTTGAAATAACATTGTTTTTACATCAAACTTTGCTTTCGTCAAAGAATCCACCTTTTGCAGCAATTACAGCATTGCACACCTTTGGCATTCTAGCTATTAATCTGTTGAGGTAAGCTGGAGAAATTGCACCCCACGCTTCTAGAAGCAGCTCCCACAAGTTGGATGGGAACTTCTGGCGTACCATATGGTCACATATGCTATATGATATATGCGTACCATATGCTGCTCCCACAACAGCTCAATGGGGTTCAGATCTGGTGACTGCGCTGGCCACTCCATTACCGATAGAATACCAGCTGCCTGCTTCTGCTGTAAATAGTTCTTGCACAATTTGGAGGTGTGTTTAGGGTCATTGTCCTGTTGTAGGATGAAATTGGCTCCAATCAAGCGCTGTCCACTGGGTATGGCATGGCGTTGCAAAATTGAGTGATAGCCTTCCTTAGTCAGAATCCCTTTTACCCTGTACAAATCTCCCACCTTACCAGCACCAAAGCAACCCCAGACCATCACATTACCTCCACCATGCTTAACAGATGGCGTCAGGCATTCTTCCAGCATCTTTTCATTTGTTCTGCGTCTCACAAACATTCTTCTTTGTGATCCAAACACCTCAAACTTGGATTAATCCGTCCACAACACTTTTTTCCAGTCTTCCTCTGTCCAATGTCTGTGTTCTTTTGCCCATCTTAATCTTTTTCTTTTATTGGCCAGTCTCAGATATGGCTTTTTCTTTGCCACTCTGCCCTGAAGCCCAAAATCCAGCAGCCGCCTCTTTACTGTAGATGTTGAAACTGGTGTTTTGCGGGTACTATTTAATGAAGATGCCAGTTGGGGACCTTTGAGGCGTTTGTTTCTCAAACTAGAGACTCTAATGTGCTTATCTTCTTTCTTAGTTGTGCAACGCGGCCTCCCACTTCTTTTTCTACTCTGGTTAGAGCCTGTTGTGCTGTCCTCTGAAGGGAGTAGTACACACCGTTGTAAGCAATCTTCAATTTCTTAGCAAATTCTCGCATGGAATAGCCTTCATTTCTAAGAACAAGAATAGACTATCGAGTTTCAGATGAAAGTTCTCTTTTTCTGGCCATTTTGAGCGTTTAATTGACCCCACAAATGTGATGCTCCAGAAACACAATCTGCTCAAAGGAAGGTCAGTTTTGTAAATTCTGTAACGAGCTAGACTGTTTTCAGATGTGTGAACATGATTGCACAAGGGTTTTCTAATCATCAATTAGCCTTCTGACCCAATGAGCAAACACATTGTACCATTAGAACACTGGAGTGATAGTTGCTGGAAATTGGCCTCTATACACCTATGTAGATATTGCACCAAAAACCAGACATTTGCAGCTAGAATAGTCATTTACCACATTAACAATGTATAGAGTGTATTTGTTTAAAGTTAGGACTAGTTTAAAGTTATCTTCATTGAAAAGTACAGTGCTTTTCCTTAAAAAATATGGACATTTCAATGTGACCCCAAACTTTTGAACGGTAGTGTAGCTTTTATAGGTTGTTAGTGGGGAGGAATGAGTGTGGATATGGAACATTTTCTTATGGTGTAGATAATGCTGTTTTGTTAATTTGTATAATTTTTTTCTGTTAAGATATAGTATGTCTATTTTTGTATTTATTTGTTGTTATATTTAAAAAATTAAGACTAGAAATGCAGGACAATCAACTTAGCAGGTTGTCCATTTAGCATCTTTGCAGTAAATGCTGAAGTAGTGCTGACTTATTGTCAGGAACTTACCTTTCCGGGCTGTAGCGACGTCTGTCTTCAGCTCTGCTTTGGTTCGGGCTCCTGATCCAGTATAATAGTAAGTCAGAGCCAGCCTCTAATCGCTGGCTATTAGGTTCATTCTGATCCCAGCTCCCCTTGTCCTATTCCTGCGAACCCCGTCCTAAAACCTTTCTGCCTGACTTACTCGTGTTCTGACCTCCGCCTGACTTTTGACTATCCCTTGTGTTACTGATTGTGTACTGCGTTGCCCGTGTGGTTTGACCCGGATTGTTTTACTATTCCATATTGTGTTTGTCTGTCCGTCTTGTTCTGTGTTTCACTTACGCAGCGTAGGGAACGCCTTTGTGGTTGTCCGCGACCATTTAGGGTCGAGCGAGGCAAGTAGGTAGGGTCAGTGGGTGGGTTCAGATCCAGGGCCCACTGTCTCTGTCCTGTTTGTGCTTGCCAGTCCTGACACATATTGTAATGGCTTCAAACAGGGACTGTTGTCTCAGCAGCGGTGGTGTTTTCCCACTGGTCCAGATGGAGGAGGCAGAGGTAGATGTGAGAGACCTACTGCTTCCAACTGAGGATGCATGATGCTGACTTGCAGAGATGGAGCTGCACAATGGTAGGTAGCTTCAGGCATTGTTGGTTACGGGCAAGAAGTGGCGTGGGGATCCCAGTTCTTCCAGGCAATGGGGTGGTGGCGTTACATATACTGACATCTAGAAGTAGTACCTGGGTTTGAACCTCACTTTATGGCCATGATTCCGTAGATAGCATATAGCATGAAAAAACTGCCACACTACTGATTCCAGTGGGCGCTTCTTTGTAGCAGGCACACTGCTAGACTGTTTTTGAGGGCTGCTGCTGCCTTGGGGTACCCCTCGTGTGCCTTTGTCTTCCTGAACACCAATCTGGCCACTAGGAGAGCTGGTTTATTTAAGTTGAACTTAAAGTGACACATATTGTTGCCATTTAAGAAATAAAGGAATACAAAGGGTGCAACACAAGTGGAGGTGAAAGGGTACTTGAAGGGGAATTGGAACATGTTTAATGGTTTATTAGAAAGAATATAGGGGGAAATTTATCGAGGGCTTTGTGCCTATTTTTAGGTGAAAAATTAGATTCCCCCCCCCTATTTTTGATCTAAGTTCTATTTATGAAGCAGTATTTGACCGGCAAATATTTTTTAGATGCGACTTTTTTTAATATGCCTGTTTTGAGTATTCACCTTAAAGTTTGTATAATCTGGGATAAGCGCCCGATTCATCATTTGTGACTTTTTAAAAAAGTCGCACAAACAGATTCAAGCCAACGTCTGGTCAGTACCAGGTGAATATGCTTGCGCAATTTTTGTAATTCTGCAACTTTTTTTGTGACTTTTTACTTAGATACATTCACAATGACTACAGATGAGCGAATAGTGAAATATTCAATTCGATCCAATTCGATTTGAATAACTCCCAATATTCGAGTATTCGAACGAATATCAAATCCCATTATAGTCTATGGAAGAAAATCCTTGGAACCTGGAAATCAAGATTCCACGAATTGGAGGTAACCAAGTCCATAAAGATATCTTTAAAAAGTGATGCAAACTAGTGATGAGCGAGCATGCTCGCCCCAGCTTAGAACTTGTTCAAGTATTAGGGTACTCGATGGTACTCGTTACTCGGATGAGCATCTCACGATACTCGAGAAAATGGCACCATCCATTTCCTGTAAGTTTGGGCGCAATTTCTCAGCCATCAAAATGCAGGAGGCTTTTTGGTACATCCTGCGATCACGTGGGACCCATGTCAATAGCAGCTATTGGTTGACCAGATCAGATGACCCTGACATATAAAAATCTGGGCCGGCGGTGTTCGTCTCACATGCATGCTGGAAAAGAATATGGACAGAGCTGCTCCTTGTCAGGGAGAGTGTTATGGAGGGAATTAACGTTCCTGTAGGCAGGAATACTTTAGAAAGAACCCAACAGCCCTTTTAAGGGCCTAAAATCTTTATTTTATTTTTTTATTACTCCAGACTGCTGGCTGTGACTTGCAGTGCAGCTACCACTATTTTAGCAGCAGACTGTGGTGATCGACTGCTGGCAGAAAAGGGAAAGCAGGTGTTGCATACAGACCAGAAAGAAGTCCACAGCACTATTATATTTTTTGTGGCTGGTGCTGCTGCTGTTGTACATTGCATTGCTGTGATTTGTAGTACAGCTGCATAGAACCTCACTGCTCATTGTCCCGTGTAACAGGTGGCATACGTCATATATCACCACTTACACACAGACTATACAACAACCTCTAAAAACTAGTGTGACTAGTATTTTTTCTCATCTGCAGCCAGTCATCAGGCTTGCGTCATTTCTTAGTGCAGCCATATCCAAGCTCACTGCTGATTTTCCTGTGTAAGAGGGTGGCATAAACCATATAGCAGCACTTAGACACAGACTATATACGTCAACCTCCAAAAACTAGTGTGACCAGTATCTTTTGCTATCTGCAGGGGTAAGGGTCGAGGACGAGGGCATGGGCGTGGGGTTCCAAACGATGCAGAGGGCAGAGGCCGTGGATCTGGGCAGGGTGACACAGCAGCACCCATTGAGGAGGGAGCAGTGGCACTCCGCAGACATTCACTCCCTAGCTCCTTCTCGCAACTTACGGAGTTTCAGGGTACACCGCAGCAGTGTGAACAGGTGATGACGTGGATACGGGATAATGTGTCCAGTAACTTATCCACCACCCAGTCTTCCATGCAGTCCACCCACGCTAGCCAAGGGAGTGGAACCCTTGCTCCATTAGCTCAGCCTCCTTCCCCACAGCCTGGCCCCTCCAGGGACAGAAGGGATTCAGATCCACCACCATACTCCCAGGATCTCTTTTCTGGACCCTTCCCTGAGTCTGAGCAACCGGAGCAGTTGATCTGTCCCGATGCCCAAATTATGCAGCTCACACAGTCAGTGGGTGATGAGAGTAGGAACTTGCAAGTGGGGTTTGCAAAGGTGTCTGATGATGATGATGATGATGAGACCCGGTTGTCAGACAGTGACGTTATTGTCATGGATGTAAATCAAAGTGGGGAGCAGAGAGAGGAATAGGAGGAAGAGCTGGTGGATGAGGACGAAGTGACTGACCCGAGCTGGGTGGATAAGCCTAGCGTAGACAGTGCTACTGAGAAGGAGGAAAGTTCAGCCACAGGACCGTTGAAAGAGAAAGAGAGGTGGGCAGCGGGAGAAGCATGGCCAGAGCTAGTAGATCAGCAACTGTTTCATGGAGTCAAACTCACGTGGCCAGGCCTAGATGTTCGTAAGTCTGGAGGTTCTTTAAATAAACTGCGGATGATCGTAAGACTGTAGTGTGCAACTTGTGCCACTCCAGGATAAGCAGGGGAGCCATCACTACCAGCCTAACCTCTGCCAGCATGGGCAGGCATATTAGTGCTAAACACCCCACTTAGTGGAACCAAGGCCGTTGAGTTACTGCAAGTCATACCCCTGCTCCTTCCCCTGTATCACGTGCTGGCTCTGTCAGTCCCCCCGCCTAGGCCCCAGGCACGAGCGCCTTGGGCCCTACACCCACCCCTTCACCTCCACTATGCTCCACACCCTCCAGCAAGATGTCCAATCACAGCGTTCAACTGTCCCTACAACAGACCTTTAAACGGAAGCGTAAATACACTGCCACTCACCCACATGTGCACATAGGCAAACTGCTAAGCGTGGAGATGCTGCCCTATCGGCTGGTAGAGACAGAGGCTTTTAGGAACCTCATGGCGGTTGCTGTCCCTCAGTACTCTGCTGTGTCAGGCCTAATTTTTATGAGATTGAACGCCTGCCTTATCTACCTTGTTCACTGAGTTCTCACCGCCATGCTGTGTCAGGCCTAATTTTTGTGAGTTTGAAGGCCTGTCTTATCTACCTTGTTCACTGAGTTCTCACCGCAATTCTGTGTCAGGCATAATTTTTGGGAGGTTCCACGCCTGCCTTATCTATCTTGTTTACTGAGTTCTGTGGTGTCAGGCTAAGTTTTTGGGTGGTTCATATGCTACCTCTGTTTTAATGGTTCCCTGTGTTTGCACTGCCATGCTGTGTCAGACTAAATTTTGGGGTGGTACATATGCTACCTCTGTTTTAATGGTTCCCTGTGTTCTCACTGCCATGCTGTGTCAGGCTAAATTTTGGGATGGTTCATATCCTACCACTATTTTAATGGTTCACTGTGTTCTCACTCTCATGCTGTGTCATCCTAAATTTTGGGGTGGTTCATATACTACCTCTATTTTAATGGTTCCCTGTTTTCTCACTGCCATGCTGTTTTAGGCTAAATTTTGAAGTGGTTCATATGCTACCTCTGTTTTAATGGTTTCCTGTGTTCTCACTGCCATGCTGTGTCAGGCTAAATTTTGGGGTGGTTCATATGCTACCTCTGTTTTAATGGTTCACTGTGTGATTACTGCCATGCTGTTGCCCAAAATTTGGCGTAATGGTGCGATTAGGCAGCCTCAGAGGCATCCATGCATGCTGCCCCTGCTTTTTGCTGTCAATTTCCGTGGTTTTTCCATCATTTTTTGGGGTTGACAGGTTTTCCTACAAATTTCCCTTTGCCAAGCTTGGGTCCCCTTCAAAAATGCTCGAGTTTCCCATTGCCTTAAATGGGGTTCATTACTCAAAACAAGCATCCAAGTATCGGGAAATATTCGTCTCGAGTAACGAGCACCCAAGCATTTTAGTACCCACTCATCACTGATGCAAACACCCAGGGCCGGACTGGGACTTAAAATCAGCCCTGGCACTTGAACCCAAGCAGCCCACATACTATATTCTCTCCAATATATTACGAACAGCATTGCCATGCTGCAGTGAATTCTGCTTCACTACTCCCTTAAATATGTGGGAGTAAGATATAACATAACCTTCTGTGGATTTAATGTTATGTACCGATTAAAATCAGCAGCATCAAATCCGCAATGCATTAGGTATGAACATGCCGTTAGTGAATCAGTGAGGTCAATACCAGGTACACAGCTGTATATCCTGGCATACAGGTGTGGGAGATATAAGAGATAGGGCCTTTGGTCCAGTTTAAACTTTTGTATTCATCCTTTTCCTTACTAGCTGAAGTGTCAGGGAGGCGGAGCCAAACCACAGCAGCACCATTTGCCCCCCCATGCCCCTTTCTGCTGTGACTGACTGACATACAGGATGGCGCTGTAGCTGTCACTATGACACTTTAGCTGTTAATAAAAAGGATTATTATAAAAATTTACACTAGACTAAAGGTCCTGTCTTTTATATCTCCTCCACACCTGTATGCTGGGATCTATAGTGGTGTAACTGGTATGTACCTCACAGATTCCCTTTAAGGGTACAAACCCACTTGACGTATTTGCTGCGTGAATCAGTCTTAAAAATAAGCAGGCAAAACGCAGGTTGGCTTTATACAATTGTTCTGCGTTAAAATACGCAATTGCGTATTTTTGAAGCATGAAGCTACATGCGTTTTTCACACAGGTTGTTAACAACTGATGCTTTGCTAACAACAAGCTTCATGCTTCAAAAATACGCAATTGCGTATTTTAACGCAGAACAATCGTATAAAGCCAACCTGCGTTTTGCCTGCTTATTTTTAAGACTGATTCACGCAGCAAATACGTCAAGTGGGCTTGTACCCTTAGGGTATAAACCCGCACACCGTGTAAGCAGCGTATTTACTGCTGCGATACGCAGCAAACACGCAGCAAATACGCAGCAGATTAGATCTAAATAACTGAACACAGCATCAAATCTGCACCAACAAATCTGCTGCGTATTTGCTGCGTATTTGTTGCGTATCTGCTGTGTATACGGTGTGTGGGTTTGTACCCTTAGGGTACAAACACACACACACACCGTATACGCAGCAGATACGCAGCAAATATGCAGCAGATCTGCAGCAGATTTGATGCTGTGTTCAGTTATTTAGATCTAATCTGCTGCGTATTTGTTGCGTATTTGCTGCGTATCGCAGCAGTAAATACGCTGCTTATACGATGTGTGTGTTTATACACTTAAGGGGAAATATATAGCCACTTTCTGCCAGAAACAGTGCCACTATCCTCTTCAGTTTGTGTGCTGTATTGCAGCTCACTTCCATTGAATTAAATAGAGCCAAGTAGTAATACCACACACAGCAGGTATGGTGCTATTAGTTTTGGTATGGTGCTATTTAGTTTTGGTAATGCAAACATTCAGTTTTGATGTGAAATCTGTTGAGATACTGTATGTGTGAAGCTGGCCTTAAAGAGAACCAATCATGGACGAAATTTTAAAAAATTTTATTCCTTAATTAGATGCAAATCATAATTTAATTGACATTTGCAAATATAATTAATTATTTTTATTGTCACGTTTTTGAATTATTCCCTTTTTACTTTCCTGTCTCGAGCCGGCTCTTTTCAAAAGAGCCGGCGCGAGACAGGAAACTCCCGTCATGCAGAGTGGCAGGAAAGGTTCCCATGATCCTTTGCCTGCCGCTCTGTTAACACACAGTGATCTCGCGCTATACAGCGCAAGATCGCTGTGTATTATCTAAAGTCCGTCTTTTCTAATCTATTTATGAAGATACAGACTGCCTCTGCAGTCTGTATCTTTATACTTTACCAGATCCTCTGTTCCCTGGCTGTTCCGGCGGCGCCGCCATCTTGATGACGTCACTTGCGTTCCAGCTGTGCGTTCCAGCGTGACGTCATGAAGATGGCGGCGCCGCCGGAACAGCCAGGGAACAGAGGATCTGGTAAAGTATAAAGATACAGACTGCAAAGGCAGTCTGTATCTTCATAGATAGACTTCATGAGGATACAGACTGCATTTGCAGTCTGTAGCTTTATACTTTACCAGATCCTCTGTTCCCTGGCTGTTCCGGCGGCGCCGCCATCTTGATGACGTCACGCTGGAACGCACAGCTCGAACGCAACTGACGTCATCAAGATGGCGGCGCTCACCGGAACAGCCAGGGAACAGAGGATCAGGTAAAGTATAAAGATACAGACTGCAAAGGCAGTCTGTATCTTCATGATTAGACTTAGGGAGAGATGTACTGTCATAATAGGGACAGTTATATTTAGGTGATTGGTTCTCTTTAAGAGGCTGTCTGGGCAGGACAATTATATATCAGAGAATTGAGGGGAGAAGAAAGGGGGCAAAAGGCCTGCAAATCCACAGACAGGCCTGTGATGTCACATCCCCAAACGTGAAACTGGCCCAAAGCAGCATAATACATAGTACAATACAGTCTCCTTTAGGAAACTGATCACTGATTATACACCTGTATATTCACACACAGAGAAATGCACATGATATAAATATGCAGACACACACACACACACTGCAAATGAGTGCACATTGAATGTGTACCTGTATATTACACAAATATGCACAATACATTGATATACAAAGATATAAACACGCACACACACACACACACACACACACACACACATATACAGTGCACACAAATGGACAATACACAGAGCACATACGCACACAGTACATAGTACACGCACATATGGACCATACATACAGTACACACATGGACCGTACATATATACATACAGTACACACACATGGACAGTACATATATACATACAGTACACACATGGACAGTACATATATACATACAGTACACACATGGACAGTACATATATATATATATACATACAGTACACACACATGGACAGTACATATATATATATACATACAGTACACACACATGGACAGTACATATATATATACATACAGTACACACACATGGACAGTACATATATATATATATATATACATACAGTACACACACATGGACAGTACATATATATATATACATACAGTACACACACATGGACAGTACATATATATATACATACAGTACACACACATGGACAGTACATATATATATACATACAGTACACACACATGGACAGTACATATATACATACAGTACACACACATGGACAGTACATATATACATACAGTACACACACATGGACAGTACATATATACATACAGTACACACATGGACCGTACATATATACATACAGTACACACATGGACCGTACATATATACATACAGTACACACATGGACAGTACATATATACATACAGTACACACATGGACAGTACATATATACATACAGTACACACACATGGACAGTACATATATACATACAGTACACACATGGACAGTATATATATACATACAGTACACACACATGGACAGTACATATATACATACAGTACACACATGGACAGTACATATATACAGTACACACATGGACAGTACATATATACATACAGTACACACATGGACCATACATATATACATACAGTACACACACATGGACAGTACATATATACATACAGTACACACATGGACAGTACATATATACAGTACACACATGGACAGTACATATATACATACAGTACACACATGGACAGTACATATATACATACAGTACACACATGGACAGTACATATATACAGTACACACATGGACAGTACATATATACATACAGTACACACATGGACCATACATATATACATACAGTACACACACATGGACAGTACATATATACATACAGTACACACATGGACAGTACATATATACAGTACACACATGGACAGTACATATATACATACAGTACACACATGGACCATACATATATACATACAGTACACACACATGGACAGTACATACATATATACATACAGTACACACATGGACAGTACATATATACAGTACACACATGGACAGTACATATATACATACAGTACACACATGGACAGTACATATATACATACAGTACACACATGGACAGTACATATATACAGTACACACATGGACAGTACATATATACAGTACACACATGGACAGTACATATATACATACAGTACACACATGGACAGCACATATATACATACAGTACACACATGGACAGTACATACTCACATACATACATACTTTTGTACACACATATAGATTTACCCTTTCTGCAGGGAGGGCCCACATAATGAAACCTCTTCAGTTCCAGGCCCTGCTGACATCTGCTGACAGTCTCTCCTCCTCCTCCTGTGTCCCGACACAGGGAAGAAGCATAGAGTGCAGGGGGCTGTGTGTGAGGACGCTCAGGGGTGGGGGAGGGGCGCTGCTTTTCTCCACAGTACAGTCTCCTGTCTGCCTGTCACGTGTACCAGGGTCAGGGACCATAACTCCACATCTACATCCCCCCCCCCCACACACACACACACCAAGTGCCCGGCCCTGCTCCTTCCTGGCCACCTGTAACACCAGCCCTGCCTCATGAAGAAAAAGCACAGCAGAGAGGACAGGTGTTTGCAGGGAGGCTGGCGCCCCCTGCTTCCCCCCTCACTACGCCATCTCCCGTACTTACAATCTCAGCTCCAGTGCACAGCAGCTATTATCTGCTGGAGCTGTCGGCATCCCCCTCCTGTGATCTCCAGGCTCCTCTGCGGCGCGGCCGGAAGATGACGTCAGCCGTCGGGTAGGGTTCAGCAGACGTGCCTGCGCGTGGCACGTCTGCTGTACAAACGATTTTAAAAGGGCGGAGCGGCCATAAAGCGGCAGCGGCCCTTAGGTGTTCTTGGGGGGCCGTTGAGGAGGATTGGGAGGCCGGGACCGGACCGGAACAGAGGCTGAGTGAATAGTGCGGCGGCTGGCCGCTCTGTTCACTCGGCCTCTGCAGAGGGCCGGTGCAGATCTGCGGGGGGACAGGCGGCCCACTGATTGGTAATCTGAACGGCCCAGCGGGCATTCGCCCGCTAGGCCAGATTACCAATCCGGGCCTGCAAACACCTCTGGAATGCATGGAAAGCAGGGAAGCAGTATTACTCCACTATCACAGGGAACTGTATTACAGGCATTAGAGATTCCCAGCGATAACACGACATGGAGAGAGAGGATCCCCCAGCAATAATAGCACTCCCTGTAATAGGTTATTAATATAAGAAAGCTATTTTCCTTGTAAAATAGCATAATTAAAACAAATAAATGCTTTTTCAATTAAATATACTGTTAATAAAATAAATAAATATATAAATAAATGTATATATATATGTATATGTATATATATATATATATATATATATATATATACTGTATATATATATAGAGAGAGTATATCTAATTGAAAAAGCATTTATTCATTTTAATAATGTTATTGTAAGAGAAAAATAGATTTCTTAGAACGAAAATTTGCTTTATTAATTAAATATTAAGTATTACATGGAACTGTATTAATCCCGGGGATCGCTAATACAGCTCAATATAATAATTTAGATTTAATTAAAACAGCAAATGTTTCTTCTAATTATGTTTTTTTTTATCACAATAGCAACATTTTGAAACTTTTTGTTTTATATGTCCGCCCAGCTTGCCTGGGCAGACATATAAGGAGCCTGAGCCGGCACACTGAACTCATGAAGAAAGAAGACCTCGGAGGGTGAGTAGAAAGCTCTCCCCTGCACTGTACCCATCCCAGCAAGGAAGGGGGGGGGTCACTTAACCCCTTCCTTGCTGGTATGGGTGCGGTCTGACATTAGTCTGGCCCCAAAGGGGTTAAGTGGGGACCCTTACTTAACCCCCTGGGGCTCAGATTGTTCAGTATGGCACCCAAAAGGGTGCCACACTGTAAGCAGCGATCTGTAAAGATGCTGCATACTGTAAGGTGCAAAACACCGCTCACAATGATGGGTGTTGTGCACCTGTTTGTGTTTTTCTCCCTTTTTGTTTTTCAGACATTGGTATCCTATGGATTACGGCGGATTCGGTGGACTATGTCGATGACCGGCTGTTGTTGGGATTTTTTATATAAAATGGTTAACAAGGGGTGTGGGGATGTTTTTATTTGAATAAAAAAAATCACTTGTGTCTTGTCTTTATTTCTTTACTATATAGACTAAGTAGTGGAAGCCATCTATTAGACTGAATCCATTACTAAGTCGGGGCGTTAGTCTTTGCTGGTATAAAATGGCTAACACTAACCCCCCCATTATTACCACAGTACCCAATGCCACCAGGGGTACTAGGAAGAGTCAGGTGCCAGTGGTCCCGGAGCATCAAAATTGGCGCTGCTGGACTGGGCGGCAGCAGGCTGGTAATATTAGGCTGGGGAGGGCAAAAAAAATGGCCCTTTCCACCCTGGTGTTACCAGGCTGCTGTTGTTTGGTTTTTAACCCAGCTGGTTATGAAAATAGGGGAAATCCTATGCGTTTTTTTTTTTTTAAATAAACAAATAGTTAAAAAAAAGCATAGGGTAACCAGCCGGATTAAAAACCAAACAACAGCAGCCTAGTAACACCAGGGTGGGAAGGGCCATTTATTTTGACCCTCCCCAGCCTAATATTACCAGCCTGCTGCAGCCCAGTCCAGTAGCGCCAATTTTGACGCCCCGGGACCACCGGCACCCGGCTCTTCCCAGTACCCCTGGTGGCATTGGGTACTGGGATAATAATTAGGGGGGGGGTGTTAGTGTTAGCCATTCTATACTGGCAAACACTAGGCCTCGACTCCGTATATTAGACAGCTTCCATTTCTAAGTCTATATAGTATAGAAATAAAGACAAGACACAAGTGAATTTTTTTTTATTCAAATAAAAACACCCCTTGTTGACCATTTTATATTAAAAAAAAATCCCAACAACCGCTGGTCATCAACGTAGTCCACCGAATCCGCCGTAATCCACAGGATACCTATATTTGAAAGACAAAAAGGGAAAAACACACAAAACAACACACAAACAGGAGCACAACACCCATCATTGTGAGCGGAGTTGTGCACCTTACAGTATGCAGCTTCTTTACAGATCACTGCTTACAGTGTGTCACCCAAGGGGTTAAAGGAGGATGCAGTGCATCCCCTTTAACCCTTTGGGTGCCATACTGAACAATCTGGCATCCAGGGGGTTAAGTAAGGGTCCCCACTTAACCCATTGGGGGCCAGACTGATGTCAGACTGCATCGATACCCGCAAGGAAGGGGTTAAGAAACCCCCCTTCCTTTCTTTTAATGTTGCTATTGTGATAAAAAAAAAAAAATAGCATAATTAGAAAGAACATTTGCTGTTTTAATTAAATCTAAAGTATTACATTGAGCTGTATTACCGGCATTAGCGATCCCTGGCATTAATACAGTTCCATGAAATACTTAATATTAAATTATTAAAGCCAAATTTTGTTCTTAGAAAGCTATTTTTCTTTAACAATAGCATAATTAAAACAAATAAATGCCTTTTCAATTTAATATACAGTAAATTTAAATAAATATATATATATATATATATATATATATTTTTTTTTTTTTTTTTTTTTATTAAGAGTATATTTAGCTGAAAAAAAGCATTTATTCATTTTAATTATGCTATTGTACAAGGAAAATAGATTTCTTAGAACCAAAATTTGCTTTATTAATTAAATATTATCTATTACAGGGAGTGGTATTATTGCCAGGGATCGCTATTGCTGGTAATACCAATCTCTGTGATAGTACGGTAATACTGCTTCCCTGCTTTCCCAGGGAGCATAAACTTTATTAAAACAGCTAAACAATTGTTTAGCTGTTTTCGTAAAGTTAATTTATATTTGAATATTCAATCACATATTCGATCGAACTCGAATCTTTCAAACAGTGCAGTATTCGAATAGCTATTTGATCGAATACTGTTCACTCACCTCTAACTATGACAGTGCCACATTTTAATGAATCAGTCAAAAAATATGGGAACAAAATACACACCAATCTTCATTAGAAGAGTCACACACATTAGACCCCTTATGTCCTCCATAGACTTTATGCCGCTGATATAACAATGTCCACTGCTGTCCAAAACAAAAATTGATTTGTTTTAAATTTTACATTTTCCCATTTTTGCCACTGCCACAAAAACAGCTGTTGTACAAAATATTTCTTTGTAATAGTCCAACTGTTTTATTGTAAATTTGAACAAATATTCTTGTGAATTTTTTACTGCTGTGCTCATCTCTGCTTATAACTATAATTCCTATCCAACATTAGAGACCATGTGTTTGTTTACTCAGAAGAATAGCACATTGGTTGAACGGAACAATATTAGTTTATTTAATAATATTATTTTCTGCCTTTTATAACATAAAATATATGATGAAGGGTTAGGTAATAGTATTGTGGTAAACACCTGTATCATAATCGATTTAAACTAGATAGTGAGGGAAGGGAGGGCAACTACAAATGTAGTGAACAAGAAGTGCAGGCTAACCAACGTTTGAGGAACTGCTTTAACTAGCGTAATTTACTGTAACAGGACAATAACATAGCCCTTGGCTGCGCCTATAGCTCGCTTAAAGTTGTAATTGTTATAGGTATGTACCGTGTCCTGGTGCGCTTAATACTGGTGTTGAACAAGCCAGTGGGCTCTGGTGTTTTGGGGTGACTTGTCACAGTGGACAGGAGTGGTAACACCCTCCCTCGGACACATAATAATAATAATAATAATAATAATAATAATAATAATAATTTTTATTTATATAGCCCCAACAGATTCCGCAGCACTTTACAATTCTGGGGGTACATACATAGACAGAAATCAGACATTACAGAGATATACATATACTGTAGTTATCCATGCAATAGGAGTGAGGTCCCTGCTCGCATGCATGAGCTTACACACTATCGGGAGGGGGTTTGAGACAGTATGGCAGAGGGGCAAAGTGCATCATTGTTCTTATGGTCCGGCCATCTTTATAAATAAGGCAGTGCAAATAAGGGTGGGTGAACCTGTCACCAGCCAATGCCTGCATGCACAGGTCTAAGTGCTTAAATGCTTGGTGTGTGTGTGTGTGGGGAGTTGGGTTTTAGGGTAGCAGTCAAAATTAGGGAACCTGGTAAGCCTGCTTGAACAGATGAGTTTTGAGGGCACGTTTGAAGCTTTGTGTATTGGAGGTGAGCCTGACAGTCTTGGGTAATACATTCCATAGAACTGGTGCAGCTCGGGTGAAGTCCTGGAGACGGGAGTGAGAGGTGCCGATCAAGGTGGATGTTAGCCTTAAGTCGTTACAGGAGCGTAAGGCACGGGTAGGGCAGTAGACAGAGATGAGGGAGGAGATGTATGGAGGTGCAGCACTGTGGAGAGCCTTGTGGGTGAGCAGGAGGACTTTGTATTTTATCCTGTGTTTAATAGGGAGCCAGTGTAGTTACTGGCACAGGGGGGAGGCATCTGTATAGTGGATGGACATGGAGATGAGCCTGGCCGCTGTATTAAGAATGGACTAAAGAGAGGAGAGTTTAGAGGAAGGAAGGCCGATTAGTAAGGAATTGCAGTAGTCTAGACGGGAATGAATAAGAGCTACAATGAGAGTTTTAGCAGATTCGACAGGAAGGAAGGGACGGATTTTAGAGATGTTTTTTAGATGCAGATTACAGGAACGTGAAAGAGATTTAATATGAGGAGTGAAGGACAGATCCGTGTCAAATATAACCCCAAGGCAAGCGGGCTTGTTCTGTAGGGGTTATGGTTGCACCACAGACAGAGATGGAGATGTCAGGTGGGGGATGGTTAGCAGAGGGGGGGAAGACAAGAAGCTCAGTCTTAGCAAGGTTGAGTTTAAGGAATAGGGAGGACATAGCGTTAGAGACGGCAGACAGACAGTTACTGGTGCCTTGGACCTTTGGTAGAACTCGTGTAAGGGGGTCGGGTGCAGTGTCAGAGATGACCACTTCAACAATTCCTAACTGTACTTAACATTTTACAAACAAAAGACAAAGTTTTCAAAGAAAACAAGTGATAATCTGTTTAACTAGTTGACAATTTTATTTAAAAGCAGCCAAAATTTCAATATTTTATCAGTTTAATTATAATGCTGAAGACGTCTAAAAGAACCAATTCTGGGGCTTGTGGCTCCCCAATCAGTGTATCTTCTGTACTCTCCAGGTCTCAGATAAAACTGACGTCCTCTATAATTGGGTTCTTCATAAAACATCCAATATCCATCATATACTTGGCAAGAATAGATATCATGGTGGCGGAATCTCTCATACACATGAGGACAGTCATCATGGAAATCCATCATCTGACCTCTGAACTCTTCTTTCTCATAAATTCTGATTCTGAATGATCCTTGATGCTGTTTGAAGAAATATACTGTTACCATGCATAAATCCTTTTGGCGGAAAGTAGAAAATCTTGATTTTCACACTTAGAGGCAATACACACTTGGTGATTGCTGTTACTTAAAGTCTTATATTAGTGTAATGGTTACAGTGTGTAGAAGTAGACCCTTGGTGAAGTTTCTCCGAAGGAATGCTCTTAACCATCCTAGCAATACCCTGACCATCCAATCACATATCTCCAAACTTGCGCACCAATGGCACTTGTCCCTTTAGCATAGTCAAATGATAGTTCCACTTCTACTGACTTAATTGCAACAGAAGGATAATTACAGATACTAATCCTGTATCTGTAGCTCGCTCACAATCTCTGAGTGATCTTTCTGGGAGGATCTATCTCCAGATCTCATCTCACACTTTCACATACACACTCTTCACATGGTACCCTACTGGTTATCAACTTGGCCTTTCTCTATCTCTTGCAGCCAAACCAGCATGCTCCTCATTCACCTCCCAGACTACTAGGCCTCCACTTATTCTTGTATTAAGTCTCATTTTATTCTTGCCCTTGCACACTTCCACGAGGTGCCATACGTACATGGTTATATGGACACACCTCTGCCCCACCAAGATGCCTTGCAATGCTTTTAATGCTCCAACGTCCATTGCCAAGTCATACATAAGGCTTTACAAAAACTACTTCCCACCTAGCACCTCTTCCTTCTGCAGGATTCTGGAAACACCATTATTGGTCTTAAAAACAATTTGTGGATAATGTTAACGGCATGAAAAACGGCCGTTGTATTTAGATTGAGTGTCGAAAAACGGAAAATAGAGAGTGTCAAACAGCGGCCGTTGCTGCACTAAAAACAGCATTGATTTCAATGCACTACGGCCGGAAATAATTGACAGCCGTTGTTCAATACACTGTGTGCTTTGATTTAAATGCAGCACATTATTTTATGACAAGAACTGCTTTTGTTTTAATTGCTAACGTTCTTTTCATCTAAAATATGTTGCATGAACTTAGCCTAAAAGTGTACCTGTTGTTATACAAAACTTTTGACATGTCATAGAGACATGTCAAAAGTTTTGACCGGTCCAGGTTTTCATGTCAGACCCATACCGATCAGGAGATAGAGCAGGGAGAAGACGTGCGTCCACTCTCCACTCTGATTTTAAAAAAAGAGTTGGACTGATAATGGACTCCTATAGAGCCCAACTCTTTTCTTTAACTCAGTGCTGCAGCTGCGGTCCTCTCCCCGCTCTATTGATCAAAACTTTTGCAGAAGAAGAAAGGGTTCTCCAAGCTATACTACCCTTTTAGATCAACAATATTTGTAACATTTTGGTTGGCAGAAATTTATATTCTGATCAAATTATAGTCCAAGGATAAAAATTTCAAGAGACTGACCTGAGGGCTTATACGACCAGACCTAATGGAGTCATTATAACCCATCCACTGCTGGAAGTCAGGATATTCTCCTCTATGGAGATAGTACTGGTGTCCTCTGTAGTTGGGATGTTCATACAGGATCCAGTTTCCACTATCTACACGAATAGAGTTACACCGTCTGAAGTATGAGGACAAGTCGGAGCATTCAGAGTTACACTCATAAGAGCGGCCCTGGAAATTCCTGTCCTCATAAAAGATAATCTGTAAAATTAAAATGTAATATAAGCATAACAATAATTCAAATAGAAGCAATCAGAATTAGACCAATTAGACCATGAATATGGCTATGTTCACCCCACGTTTTTTCAGCTCTGTTTAAAATGACAACCGTAATTTTGAGTCTAAAATAACGGATGTCATTAAGCAGCCTGTCCTCCCCTTAGTACAATGATGGCTGTTGTTACATTATTCTAGTTTGGGTTTACTAATTGTCCTTTGGATGTGGCTTAATTGAAAAGTCCATTGAATTTAATAGTAAAAACGGAGAAAGAACGGTGTGTGAACAACTAAGAAAAAACCTCCGCTGTTTGCTAAAGAAGTCCAAAAATAATGATCATGTTCATTATTTTGACGTCCACAGTAAAAACGTCCGTTATTCAATACATTGTGCACATTGAACGTTCGTCTTTCCATTGACTTCAATGCATTGCCATTACAGTCAGTTAAATAGCGGCAATAACGGACTTTTTTTAAATATCAAAATCAGCCACCTTTTCTCTATTTTTGACGTTGTGTGAGTATAGCCTAATAAAGCAAACACCAATAATTTGATACATTAACCATGTCACTACTTACTGCTTACATAAAAATTCTACACCATATTGTAAAAATCATTCACATGTTCTGTAGTTGCCAATGCTATGCATAAGCTCATATTTCTATCATATTATTGCTTCACTTTGTGTTGACATGGTGAACTGTGAACATGGAAAACAGTAAAAGTGTCATGTACAATTTGAAGTGGAATCTTAAGACATATACAGGGGTTAGTCGTCTTAAAATTGATAGCTTTACTCCTTTCTCCAGGCCATCTATATGAGATTGATGAGGATCTGTTCTGACCACCAACTGCTAATCAACTATTTAAAATGTTTACTACCTGTTTGACGTTTGCTACTGCTCGCCATTGCACTCTTCATGGTGTTAGTAGCAACAATGCCAGGTACCTCAGTGCTAGCCTTTGGTTATCCAGTGGTTATCCAGGATTAGAAAACCATAGCTCCTTTCTTCCAGAAACAGTACCATACCTGTGCTCAGGTAGTGTGTTTTATTACTAGCCAGCTTTATGCAATCCAATAAAGCTGAACTGGATTACCACACAGAAATTCATGATAAGGGCGACTTCTGCTTAAACACAAGGTGACCAGCCTAATGAAGTACTGTAAAGAAGAACTGTGCAACATCCTTCTGTTTTATATAAAACACTACTAAATACTACTACTAGATAATTTCTTACCTTTCCCATTTTGTTTTACGTGTTAGCTGATTCTGTTCAGTCTTCTCCGGTAACTGGCAGAGGTCTATATATACCTCCCCTATTGTATAGAGAACTTGCTGACCTTTTGCCAACTAATTGGAATCAGTAGCTGTGTGCCCCTAACTGAAGTTTTGTTCGTTAGGTCTATTGTAGAATATATGCTTACTAGAGATGAGCGAACACTACTTGATCCAGTAACTATTTGGTGGAGTATTGCATTATTCCATAGATTGGTTTTCGATTGAATATCCAAACGAAGATTTGAATCTTAACGAACTGCATTTAACAAACTGAACTTATATTAAGTAAATATAAACTAAAAGAGGTAGTGGTAATAACGATCGCCAGCAGTAATACCGCTACAAAGATTTACGCATCGGCTGTTGTTATTAACATCCATACAGAACAAGGAATATTGAGATGATGAATTGTACATCAAAACTGTGGGTGATAAAGTTGTGCAGATGTACATAATTCATCACCTCAATATTCCTTGTTCCGTATGGATGTTATTAACATTATGAATGACAGACTGGAAAGACAGCGTGCACCCGTCAGCCTACATCTACTAGTTCTTCTGTCACCAACCTGTCTATGCTAAGTCCTCACTAGTTTGGCAGAACCCACCATCCAGCAGGCCTGCGAACTCCTTACCAGATCGGCAGAATCCACCATCCAGCAGTCAGAGCACAAGACAGACAGCAGAGTGTGGTGAGAGTTAAAGGGGTTATCCAGTGTGGGGACACTTTCTGGGGGGGACCGGGGAGGAGGTGGCTGAAATAAAAGACGTCCACTCACCTCCCCGGTTCCAGCGGCGGGTCACTCATCGCGGCGCTCCGGTCCCCGGTTCCTGGACGCTTCCTGGTGTCTGACACCGCCCGAGACGCTACGTCTCAGGGCCGCTCAGCCACTCAGTGAAGGAGGCGGGATCCGTTTGAAGTCCGCTCAGATCCCGCCTCCTTCACTGAGTGGCTGAGCGGCCCTGAGACGTAGCATCTCGGGCGGCGTCAGACACCAGGAAGTGGCCGGGAACCGGGGACCGAAGCGCCGCGATGAGTGACCCGCCGCTGGAACCGGGGAGGTGAGTGGACTTCTTTTATTTCAGCCACCTCCTCCCCAGTCCCCCCCAGAAAGTGCCCCCATGCTGGAGCACCCCTTTAACCCCTTAGTGACCGCCATGCTGCCTTTTCACGGCGGCCACTAATGGGTTTTATTCCGATGCGTACGCCTTTTAACGGCGGGCGCATCGGAATAAATTACCGCCCGGCGGCGGCTGCAGGACGGGGGATCAGCGGTCAGTGTGACCGCTGACACCCTCCTGTAACTGCCCGGAGCGGAGGATTCTCCGCTCCGGGCAGTTTAACCCGTTAAATGCCGCTGTCAAACCATGACAGCGGCATCTAACGGGTCCCGTTGGATCCCGGACGGCGCCGTGGTTCACTTACATGATCGCGATGTCCCGCGGCGCCGTCCGGGGTCCCGATGTCTCCATGGTGATTCCGGGGTCCTAATGAAGGTCCCCGGGGTCACCATGGAGATGCCTCATGCTGACAGGGGTGGCCGCGGCTATTGCCTGTCAGCATGAGGCATGATACAATACATTGCAGTACATCAGGTACTGCAATGTATTGTATCAGTGATCTAAGTATTTTACACTAGTGTACAGTAATGTACACTAGTGTAAAAGTAAAAAAAAGTGTGCACCAAACACAACACAGCCCCCCCCCAGCCCCCCCCAATAATAAAGATGCATTACATTCCCCATACACTATAAAACATTACATAAAAGTGATCAAAAACACAAATCCTATACATATTTGGTATCGTTACGTCCGTAACAACCCAATCTATAAAACTATATCAATAATTATATCGCACGACACACGCTGTAAAAAAAAAATAAAAAAAACAGTACTAGAATAGCTGTATTTTATCAATCCACTTTAGAAAATACGTCATAAAAGAGATCAAAAAGTCATATACATATAAAACTTGGTATCAATAGAAACTACAGATCTTCCCGCAAAAAATAAGCCCAAAACCAGCTCTGTCGCGCAAAAGATGAGAACGCTATGGATCTTGCAATGCAGGGACAGTTTTTGTGGGTTTTGGCTAGGAAGATAGTTTCTATTGCGCCAAAGCGGTAATAGTTAAAAAAAACTATACAAATGTGGTATCGCCGTAACTGTAGCGACCCAGAGAATACATGTATTATGTTATTAGTGACCGCCGATACGGATTTTTACGGCAATCACTAATGGGGTCTATTCTGCTGCCATCAGCTCTTTATGGCGATGGTGCAGAATAGTGCAGCGGCGCCGGTAATGCCTGCAGCCCCCTCCTCTCAGCTATCGGAGGTAGCTGAGGGGTTGGGGGAGAGTGTGGGGTCAGTCCCGGCCAGTCCACTCACCGGTGATCGCCGTTATTATCAGTATAAAGGCGGCTACCGGTAACGGGCATTGCCAGCGCAGCTGAACGCTTTCATCTCTTCTCACCGTGAATCCACAGTGAGAGGAGATGAAAACATGTCCCCCCATCCCCAGAATTAACCCTAGTGACCTGGCCACTGACCCTCCCCTCCCAGGGCGGCCATCTGATCCAAGATGGCCGCCGTCATCACTGTGAACAGACTCTGTTCACAGTGATGGATTCCTAAAAATGATCCAAGCTTCATTCTCTCCACCACCGGAGGTGGCGGAGAGCATGGGGCAATGATCGGTGACCACCCGGTGTGGTCCTAGTACAAGTGATCAGCGGTATATACTATATACCACTGATCGCTTGTTCCAAATGGTGCCGGCACTTTTTTACGCCTGTCACCAAAGTCAAGTGCCCTGGATTACCCGTAACCACCCTGGATTACTTGTAACCACCCCAGATTACCTGTAACCACCCCAAATTACCCATCACCACCCCAGATTACCCGTAACCACCTCAGATTACCCGTAACCACCCCAGATTGCCCGTAACCACCCCAGATTGCCCGTAACCACCCTAGATTGCCTGTAACCTCCTCAGATTGTCTGTAACCTCCCCAGATTGTCTGTATCCACCCCAGACAGCCCATAACCATCCCAGACAGCCCATAACCATCCCAGACAGCCCATAACCATCCCAGACAGCCCATAACCATCCCAGACAGCCCATAACCACCCCAGACAGCCCATAACCACCCCAGACTGCCTGTCACCACCCCAGAATGCCCGTAATCTCCCCAGATTGCCCGTAATCTCCCCAGATTGCCCGTATCCCCCCCATAGCCCATAACCATTCCAGACAGCCCGTAACCACCCCAGATTGCCACAGACTGCCTGTAACTACCCCAAATTGCCTGTAACCACCACAGATTGCTCGCAACCACCCCAGATTTCCCGTCACCACCCCAGATTTTCCGTCACCACCCCAGATTGCCCGTTGCATCCCCAGATAGTCAGTGAACACCCCCAGATTGCCCGTCACCTCCCCAGATAGCCAGTAACCACCCCTAGATAGCCAGTAAACACCCCAAGATTGCCCATAACCACCCCATACAACCAGTAACCACCCCAGATTGCCTGTGACCACCCCAGATTGCCTGTGACCACCCCAGATTGACCGTAACCACCCCAGATTGACCGTAACCACCCCAGATTGACCGTAACCACCCCAGATTGGAACAGACTGCTCGTAACCACCCCAGATTGCCCATAACCCCAACAGATTGCCTGCTGCCACCTCAGATAGCCAGTAAACACCCTGAGATTGTCTATTACCACCCCAGATAACCAGTAAACACCCACATATTGCCTGTAACTAAAATGACACTCCTTCTCTTCTGAGCCCTGCTGTGTGCCCATACAGTGGTTTATGCCCACATATGGGGTACCATTGTACTCAGGAGAACCTCCGTTACAAGTTTTGGGGTGCTTTTTCTCCCTTGTTCCTAGTGAAATTGAGAAATTTCTAACTAAACAAACATGTTATTGAAAAAATTCAATTTTTTTTCATTTTTACGGTCTAGTTTTGAATACTTTCCTCCAATACCTGTGGGGTCAAAATGGTCACCACACCCCAAGATAAATTCCTTGAGGGGTGTACTTTCCAAAATGGGGTGATTTTGGGGGGGAGGGTTCTATTCTGTAGACATTACAGGGGCACTGCAAACGCACCTGGCGCTCAGAAACTTCTTCAGGAAAATCATGCACTGAAAATGCTTGGCGCTCCCTCCCTACTGAGCCCTGCTGTGTGCCCACACAGTGGTTTATGCCCACATATGGGGTACCGTTGTACTCAGGAGAACCTGCCTTACATATATTGGGGTGAGTTTTCTCCCCTGTTTCTCGTGAAATTGAGAAATTTCAAACTAAACAAACATGTTATTGGAAAAATTCTATTTTTTCATTTTTACTGTCTTCTTTTGAATACTTTCCTCTAATATCTGTGGGGTCAAAATGGTCACCACACCCCAAGATGTATTCTTTGATGGGTGTACTTTCCAAAATGGGGTGACTTTTGGGGGGGTTCTATTCTGCTGACACTACAGGGGCTCTGCAAACGCACCTGGCGCTCAGAAATTTCTTCAGCAAAATCTGAACTGGAAATGCTAATTGGCGCTCCTTCCCTTCTGAGCCCCGCTGTGTGCCCACACAGTGGTTTATGCCCACATATGGGGTATCGTTCTACTCAGGAGTACCTGCCTTACATATATTGGGGTGAGTTTTCTCCCCTGTTCCTCGTGAAATTGAGAAATTTCAAACTAAACAAACATATTATTGGAAAAATTCAATTTTTTCATTTTTACTGTCTTCTTTTGAATACTTTCCTCTAATACCTGTGGGGTCAAAATGGTCACCACACCCCAAGATGTATTCTTTGATGGGTGTACTTTCCAAAATGGGGTGACTTTTGGGGGGGTTCTATTCTGCTGACACTACAGGGGCTCTGCAAACGCACCTGGCGCTCAGAAATTTCTTCAGCAAAATCTGAACTGGAAATGCTAATTGGCGCTCCTTCCCTTCTGAGCCCCGCTGTGTGCCCACACAGTGGTTTATGCCCACATATGGGGTATCGTTCTACTCAGGAGTACCTGACTTACATATATTGGGGTGAGTTTTCTCCCCTGTTCCTCGTGAAATTGAGAAATTTCAAACTAAACAAACATATTATTGGAAAAATTCAATTTTTTCATTTTTACTGTCTTCTTTTGAATACTTTCCTTTAATACCTGTGGGGTCAAAATGGTCACCACACCCCAAGATGTATTCTTTGATGGGTGTACTTTCCAAAATGGGGTGACTTTTGGGGGGGTTCTATTCTGCTGACACTACAGGGGCTCTGCAAACGCACCTGGCGCTCAGAAATTTCTTCAGCAAAATCTGAACTGGAAATGCTAATAGGTGCTCCCTTCCTTCTGAGGCCTGCTGTGTGCCCATACAGTGGTTTACGCCCACATATGGGGTACCGTTCTACTCAGGAGAACCTGCATTACAAAATTTGGGGTGCATTTTCTCTCATGTTTATTATGAAAATGAGATACTTTAATCTTAACAAATATATTATTGGAAAATTTCTATTTTCCATTTTTTTCCGGCCTAATTGTGAATACTTTCCTCCAGCCCCTGTAGGGTTAAAATGCTCATTATACCCCTAGATTAATTCTTTAAGGTGTCTAGTTTCCAAAATGGGGTCACTTATGGGGGTTTCCAGTATACAAGCCTCCTAAATCAACTTAAAAAAAGAACTGGTCCCTAAAAAAATCAGTTTTGGAAATTTCATGAAAATTTGATAATTTGCTGATACATTTCTAAGCCCCGTAACACCCTAAAAAAGTGAAATATGTTTACGAAATGAAGCCAGAATAAAGAGGACATATTGATAATGTGACTTACTAACTAATTTTTGTCATGTGCCTTTTTTTTTTAGAAGCAAAGAATTTCAAAGTTCGTAAAGTGCAAAATTTTCAAATTTTTCATTATATTTTGATGTTTTTCACAAAAAACACACAAGACAGTGACCAAATTTTGCCACTAACATAAAGTACCATATGTTACGAAAAAACAATCTCAGAATCGCTAGCATACGTTAAAGCATCACTGAGCTATAAGCGCATAAAGTGAGACAGGTCAGATTTTGAAAAATGAGCCTGGTCATTAAGGCCCAAACAGGATTGGTCCCTAAGGGGTTAAACACCAACCCTCTTTACTTCCTATTGTATTGTGCTTAAAAAAACATAACCCATCTCCTTAACATTGACTGTGTTTAGAGCGCTGAGGCAGGCCAGCATGGACGGCGCTGTTACTGGCGTGTATAGAACCAGATTTGGAATACTTTCAATGTTTGCACAGTAAATATATATATATATATATATATATATATATATATATATATATATATATATATATATATAATATGTCTGTATATACAAGTGTTCCTATTCAGCTTCAACAAAAGTATCTATCAGCATATTCAGCTGCAACCAAATATAGTGAGCTAACATAGTGTTATTTCTGTCATTCATAAATTTACCGGCTATTCAACTTTATAGTAGTTCCAAATTGCAGGTAAATGTATGAATTAAATTGTATATTTTTATATTTATATTTACATTTTAGTTTTGCTATTGTAAACTAAAAATAGCAAAATTAGAAGGAAAATATGCTGTATAAAGTAGATATAAACTAAAAGGACTGGCATTATTGCATTAGACGGGATTCCCTTACATTACAACACGAAAGTCCTATTAGTTTATATTTACTTAAAGCGTAACTGTCATGTTTCTTTTATTGCAGAAATCAGTAGTATAAGCGATTTTAAGAAACTCTGTAATAGGTTTCATCAGCCAAAAAAGCCTCCTTCTGTACTCAAGAAGCAATCTCCCAGCCTCCCCCCCTGACTTCTTATCTGTGCATTATCAGGCAAACACGTCTTCATTACAGAGAAGCCAGTGAAGACAGGCTCTGCTCTCTCCATTGTAAGCTATGAAGGGGGGAGGGGCTGAGGGAGATGAGGGAGCAGGAAGAGGTGACATGAAGGTCAGCTGTTTGTAGACTCTCTGGGCACCTAAAACGCTAAATTCAGGTGTCAGAAAGGTCAGTGCTTATCTATGAACTTACTGAGAGAAGATCGCAGGGTGTTGTGCTTTGCAGAAATCCTCTGTGCTCAGTCACTCCTAACAGCCCCTCCCCTCTCCATAGCCACATAATGGAGACAGAAATCCTGCTTCATTTGATGTGAGGGGGGAGGCTGGGAGATTGCTTTTTCAGTACAGAAGGAAACTCTTTTGGTACATAAAACCTATTACAGAGTTTCTTAAAATCGCTTGTACTATTGATATTTAATGTTTTCAGAAAAATGACCCTGAAATGACAGTTACGCTTCAATACAGCAAATTTTCATTTCAGTTTTGCTTTTGTAAATGAAAAACAACAAAATTAGTATGACAATTTGCTGTATTAAGTAAATATAAACTAAAACAGGTAGCGGTATTACTTATCGCTAATACCGCTACCACTGATAGTGGCTAAATAATGTGATTTGGGTGTGTTAGATGCACCCAGGCACGTTTCCCCTGCTATCCCAGTTGCATTCCAGAGGTGTTTGCATCATTTTTTGAGGTGTCAATGTCGACTTAATGACCTCCAATGATCAAATTTAGGTTTCCAGGCAATGAGCATGCATCTCCCATTGACTTTAATAGAATTCAATATTTGGTCGAATTGTCGAGGATTATGGAGTATTCAAATTGAATTTTAAAGCCTTCAAGCATTTTACTACTGGTTCATCTCTAGTGCTTACTCTTTTGCCTTAAAAATTTCTTATAGCCTAGTATAGGAAATGACAAGAAAGCTAAGCACATTTTTTTTTTTTATTGCATATATGTTCTCAATGGTTGTACACTCCCACTGTAGTATTTATTACTGACTGTAGTATTTACTATTGACAAATAAAAATAAAAATAAACATAAATTTAAAACAAAAAAACAGATCTACTAATGTGATACCAATTATTGAGGACACCATTTATTTTCAAACCCTATGATATTATAGTTTTGTACAATAGTGAAAATTGAGAATGACTTTTATTGGCAAGTAGCTGTTATTTACTTTGAAAAGTGCAAATATGTTGCTAAATCCCTGATATTTTATATGAGGTTCTGTGCCCCCAAAGGAATTGCACTTTTTTAATTCACTACATAACACAAGGAGACAGTGTCAGTTTAGAAGATTTGGAGTTTTGGTTTAGGAGATACAGACAGTAAATACATATTTTTAATTGAAACCTAAATAAAGAGATGATTTTTATGGTGCTGAGAAGTGGGAAATGTAATTAGTTTTTGGCAATCTGAAATTGCTGTCTAAGAAATTGCTGTGTCCTCCAGGATTTTAATACATGACGGCTTAGTGTGTTTCTTCCATTTTCTAATAATTGTGTGAACAGTTGATGCTTTTGCATGAAACTGCTTGCCTATTGTCCTGTAGCCCTTCCCAGCCTTGTTCACATCTACAATTTTGTCCCTGGTGTCCTTGGACAGCTCTATGTTTTTAGCCGTGGTGGAGAGATTGAAATATGAATGATTGAGTGGACTTTTTTTTTTTTCTACAGGTAAAAGGTTCAAACTGCAGGGTAGGAGGAGCTTTTTATAGAAAAACTAACAGGTCTATGAAAGCCAGAATTCTTGCTGGTTGGTAGATCATCAAATATTTATTTTACAATAATTATGTGCAATATAACGCACATTAATTATTTAAAAATAATTTAATGTGATTTTCTGGATTTTTTTTTTTAATATATTCTGTCTCTCACATTTGGGCTATTTACACTCCATTAGAGACTGGTCTCTGCCCGGATCATCCGGGACGGTACTTAAGTGCCAGCCGGATGATCTGTCCAGCCGCGGAACTCCGATGCGGGCGCATCAGCGCGCGCCCGCATCAGAGCTTTCCATAGCACACAGTGAAGCAAGCAACACTAATTAATGTAATGTAAGAGAAGAAAAATCCAGGCTGTAATTACATATTATATGAACAAAACACAACAATCACTGAACTCAGGGAGAACAGCGAAAAAATCCAATGAAGTACTCATTTACGAGTCTCCACTGATTGCCCCCTACAAAATTTGAATATGCAAAGAAGGGGTCCGTGGAGCCTTAGTTGCGTGTCTCAAAACACGGGAATAGCCAGATATCCCTCTCTCCAGAGAAGGAAGCCCATTGCCAAGGGGTGCTTTCTAGTGGGGAGAGCACCAAACAACCCTGATACGTAGTTCCACAGGTCCTCACTCTGTTGCGAGCTTTGGGGCCTAAATAGGGAAACATCAGGGTGGCCCCTGAAAGAGGGATATCTGGCTATTCCCGTGTTTTGAGACTCACAACTGAGGCTCCATGGACCCCTTCTTTACATATTATATGAAGAAACACTGGGTAACATTGATGTAGAAAAGGACTTAGGAGTTAATTTATCTATAGCAACCAATATCAGGCATCTGCTTCCAAGATAAATAAGATTAGGGAATGCATCAAATGGCATTGATGCACGTGACAAAGAAATTGTTCTACCATTGTACAAATCTGTAATCACTCAGCATATGGACATATGGACAATTGTAGACAGCTTTCGGCACCAGTGTAAAAGAAAGACATCATGGAGCTGGAAAACTTGGCTCAACCTAAATAGGGTAGTGTGAGTTTTATGTCTATGTGTGGTATTTCACCACAGGCGATATTACACCAGGAATGCTCCTCCACTGTTTATATCTTTTGATAGATCATGTCTTTTAATTTGATAGCAATTTTTCGCTATGCTGGTTGTTCTGTTTTCAGGATGTAAATTGGGCCTTTGTATTGCTTAATTCACGCACATTAATCTTAGGAACACAATTGTTACTGTCCTTTTTTTTTTTTTTTTTTTTAATTACAGGCCATATTTTCAACAATTTACTGCTATATGTCAAAATATAGCCATATAGGTATGATCATTTTAGATTTTATTTTTCTTAAAAAAAACACCACATGTTTTAAGTTGTAACATTTGGCCAGAGAAACTTAAAACATATGTATTCTGACATTTGATGTGATGTGTAAAATCTAAACTACTCACACACTGGGGGATGGTTACTGGCTTCCTCTCTGTCACATTTCTTCCCCCTTTGGCTGCTCTAGCTGCCCCCTGCACTGTTCTCTGTTGCTGCTGATTACATCTCCAGCTTCCTGTTTGGACCAGTGTCTGTGTGCTGCATATTCCTACAGTCCCCACAATGCCTTGTTTCCCTGGCCTGCCTTTGTAAACCTCCCACCTCCTCCTCCCACCCACAAACATGCCCACAACCCCGCCTTCCATCCCTAGCTCCTCTATTCCTCGCCTCGCTCCATCTATCCCCTTCCCACTGCACAGCTTAGTCCCCTACACAAGCAGTAATGGTAAATACTGACAATCCAGCCCCCTTATTTGGGTGTCCAGTGAATAAAAACTGCAGCCACCATTGTCTACTTTTAATATGGCCTGATGCTGAGGGTTGTGGTTGTGCAACCTGGAGTTGCACAGCTTGAAAAATTACTACCAGCATCTTGTCCAAGAGACAATGATGGTGGTAGTAGTTCTGGAAGCTCTGCAACTCCAGCTTACACACATACAACCCCCACCATCATGCAGCTGCAGATCTCCTTCACAATTACTCAGAAGCAGAGGAGACCTCGGGTACCAGATTCAGCTATAACTCATAGTCCAGCAGCTGACAGCAAGCAGCAACATCTTTCTGGAGCTTGAACTCGGCCAGGATCTTCCAGGGAGGATTGAAACAAACCCTTTCAGCTCCAGAAAGATGCTGCTGCTTGCTGTTAGCTGCTGGACTATGAGTTATAGCTGAATCTGGTGTCCGAGTTCTCCTCTGCTTCTCAGTCATTTCGGAGGAGAATCCTGTAGCATCAGACACCAGTGATCTACTAGCAGGCATCTGGCATTGAAAGGGTGCCAAATGCCTCCTATGAGATCTGTGACAACTGATGCTGCAAGCAGCTGCCGATCTCCAGGATGACTGAGAAGCAGAGGAGACTAAGATCGTGAAGAGGAGGGAGCCCAACAGATAATATAGTATGTATTCTAAAACTGAGCGGGCAGAGGAGGAGTGGGGCAGGCAGAGGAGGAGTGGGGCAGGCAGAGGAGGAGTGGGGTGGGCAGAGGAGAAGTGGGGAGGGCAGAGGAGGAGTGGGGCGGGCAGAGGAGGAGTAGGGCGGGCAGAGGATGTGTTGAGGGGCGGGTTTCCCTGTGACAGAGAGAAAATACATCACGTCTCAATATGGCACCTGTGGAACAGCACTGAAACGTGATGTGTTTCCTTCTTCCTGAACTACAGAACTTCCTGTGTGACTTTGATTCTTTGAAAAACGGGTAACATTACAGCTGTCCTAATGAGTGTAAATGGCAATGTTATATAACTTTCCTTTGTAAGTGCAGTGTTAAATTATGTAATTTGCCCGGAGTACCCCTTTAAGTCAACTTTACATGTATGTCTACTTATGAGAGCTTAGGCTTGATAAAAAAAAATGTCAATCTAATGTACAATTATATGTAAGGAAGAGTATTTTAGCACTATTAAACAGCCCTTTTAAAAGAAGGTTGTTTTGGATGCAAATACTCTTTAAGTTGAGATGACACCGCAGATAAAAATGATAAAATAACAATAGATTTGGAGTTCTTCAAGAATATTAATTCATAATGTATTTATTTTGTTTTCTACAATACAGTCATCTTTTTACTTGCATCTAATATCCATGTAATGTTTTAGGAGACAAATGCCAGGATTTCAGTAATTTTGATGGATATGATGGATGCGTCTGAAGGAGCCAATTCTGGGGTTTGTGGCCCCCCAGTCAGTGTATCTTCTGTACTCTCCAGGTCTCAGGTAATACTGACGTCCCCTGTAGTTGGGCTCCTCATAGAACATCCAGTATCCATCTTGTACTTGGCAGGAATGGATGTCATTGTAGCGGAATCTCTCATAGACATGAGGACAATCTTCACTGAATTCCATCATCTGACCTCTGAAATCTTCTTTCTCGTAGATCCTGATTCTGAATGATCCCTGATGCTAGTAATATTAAAAAAGATAGATTTACATATATACACTCAGAGACTAACAATGAGCTTTTTAAGCTACTAATTGTAAAAGCCACAGTAGCCTTTTTTTTTTATTACAGAAAAACACACAAAGATGCAATATAAAGAATATGGTAAAATATAAAATATATCCTTGTGTGGTGGTTTAGTAAAAGTAATAATCAAGCTATACTTACCTGACCTGCCCCCCCTCTAGTTCTCCTTGAGGTGTAGAGGTCCCTGGTCCTCTCAGCTTTTTATTCCTGTGATGTTGCGGCTGTGCAGGATCTGTCCCCTTTACTGAGGTCAGACACGGCTAAGGCCACTGAATGGCTGAGCAGAGCAATTTCTGCATGGAAGCGATGTCAAAGGAAGCAATAATAAGCTGAGAGGACTGCAGTGACTGCATAAGTGGGGGAGAGGGACGGGTGAGTATAGCTTGTTTATTATTTTTTCTTACACCACCAGCCAAGTGAGAATTTATTTTACTCCAACACAAGTCCTTTGTAGGGCTCATTGGGTTAATATAGTGAGATATGTAAATATGTATCCTATATTTATAAACACCAACCAGACTGCTGCTTTTAAAGTAACCTACAATGAGCAGTCAACAATAGCAAGTATAACAAAATTAGTTGAGATGAGAATACTCCTTTAATAAAAATGACTTATTACAGTGTTTATAGAGAAACTAAAATGGAAACAACTGACCTGAGGGCTTATGCGACAAGATCTAATGGAGTCATTATAACCCATCCATTGCTGGAAGTCAGGATACTCTCCTCTGTGGAGATAGTACTGGTGTCCCCTGTAGTTGGGGTGTTCATATAGGATCCAATTCCCACTTTCTACACGGATGGAGTTGCAGCGTCTAAAGTATGAGGACAAATCTGGGCATTCAGAGTTACACTCATAAGAGCGACCCTGGAAGTTTCTGTCTTCATAGAAGATGATCTACAAAAATGAAATAAGCATTATATTAAAATTGAGTACAATACAGTCAGGACCGTGTCAGCTTTACACAGGGGTGTATATATTACATCCATATTTACATATTCGTGGCAAAACTTAGAATACATAGTTTAAATATGCTCTGTACAATAAATAACTGATTCCCAATACCACAGTGCTAGTAAGAATCAAATACTATATACCCCCCCCCTCTTTACGGGCTTCTCCAATAACTGTTATGAAACCAGCTAATGCATCATGTATGCTCTGTGATATAAATCAGATTACAGTGCAGACAGCACATTCTCCTCTTTAATTTTTGTAATAGAAATATTAACTATAATTGGGAGGTTTGATAAGCGGGTATCAATTTTGTTCCTGGACCTAATATCCATATTACTCTTTACTACTACTAACCTTTAATAATGATAATTATTTTTATAAAAAATGATTGTACTGGCACGCCATTGAATGAGATACAAAACAAAAATGTTTCTGTTTAAGCCAGTATCAAAATATACTGTAAAATGAATAAATAGCATAAAAAAGTATAGTGTAGTCATTCTGTAAGAAAATATAAAAAAAAATCTTACCTTTCCCATTTTGCCTTAAGAGCCTTATGATCAACTAATCACTCTTAGTTTCTACTGTTAAATATCTGGCGGGTAGAGGCCTTTATATACATCCTCTAATGCATTTAGAACGTGCTGACATTTTGCCAGCTAATCAGAATAGAAAGCTTTGTTTCCATCACTGAAGATTGTTCAGCATTGTTGTAGTATTTTTGCTTATACTAAGTTTCAGAAGCTTCTCCCAGACCACTACACAGAAAGCTTTAACAAATGCCTTCATGCTAAAAGACAAAGTTGTGGAAGGGATGGTAAAATGTGGTAGCACATTTCAGTACACCAGCTGTTTCTTTAATTTCTCTGTAAAGGATGAATGTGAAATGCGTATTTTGCTGTTTTGCATATAATTGAGTCTACTGTTTCTACTGCTTTAAATGGGCTCTGTCATGAGAAAAAAACTTTTGACTTGTCAAAAAGACTGATACCACGACTGATCAGGAGAACAAGCTGGGAAAAATATGAGCATCACAAATTCACTCCCAGCTTTGCGTCATTTTCTGACCTACATTATAGACTTCCATTATACGGTTGTCCAGGTCATATAAAAGAAAGCCGGGAGCGAACATGCTGCGCATTGACTTCTCTTCGCTTGTCCTGATCAGTCACAGTATCAGTGCATCCAAAAACTAAATCAAGATCCTCTGAGCCTCTTTCACATAAAAATATATAGAAGGAATCCAGAGGAAATAAGGGAACATTTGTGGTTTTCTTTTTTCTTTTAATAAGATCTAAAAATTAGTTAACTAGTAAATTAGTGAGCACTACTGAATTTTTTCAATAGTGTATGAGTGACCATATGATATTAAACTGCATTCAATGTGACATTTGTCATTTTGCTATATTCATATTTTTATTCACCCATCATCATGTAATGTTTTAAGTTTGTAAAGAGTCAAGAAGTTACAAAGTGCAAAGAGATTGGTATATAAATCAGAAGCACCACCCACAAGCCATGCCTTCTGTTAAGTAACATAATCTAACAAACATATCATAACAGTGCATACATAAAGGCATAGGACATTGTGTACAACTAGATCAATACAGATGTACAGGCAGTATATGAACAGTATCAATTGTGATTTCAAATATACTATGACATGTTCAATCACTGGAATACACCTGGGTGTATGTAAAGGATGGGACCCTACTGTCAGGAATCTATCTAAAACCTACAGATAGAAATAACCTGTTGCGGTACGAGAGCTTACGCCCTAGGAGAATGGTGGAGTCCTTACCCAGAAGTCAGCTGTTGAGGGTATGTAAGATCGTGGATGAAACAACTGAAGTGACCCACTGGTTTGAAGAGATGGGTAACAGATTTATTAGCAGGGGTTACCCAAGAAAATTATAATAAAAGTAGAGAGAAGTATCACACAGGTGACAATTATTGTGAAAATACAAATAGAACAAAAAATGTGCAGAAGAGGATCCCATTCATAACAATGTTCAGTGAACAAAGTCTATTGCAGAAATAAGGAAACATTGGGGTGTAATAATACGTTTTGTTTCCAGAATGATGTTCCCCTCTTTCAGTTCCCCCTCTCTTCTCATATAGGAGAGTGTGACCAGGAGGCTAATATATGTAGTTGTTTTATTGTTCATGGAAAAATAGCTAGTAGACTTAGGCTATGTTCACACTACGTATATGTCCGGCCGCATATTTTCCGCGGCTGGACATATACGTATGAAACTCCGGCCGGGACTTTACGCAAGTTGCGGCCGGATACGTACGGACTGCAAACTTACGCTTCCTGAGCGCTCTTCGTACCGATCTGACAGCGGTCGTTTACTTGGAAATCTTCGCCTAGCCCCGGACACCCCACAGAACCTTTTGGATCGGCACAAAAAGCTTTCAAAATTAAGAAATCACCACTACGTACGGGACCGCATGTAACGCTACTGGCGTAAGTTACGGCATTTCCGTCCCGAAACAATGGTCTGGTTCATTTTTTACGCGCCGCATACGATACGGGCGTAAGTTCGTACGTAGTGTGAACTGTGCGGCCGTAGATCGTATACTTTACATTGTACGCAAACTACGTAAGTTTCCGGCCGCTTATTCACGGAACGCGCTACGGCCGGAAACTTACGTAGTGTGAACCTAGCCTTATACTGTATACCCTGGCAGTTACAAACCAGCCAATCAGCTTTAATTTTACAAGAACAGTTAGGAAATGGAGTCTTTAGACTCTATGAATAATTGTCCTTAGCATTCAATCAGATTTTAGCTTTCATCTTTCCAAAGCCTGTTTTAAAAAGAAGACATCACTCTGATCGATTGCTGTGTTGGTTACTGCTCCACTGTACCTCCAAGGCTATGTTCCCATGATGGGATTTTATCTGGAAAATTATTTGCAGCCATCATTTTTATTAGACGGACACAAATAATGAGACAAGCGAAGCTTTTGTTTACTTTTGCAGCAAAGTCTGGGTTTGTCTGAACCAAATCTTAAAAGAATCGCAATAACAGCTTATTGATTGCAGCTATAATATTGAGACTATAGAGGCACTATTGACATGAACGCCACCTCAAAATTGTATGTTTTTTTTTTTGCTGCAAAAAAATAAGTTTTTAATGTCCAATTGACTTCAGTGGGAGAAGTGTCCAGACCTCAATTTTGAAAGCAGGACTTAAAATGAAGTGACATGTCACTTTTTAGGAGGTTTTGTGCTTTTGCCAGGCATTAAAATGCGCTTTTTCAGCAAAACCACTCTGAAAAACTTATCAAAAATTGTGCCAGAAAAGTGTTTTAAAGGACAACTCCCACAATACAATTTTTCCAAATAAAGTAAACCAATTGTGGTATATAACTTTCTGTCCTACCAGACACTGTTTGCGCTTTAAATCGCAGCTTTCTTGGTCCCCGTCAGCAGCCCGGGCTCCGGTTCAAATTTCCTCTCACTTCCAGGTTTCGGGAGCGTAGCGCGTGATGACGTCACGCGACGCGTCCCATAACCCATTGCGGTTCAATAGTAGTCCTATTGGCTGTCCCAGTACGCCCCCTCATCTTGTATTCCTCCCCCCTCATCTAGTATTCCTCCCCCCATCTCTAGTATTCCTCCCCCCTCCTCTAGTATTCCTCCCCCCTCCTCTAGTATTCCTCCTTCCTCAAGCCCGCCCCTAGAAAACTCCCTAACGTACTTATAGTAATGCACAGCAGAATTCTCTTCTGAGCATGCTCGGCCGGGCAGTTTCCATTGGACAAAAGAGATCACATGGCCATTCTCTTTACCAGCCAATCGGAAAGCGCCTGTGACGTCATCGGGTGACGTGGGCGGGGGGGGGGCGTTCAGAGGAGATGAAGCACAGCCCAGGGGGTGGAATCAGCACAGTGACGTGGGCAGGGGGGCCGGTCAGAGGAGATGGAGCACAGCCCAGGGGGTGGAATCGGCACAGTGACGTGCTCGTCACCAAAATGGCGGATCCCGGGCTACACGGTGACGACGCGGCATACGCAATTCTACAGACTTGATACTTCCTGGTGTGGGTGAGTGTTACTGAAAACACTGTAATGCTTGCAAATCGATAATAGAAGTACATTGCAGAGTTATATAACTTTGCAATGTGCTTTTATTACTGAATAAAAGATTTTCATGGCACTTGTCCTTTAAACAACCGTGTAAACAAACCCTTAGAGAGTCTTACTGCAGGAATCAGTAATTAGTGGTAGTTGCGGTCTCAGTGACTCGCAGGGCCAAAGGCAGGCAGGCTTAAGATTTATTTAGTCCTTACTTGCCCAAAACAGGTATGGCTGCATTAGCATCAGTGTAAGTGACCCCACAGGGCCTAGGAAAGAAAGTTGAAGGTGGTGACACCAGCAGCACTCTCTTGGATCCAGTATTGCCTATAATTGTCAGTTAATTGTGGAAGCATTAGCAAAAGCAGCACTCTTTTTGACCCAGTGGGGCCTAGAAAAGGAAATAGATGGATCCTGCCGATTAAAGGCTACAAGTTCGGCTACTGGCTAGTGTGGAGCTGGAACTCTATGTTAACCAATCCAGGACTGCAGGCTGGCTGGTCAAAACATGACAATGAATCTTACAGGTGGCTGCACCCTGTTGCCACGAGTAGCAGATTATAATAGGTCATTTTCAGGTGGGCCAGGAGCTCCTTGGGGCCCATGGCCACCCAAACAGACTCATAATTTCCTTGGTGTGTGTGTGTGTGTGTGTGTGTGTCTGTGTGTGTGTCTGTGTGAGGAAAGGGGGTATTTTGTTGTAATTTGGGGTCTGAATTAATTTTGGGGTCCAGTGTCTGTATTTAGGGGTCTGATTGAGGTCTGGAACAATGTGGTGAATTGAATTACACCATGCTAATGCTGCCATAATTGGGGGGCCTAAGCTTGGTGAACAGCCCAGGGCCTATAGTTAAGTTAATCAGCCACACCTGCTGCTAACCCCACAACCTCTTGTGCCTCAGCCTCTTCCACCTTCACTTCTAGTTCTGATGCTGCCACTGATCATACTCTGAAAAGGGCCGTACGGACTTTGTACGTTTGGACATTTTGAATTTTTCAATAGGAAAATTAATTGTTGCTTCACATGGTTAAATTGAACCAGAATAGTTGGATGATTGCTTTATAATCATTCTTTTAAGAAAGCATTGAAAATGTCACAGGTGATTTAAAGTTTTAAATTGAATCAGGATAGGCAGGAAACTCATTTATAATCACATTTTGTATCATTAAAGATACTGCTTTTACAAAGAACTGAAGATGTTACCTGACAGGAGAGTTGGATGACTGGCGTATAATCATGTTTTTTATCCTAAAGGACAACATTTTTATAAAGCACTGAAAATGGCACCTGACTGGTGATTCAAAAGGTTAAATTGAATTGGGATAATTGGATGATTAATGTATATTAATTTTATTTTATCCTAAAAGAAACAGCTTTTAGAAAGCAGTGAATATGCCAACTGTCAGGTGATTCAAGGGGTTAAAATCACCCAGGAGAGCTGTGGTTACCATGTAATGTCAAACAAAGTGACAGGAGCAATTTTTACAGTTTTACAGATTACACAACTACTTTCCTCAAAAACTTTCTTATATCTCTAACTAATCAACCTTCTCTCTTCCTGCCTCTCTCTGCCTCTCTCTACCTCAACCTATCCCTTTCTCCACAATGTTCATGTGTTCAGTTCACTGATCAGGAGCTGAGTGGCAGGCTGACGGCATGTTCCTATATACACACTGAAGGAGGAAGTGTGACATTGCAAGGGGGTGGCTTGCAGACAATTCTCCAGCTGCAATGAATTATGGCTAATCCCTTGCACCCACGCTTTTGATGGGATAATTGTACGGTATAATGTGCGTTTACCATCTGTAAAAACTTGTTCCAAATTTTTCTGCCTTTAGGATTATCTAATGAGGTGTACTACCTGCTACTGCCAAACAAAAGTAAAAAATAAAGCGGCAGATTTATCAAAACTTTTTCTTTCATACTCTTTTCATAAATCATATTGGAAGCTGTAGATACAGTACAGAACACAGTGAGAGAGTGCTGCACACTATGCAGGGCCGGCGTCAGCACCTGGCATACTCGGGCAAGTGCCGGGGCCCACAGCCGCCCAAGGGGCCTCCGACACTTGCCCAAGCAGTGAGACAGACCCCCGCCGCATCACCGACCCCCGGGGGAGCGGGTGCTGCCGACACCAAGTCCGGGGGAGGGCTGGAGGGGCTGGGGAAGGACCTGCCGTGTTTGCTGCACTGGGGAAGGACCTGTGGTGACGTCATAAGGGGGCGGGACTGAGAATGGGAGAGGCTGCATATGGATGAAGGACCTGTGGTGACTTCATAAGGGGCGGGGCTGATAACGGGAGAGTCTGTATATGGATGAAGGACCTGTGATCATTGTCATGTGACATGAGGAGGCGGGGCTCACCAATACCTTCCCTTTGTATGCTGTGAGTTTTAGTCCTTCTCTTATATCTCCTTCTGTAATGGCCTCTGATCTCCCATAATAACAGGCTGTCCATGCTGGGAGTTGTAGTCCTATTATATCTCCTCCTGTAATGTCCTCTGATATCCCATAATAACAGGCTGTCCATGCTGGGAGTTGTAGTACTCCTCTTATATCTCCTCCTGTAATGTCCTCTGATATCCCATAATAACAGGCTGTCCATGCTGGGAGTTGTAGTACTCCTCTTATATCTCCTCCTGTAATGTCCTCTGATATCCCATAATAACAGGCTGGACATGCTGGGAGTTGCAGTCCTATTATATCTCCTCCTGTAATGTCCTCTGATATCCCATAATAACAGGCTGGACATGCTGGGAGTTGTAGTCCTATTATATCTCCTCCTGTAATGTCCTCTGATATCCCATAATAACAGGCTGGACATGCTGGGATTTGTAGTCCTATTATATCTCCTCCTGTAATGTCCTCTGATATCCCATAATAACAGGCGGGACATGCTGGGAGTTGTAGTTCCCCCTGGTATACCTCATGTAATGCCTCCTGATTGTAACTCCATTCTGGCCTCCTCTATAGTGAACAAGCTAGAATACAGACTCCAGGGGGACGACTTCCTTCTAGCACCTCCATTCTAGTCTATTCTAGCATGGATGCGATCTCACCAACAGGCGCAGAGCGATGATGTCATCACGCCTGCTGGTGGATCCACAAGGTGCACACAAGGGAGAAGAGGACCCATCCCCCGCCCGGATTAGTGAGTATGATTTTATTTTTTTATTTTCTTGTGCTGAGGGAGATCAGGGGGCATTTCTATGGGGCAGATCAGGGGGCATTTCTATGGGGCAGAGCAGGGGGCATTTCTATGGGGCAGAGCAGGGGGCATCTACTATGGGGCAGAGCAGGGGGCATTTCTATGGGGCAGAGCAGGGGGCATTTCTATGGGGCAGAGCAGGGGGCATTACTATGGGGCAGAGCAGGGGGCATTTCTATGGGGCAGAGCAAGGGGCACTACTATGGGGCAGAGCAGGGGGCATTTCTATGGGGCAGAGCAGGGGGCATTTCTATGGGGCAGAGCAGGGGGCATTACTATGGGGCAGAGCAGGGGGCATTACTATGGGGACAGAGGGCATTATTGCTATATGGGGGGCACAGCACGGGACCTACAAACCTCCTTACTTTACTGCACATGACACCAAACAGTGGAGTTACTACTGTATAGGAGCCTATGGGTGGGAAAAAGGGAAGGAAGTTGCTGGAAAAGTGCGGAGCCTAACATGTTTGTCTGACAGGTCCCGAAGAGATGAATTGTAGCTGGAAGAAATCATCATGGAGGTCTGGGCAAGATGGAGAGGAAACGGAGAGCGATCCCCTCAGATCAAAGAAGACGTCATCTGTGAGTTACTGGATTACGTTTTTTTTCGATATTTTGTCAAACTTTATTTGGTAGGTGTGCCCCGAGGTGTGCTATACAAAGGGGCCCGTTGAGGCTCTCTCGCCCAAGGGCCCACAAAAACCTGGAGCCGGCCCTGATACTATGTCCTGCACGGTTGACAAATATGTTTCAGGCATTTGTCTAGACACATAGAACAAACAGAATCCTGCTTCTAAAGTATAGAAGGAATTTCTAATAATGGCCGATAACAAAAAAAACTGTATCTATATTTCCTATGGATTCATTCCTGTAATAATGACAGATAACAGAGAACACCACACCATTAAAGAAGCAGTTCACTTTTTATTTTTTTCGCCCCCCCGGGTAGCCGCTGTCATGTATACTTACAGAAGATGATCGGTGTCCCGTTCCCGTCGGTCAGTTCCGTCCCGCGGTGCCATTCACATCGGGCGCGCGCTCACTTCCGCCGGCTGCTGCGAGTCCTCTTCTCTGCCCAGTGATTATATGCCGGAAGTCACTCGCTTCCATGCATTCTCTATGGAAGCGCGTGACTTCCGGCGTTCAAATCACAAGGGAGAGAAGAGGAGTCACAGCGACGGCGGAAGTGAGCGTGCGCCCGATGTGAACGGCACCGCGGGACGGAACTGACCTACGGGAACGGGACACCGATCATCTTCTGTAAGTATACTTGACAGCGGCTACCTGGGGGGGGGAGAAAAAAATAAAAAGTGAACTGCTTCTTTAAGCAATTGCTGTGTGCTTCGAGCAAGAGCATAACCTTTAGGGAAACCTTCATATACACCCAGTGTACTTACATGTCAAATTTAAGATCAGACAGTTATTTGGATACCTATTAAAGATAGGATGTGATACTGGCAGACAACTAAGAACAACGGCACGCAAGTGCTATACATGTCTGGCAAGGTCTGTGAAAATCTCTCTGGTAATATTATGAACTTATATACTAAAGTTGACATCAAAATGTCAAAACATTATGATGTCTCAAGAGGACAGAAGGATAGTGAAATGAATTGAGTCATATTATGACCACAACTAATATCCAAAGTTACCATTGTGTGCAGCACGGACAGCAGCTAAATGGGCTGGGAATGACTCAAACAGGTCCTGGTAGGTTGTCACAGTTTATCTGGAGCCATGCTGAATGCATTGCATCCTACAGCTACTGGATAGCCATTGGGGGAGGAACTACAGAGTAAACATGACTGAGGTGGTGATTGGGAGCCCCCTAGATCAGCCAGGGACTGATGTAAATTATGGCTATGATGTGTTGCTATATTGATTTCCAAACTTTCAACAGATAACTTTAAAAAGAAGCCATCTATATGCACGTATATATCGATAAATGGTGTATGGTGTACATATACACATAAATTAGGCGAAAAAAGAGATTTAAAAATATATTTTATTATTTTAGTAAGGGTCAGATTTTAAACATGCTCTCACGTTGATACACTGAAGGATCTTTTTAATTATCTTCTTTTCCTTGACTTTAATGTTTCAGCTTAAAACAAATGATGGATATGTCCAAAATAGTATATAACATTTTGGCTTGGTTAAGAAGATTTGTATGGACTGAAATAATACTATAGGATTTCCTTTTTTGTAGGTTAGTAGAAATGATGCACACGCCTTAGAGAGCCAATTCTGGGATTAGAAGCTCCCCATTCGGTAAATCTTCTATACTGTCCAGGTCTCAGGTAATACTGGCGTCCCCTGAAGTTGGGCTCCTCATAGAACATCCAATATCCATCATGCACTTGGCAAGAATGGATGTCATTGTAGCGGAATCTCTCATAGACATGAGGACAATCTTCACTGAACTCCATCATCTGACCTCTGAAATCTTCTTTCTCGTAGAGGGTTATTCTAAATGAGCCCTGATGCTGATAAAACAAAATAGTTAAAAATGTTGAAACATTGTTCCTATTCAACTTAGTAGAACATTGTAGTTGTCTATTAGATAATTTACATTGGCATACATAGAGGATAGGAGCATGGCAGCAAAGAGTATATTTGACTTCCTTCATGGTAAAAGTAAAACAACCTATACCTGGGCTCTCATTCTAAATCTAATTCCCCAAACCAAGGTTTGCCAGCAATTCAGTTTCTCTGAAACCAAAATCAGGTTTTTACTGTATAATAAAAAAAAGAACATAATGGAAAGCAGAACTGGGACACCAAGGCAACAATATATATACAGATACAGATTTTCCTGTTGAATATGGTCATATTTGCTGTGTAAGTTTTCTCTAGTAACTATGACCTGTGTGAAATTAAATAGTGTCACTAAAGTAACAATAAAATAATATTCTGCAATACAAGCAATACCTCTAGAGGAGAATATCTTCTGTAATCTGGCATGTGTGGAACATTAGAAGGCTTATGAAAGAATTACTATATGTTTTATCTGTTTATAAAGTTAGCTGAACCTTTAAGAACTGACCTGAGGGCTTATGCGACAAGATCTAATGGAGTCATTATAACCCATCCATTGCTGGAAGTCAGGATACTCTCCTCTATGGAGAAAGTATTGGTGTCCTCTGTAGTTGGGGTGTTCATACAAGATCCAGTTTCCACTTTCTACACGGATAGAGTTGCAGCGTCTAAAGTATGAAGATAAATCTGGGCATTCAGAGTTACACTCATAAGAGCGACCCTGGAAGTTTCTGTCCTCGTAGAAAATAATCTGTGAAATTAAAAGGTCAATATAGACATATTAATAACCACATAGCTACATAAACAAATTACTTTTTTTTTTAACTAATGTTAAAGTTAAAGGGTACTAAATGCATTTTGTAGTACAAAATCATATATCAATTTCTTACCTTGCCCATTATGCTTTTCTTTTATCAGTCTGACTACCCAGCCTCAACTGCTAACTGACTGGATGGAGATAGTCCTTATATACATCTCCTGTTGCATAAGGGACATACAGAATTTTGTGCCAACTAATCAGAATGAATAGTTTTTTTATTTACACTATGGAGTTCTCACTGTTTGCTTTGACTTTTGTTGTAGTAATTTGCTTTCACTAGAATTCAAAAGCCCAAAGCAGCCAACTATACAAAACACTTACACTAAAAGCATTCTCTTCTATCACATGACTAAATTAGTGTAACACATTGTACCTTTTGTTAGACACGCATAACTATAACATAAAACATCAGGGAAAAAAACACTAAAACAATAACACGAACATTTATACAAACACTAATGTAATTTGTACATTAGTGATTAACGAGTACTAAAATGCACGGGTGCTCATTACTCGAGACAAATATTTCCCGATACTCGGGTGCTCGTTTTGAGTAACAAACCCCATTGAAGTCAATGGGAAACTCGAGCATATTTGCAGGGGACCCAAGCTCGGCACAGGGAAGGTTTTGGAAAAACCTGTCAACCTCAGAAAATGATAGAAATGGACAGAAAACAGCGGCGGCAGCATGCATGGATACCTCTGAGGCTGCCTTATTGCACCATTACACCAAATTCTGTGCAACAGCATGGCAGTGATCACACAGTGAAGTATTAAAACAGAGTTAGTATATGAACCATCCGAAAATTTAGCCTGACACAGCATGGCAGTGATCACACAGTAAAGGATTAAAACAGAGGTAGCATATGAACCACCCCAAAATTTAGCCTGACACAGCATGGCAGTGATCACAGAGTGAAGGATTAAAACAGAGCTAGCATATTAACCACCCCAAAATTTAGCCTGACACAGCATGGAAGTGAGAACAAAGGGAACCTTTAAAACAGAGGTAGCATATGAACTACCCCAAAATTTTGCCTGACACAGCATGGCAGTGAGGACACAGGGAACCATTAAAACAAAGGTAGCATAGGAACCATCGGAAAATGTAGCCTTACACAGCATGGCGGTGAGGACACAGGGAACCATTAAAACAGAGGTAGCATATGAACCACTCAAAAACTTAGCCTTACACCACGGAACACCATGGAAATGGACAGGAAACAGCAGAGGCAGCATGCATGGATGCTTTTGAGGCTGCCTAATGGCACCATTACACCAAATTCTGGGCAACAGCCTGGTGGCCAACCTCAAGACAATAGTGCTGACCCAGATCAAGATGGGCGAGGCACATGCAACCACGGTCAAAGGCCTGAGGGTCACTTTGAAGGTCAAAGGCCTTGGAGAGTGTTCCCCTGCCAGTGACAGACATACTTACTGCTCCCCTCCTCCTCCCTTAATAACTTGTCTTTTTAAGTTACTAGACTTACCTGGGCTGGGGCATGACACCCCCTGACTACCTTAGCAGTTGGGGTAAGTTTCCCTGTATCATGTGACTCACCACTTCTCCTCACCACTTATTTGATCTAAAGTTTGATTTTGAGTTTGATTTTGAATTTGAGTTTGAGTTTTAATTTGAGTTTGAGTTTCATTTTGAATTTGAGTTTGATTTTTAATTTGAGTTTGATTTCGAATTCGAGTTTGAATTTGAGTTTGAGTTGGAATTTGAGTGTGAATTTGAGTTTGAGTTTGAATTTGAGTTTGAATTTGTGTTTGAATTTGCGTTTGAATTTGCGTTTGAATTTGAGTTTGAATTTGAGTGGCTCAGTGGTTAGCACTGTAAACCTGCAGCGCAGGGGTCCTGGGTTCAAATCCCACCAAGGACAACATCTGCATAAAGTTAGTTAATTCTCTCCACTTGATCACATGACACCCACTGACTACTTTTGCAGTTGGGGTAATTTTTCCTGTATCATGGGACTCACCACTTCTCCCCAACGCTGATTTGAGTTTGATTTTGAATTTGAGTATGAATTTAAGTTTTAATTTGAATTTGAGTTTGAATTTGAGTTTGTATTTGAGTGGCTCAGTGGTTAACACTGTAACCTTGCAACGCTGGGGTCCTGGATTCAAATCCCACCAAGGATAACATCTGCATGAAGTTTGTGTGTTCTCTCCATGTGATCACCTGTTTACACTGCTGCGGTTTCAATAGTGGTGTACCCTGAGGCCCCGTAAGTTGCAAGAAGAAGCTAGGGAGTGAATGTCTGTGGTAGGCTTTGAAAAAAAAAAGACCATAAAGTGGCCTTTACCGGCCTTTAGATGAGGCAGGCATGGAACCTCTCAAAAATTAGGCCTGACACAGCATGACGGTGAGAACTAAGTGAACAAGGTAGATAAGGCAGGTTTGGAACCTCCCAAAAATTATGCCTGACACAGCAGAGTACCGAGGGACAGCCACCGCTATGAGGTTCCTAAAAGCCTGGGGCCTTGGCGGGGGACTGACAGAGCCAGCACGTGACACAGGGGAATGAGCAGGGGTATGACTTGCAGTCACTCAAAGGCCTTGGTTCCACTGAGTGGGGTGTTTAGCACTTATATGCCTGCACATGCTGGTAGTGGGTAGGCTTGTAGTGGTTGCTCCCCTGCTCATCCTGATGTGGCACAGGTTGCACACTACAGTCCATTGGCCATCCGCAGTTTCTTTAAAAAACCTCCAGACTTGCGAACATCTAGGCCTAGTCACGGGAGTTTGACTCCGTGAAACAGTTGCTGATCTACTTGCTCTGGCCCTGCTTCTCCCTCTACCCACCCCTCTTCCTCTTCCAACCGATCCTGTGGATGAACTTGCCTCCCACTCAGAAGCACGGTCTTCACTAGGCTTATCCACCCAGCTCGGGTCAGTCACCTCGTCCTCATCCACCAGCTCTTCCTCCAATTCCTCACTCTGCTCCCCACTTTGTCTTACAGCCATGACAATAACCTCACTGTCTGACAACCGGGTCTTATCGTCATCATCAGACACCTCTTCAAACCCCACTTGCAAGTCCCCACTGTTATCACCCACTGACTCCGTGAGTTGTAAAGTTTGGGCATGGGGACAGATCAACTGCTCCGGTTGCTCAGACTCAGGGTATGGTCCAGCAAAGAGTACCTAGGAGCATGTTGGATCTGAATCCCTCCTTTCCCTGGAGGGACCAGGCTGTGGGAAAGGAGGCTGAGCTGCTGGAGCAAGGGTTCCACTCCCCTGGCTAGCGTGGGTGGACTGCGTTGAAGACTGGGTGGTGGATAAGTTACTGGACACATTATCTGCCATCCACATGGTCACTAGAGATGAGCGAATCGGTTGGGCCGGTATGGGATCCGGTTCGGATTTTTCCCAAAATCCGAGTCCGATTGGATTTGGATTTTTGGAAATCCGCTCCGATTTTTTTTCTTGCTTTCTAAAATGGCAGCCGCCATTCTAGAAAGCAGGAAGTGTTCGGAACACATCCAATCAGCAGGGATCTTGCACTAGCCCATCCCCTATGTGACGTCGGTATTGCTTCAAGAGGAGCGGTCACATGACCGCACCATGCAGTGTGTAGAGAGAGAGAGAGGAAGCAAGCTGCTGCTGCTGCTATTGTGTACTACAGACTACTGAAAAGATATTGTGGAAAAGGAAAGATTAGGAAAGCGGAAAAGAGAAACATCTAGTGATTGAGAGAGAAATATAGAGAGGGCAAAAGTTAGATAGATTAGGCATAGGACAGCAAAGGGTGCACAGAAACAAAACGTGAATTTCTATACTTGGACCCTTCTGATTGATAGTGTGTATATCACATCCATCTTATCCTGAGAGACAAAAGTACCTGGTGCAGGTGTATAGCATTATATCTTTAAAAAAGTGCTATATATATATATATATATATAGACAATTTCTATACTTGGACCCTTCTGATTGATAGTGTGTATATCACATCCATCTTATCCTGAAAGACAAAAGTACCTGGTGCAGGAGTATAGCATTATATCTTTAACACCTTGCCTCTAAAGCCTGTTTTAGCCTTAATGACCAGGCTCATTTTTCAAAATCTGACCTGTCTCACTTTATGCGCTTATAGCTCAGTGATACTTTAACGTATGCTAGCAATTCTGAGATTGTTTTTTCGTCACATATGGCACTTTATGTTAGTGGCAAAATTTGGTCACTACTTTGTGTGTTTTTTTGTGAAAAACATCAAAATATCATGAAAATTTTGCATTTTATGAACTTATGAAATTCTCTGATTCTAAAAAAGGAAGTCATAGCACATAAATTAGTTACTAAATCACATTACCAATATGTCTTCTTTATTCTGGCATAATTTGCTTAACACATTTTACTTTTTTAGGGTGTTATGGGGCTTAGAAATGTATTAGCAAATTATCACATTTTTGTGAAAGTTAGGGACCAGTTCTTTTTTTAAGTTGATTTAGAAGGCTTTTATCCTGAAGACCCCCATAAGTGACCCCATTTTGGAAACTACACACCTTAAATAATTAATCTAGGGGTATAATGAGCATTTTAACCCTACAGGGGCTGGAGGAAAGTATTCACAATTAGGGCGTAAAAAAATCGAAAATTAAAAATTTCCAATAATATATACGTTTAGATTAAAGTTTCTCATTTTCAAAAGGAACATGAGAAAAAAAGCATGCCAAAGTTTGTAACGCAGGTTCTTCTGAGTACAACAGTACCCCATATGTGGGCGTAAACCACTGTATGGGCGTACAGCGGTGCTCAGAATGGAAAGAGCGCCAATTAGCTTTTTTAATTCAGACTTTCCTGAAGAAGTTACTGAGCACCAGGTGCGTTTGCAAAGCCCCTGTAGTGTCAGCAGAATAGAATCCCCCAAAAGTCACCCCATTTTCGAAAGTACACCCCTCAAAGAATTCATCTTTGGGTAGGATGAGCATTTTGACCCCACAGGTATTAAAGCAAAGTATTCAAAATTAGACAGCAAAAATGAAAAACCCGAATTTTTCCAGTAATATGTTCGTTTCAGACTTTCCTGAAGAAGTTACTGAGCACCAGGTGCGTTTGCAAAGCCCCTGTAGTGTCAGCAGAATAGAATCCCCCCAAAAGTCACCCCATTTTCGAAAGTACACCCCTCAAAGAATTCATCTTTGGGTAGGATGAGCATTTTGACCCCACAGGTATTAAAGGAAAGTATTCAAAATTAGACAGCAAAAATGAAAAACCCGAATTTTTCCAGTAATATGTTTGTTTAGTTTTAAATTTCTCAATTTCACGAGGAACAAGAGAAAAAATGTACCCCAAAATTTATAACGCAGGTTCGCCTGAATACAACGGTACCCTGTTAGAAAAATTCTATATCTGTACTTATTTTCTTATCTACACTATATTTGATAGGTTAATCATACTAAAATATATTCATAGAATAGTTATGCGCTAATGAAACTTAAGTGATTGCGCCCAATCCTAGGTATTGAGAAGCTTATAGAGGCAATATACATAATTGACATGTATACTATGTTATCGAGGAGGTATATAATGGGTTAAGTGTTGAACTTTAAAGAGATGTTAGATTGTAAAAGGTGCAGACGTGTATAAATAAAGCTAAAATGCCTGATTGACCGCTCTTTGCACCTCTAGACAGGAAGCTTAATGCCCTGTACCTCTAGAGACAGAAGTTACACCTGTTCTTAGGCTAACCGCAAATATCATGTATAAAATACAAAGAGACGGTGTACTTCTTGCACTTGGTGGAAGCACTTTGTGGAAGCTGGGTGCCCTTGTTAACAAGTAATAAACATTATCCTCAATTCAGATCATCCGTGTCCCGTGGTTGATAGACAAAGAAATTCTCCTGACATCTTGGTCCTTCGAGCCGGAATCCAACACCTCTTAGCCTCGTCACGGTATGGGCTGAACACCGTATACGGGAAAAAGTCCACAATCTCCAGGACTTTTTGAACACCAAGCCCTCCAGCCTAAGATCGGTTGCAAACTGAGGCCAGTCCAATTGCCACTGAGGCAGGAGTGACGGATTTGAAAAATAGCTGGAGAATTTGGGAACGAGATCATCTGAATTCTGGTAAGAAACATTTTTTATTTTTTAAATTAATTTGATCAAAAGAGGAACGTGTGACCAAAGGATCATCATTGAACATTGGACGGTGACATTGTGGTGGCCCAGGGTTAGTCAGGCTTGTAACAACACATAAGTTTGAATAGACTGTGTGTTGAAACTGTAAGGTCAAGGACTGTAAAGCCTAAGGGATGAGAGGCAGCCTAGGTTAGTGGCTTGTGACAACACCTAAGTTTGAATAGACTGTGTGTTGAAACTGTAAGGTCAGGGACAGTGGCTTGTGACAACACCTAAGTTTGAATAGACTGTGTGTTGAAACTGTAAGGTCAGGGACTGTAAAGCCTAAGGACTGTAAAGCTCTCTGTGCAGCATGTTAAAGATAAGCGCTGAGCTCTGAAAAATTTGTTCCTCCAAAATTGAACGTAGAAAAATTCTCCAACCGACATGTCCTTATTGCCTAACATCCATAGTATTAATTAGACAGCTGTTACAAATACCAACACCTTGGAAGTTAGCCTTAATTTGTCCTGAGATAAGGAACAGTGTATTTAAGACAGTAGGAAACTGACAAAGCTTGACCCTTAAGGTCCACGGTGTTCCCTCAGAATCATCACTCGGGGTACCTTTTCATACCCTGAAGAGAGATAAATTGTATACACCAAAGGAAACTCCAGACGGTAATTTTTTATGCCAAGGAGTGTCCAGTGAGATCGAGGAGGATCTAGATTGTTAATGTGTTTTGGGCCCTTTGTCTTGTCTGTTAAATTGGTGAAACTCTGTTCCGTGTTATTGAGTTTAAATCTGTCCTGTCTTTTCGCGTAGACCTCAAGGCCAATGGAAACGACATTTTTTGTTTAGTCAAACATATGAGGCTCTCTGAATGATTTATGTGTATGAATGAAAATGAGGATTAAATCATAAAATCCTGCGTGTATAAGGGAGCCCATTAGGTGTGGTTTCGGTCTACTGAGCCCGACAAAATTGTGATGAAAACAGTCAAACACATTACTAGTTATTCCCCATCCACCTCTTCGAGTTAACCCTATTTTGTTTGTTGGTCGTTAAATGGGTGAGTGGATGTGAATTGTTTTGAAGGTTTGGTCCTTTTGTGTTGTGTTTCCTTGTTATCACATCTTATTTGTTTTGTTTCCTCCTGGAAAATATTTTTGATACAAAAGACGTCTTCTAGACCTAAGACATACTCCGTGCACGTAAAAAGGTATGGTACCTAGGAAAGTGGAATAAGAGTAATAACCAATATAATATATACTGCAGTTTTTTTTTCCGTATTGCTTTATATTTTGTTGTTTTATAAGATTGAATAAGTTTAAGATTATATAGTGAATACTTAGGGTAATGCAGAACTGATTCCAATTTGGTTTCCTTGATTAGAGGATATTTAAGATTAATTACCACATTTATTTACTAAGTGTAAGGAAATTTTTTGTTGTGAAATGGTAAAATGATGTATGTGATTTCCTCTATGTAACACCTGAAAGTCTAACCCTTGAATCCTACATCATTAGGACGGATTGTGTGATTGAAAAATAATAAAGTCTAAATAGATAAATAAGTAATTCCATGGTTTCACCTAGTGGTCAGAAAAGAATAAGAAGGTTACAGACATATACATATTTGACCTACTTATAATCTATATTTTTGTAACCCGTTAGTCATTTGGGCTGATACAGATTGCAGAGACAATGGAAAGTACAACACTGTCTGTTTCCTTGGAAAATGCTTATTATGTTGAGGAGTACTTTCCATCCAAAAACAATGTACAATACAGCAATCGCACATCCATAAGATATAGAGATGTATGCTTCACAATGATCTACTCGCTGTTCTGTTTACTGGGAGTCATGGGAAATGGTCTTGTAATCTGGGTTGGGATTTTTAAAATGAGAAAGACGGTCACAGTGTTGTGGTTTCTTAGCTTGGCCCTAGCTGATTTCACGTTTTTATTGCTGTGCCCCTTGATGTATGTACAAATGTTTTTTGGGTATAAAAAACCCGACATTGTGTGTAGGGTAATTGATTTTTCATTGTACCTCAACATGGGAGTCAGTGGTCTCCAGATTACAGTGATCAGTGTAGATCGATGTATCTGTGTAGTGTTTTCAGTATGGTGTCAAAACCACAAGAGGCCGAAACCGGCTTATACCATTGTTCTGATAATATGGATGATATCTTCTGCTTGGTCTGTGGTTGCTATAAGGTATTCAAAAGCAGCTGATATTAATGGTAGAAATGTATGTATAGTTGATATAAATGAGTCCAGTTATGCAAGGAAGACAATTTTACAATTTGTGCTCTCTTTTCTCTTACCTTTTATCATTATTGTTTTTTGTTACATTGTGATGGTTTGGCGAGTTAAAAGGAGAAACAACACTGTGTCTTATCTACCTCTAAGGACTATTGGAGCTGTAGTGCTGGTCTTCTTTGCCTGTTGGTTCCCCAGTCATCTATTTTTTCTTATCCTTATATTTGGGACAAGCGTATCAATTTCTTATGTAGATGATTCTGTATATTTATTCACCATACTCCTTGTCATCCTTAATAGTTGTATTAACCCTATCCTCTATGTTTTTATCGGTCGAGATTTTAAAGAAAAGTTGTTTGGCTCCTTCCAGGCTAAGTTGGAAAAAGCATTTATAGATACTCACAGGTCAGGCCTCGTGAAACAGGAAAAGTCTATGCCACATCGAAACTTTGAAACTTAGATTAAGACATAAAGGAAAGAGAGAAGAAGAAAAATATTGAATGGGCTTAATAGAATTTAATGGTATTATATTTTTTGCAGAGACTTGATAGCAAAATATTTCTGCTAGCCTGGCTTATTATCATTGTTATCATCATTGATTTTTGTAAACAAGTAAATGGGGAACCTCATGAGAGTCTGCAATAACATTCTTTTAATGAAAGTTTGTAAAGTTTTAAGTAGTGCAGTGCAGGGGTGCATATATGTATGTGTGTATTCCTATTATGTGTCTATATTATTATTACTTTAAACATTGGAAATTAGATGGTTGACACCATCTGTGCGTTCAGCTAATAATCCTAAAATGATAGAGATATTGTCTGAGGGCAGGAATAGCCTCAAGCAAAGATTTATAACAAGTTTTAAGCTGAAGATGCGGATGAGATGTTCTCTCAGATACACCGACTGAATGCTTAGGACAATGGGGGTTTCTAAAACTTATGAGTCTTTTTAAGGCTAATCATTATAAGGGTAGTGATAGTACATCTATTGGCATAAGAGTCGGTGTTCCTGGGGGAGCATGATGCTTGCATCAGGGTACTAGTAGTTATTATTCTATATGGTAAGTGTTTAAAAAAAAAAAACACTGCATAATAAGAAATGGTAAATGCTTAGAGCATTTGTGTAGTATCTATGTTGAAAAGGCGGTTGGAATTGCATAAGGGAAGTGGAAAATAAGTGATATAGGTTATATGTCATCACTACTAATAAGTATAAATTATGTTATAAGATGTTCCAATATTGACCCATGGATAGAATCATGTGTCAACAGGAGGGATGGTAGTGTTACAGTACATCCACAGTGTTCAGTACTTAAAAATAAATTTTTACTATTAGAAATTTTGTTTAATTTGTAACTTTTGAAAGAAATTATCCATAGGAATGTGAGACTCATGATGACGAGTACAATATAACTGGTAGATTTGCCCTATGCAATAGATGCTAGGAAGACTGAAGGGGCAAAAGGGATGCCTCACCTATGACAACACAAGGTAAACGTCCTGCTGGGCAGCAGAAGATGAGATTGGTCACTGGTACCGGGTAAAGTAGGAGAGAGGCTGCATAAGCAGCAGCCGGTACCAAGAAAAATGGTTGTCCTCCAGTAATCGTTTGGCTACAAGCCCACTCAGTTGTCTATTAGGCAAAAGTCAGGGCTCTCTCCCAGGTATATAGCGTTAATTTGGAAATGTCCAGCCTAGGGGGTCAAAAATGCAGTTTGAGAAGTCTTCCCTTACTTATTATGGGCAGACATGTTAAGAACCACCGGTATAAACCCAGATGGGAAGGTCCATATCAGATCCTACTCACTGCTCCCACCACGATTATGATAGCAGAAAGAATCTCTTGGATCCATCGGTCACATTGTAAATTGGTGAGATTAGAACAGGAAGGGAAAGAATAGAATCTGTTCGCAGAAGTCCACTACAAAGGGAGGTTATTCAGAAGGGATAACCTGTCTCAACCGAGAAGGGTGATTGTTCAGAACAATCTGTGGCCGAAGAATCCAATCCAACTTCCCTCTCCCTTCCCTCTCCCGGTGAAGAGACAGATTAGGAATGTATCTATTAGGGATAGTGATATGTGTACTCCAAGAGATAGTACAGGGTAAACAGGTGGATCCAACTAGTTATGGTAGATAGGAGGAGAACAGAGATCTGAAAGGCCTTAAAGTTGTTAATACCACTTTTATTGAAGGCCAAGAAGCCACAATACAGATTGATTTTTGTACTCTGTTAAATGGTTACTGCAAATCCCAAGGTCAAACTATGCCCTTATGAAAGGTAGATAAGTATATGTGTGTTATTGACGACCCAACTGATTATGATAGCGTATGGTGCAAAAAGTGGATGTCAGCCTGGTGGACTACCAGAGAGAAACCTTATAGTAACTCTTTTAGTTTTCGTGACAAAGATTTGTATAACAGATTTTCCATAAAAAAGAAAAACAAGTCCCCTTGTACAACGTCTGATAATTGCAATGAATTACTAATCACATTAAAAAACCCAAAGAGGTCAGATCAGGGATTATATGCAATAGCGGCAGATGCTTCAGGGAAAGACCCTGTAGGACATCTCTTTATCATCATACAAGATGTAAAAACCAATACCAAGGTAGAATCCAAAGTAGAGATACCAGGAGGTGCCACCATAGAAAAAATAGGCCAGTTTGTTAGATTCACCAACTTGACATATGAAGATAGATTAACACTAGAAGTAGGATATGAGGAAAAGAATGAATGGTTGGAGTGGATCAGGTATACGGCAAGAAGCTTTAAAAAAGAAAATTGCATAGCTTGTGCAACAGCTAGACCACACCTTGGTACAGTCCCATTTCCATTGAACAATCAGAACGATCCTGAGGGACTACGATGCATGATAAAATTATATGTTAACAGGTATAAACTCACTGAAAAAGAGGAGAAATGTAAAACTCTGTCGCTTTTGTTCCCACCAACCAACACATTGGACCTACCACCACAGGTAATTGCTTATCCTGGTAACGATACTTGTTTTAGTCTTCCAGGGAATGGACACAACTATGGGAAGCTCCATGATAAATATTGTAGAGAAAGAATTGATGTCTCGAACGATCGGAACTACTTGCCCATCTGGCCAAGCTGACTAACCCCGAGGTCTGACATGTGGTTATGTGGGGATAATCGACTACATGCTGGAATCGAGCAGAATTCTCAAGGGGATTGTGCCTTGGTACAGCTTGTCATGCCCTTCCACTTACTGTCAGAAGGTTGGCCAGAACAGGTGAGTAGAACCATGAGGCAGAAAAGGGACTCCCCCAAGGGGTCTTTCAATTCGAGTATCTACATAGACAGCATTGGAGTTCCTCGAGGTGTTCTGAACGAGTATAAAGCCAGAAATCAGATTGCTGCAGGGTGGGAGTCCATCTTCTGGTGGGTAACCGTAAATAAGAATGTAGATTGGATAAATTACATATATTATAATCAACAGAGATTTGTAAACAATACCAGAGGCGCAATTAAAGGAATAGCAGAACAACTAGGGCCTACCTCGCGGATGGCTTGGCAAAACAGAATGGCTTTAGATATGTTGTTGACAGAAAAAAAAGGTGTGTGTAAAATGATAGGAGGATACTGTTGCACTTTTATTCCTAACAATACAGCCCCAGATGGAAGTATCACAAGAGCCCTCAAAGGATTGACAGCCTTGTCCGATGAATTATCTGAAAATTCTGGATATGATGATCCGTTTACCTCTTGGAAGGAAAGCTGGTTTGGAAGGTGGTCAGGACTGGTAACTTCGACCTTAATATCCATAGGCATCGTTGCAGGTATCCTAACTACTTGTGGATGTTGCGCTATCCCATGCATAAGAGGACTCATACAGAGACTAATTGACACTTCGCTGACTAAAACGATGTATCAACAGATCAACCCTTCCATGTGTGATAACGACGAATGCGAACTCAAGGATGTCTAAATGAAGTATAAATTGGAAACCATATCTCATTATGGACATTTTATATTGAAAACATGACAATTCTACTTATATTTTGTATGCACAGGAGGGAATGTTAGAAAAATTCTATATCTGTACTTATTTTCTTATCTCCAGTATATTTGATAGGTTAATCATACTAAAATATATTCATAGAATAGTTATGCGCTAATGAAACTTAAATGATTGCGCCCAATCCTAGGTATTGAGAAGCTTATAGAGGCAATATACATAATTGACATGTATACTATGTTACTGAGGAGGTATATAATGGTGTTGAACTTTAAGTGTTGAACTTTAAAGAGATGTTAGATTGTGAAAGGTGCAGACGTGTGGAAATAAAGCTAAAATGCCTGGTTGACCGCTCTTTGCACCTCTGAACAGGAAGCTTAACGCCCTGTACCTCTAGAGACAGAAGTTACACCTGTTCTTAGGCTAACCGCAAATATCCTGTAAAAAATACAAAGAGACGGTGTAGTTCTTGCACTTGGTGGAAGCACTTGGTGGAAGCTGGGTGCCCTTGTTAACAAGTAATAAACCTTATCCTCAATTCAGATAATCCGTGTCCTGTGGTTGATAGACAAAGAAATTCTCCTGACAACCCCATATGTGGGCATAAATGACTGTATAGGCACACGGCCGGGCTCAGAAGGAAGGGAGCGCCAATTAGCTTTTTTTAATGCAGATTTTGCTGAAGAAGTTTCTGAGCACCAGGTGCGTTTGCAGAACCCCTATAGTGTCCGCAGAAGAGAACCCCCCCCCCCCCAAAAGTCACCACATTTTGGAAAGTACACCCTTCAAAGAATTCATCTTGGGGTATGGTGATTATTTTGACCCCACAGGTATTAGAAAAAAGTATTTAAAATTAGACAGTAAAAATGAAAAACTCGATTTTTTCCAATAATATGTTTGTTTAGTTTGAAATTTCTCAATTTCACGAGGAACATTAGAGAATCCGCACCCCAAAATTTGTAAAGCAGGTTCTCCTGAGTAGAACGGTACCCCATATGTGGGCATAAACGACTGTATGGGCACACAGCGGGGCTCAGAAGGGAAGGAGTGCCAATTAGCTTTTGCAGTGCAGATTTTTCCGAAGAAGTTTCTGAGCGCCAGGTGCATTTGCAGTGCCCTTGTAGTGTCCGCAGAAGAGAACCCCCCCAAAAGTCACCCCATTTTCGAAAGTACACCCCTCAAAGAATTCATCTTGGGGTGTGGTGATCATTTTGACCCCACAGGTATTAGAGGAAAGTATTCAAAATAAGACAGTAAAAATGAAAAACTCGAATTTTTCCAATAATTTGTTCGTTTAGTTTAAAATTTCTCAATTTCACAAGGAATGGGAGAGAAAACATACCCCAAAATCTGTTACACAGGTTCTCCTGAGTAAAACGGTACCCCAAATGTGGGCATAAACCACTGTATGGGCACACAGCAGGGCTCAGAAGGGAAGGAGTGCCAATTTGCTGGGGCAAAACCGCAGCTAGTAATAGTTATTAGAATAGCGCAGTTACTAAAATACAATAAAAAAATGAGATTACGGGTAATCTGAAGGTGGATACGGGTAATCTGGAGGTGGTTACGGGCAACCTGCGGTGGTTATGGCAACCTGCGTTGCTTACAATCTGGGGTGGTTACGGGCAATGTGGGGTGGTAACGGGCAATGTCGGGTGGTTACGGGCAACGTGGGGTGGGAGCGGGCAACGTGGGGTGGTTATGGATAAACTGAAGTGCTTATAGGTAATCTGGGGTGGGTACACATAATTTGGGGTGGTTACAGCAATCTGGCGTGGTTATGGCCAATCTGGAGAGGGTCACTGGCAATTTGGGGTGGTTACGAGCAACGTGCGGTGGTTAGAGACAAAATGCGGTGTTATAGGCAACGTGCGGTGGTCAGGGGCAACGTGCGGTGGTCAGGGGCAACGTGCGGTGGTCAGGGGCAACGTGCGGTGGTAAGAGGCAACGTGCGGTGGTCAGGGGCAACGTGCGGTGGTCAGGGGCAACGTGCGGTTGTCAGGGAAAACGTGCGGTGGTCAGGGGCAACGTGCGGTGGTAAGGAGCAACGTGCGGTGGTCAGAGGCAATGTGCGGTAGTTACGGGCAATCTGGGGGGTTACGAAAAAATCTGGAGGGGGTCACTGGCAATTTGGGGTGGCTACGGTCAAGGTGCGGTGATTACGGGCAACCTGCGGCGGTTACGAGCAAACTGGGGTGATTATGGACAATCTGCAGAGGGTCACTGAAAATTTGGAGTGGTTACGGTCAAAGTGTGGTGGTTACGTGCAATCTGGAGCAGTTACGGGCAACCTGGGGGGGAAACGGGCAACCTGCGGTGGTTAGGGGTAATCTGGGAGTAAACTGCAATTATTACTATAATAAAAAGTGTGTTTTATTTTATTTGTATGTTTTTCACTTTTTCACATTTACACTTTTTCACTTGTGCTTTTACACATTCATTTTCACTATATTACTATGATTACTGTGATATTTTCTAATTGATCTCTGTCACTTTAAATTTTCAGAGCTGACTGCTTCTCACGCGCATGCGCACATCAAAAGCAGCCAGGCCGTCGAGGAGGACGGACCTCCGTGGATCCGGTGAGTATATGGGGAAGGGCGGGTGACTGGGGGACGGGGGGGACTGGGGGGGGGGGGCGACTTGGGGGGACACACAGTATCACTTTTTATCCCCTGTAACCAATTATTTATGGTGACAGGGGATAAAAAGTGCTTCTTTGCACTGGGAACAGGCGATCAGCGATATATAGTATATACCGCCGATTGCCTGCTCCGGGACCCCACAGGGTGGTCCCCGATCACTGCCCCATGCTCTCCGCTACCTCCGGTGGTGGAGAGCATAGGGCTTTCATTCATTTTTTATGTCCATCGCTGTGAACAGACAGTCTGTTCACAGCGATGGGGGCGGCCATCTTGGATGTGATGGCCGCCCAGGGAAGGGGGGGGGTTAGTGATTGGCTACTAGGGGGCTGATCTGCGGTCTGATTTATACTTATTTCATCTCCCCCCACCGTGGATTTACGGTGGGGGGAGATGAAATGCAGCGGCGGCGCCGGTAATGGCCGGTACCGGAGGATCGCCGCTATAGCGGTAAAAGCGGCGATCCGCCGGTACTGGAGAGGGTAGAGACCCGCCAGGGGGAGCATCAGCAGTGGCGGCGGGAGGAGGCAACATGCCACAGCCCCTTCCCACCGCCCGATCGCCGCCATTTTTCAAAACTCCCCATATACGCTGCGGTCGCATCGACCGCGGCGTCTATGGGGTTAACTCCCCGGGGGAGCGCGGCTCCCCTCCGGGCAGTGGCAGCAGGAGGAAGCTGTGTGACACAGCCTCCTCCTGCTGCCTGATCTTCTATAGGGTCAGCGGGGGGAGGCAGGGAAGACATGACGTTTGGGAAACATCATGTTGCAGGAACTACCTGCTTTACATGATGTTTCCCAAACGTCATTTTGCGGCAAGGGGTTCAAAAAGTGCTATATGTATACACAATTTATATACTTGGACCCATCTGATTGATAGTGTGTATATCACATCCGTCTTATCCTGAGAGACAAGAATACCTGGTGCAGGTGTATAGCAGAATATCTTTAAAAAAAAAGGGCTATATGTATATAGACACTTTCTATACTTGTCCTATATATTACAAGTCCTATATATATATATATATATATGTATATATATATATATATATATATATATATATATATATATATACAAGTCCTATGTATTACAGAAAATACTGTTCTCATCTACCAAGTGTAGCAATCAGAATTTGAATATAAAGTCATGGCACAGCGGCAGCAGGAAACCTCACAAAGCGTTTCAGGCAGAGGGCAGGGCAGAGAGTCTTGCTCAAGGGGCAGAAGAGGAAGTAGCGCAGGAAGAGGGTCCAGTGGCAGGCCTGAGCTTCCTTTATCACACCAGGGTTGTGTCCACACATCTAATTCCACAGTCCTGGAGTGGCTGGCTCACACTTCGACGTCCACAAGGATAAGTAGTGAGACAGCCAGCCAGGTATCTGTGAGTACCTCGGACACGACCCTGACTTAGCACAGGCACGCAGCAATTCCCCCACGTCCTCCATCTGACATCCTCAGCAACATCCCGCTAACTTTTGACCCGCCGCCTGCAAGGGAACTGTTGGCGTCTATGAGCAGCCAACTGCTATTTGATGATGATGATGATGAGCACGTGGGGGAAGAGACAGGGGACAATCAAGTGCAGGGCATAGCTGTGTCGGAGGCGATATCAGAGCAGGCCCATGTTAGGCCTGGGAGGAGAGCAGTAGGCAGTAGACGAGAGAGGGCTGGACAGGAGCCTGATGAGGATACTATATAGGAGAAACAGTAGACCGGCACTACACCAAATCACCATGCATAGTCACGTAGCCGAAAGCCTATATAACGGGGTGCTCTCTCGGGGAATGCAGCAGCAATATAGTACAGTTCCAACAAGAGAGAAAACTATCTGTCGGAAGCTTTACGGCAACTAAATGACACCAGAACATACACCAAACTCAATCACAACCCCACAGAAAAGATTAAAACACGGTTACAGACATTCCTACACATTAGTGTCGAAAAAGGAGTATTATCTAAACAAAAAGCTGCTAAATTAATGCCCATTACACCTAGACCCCCCATATGGTACCATTTTACCGAAAATTCATAAAGGCATCCTTCCACCCCCTGGCCGGCCCATCGTGTCTGGGGTGGGCTCAGTTACTGAGACTCTCTCCAGATACCTGACTGGCTACTGAGACCAGCCCTTGAGAGTGTCCCAGCGCTGGTTAAAGACACCACCCAATTCCTGACAGCCCTAGAAGGGCTTATTTTTAACAGCAACATGATTTTGGGGACAATCGAAGTGGAAAGCCTGTACACCAGGATCCCCCAAACACTCGGTGTCCAGACCATACGCGAACTTCTCTCCCTTACTGAAAGATCCGCTGAATACATAGATTTCATATGTGACGGGTTATTACTTATTCTGGAAAATAATGCTTTCACTTTTGGTGAAGACTGGTACATACAAAAAGAGGGTACTGCGATGGGTACTCCCGTCGCATGTACCCTTGCCAATCTCTATCTTGCCATTCTAGAGAAAAATATGGTCTTTAATGTAAATAATCCCTTTTCACATGCCATTAAATGTTTTTTCAGATTCGTGGACGACATATTTGTATTATGGGAAGGTACAGCTGAGACCTTTTCTGAGTTCATAACATATCTCAACTCCAATTCCATGAATATGACATTTACATATAAGACAGATGTTAAGCAAACAGAATTTCTAGATGTTTTAATCACAGTGCTTGATGACCATCTAGAAACTACCTGCTTTAGAAAACCCACCTCTACCAACGCTTTTCTGCATTACAACAGCTACCATCCTGCCCATACCAAAAAGGCTGTACCGTATGGACAGTTTTTAAGGTTAAGACGCATTAACAGTACTGATGCTACCTACCTTACACAATCCCAGGAACTTCTGGAGCGATTAACTCTTAGGGGCTACCCTAAAGCAGACTTAGTCTGTGCTAGAGATAGAGCCCTTAAGATATCACTAAATTCATTCATGGCATTGGAAGAAGAAGAAAAAAAAAAAAATAAAAATATAGAAGTCAAAATCACACACACAATAAGGAAGATTCCACCACACGCTTCACCTTTTCTTTTAGGTTTAGCCCAATGGCGAATACCATACGAGACACCATTAGGAAACATTGGTATCTAATTACTCAGGATCCTATACTAACTAAATATTTTTCTAATACTCCTCTCATAACTTTCCGTCACTGTAAAAACCTCAAAGATGCCCTAGTGAGCAGTAAATTCAAAGATAATATAAATAGAGAGAAAAACTGGCTAACTACAACATTACCTGCCGGTAATCACAAATGTGGCAACTGCAATTGGTGCGACTATTTCTACAATTGTAAAAGCATAACTTTGGGAGGTGTCTTCTTCTCTATCACAGACATGATCTGCTGTAAAACCAAAAATGTTGTGTATGCTATTGTTTGTAGTTGCGGGGTTTTCTACGTGGGTAAAACCAATAGACCTTTGAATAAAAGGTTCTCTGAACATATAAGGTCTATACGAACCAAGAAAGGGGTCCCACGGCTCATACAACACATAGATGAAACGCACCAGGGTGATATTCGCCATCTCAAATTCATGGGACTGGTACGTGTTTTCCCTCAAAATGGCAGAGACACTAACAAGATTTTACTACAAAAAGAAGCGAGAATTATTATGCAAGCAAACGCACAAAATGAATGCGGTCTTAATGAACGTATCGATCTAAGCATGTTCTTATGATTTACTATGATTTACTGTCCCCGTTCTCCATAACAGAATCTGTATCTTCACAGTAACTGTTTTTAACTGTTGTACGTACACACTCTGTTTATATTTGTTAAGTCATATTACTTGTAGTTACATTCTCTCACCTGTAGTCCGAGATACTATTTAGGTTTGCAGGTGAGCGAGTGAAGCAGTGTCTGAGGAAGCGCGCATGCGCGCGGGAAAGGGCCTTCACACTATCAGCTGCTGTTCGGCGTCCCATGCTGTCTGCTACACTCCCTGGATCATGTTTTAAAAGCATTCAATAAAGAAGATTTTATACGGTGAGTGCCTCTCCTTTTCTCTCTTGTTGGAGCCTGATGAGGATGATAGCATCATTCTGGAACAGGATTATGCTACATCGGATGTTAAATGGGATCCACGGCAGGATTTGGCTTATTCGACGGATTCGTCAATCGGTAATCCGTCCGCCAGCAGGCCTGCCACAACTAAAAAGCAGGCAGGCAACAGTAGTCGGGACAAGCAGATGACCACTGGGGAAACCTCCTCCACTGCAGGTCCTAGTATCAGCGCCCGCCCATCCTCGCAGCCTGTCGGTACTAGACTCTACACCTCGCCTGGGTGGCAGTTTTTTTAAAAAGTGCCCGGAGGCAGGGGCGTAGCTAATGTCTCCTGGGCCCTGGTGCGAGAGGCCAACTTGGGCCCCCCCCCCCTCCTTTCACGACCAAGTGATGCTATTGTTGTGTGTGTGTGTGTATATATATATATATATACACACAGTGGTGCCTTGGATAATGATCATAATTCGTTCCAGGACCGTGCTTGTAATCCAAATCCACTCTTAAACCAAAGCAAATTTTCCTATAAGAAATCATGTAAATGCAGACAATTGGTTCCACGCCCCAAATATATTTATTATTCTGTACTGTACAGTAATGGAGAGGATGGGAAACACAAGGGCTGATAGAGACTGCAGGGAGCATGAAGGAATGAGCAGGGCAGATGTGGGCACATACATGCAGCACTCTCTGTCCGGGGAGAGAGGGGTTACAGCTATGGAGAGATTACCCCCCCACACAGTCCTGTCCCCTGATGTAAGCCCCAGCCTGAAGGGGATCTGCTATGATTTGGAAGGTGTTTAGAGTACAGTGCTGTGGACCCCGCTATGCAGGCCATGCCCCTTCTCCACTCGCGCTCCCACCCAATACAGGAAGTTCTTAAACCAAAGCAATGTTCTTAAACCAAGTCACAATTTTGAAAAACTGTGAGCTCTTAAACCAAAACGCTCTTAAACGAAGTTACTCTTAAACCAAGGTACCACTGTATGTATATATATATATATATATATATATATACACACACACACACACACACACCAAGACAGATATTACCTATTACCGCCATACTGTTACCGACCAAATCCTGTATACTGAGACCAATATTACCAGTAATACCAGTATATAGGGAGGAAACATTACCGCCACACCACAACCACTACCATCACCACCATATTGTTACTGACCAAATCCAGTATACTAAATCACCTCATCCAGTCATATAGAGGTGGCCCCAGCTCTACACAGGCTCTATACACCATATACATTACTGTGCAGTTATATCAGGTGACTCACAGGAGACGTCTTTTCTGATCGGAGTTCTTTCCTTTTCATCATCTTCTCCATCCGTCCTGGGCCGTTATGAGAACTTCTCCAAGCCACGAATCCACAGAATCTGCCAGACAGACATATTAGGCTCCACACTCTGACACCATCTCCATCTCTCTACACACTGCACATCTGTACTGTCCCCTTTACACCCTCATTTAGTGGATAGCCCTGACTCTATGTGACCTCCTAATAATATATGCCCCCCTCTGTGTATTCCCTCTCCCCCTATGTTGCCCCCCCAAATAGATGGCCCCCTCTACCCCCTCCCTTATAGATGGCCCCCTCTACCCCCTCCCTTATAGATGGCCCCCTCTACCCCCTCCCTTATAGATGGCCCCCTCTCTCCTCACCCTCCCTTATGGATGGTCCCCTCTCCCCCCACCCTCCCTTATAGATGGCCCCCTCTCCCCCCACCCTCCCTTATAGATGGTCCCCTTCCCCCCCCTCCCTTATAGATGGTCCCCTTCCCCCCCCCCCTCCCTTATAGATGGTCCCCTTCCCCCCCTCCCTTATAGATGGTCCCCTTCCCCCCCCCTCCCTTATAGATGGTCCCCTTCCCCCCCCTCCCTTATAGATGGTCCCCTTCCCCCCCTCCCTTATAGATGGTCCCCTTCCCCCCCTCCCTTATAGATGGTCCCCTTTCCCCCCCCTTTATAGATGGTCCCCTTCCTCCTTCCCTTATAGATGGTCCCCTTCCCCCCCCCCACCCTCATAGATGGCCCCCCTCTTTCCCCCCACCCTCATAGATGGCCCCTCTTTCCCCCCACCCTCATAGATGGCCCCTCTTTCCCCCCACCCTCATAGATGGCTCCTCTTTCCCCCCACCCTCATAGATGGCCCCCTCCTTCCCCCCACCCTCATAGATGGCCCCCTCCTTCCCCCCACCCTCATAGATGGCCCCCCTCTTTCCCCCCACCCTCATAAATGGCCCCCTCTTCCCCCCACCCTCATAGATGCCCCCCTCCTTCCCCCCCACCCTCATAGATGCCCCCCTCCTTCCCCCCCACCCTCATAGATGCCCCCCTCCTTCCCCCCCACCCTCATAGATGGCCCCCTCTTTCCCCCCACCCTCATAGATGGCCCCCTCTTTCCCCCCACCCTCATAGATGGCCCCCTCTTTCCCCCCACCCTCATAGATGGCCCCCTCCTTTCCCCCCACCCTCATAGATGGCCCCCTCTTTCCCCCCACCCTCATAGATGCCCCCCTCCTTTCCCCCCACCCTCATAGATGGCCCCCTCCTTTCCCCCCACCCTCATAGATGGCCCCCTCCTTCCCCCCACCCTCATAGATGGCCCCCTCTTTCCCCCCACCCTCATAGATGCCCCCTCCTTCCCCCCCACCCTCATAGATGGCCCCCTCTTTCCCCCCACCCTCATAGATGGCCCCCTCTTTCCCCCCACCCTCATAGATGGCCCCCTCCTTTCCCCCCACCCTCATAGATGGCCCCCTCTTTCCCCCCACCCTCATAGATGCCCCCCTCCTTTCCCCCCACCCTCATAGATGCCCCCCTCCTTTCCCCCCACCCTCATAGATGGCCCCCTCCTTTCCCCCCACCCTCATAGATGGCCCCCTCCTTTCCCCCCACCCTCATAGATGCCCCCCTCCTTTCCCCCCACCCGTACAGGCTGATAAAAAAACCTGACATCGCGCTCCCACGTTGATTCTCACTCCTCCTGGTCTGTCCCCGGCTGCTGCGCGGCTGCCGGGGGTGTCGCGTCTTATCCCCGGCAGCGCGCGCATCCCAGAACTCCCTGCGCGCCGGAAACCGGAAGTCAGGGCCCAAGGCGCGCAGGGAGTTCTGGGATGCGCGCGCTGCCGGGGGTAAGACGCGACACCCCCGGCAGCCGCGCAGCAGCCGTGGGAAAGACGGAGCCAGACTCTTGTGACCGCAAGCAAAACAATGCTTGCGGTCACAAGAGTGATTGATCGGGGGGCCCCGCGGGCCCCCCTTGTGGCGGGCCCGGTCGCGGCGGCGACCCCCGCGACCACGGTGGCTACGCCACTGCCCGGAGGATACCTATGCGGTCATCTGTCGCCTGTGCGACAGGCACATTATAAGAGGCAAGAGTTGCCATCCTGGCACCAGTGCCATGGCTGCCCATATGAAACACCCTCACCTTTCCACCTGGGAGAAATGGGGTGATAGTGGGTCACAGCAGGCCCAGGCAGAGCAGCGGTCAACAGCAGAAGGAAGCAGCAGTAGTCAGGGGGGCCTTTCACAGAGTCAGACCTCCTCTGTGGAAGGGAGTGTGGCATCGCTCTCTTCTTCGGCTGGTGGCCCCTGTGTTGCTAGCAGTAGGCAGCCTGGCATCATTGAGTCCCCATAAAGGAGGAAGACATATGCACCCAGAAATCCCGCAGCAGTCAAGCTGAACGCCCACTTGGCCACGTTGCTGGTGCTCCAGACTCTGCCGTTTAAAGTTGTCCACTCTGCACCTTTACGTGAACTGATGTCGTGTGCGGAGCCACGGTGGAAGGTGCCGAGTCAACACTACTTTTCCAACACAGTTATCCAGGCCATGTATAGCTATGTTCGCGAAAAGGTTGCTGACTCGCTGAGCCATTCATTTAGCAGACATGTACATTTAACCACAGACATCTGGAGCTGTAATTACGGGCAAGGGCAGTATATGTCCATTACTGCTCAGTGGGTAAATGTTATATGGCCGGCGGACCTCCAGCAACTTGGCCAGGGAAGGGCGATGACACCACCCCGTTGTCACAGCAGGGTTCCTGTGTCATGGTCCTCCTCAACCTCCTCCATGAGGTCCAAAACCTCCTCAACCGCCAGTGTTCCTCCCTTGTACCACTTGGGTGTAGCATGGAGGTGTCAAGCTGTGCTGCATCTAGCCTGCCTGGGTGAAAGGAGACACACAGGGGAAGAACTGCACCGCCTGCTCGAGATGGAAATCCTCTCCTGGCTGACTCCACGCCATCTTAAAGTTGTGACGGTGGTGAGTGACAATGGGAGCAACATTCTCTCCGTGCTGCATTGAGAAGGTATGAGGCATGCCCCGTGTATGGCACATGGTTTAAACCTAGTTTAAACCTAGTTTAAACCATAGTTACACACTTTCTAAAGTCTTCATCCCATTTACAGACTGTGCTGCCAATGGCTCGAAAGTTGTGTAACCATTTTAGCCATTCAAGTCGCTCTCACCACATCCTCCTTGACCTGCAGCGGAGGAATGGTCTTCCCAATCATCATCTCATTTGAGATGTAGCCACGCGGGGGAACTCCACCCTTCACATGCTGGACCGCCTCTATGAGCAGAGGAAGGCCTTGACTGATTTCCTCTTGATGCAGGTGGACACGGCAACTCCCCTGTGTAACCTGGAGCTCTGCCAGTGGTAGCTCATGCTGACACCTGCCACTTGCTACGACCCTTTGAGAAGGCCACCTTTATGGTCAGTGGGCAGGACACAGGACTGAGCACCATCATACCCATGCTTTATGTACTGGAGCTGATGCTGATGCGACTCAGTGGCGAGGGGGAAGAGGTCTTGCCACTGTCGCAGCCTGGGTCGCTGCAGGAAGGCTTGGCGGAAGAGGAGGGAGAGGAAGCTGAGGAGGAGGACCTAAACGCACAGGAACTCTTAGGGAAGACAGGTGGAGGAGAAGGAGATGAGCCTTCCTGCCAGACCAGAGGGGGGCCAGAGGAGGATATGCAGGGCTATGAGGAGGATGAGGAGGATGGAGGCAGTACCCATTGGCAGCATTTCCCACTCCCTGGTGGAAATGGCTAAACGCATGTTGATATGCTTTAGGGGCTGACCCACACTTGCAAAGGATTCGTCAACGGGATGAGTTCTGGCTGGCCACACTACTGGACCCACGGTATCGCAACAAGTGTACGAATTCATTCACCCTTCCCAACAGGAGGAAAAAATAAATTATTATAGAGAGGAGCTAGGTGCACAGTTAGTGGCAGCCTTTGGAACACAGCGCTCTCATTCACGCCATTCCCACAAGGGCCACACCAGCAGCGCTGCCTCCTCCACATCCTCCTCTAGCAGCTTGGGTGGCATGGCATGAGCAGCGGCACCAGTCTGAGCCTGATGTCTATGATGCACGCTTTCATGCAGCCACAGGTGGGGGTAACAGGGGCACCCGCACAGCAGCAGGACATAGCAGCACACCTCAAACAGCAAGTCCAGGTGTTTTTGGACTCTACATTGCCACCTAACGTCCCCGAACCCCTGGACTACTGGGTGGGAAAATTAGATGTCTTTCCACAACTTGCTGAATTTGCTTTGGACATACTCTCCTGTCCGGCCAGCAGTGTGTCATCCGAGCGAGTTTTCAGCACAGCAGGTCATATTGTCAGTCCCAGGAGAACAAGATTGTCCTGCGATAGTGTGGATTGTCTGACTTTCATCAAAGAAACGCCACATGGATAGATAAGGACTTTTTGACACCTGTTCCTGATACCACAGAGTAGGATTTGGTCCTGTTGTCACCAAAATGTAGGACCTTTTCTGCATCTATTATGGCCTATATGTGAACTAGACCTTACTGGTCATTCCACCATTCCTTCTAGGCATCTAGGTTGACTACTGGTGTGCCTGCCCTTGCTTCCTTGTTGGCTACAGCTGGGTCTTAACTGGCATCTAGGTTGACTACTGGTGTGCCTGCCCTTGCCTCCTTGTTGGCTACTGCTGGGCCTTAATTGGCATCCATGTTGACTACTGCTGCTCCTGCCTGGAGTCCATGTTGGCTCCTGCTGCTCCTGCTTTGCCTCCATGTTGGCTACTGCTGCTCCTGCCTGGCCTCCATGTTGGCTACTGCTGCTTGTGCCTGCCCTCCATGTTGACTACTGTTGCTCCTGCCTAGCCTCCATGTTGGCTACTGCTGATCCTGCCTGCCCTGCATGTTGACTACTGTTGCTCCTGCCTGGCCTCTATGTTGGCTACTGCTGATCTTGCCTGCCCTCCATGTTGGCTACTGCTGATCCTGCCTGGTCTCTATGTTGGCTACTGCTGCTCCTGCCTGGCCTCCATGTTGGCTACTGCTGCTCGTGCCTGCCCTCCATGTTGACTACCGTTGCTCCTGCCTAGCCTCCATGTTGGCTACTGCTGGGTCTTAACTGGCATCTAGGTTGACTACTGGTGTGCCTGCCCTTGCCTCCTTGTTGGCTACTGCTGGGCCTTAATTGGCATCCATGTTGACTACTGCTGCTCCTGCCTGGAGTCCATGTTGGCTCCTGCTGCTCCTGCTTTGCCTCCATGTTGGCTACTGCTGCTCCTGCCTGGCCTCCATGTTGGCTACTGCTGCTTGTGCCTGCCCTCCATGTTGACTACTGTTGCTCCTGCCTAGCCTCCATGTTGGCTACTGCTGATCCTGCCTGCCCTGCATGTTGACTACTGTTGCTCCTGCCTGGCCTCTATGTTGGCTACTGCTGATCTTGCCTGCCCTCCATGTTGGCTACTGCTGATCCTGCCTGGTCTCTATGTTGGCTACTGCTGCTCCTGCCTGGCCTCCATGTTGGCTACTGCTGCTCGTGCCTGCCCTCCATGTTGACTACCGTTGCTCCTGCCTAGCCTCCATGTTGGCTACTGCTGATCCTGCCTGCCCTGCATGTTGACTACTGTTGCTCCTGCCTGGCCTCTATGTTGGCTACTGCTGATCTTGCCTGCCCTCCATGTTGGCTACTGCTGCTCCTGCCTGGCCTCTATGTTGGCTACTGCTGCTCCTGCCTGGCCTCCATGTTGGCTACTGCTGATCTTGCCTGCCCTCCATGTTGGCTACTGCTGCTCCTGCCTGGCCTCTATGTTGGCTACTGCTGCTCCTGCCTGGCCTCCATGTTGGCTACTGCTGCTCCTGCCTGGCCTCCATGTTGGCTACTGCTGCTCCTGCCTGCCCTCCATGTTGACCACTGTTGCTCCTGCCTGGCCTCCATGTTGGCTACTGCTCCTCCTGCCTGGCCTCCATGTTGGCTACTGCTGATCCTGTCTGCCCTCCATGTTGGCTACTGTTGCTCCTGCCTGGCCTCCATATTGGCTACTGCTGATCCTGCCTGCCCTCCATGTTGTTTACTGCCGATCCTGCCTAGCCTCCATGTTGGCTACTGCTGCTCCTGCCTGGCCTCCATGTTGGCTACTGCTGCTCCTGCCTGGCCTCCATGTTGACTACTGCTACTCCGGTACTGGCCTCAAATCACTATTGCTGGACCTCCACTGGCCTCTAATGACTACTGCTGCTCCTTCACTGCATTTGTGACCTTTTTCCTGCATAGACCCTGTAATGGTGAGTTTCCTGCATAGACCCTGTAAAGGTGAATATTGAAGTCTAAAAAAAAAAAAATGACTTTGGGATATAAAAAAGATAATGATGTTACTGACATGTAGAGCATTAAATTCAACCAAATACACTACCCCCGTATCATATAGATGCTTTAAACTATGAAATCCGAAGAAATACGAAATTTGGTCAAACCGAACTTTCCGAAAAAAATCCGAAAGTCCGGTCAGACCAAACTTTTGAAAAGTTCGCTCATCTCTAGTGATCACCTGTTCACACTGCTGCGATTTCAATAGCGGTATACCCTGAGACCCCGTAAGCTGCGAGAAGCAGCTAGGGAGTTAATATCTGCGATGTGCCACTGCTCACCCTGCTAACCTTCACATGGACCCTCTTAGAGCTTCCCAATTCCCTTGATTATTTCTAAGATTTTTCGACACCTTCATTGGAGTCACTTGTGTTAAATTAAGTTGATTGGACATTAATTAGGGTGCGTTTACACAGAGAGATTCATCTGACAGATGTTTGAAGCCAAAGCCTGCAACAGACTGTAAACAGAGAACAGGTCATAAAGGAAAGATTGAGATTTCTCCTCTTTTGAAATCCATTCCTAGCTTTGGCTTCAAAAATCTGTCAGATAAATTTCTTTGTGTAGAGGCACCCTTAGAAAGATACATGCCTGTATATATAAGGTCCGACAGCTGACTATGAATAAACAAACCATGAGGGGAAAATAACCAAAAGTTCAGTGGCCCCCACAATTCTTAAATAAAATAGAAACAACCATGACTCTTCCTAGAGCTGGCTAAGTAATCAGAGAAGAAGGGTCTTTATAAGAGAGGAAACAAGAACTCAATGGCCACTCTGTGGGGAAACATTAGAAAATTCTAGAAGGTCAGCTATCAACAAAAGACTACCAGTCTGGTTGTTTTGACAAAGTAGCCAGAAAGAAGCCTTTCCTTGAAAAAACACATGCAAAGCCCATCTGGAGTTTGTTAAAAAGCACCTAAAAGAGTCTATTACATCAACAGATGTTTGGCCAATTTATTTGCCAGATTTTTGAAGCCAAAACCAGGAACAGACTATAAACAGAGAACAGATAATAGAGGAAAGACTGGGATCTCTCATCCTTTCAAATGCATTAGTGGCTTTGCCTGAAAAAATCTCAGGTGAGAGAAATCTGGCTAGTGGGCAGGGTAATTGATACACAGGCTGCTTCAGGGACGGATAACTTTTACCATAAACCCCAGGCTGTTGACCAAGCCTGTGCCCCCCCCCCCCCCCCCCCCCTCAATCTTACTGTAACTATGGCAGCACTAGCATGGTGCTCGTATTACAGGATACATAATGTCATATTTACCATATAGCTGTAAAGTTTTATGAAAAATAATTATCAGGCAGCACTGAACTCACTTTTTATTTTCCAAACTATTTTCATTTTTCTATTTTAGTGGCTAAATACCTTAACAGAGGCGTCATTGTCTCCGCTCCCTGCTGTTTCTTCCTGTAAATCAGTGTAATGTTATTCTATGGCACAAGGCTGGAGATGGGTGTCATCAAGAGGTTAAAGCATAACAAAGTACTATCCCCGCTACCCCCCCAGTAGCCAACATGGAGCCAAGGGCAGGAGCAACAGTAGTCAACATGGAGGCCAGGCAGGAGAAACAGTATCCAACATGGAGGCCAGTCAGGAGCAGCAGTAGCCAACATGGAGGCCAGTACAGGAGCAGCAGTAGTCAACATGGAGGCAAGGGCAGGCACAGCAGTAGCACCTGCACCAGGTATTTTTGTCTGTCAGGATATGACGGATGTGATATACACACTATCAGAAGGCCCTCTCTACATTTCTCTCTCAATCACTAGATGTTTCTCCTCTCCGCTTTCCTAATCTTTCCTTTCCTTTCCTACAATATCTTCTTAGTAGTCTGTAGTACACAACAGCAGCACCAGCAGCGTTTTGATAATCACGAGCTGTGTGCACTGCAGCCAATAACAACCTCTTTGCTCTCTGTGCAGACTGTGTGGTGCGGTCATGTGACCGCTCCTCTTAAAGCAATACTGACGTCACACAGGGGGTGGGCTAGTGCAAGATCCCTGCTGATTGGATGTGTTCCGGGCATCACGGGAAAGTGCTTTTCCCGCCCGTAACACTTCCTGCTTTCTAGAATGGTGGCTGCCATTTTAGAAAGCAAGAAAAAAAAAATCGGAGCGGATTTCCAAAAATGTTTTTGGAATAATCCGAACCGGATCCCATACCGGCCGAACCAGTTCTCTCATCTCTAGTGGTGACATCATAGTCACATGTTAATAGTCATAGTCACTGATGGGGGGATGTGGCCGGGATGGGGGGATGCTCCGGGGATGCGACGGCGGGGCTGCGGGCACCAGGGAGTTAAAGCACATATTCACAGCGGGATGTTAATCCCGCTGCGAATATGTGCTATCATAGGGGTGAATTGATACCGGATCCGCAGAAGTGAGATCCGCTGTGGATCCCGTAGGTGTGAAGGCACTCTTATTATAATTCGCTACTGGGCTGCAAAATAGCATGAACACAGAAGGAAGAACTGGTCACCATGGGCTGCACAGATTTGTAGTATACAGTCTTGGTCACACACTGGAAAGGCAAACTAGATCCAAGGATGCAAGCTGAAAGTGAAGTCAGGAAACAGGTTTAGGTCAAACTGAAAAATAACCACATGCAAAAGTACACTTTCCCTGGAACACAATGGAACCTCTGTTTAGGCAAGTTGGAAGAATAGAGAAGAAATCAGGCGATACTTTTTGGAGGCTGAGGCCTGATTTCTTCTGTATTCTACAGATTTTTTTGGTTAACACGGTACAACAATACTCTATAGGTAAGTTGGAGTAAGTCTGAGTGCCTGATATGGCAGGTGAAAGAATGGCTTTGGAAGGGCAAGAATTCGAATCTGCACAGTGTTGGAGTTCAGGAAAAGTGGTACATATATCATGTGGAGCTTAACACCATCATCGTCATCATCTGTGCTGGAGAAGTGATTCCTCACTACAAAAGCAGTAGTGCTGTAACTGTGTATACAGTAATTATTTCTCTAGATATAAGTATACTATTAATGCAGGCAGTTTGTGAACAATATTTATTACATTATTTTGGCACTGTATACACTGTTACGTTTTTTTTTTAAATGTTTTATTCGGTTTTCAAAAGAAAAAATGCATAGATGCATAACATTATTGACAATATTGCAGATACAATAAACATCCAACAACAGTGCAGCAGAACATAAAATGGGGAACGACTACAATCGCCTCACTTCGGTAGTGACGTTTTCAGGGGTGAGGGGGCCCAAAAATGCACACAGGAACAAATTGGCAAGTGACACAAAACGAAAATAGATCCGCAAACCTTACATTAGGGCTGGGACTAGTAGTCATACATTCTCAATGGATTTTCAGGCGACCTAGAGTCCCTGCAATATCCGCCTTGCAGTACCAGTCTGTCAGGCGAAAAGGTCTAACAATGTCAGTTATTTCGGATTGGGAAAAATGTGTAACAATAAAGGTGCGCCACTTCGGGAAGAAACGCTTGGTTCCTTTATTTTTGTGGCGCTCTGTGTCGATTCTGTCTACCCCCAGGTATACTTTAAGTTGGGCTACTACCATGGGCACATCTGGGGGAGAAGAGGACAGCCAGTTATGGAGCAGACAACGGAGAGCCACCACTAGAACCACATGCACCAATTGGGGAGTGTATCCAATTACATCAGCGTCATCTGGAGGTCGGGGCTGGTGAAAGAGCATCACTTGGGCGGTTATCTGTAATCTAATTTTCCAGTGATTGTGGATATAATCACAGACTTGCTGCCAGAATTGTGCTGTAAGGGGGCAAGTCCAAACCCCATGCCATAAATTTGTCAGTGGTGTTTGGCACTTGGGGCAAGCAATGATTCTATCCGGAAAATTAGGGGAGGGCAAGATATTGAAACCATAAAGGGTGTTATGCGCGAGTTTAAAATAGGATTCACGCCACCTCTCGTTAATTATACATTGTCTGACCCTCGCCCAACCTGCCAAGATGGTGTCTGTGATGTCAGGATCCTGTGTCCACCGCTCCCATGTCTTGAAAAGTGAGGTTCTATCAGGCCTTTTGATGTGCACGTCATTGCGAATGGCAGTGTAAAGACATGAGATATATGCTTTGCTAGGTGCTGACGCTATTGCGACGTCTAGGGTATGTGTACCTGCTTCCTTAGAGAGATCTAAGAGCCTAGTGCTGCAGAAGGCATAAACTTGGTTCACCTGCAAAAACCAAGATGGGGGGAGGTGGAATTTAGATTTCAGTTCCACTGGCGTGAGCCACTTGCGATGCTCTCTATCTATCAAGTCCCCAGCCTTTGTGGGACCCCGGTCCACTCCCTGTTGCAACCAGAGCAGCGATTGCCCTTGAGGAAATTCCGGATGTCCGGTTAAAGGCATGTGTTTTGAGATGAGGAACGGAAGGCCAAAAGCCTTGTGCACCTCCTTCCAAGTGACAATAGTGTCCCGGAGCAAGGCTGAGTGTTTGACCTCAGGTGGTAATTTAGAATAAAAGGTGTGGCTGACCAAATCCCATGGGCGGGCTAACACCTTTTCCAGGAACACATTGGAGAAGAAGGAGGAGCCGTGTATCCAGTCCAATACGTTTCTGAGAAGGCAAGCTAGGTTGTAGCCTCGCACGTTTGGGAAATTCAATCCCCCCTCTGCTTTACAAAGCATCAATTTGCCTAGCGCTATTCTTGGACGCTTCCCTTTCCAAATAAACTTAGTGAACGCCCTGTGGAGCCTTGTAATGCTTTATGTGTCATGAGAAGGGGTTGGGTTTGTAGTGGGTATAATAATCGGGCAAAACTAATCATTTTAAGTAAATGACATCTGTGAGACAGGTTCAGGGGGAGACCTTCCCAGCCCCTTAGTTCGGTCACTATTTTTTTTTATCAAGGGCTGATAATTGAGATTGTAAAGGGAACCTGTAGTTTTTCCTATTTTAAGGCCCAGGTAGGTGACATAAGAGGAGGCTATTTTTATCTAGAACCGGTGAACATTAGCGAGCCAAGCTGGTCTAGACTGTCCCAGGGGTAAGATAATACTTTTCGTAACATTCACTCTGTATCCTGAGAAGCCCCCAAAGTAATTAAGGAAGTCTATGATACCGGGTAAATGTGAGGCAAGCTTGTTAAGAAAGAGCATAAGGTCATCTGCGAACATCGCCAATTTGACCGTTTGTGCCCCCACTTTTATCCCCTCAAATATATCAGTGTTAAGTAGGTATCTAGCTAATGGCTCTATAGCCAGGTCAAAGAGGAGGGGGGACAATGGGCACCCTTGCCGCGTCCCCTTCTCCAATGAGAAAGGAGCTGACAGGACACCATGGGTACTCACGCTTGCAGTCAGGCCAGTATACATGCCATCAAGAAAGGTACGAAAGGCTCCCGTTATGGCAAATCTGTCCAACACCATCCCCAGCCAGTCCCACCTCACGTTATCAAATGCCTTCTCCGCATCTAGCGTGAGAAGGGCCGGTTGTTCTCCTGGCTGGGGACGGTGCTGCACTCGGTCAAGTACTGCTATTACTTTCCGGATATTTGTCACCGCAGATCTTATACGTATAAATTCCACCTGATGGTCCCCTATCAGCTCCGGTAGGAAGGCAGCCAGCCTGTCTGCCAGTATTTTAGATATGAGTTTAATATCCTGGTTGATTAATGAGATGGGCCGATACGATCCTGGGTCTAGGGGGTCCTTGCCCGGCTTGGGGAGGACTTTAATGTAGGCCAGCTTGGCTTGCTGGGGAATGACCCTGGAATGAAGGATACCTGTATAATAAGACAGACAACCCAAAACAAAGTCCTGCCTAAATAAATCTACTGTGCAACCAAACCTATACACACAACCAAAGAAATTGCACAAATAATCTAGAAGTATAACAAATCCTTAATTACCATATACATTATATACATAATATTAAAAACTCAAAATTGCCATGGGGAATGACACAGATAACACTAAGGCCAGAGGGGGAGAAAGATCTCAGTGCGGTAAACCAACCAAATATATATATATAAATATGCTAAAGTGCTATAGTGTAATATGTGCCAATTACAACGCTGCCATCTGGTGGTCACTAATAGTAAAGTACAGGCAATGATGTTGAACGAGAACACCCCAACATAGAAGTGGACAGCTAAACCAGTACTATATAATCTATAGAGGAAAACAGGTACGTAATTCCTCAGCTGGCCACCAACTAACAGAGGAGCGCCAGAAGTAAAACGCCATATACAATTGCAGTTCATATGTGACCACATTCCAGCGTCCAGGCACCGCACACACACTGAGATCTTACCCCCGTCCGGCTCAGAAGCCCGACGCACGTTTCGCTCTCTTCATCAGGAGCTAGTGGAATCAATCACGATCATACATGTATATATACACATGGACAACCTCCATTATACACCCATTAGTTTGGTTGATACTCACAGTGACACAGTGTGGAGAGCCTAGGATGGGAGTGCCAAGATGGCGACTGCAGCCGGAAAAGGAACTATTGATGTCACGGGGACCAATCAGATATAGGGAGAAGAGAGAAGCACGTGACCGGGTGCATGCAATCAGCACACACACCCCTCCTCTTTCTTACTCGGCTCCCTCACTGATGATGTAAATACTAAATGGCAGGATTATGTACACCTGCTCCTAGCGTCGCTGGCATGTAACGCGATGACGTAATCACGTACAGCCACGCCACAACGCCATCACATGACCCAGGACCTCCCCCTCCTCTTAATCATAGGAAATCCTATTAACATGGAGGCATATGAAGTTGTAATTCTAAAAACGGCCACACGATGACACTGTTGTACCACCTCACTGCTCATATAGGAAACAGCACATATCTACATATCCAATACATATCCATAACTGGATTTTTACATCAAGGGACAATCTAAGACTTTTATTAAGCAATTTAAGACTATAGTCCTATTTTATGCATTAAACAATGCAAGGGCTACAGTCATATTACATCAACATACTCATGTGTGAATAAGGTGCAAAATCACATGTGTGTATGTGTTAAAAAGGTGTACAATGATGGTGTATATAATCAAACTAGAAACAAAATCTAGATATACTATACTGAAGTGATAGTGTAATTAATCAAATTAAAATATATATACTGTGTTATAAATACGAAAATTGATACATGATTAAATACCTAAAAAAAATATCTAAAAAATATATCCACTGATAAATAAACCATAGTAATAATTCATGTACTCAAGAAAATAGCTATACCATTCAAATTGATGGTCATAATACGTGATACCTATACAAATATATAAACACCTATAAAAATCCATAACATCATATAATACCTTATGCCTATACAAATACATCATAATACCTGAATATATAATTCATATATAATTCATAATAATAAAGTGCGTGAAAAAAGTAAAAGTGCGCAAGTGTGTGTAGTGACCGAAAAAGCAACAAAAACAAAAAAACAAACCAGTGAAGTGCATAAAAATCCTTATGAAATGCATATAAATATATTCATCATTATATCAAAAACCATGTGATGCAATATAACTGCTAAAAAATTCCCTTTAAAACCCCTTAAGGTAGGGTATCCCCTATCCGTAAAAACAGATTGTCCGAGTTTTTTATAATACACCAATGTGTATGGTATCAATCTCCATCGGAGGTATGTTAGAGACATGGATAAAATCTGTTTCTGATCCCGGCTCCACACTTACATGGAAATCCACCTAAAAAACAAAACAAAGAATAGTAACACTATGAGCATAGACAATGTATAGTGCATAAAACCGCATGTCATTGGGGTCACATAAATGTGTACATACACATGCATGTGTATGAAAAATCTTAAAACAAACTAAAAAGTATAAATCCAAAGCAAAATTAAAACCACAGAGGGGATAATATCCACTCAGAGATCAGACTCTTAACATTATACAGACAGTATACATATAGGGGTCTAGGGTACTACAAAAGTACATGCAGCTTATAGCGTAAAAAACCAACCTATTGTACTTACAAAAAGGAAACAAAGCTGTTGACCTCATTAAGTCCCGCAGGTGTGTTTGAAGTTTCTCGATCCACATGCATTCCCTTTGGGCCAGCATCCTCTTCCATTCACCTCCCCGTACATTCGGATCAATCGATCAATGCCCCTAACCTTCAGGAGAGAAAAATCGCAATTATGTTTTTGTTTAAAATGGCGTGCTAGCGGTTTTAGAAGGAGTGGGCTGTCATCATGTTGTGCGGACATAATGTCCCGAACATGCTCTCTCACTCTCTTTCTGAACTCCCTGCTAGTCATGCCAACGTATACTTTGCCACATGGACAAGAGGCATGATACACAACGCCTTTAGTGCTGCAATCTATACTATGGGTAATCCGATAAGTTTTTATGCCCCCCGCATCACAGAAAGATTCTGTCTTTTCAATGTTTGGACAGACTACACAATGTCCACAGTTACGGCATCCCCACTTGGGGCCCTTGCTGCCAAATGCTCTCATTGGGGTATTGCCTTGGTAGTAGCTATGGATCAAGGTATCTTTAAGATTCTTAGATCTCCTAAAAGTAATTGCCGCCCTTTCTGGTAGGAGTGCTGCCAAAGTAGGATCGCTCCGTAAAATGGGCCAATACCGATCCAACACTTCCCTAACTTCATTGACTCTCGTGTGGTAGTTGGTGATCATCCGAGTCATTGAATCCTGTTGTCCCCTTACCTTTGGTCTTGTTTGGAGCAGTTCTTGCCTATTAGCCCAATAGTAAGCACGATTAATGATTCTCTTGCTATATCCCCATTCCAGAAAGCGGGAGCGCAAGTCAGCAGCCTGTTTCTCAAATTCATCATCATTGGAACACAGACGCCGAGCACGAAGAAACTGGCCAACAAGAATGTTCCGTATTAGGTGGCCCGGATGTGAGGAGTTGGCATGTAAGATGGTATTCGCTGAAGTCTTTTTTCGAAAGAGATCCGTGGAGAGATATCAATCATTCTTCACTCCAATGTGAATATCCAAAAAGTCAATGGAGTCCTGGCCTATTTGATGTGTTAACTTAATATTGCGATTGTTTCTATTCAGTGTACCTATGAACGTTTCCAGGTCCCCCACGACCCCTGCCAGATCATGAGGATGTCGTCGATGTACCGCCCCCAAAAGACGACACCCTCAATCCCCGGCACGGGATCGGTGAGAAACAAAGACCTCTCACACAGCCCCAGGAACAGGTTAGCATACGAGGGCGCACAAGACACCCCCATTGCCGTGCCCTGGAGCTGTAGGTAAAAGGTCTCTTTGAAAACGAAAAAATTGTGTGTTAGGACAAAACCCAAGGCCTGTAACAAAAAATCCCCCAGATCCCTTGAAAGGCTACTAGTCAAAAGAAAATGCCTTACCGCTTCCAATCCGTCTTTTTTTTTTTTTTTTTTTAAACGATATTTTTTTAGTGGTTTTGTAATATTTGAACATACATATTGAAAATTCATTACATATTCGAAAAGAAAGTCGCTCACAGGCAACAAAGGATTGTATGTTTAGAATATCATACAGATACAATGAGCCTTTGTAATAACCTTAAAAGATATATTATCATATACAATACAACGTAGTCTTACAAAAAACATAAGTAGAAAAACAGTAATTTATAATATCACCTTAAAACATGGTATAGATGTCAGATATTCAAATATGCTACCAATAGAATGGAGAGAATTGTCTTTAACAGAGAAAGGGAAAAGCTTAAGATATTTGGAGTGCTCCCAGAGTTCCCTTTTGGGCGGCCATGCAATACCAATCAGTGTCCTTAAATTGATTAATGACAGAGTCTCTCTCTTCTATAGTAAAATCATGAATTAGAAATTGTGTCCATTTGGACATAAATGTTTTTGTTGATTTTTCTTTGGTGTGCAATACATCCAAAAGTTCCCAATGAAAGATCTCCTTCAGAGCGGAGATTACCTCAGAAATGTCTGGTAGAGTATCCAGTATCCAGTGTCTTAATAAACATTTCAGGGAAACTAATAGAGTTAAATGAATTCCTTTGGAAGTAAGTAATTTAGGAGAGGGAGTAGTAGTCTATATCAATAAAATGAAAAAGATAACTAAGAGGGAGAAGTGGTATGGCATGGCCCCAAGTGGACAAAAGATAGAGCCGCACAGAGTCCCAAAATTCCTGTACTCGCGTGCAGGCCCAGGCACAATGAAGCAAGTCTGCTTTAGGAAGTGAACATTTCGGGCAACTGTTTATGTGAGAAGTGTGGGAGTTGGAAAAAGGAATATTAAAGGCATATATAGCCTTGTGTATAAAGCGGAAATGTATTTCACGTAGAACCACATTGGGAGTGGCAGAATGCACTAGTTGAGATCCTCTCAATATTTGTTGGGTCAGATCCTCTGAAAAAATTACGGAGGACCTTTTTTTTAAAAAAAATTGTCTAGATAAATTCTTTTGAGAGCGTGATCTAAGTTCTCCATATGTATGTGATAAAGAATTATGAACCGGTGGTGTTGGGAATAGATTATCAAATTCTATATCACTTTCTGCTTCTGCTATGTGCCGCACTCTGGAAGTAAGAAATTCAATTATAGAATCGTATTGAGGTAAATTAAATGAAGACAATTTAAATCGTGTTCTGACGATATCCCATGATAAGAAAGTGTTGGAATTAGTATCCAGCAAATCCCCAACAGAAGAAACATGTGCACTCTGCCACTCTGAGTAATCTAATTTGTCTGAGTCAGGTGGGTAAAGTGGTGAATACCACAGAGGAAATCTTTTCGATAGGCAAAAGGGTAAACCATATAATTTTCGTATCGCCTTCCATGTGGCAATGGTGTCTTTAAAGATAACACTTCTCTTAATTTCTGGGGATAGTTCTGGTAATTTAGCATGTAGCAGGGTGGGTAAAGGCCAAGGTGCTGCTAAAGCTTTCTCAATTAAAATATTGGAGAAATATGACGTGTCCATAATCCAATCTTTAGCATGGCGAAAGAGAGCGGCTAAATTATATAATCTAATATCTGGGCATTGAGCGCCACCTTTAGAAGTAGTGAGACAGAGAGTGGAATAGACAATACGAGGTCTCTTTGATTGCCAAATAAATTTAGTGAAATATGATTGGAGTAGGGAAACGTCAGAATGTTTGAGTAAAAGGGGTATTGTTTGTATTGGATATAACAGTTTTCCAAAACACATCATTTTGATTAAGTGGGTACGGCCTAGAATTGACAATGGTAGAGATTCCCATCTCTGGAGATCTTGTTTTATTCTCTTAATTATAGGGCGATAGTTCAGGGAATATAGTGAGGAGGGAGTTCTGCCAATCTGGATTCCAAGATAAGTAATATAGGATTTAGCGATGGAGACCCCCGCAGGACCCGAAGTAGACCTCTTATGTGGAGTTAGGTAAAGAAGTTGACTTTTATGTATATTGATTCTATACCCAGAGAAGGAACCAAAAAATTTTAAGGCATCTAATACTGCTGGAACATGTAGATCTGGGTTATCTAAATATATTAAAGTATCATCAGCAAAGCATGTAACTTTGATGATTTGGGAACCAACCCGTATGCCTGAGAAAAAGTCAGAAGAAATAAGATATCTAGCAAGAGGCTCCATCGCCAAATTGAACAATAGAGGGGATAGGGGGCAACCCTGTCTGGTACCTTTTTGTAAGGGAAAGCTATCTAAAAGGAAACCCGGGGTATGAATTCTAGCTTTCGGAGATGTGTATATTGTGGAAATAAAATCTTTGAATTGACCTGTGATACCAAATTTTGTTAAGGTCATGTCCAGCCACTTCCAGCTGATATTATCAAAAGCCTTTTCGGCGTCAATTGCCAACAGACCTGGAGAGTGGCTGGAACGACCCCCAGATTGGACACCAGACTGGGCTGCTAGTACGGTTCTTATATTAGTGACACCAGAACGTCCTTTTATAAAGCCAACTTGATGGCTGCCTATTAGTGATGGTAGGATGTCTGCCAATCTATTGGTCATAATCTTTGCCAACAATTTTAGGTCTACATTTATTAAAGAGATTGGCCTGTACGAATTAGGAGATGTCGGATCCTTCCCCTGTTTATGTAGTATTTTGATATATGCAGTATCTCCCGAGGGGAGCATGTGATGGTCAGTCAGAATAGTTTGTAAAGTAGAAAGAAGAGTGGGGGAGATGACAGAAGACATAGATTTATAAAATTCCGCACTATAGCCATCAGGGCCTGGAGCTTTGTTATTTTTAAGTGTAGAGATAGTGGCATTAATTTCTTCCAATGTGACTGGGGCGTTGAGAGAATTCCTTATGGGGTGTAGTTCCCAGAATGGAGTCACTTGTCGGGGGTTTCTACTGTCCTGGCAGCACAGGAGCTTTGTAATTGCGACATGGCCTCCAGCCTCCATTCCAGCCTCTAAATGGCGCTCTGTCCCTTTGGTGACTTGCCCTGTGCCCATATGGCACATTATGCCCACATGTGGGGTATTTTCGTACTCAGGGGAAACTACCCTACACGTTTTGTGTTCATTTTCTTTTTTAACCCCTTGTGGAAATGGAAAAAAATCAAGGCTACACCAACATTTAGTGTAATTTTTGTAAAATTTTTACTCTAAATCATTAATCTTAAAATTAAAATTAAAGATAAAAAAAAACCATTTAATGTGTAGCGCAATTTCCCCTGAGTACGGAAATACCCCACATGTGTACATAAAGTGCCATGCGGGTGCAGGGTAAGCCTCCGAAGGGACGGAGCGCCATTTGGTTTTTGAAGGCTGGATTTGGATGGAATGGATTTCGAGGGGCCATGTTGCATTCAAAAGGCCCCTGTGTTGCCAAGACAGTTGAAACCCCCCACAAGTGACCCCATTATGGAAACTGCACCCCTCAGGGAATGTAACAAGGGGTGTAGTGAGCATATGGACCCCACTGGTGACGGGCACAAATGTGGAACAATGTGGCGTGAAAATGAAATATTACATTTTTTACACTATAATGTTGGTTTAGCCTTGAATTTATCATTTTCACAAGGGGTTAAAAGAGGAAAAAAAAAACAAAATGTGTAGAGCAATTTCCCCCGAGTCCGTAAATACCCCACATGTGGACATAAAGCGCCATGTGGGCGCAGGGCAAGCCTCCGAAGGGAAGGAGCGCCATTTGGATTTTGGAGGTTGGATTTGGCTAGAATGGATGATGAACGCCATGTCGCATTTACAGAGCCCTCGTGCTGCCAAAACACTGGAAAACCCCCACAAGTGACCCCATTCTGGAAACTGCACCCCTCAAGGAATCTAACAAGGGGTGCAGTGAGGATATGGACCCCTTGATGACGGGCACATTTGTGCCATGAAAGTGAAAAAATGAAATTTTTTACTTTTACGTCACATTGTTCCACATTTGTGCCCGTCACCAGTGGGGTCCATATGCTCACTGCCCCCCTTGTTAGATTCCTTGAGGGGTGTAGTTTCCAGAATGGGGTCACTTGTGGGGGGTTTCCAGTGTCTTGGCAGCACGAGGGCTCTGTAAATGCGACATGGCGCTTGAAATCCTTTTCAGTGAAATTCAGCTTCCAAAAGCCAATTGGCGCTCCTTCCCTTTGGAGGCTCGTCCTGCGCCCCCTTGGTACTTTATCGCCACATGTGGGGTATTTCCGTACTCGGGAGAAACTGCGCTACACATTTTGTGTCTTTTTTTGCCTCTTATCCCTTTAAGAAAATGAAAAATTGAAGGCTAGAACAACGTTTTAGTGTAAAAAATAAATTTTTCTTTTTTCACGCCATATTGTTCGGAAAATCTGTGAAGCACCTATGGGGTCCAGATGTTTACCGCACCCCTTGTTACATTCATTGAGGGGTGTAGTTTTCTAAATGGTGTCTCTTTAGGGGTGTTTTTTAGGTTTTGGCACCCCAGAGCCTCTGCCAACCTGAAGTGGTACAGTCAAAAATGACCAAATATAACGGAGGCGTTGAAAATCACTAGGCGCTCCCTTATATCTGAGGCTTGTGGCTGCGTCAAATAGCGCAATAGGGTCACATATGGGGTATTTCTATAAACTGCAGAAACGGGACAATAATTATTGGGGTGCATTTCTCTGGTAATAGGTTTATAATTATGAAAAATATTGGATTACAATAAAATCTCTGCACAGAAAATTAAAATTTTCAAATTCCTTACACACTTAGCTTTTACTTCTGTGACTCCCCTAAAGGGTTAAAACACTTTCTGGATATGCTTTTGCAGAGTTTGGGGGGTGCAGTTTCTGAAATGGGGTGCTTTGTGGGGCTTTCTAACATACAGGCCCCTCAAATACACTTTAAACCTGAACAGGTCCCTAAAAATATCTGATTTTGAAATTTTACTGAAAATTTGGAAATTTGCTGCTAATGTTTTAAGCTTCCTATTGTCTAAAAAAATGAAAGATAGTTTAATAAATACCGCCAACATAAAGTAGACATGTTGCTAATGCTATTTAATATATAATTTATGTGGTATAACCACTTTCTGTATACGCAAAAAAGTTTCAAAGTTGGAAAAATGCATTTTTTCACATTTTTTCACATTATTTGGTTTTTTTTCATAAAGATTTGTTATGAGTATCGACTCCAATTTACCAGAAATGTAAAGTACAATATGTCACGAGAAAACAATCTCAGAATCAGCCGGATAGGTAAAAGCATCCTGAAGTTAGTAATGACTAAAGTGACACAGGTCATATTCATAAAATTTGTCTCTGTCATTAAGGCCATTTCAGGCTCTGTATTTAAGGGGTTAAGGGAAGAAATGGCTTCCTCAGGAGAACTGTAAAGAGAGGCTGAACCATCCGATTTGAAAACTTTCATTATGGCAGGATAAAGAACAGCAAATCGATTTTGTGGCCACGAATTGCAACATCAACTGTAGATTTTTTAAAGCTTTGTAAAATGTTGTTTTTATCATTATAATTCAGATACTTGACAATCACTTGTCTGGGTTTCTGTTCTTTTTTATTTGTATCTTGCTTTTGTTTCGCTGGTGGGGGTCCCACACGGTGCGCTCTTTCCACAGTAATGTGACCTGGGATACCCAAGGCTTGGGGAATTTCTAGAGAACATATAGCATGTAATTGCATGGCTGGAATGGATTCAGGTAAACCTATAGTACGTAAATTGTTGCGCCTACAGCAGTTCTCTAGTAGATCAGTCTTTGTTTGCAATGAAGCTGTGACATTCATATTCTGTTGTAGTTTTATTTTTGTAGAATGTATTTCGTCTTCTAACAGGCTGACTCTCTCCTGAAGTTCAGTAATCTGTGCGGAATGCGTTGCTATATCTCCCTGTATGGTTGCTAGGGAGGAAACTATAGTGGCCTCAAGAGAGGATTTTATGTCATTTAATATCATCTTGGACACTTGAATTGCCAGTGCCTTGCAAGACATATTCAGTCCAGGTATTATGGTGTCACAGAGGTCCGGCACTGGGGTTTGTGAGGTATGTGTTTCCTCTGTGTGTGCCTCAGCAGCAGCACCTCGTGTCGGCGCCATCTTAGGTGTCCCTGTGACAGAGCTGTGAGGTAAATGAAGGAGGGCTTATGGGGAGGTGTATAACTGGTTCCCCGCTTAATGAAGTGGTGCCTCCGACTCCTCGGCACTTAGAGAAGTCAGAGATGTGGTCTGGCAGGGCCGTTAATGTCAGGAGTTAGAGCGGGGAGCGATATTATGAGTGGAGGGTGGAGGAGTTCACTCACACTGCTGCCATCCCATACGCGCTGGAACCGGAAGTCCCTTCCAATCCGTCTTGATGCCTGATTGAAGTGTAGAGCGACTCCACGTCGCAAGTTACCAGAATCATATCACTTTCAAGTTGAAGACCGTCAATTCGTCTTAAGACGTCATTGGTGTCCTTGATATACGACGGGAGCGTCTCTACAAGAGGAAGCAGGTAATAATCAATTTATCTGCCAATCGGCTCGCACAGACTGCTCGAACCTGAAACAATAGGTCGACCCGGGGGTATTCTCTCATTTTTATGTATCTTAGGCAATAAATAGATGGTGGATACCATGGGATTATCAGGAGACTTTATTATTATGAATTATATATGAATTATATATTCAGGTATTATGATGTATTTGTATAGGCATAAGGTATTATATGATGTTATGGATTTTTATAGGTGTTTATATATTTGTATAGGTATCATGTATTATGACCATCAATTTGAATGGTATAGCTATTTTCTTGAGTACATGAATTATTACTATGGTTTATTTATCAGTGGATATATTTTTTAGATATGTTTTTTAGGTATTTAATCATGTATCAATTTTCGTATTTATAACACAGTATATATATTTTTATTTGATTAATTACAATATCACATCAGTATAGTATATCTAGATTTTGTTTCTAGTTTGATTATATACACCATCATTGTACACCTTTTTAACACATACACACATATGTGATTTTGCACCTTATTCACACATGAGTATGTGGATGTAATATGACTGTAGCCCTTGCATTGTTTAATGCATAAAATAGGACTATAGTCTTAGAATTGTTTAATAAAAGTCTTAGATTGTCCCTTGATGTAAAAATCCAGTTATGGATATGTATTGGATATGTAGATATGTGCTGTTTCCTATATGAGTAGTGAGGTGGTACAACAGTGACATCGTGTGGCCGTTTTTTAGAATTACAACTCCATATGCCTCCATGTTAATAGGATTTCCTATGATTGGGAGGAAGGGGGAGGTCCTGGGTCATGTGATGGCGTTGTGGCGTGGCTATACGTGATGACATCATTGCGTTACATGCCAGCGACGCTAGGAGCAGGTGTACATAATCCTGCCATTTAGTATTTACATCATCAGTGAGGGAGCCGAGTAAGAAAGAGGAGGGGTGTGTGTGCTGATTGCATGCACCCGGTCACGTGCTTCTCTCTTCTCCCTATATCTGATTGGTCCCAGTGACATCAATAGTTCCTTTTCTGGCTGCAGTCGCCATCTTGGCACTCCCATCCTAGGCTCTCCACACTGTGTCACTGTGAGTATCAACCAAACTAATGGGTGTATAATGGAGGTTGTCCATGTGTATATATACATGTATGATCGTGATTGAGTCCACTAGCTCCTGATGAAGAGAGCGAAACGTGTGTCGGGCTTGTGGGCAAGATGGGGGTAAGATCTCAGTGTGTGTGCGGTGCCTGGACGCTGGAATGTGGTCACATATGAACTGCAATTGTATATGGCGTTTTACTTCTGGCGCTCCTCTGTTAGTTGGTGGCCAGCTGAGGAATTACGTACCTGTTTTCCTCTATAGATTATATAGTACTGGTTTAGCTGTCCACTTCTATGTTGGGGTGTTCTCGTTCAACATCATTGCCTGTACTTTACTATTAGTGACCACCAGATGGCAGCGTTGTAATTGGCACATATTACACTATAGCACTTTAGCATATTTATATATATATATATTTGGTTGGTTTACCACACTGAGATCTTTCTCCCCCTCTGTCCTTAGTGTTGCCTGTGTCATTCCCCATGGTAATTTTGAGTTTTTAATATTATGTATATGATGTATATGGTAATTAAGGATTTGTTATACTTCTAGATTATTTGTGCAATTTCTTTGGTTGTGTGTACCTGTATAATAATCCGCCAGGACAGGGGACACTTGTTCAGCCAGAATTTTATAAAATTCTCCCGGATACCCATCCGAGCCTGGGGATTTTCAGTTGTGCAATGATTTTATGGTCATTAGAACCTCTTCGGTGGTGACATCTGCGTTTAGACCATCAAGCTGTTCCTGTGTTAGGCATGGTAGGGACAGTTTACTAAGAAAGTGTGCTGCTTCAGTAGTAACTGTAGGGGCAGACTTATAAAGATCAGAATAAAAGTTTCTAAGTACCCTGTTGATAGCTACGGGTTGCTTCTTTGTGTTGCCCATGGGATCTCTAAGTGCTAAGATATGAGTAGGAGGGAATCTACCTTTTGCTAGCCTGGCTAGCATCCTACCTGCCTTGTTACCCTGCCTAAAGAGGTTAGTCTCGTAATGGGTGCGGTACATGCGTTCCCTTCTATCAATCCATAGTTTGAACGTAGACCTCGCATTTTGCCATTGATTTCTAGTATCGTGGGAGGGGGATTCTACAAAGGCAGAGTATGCCTCTTTGAGCTTGAGGCTCGAATTTATATATTCCTGGTGAACTTTTTTTTTCATAGTGGTGTGATAAGACAATAATCGGCCCCTAAGGACAGCTTTTCCTGCTTCCCAGTACAATGGCAGGTCACCCCTGTGTTCCCTATTGTAGGTTTCGTATTCTAGCCACCACCCCTGGAGTAACTCGTGGAAGGAGCTGTAGCTAAATATGTGGGGAATCTCCAAAGGAACTGATTAGACTTAGGTAGCGAGGTGTGAAAGCTCATGGCAACTGGAGCGTGATCCGAGATCACAAGATCATGTATCTCGGCCGACAGTAAGTGGTCCCAAATTCTAGGACTCACTAATAGGTAATCGATGCGAGACCAAGATGCATGAACATGTGAGAAGTGTGTGAATTCTCCGTCGTCTGGGTGTAGCATGCCCAACTGTCTTTCAGGTCAGTCAGAGTGAGGACTTGTTGCAGAATTCTATCTCTAGGGCGAGGGGTTACCCCCTGTGAGCTAGACTGGCGCCTGTCTACTGCCGTGTCCAGCACCGTGTTGAGGTCCCCCCCAATAATCTCCCCTCTTGATGCGATAGTAGAGAGAAGGAGAATGCTTTGTGCACCAGCGTTATAACCCCAGCCTTCCCCTCTACGGATGGGGAGCCAAAGACGTGTCCAACCCAGAATTTTTTAAGCCTGAAATAGTCGTCAGCTGTAAGGTGCGTTTCTTGCAGCAGAACTATGTCAGCCTTAAAGTGTTTTACATGGCGTAATATTTTGACCCTTTTTTGAGGGGACCTAAGGCCTTTGACATTCCATGTCACTACAGTTATAGTGTCAGCCATTGCAAACAGTTGTGGAGTGTAACCATGACAAAGGGCCCCATATGAAGGTTACCTGACCAGAAGGAAGCTGGGGTGAACACGTCACCAGGTCCCCCTCCCGGAGAGACAAGAAAATTTTCAGTGAAGGCAAAAGGTAGTCACAAGGGCGCCGCCGGTCTGCTGCAAACAGGAACAAATGTAACAACAATATTATAAAAAAAATCATCAAGGAAAGACTGTATAACATAAATCAGCAAAAACTCAGAAAAACTCAGGATCCCTTCAAAGAGCAGCCAAGATGGAGTCCGTGTGGCACTCAAGTACAGGGTAAGAAACTCCCTTTTTTCAGGCATGTGACACAGGGATCCCATACCAGCAGTCCCGCTGAATTATGATAATGAAGGACCATGGCAGTATACAAACTAGTAGCACTGGTATCATATTTATTTAGTGAATGCGGCCATTCACTTGGGGTATGCCCGTCCCCAGCTTAGATAAACATTATACCATGACAATTATAAGGAAAACTCAGTCTGTGGGCCTAATAGCAGAAGAAGATTTGTAGCAGACAATAGGTCCAGTATGGAGATAGGACCGAGAAAACATTAACAGTGATATCAGGTCAACTTATCTCGTTGTCGGTTCAGTCAGTCAGGCGACGGTGACCTATCACTGTGAGGGTGGTGACCGTTCGACCGCCTCCGTTTCTTGCGGTCGGTCTTGGCTCTATCGCCGCCAGTGCGTCCTCTGGTCAACGAAGAGGCTCTGGCTTCCATGGGTGAGGTCGAGCGATTGCGGCTTTGACTCCGTGTTGAGCGTTGCGAGGACGCCGGCATGTCCAAGTTCAGGGCAGCTGAGGCTTCCTCCGGAGACCCATATGTCGATGTTGAGCCGTCATTGTGGAAAACTCTTAGTGTCGCTGGATATTGCAACTGAAATCTTTTGTTCGCTTTAAACAGTGAGGAGCAAATGGTGCTGAACGCTCGTCTGCGTCTGGTAACTTCCACTTAAAAATCTTCGAAAATTAGTAAGCGTTTGCGGTAGAAGATTAGTGGTTCCTTGCGCTTACGAAAAGCGCGCAGCAGTTTAGTCTTGTCATTATAGTCCAGTAACTTAAAGATCACCTGCCTGGGTCTTTGCTGTGCGGTTTCTGAGGTATTGGATCTGCTGTCTGGAGGGGGGGGGGCCCAGTCTGTGAGCCCTCTCCACTCTGCAGGAATGCTGGAGACCAAGAGCTTTGGGTAGATCTTTTTCGCAGAAACGTTGTAATTCTGCCTGGGTCACTTTTTCACTGACCCCCACTATTCTCAAATTATTCCGACGGGATCGGTTCTCTAAATCTTCTAGCTTATCTCCCGTTCTGGTTAATTCCTGCCCCATTAGCTGTATTTTGGACTGCATACCTTTGTTCTCATCCTCTAATGTGGAGACTCTGGTTTCCAGCTCTGTGAGGCGAGATGTATGGCTGGTGACCTCTGCCTGAACCTGCTGGAGTGTTGCTTTCAGTGTCTGTTCCACCACCTTCTGCATTTCAGGGGCCATCAGGCGTGCTACTTCGGCTGCCAGCTGCCGGTAATCAAACGTTCCCCCCTGGGGCGCCAACGGTGGGGTTGGTGAGTGTGGGGTATCCCCCATGACATCTATCTGGGGGGCTATCTCGGGGCTCATCCCTGTAGTCAGTGCGGGCGGAGTGATCTGTGGGGCTGTCCCTTCCTGGAGCGCAGTGCCGGGCGCCATGTTGGATGCGGCGCGCGGCGGCTCCGGCAGCTGTCCCGCTGCTACTTGCAGTCTGGGGGCGCCCTTCTGGACGAACTTGTCCATGACGGGTGGCGGCAGCAGCTTCCGATGAGGTTGCGGGTCCGCCGGTCTGTCGTCCTAACGGACGGTTACATGCGGTACGGGCTGCCTGGGACGGGAGCTCCTTTGAGGCGCTGCTCACATCCCCGCGCCGGAATCGGAAGTTTGTATACACTGTTTCTAAGGTAACCTGTGATAGTATTATTCTGAAACTACTGATGTATTTCTTGAAGACTACATTATTTACGAGAGATGAGCGAGCAATATTCAGTCGAGTAGCTATTTCATTGACTATTGCACTACTTGAAAGATTTGTTTTTGATTGAGAATCCGATTGAAAATTTGAATCTAAACGGCTATAATTTGGAGGCTATAATAGAATAGATGGAATCCCCTTCCTGTCTATTCCATTATAGCAGGAAATTAAGGAGCGGTATTGCTGCCGGAGACTAGAGATTGTTTAGCTGTTTTAATAAAGTTTATGCTTCCTGGGAAAGCAGGGAAGCAGTATTACAGGGAACGGTATTACCGGCATAAGTAATTGCCGGCAATAATGCCTCTCCCTTTAATAGTTTATATTTATTTAATAAAGCAAATTTTCATTATAAGAAAGCTATTTGTACAATAGCATAATTAAAACAAATACATGCTTTTTCGATTAAATATACTGTAAATAAATAACTTAATAAATATATATATATATATATATATATATACATTTATATATGTATTTTTTTTATTAACAGTATATTTAATTGCGAAAGCATTGATCTTTTTTAGTTATGCTATTGTACAGCGAAAATAGCATTATTAGAATGAAAATTTGCTTTATTATTAAATATTAACTATTACAGGGTGTGATATTATTGCCGGCAATTACTATTGCCGTTAATACCGTTCCCTGTAAAAGTGCTTCCCTGCTTTTCCAGATGCAATCCACAGGTGTTTGCATCACTTTCTAAAGATGTCTTGGACTTGGTGACCTCCGATTCGTTGAATCTTGATTTCCAGGTCCCAAGGATTTTTCTCCCATAGACTATACTATGATTCCATATTCGTTCGAATTGTTGAATCGAATCCAATCGAATCTTATATTACACTATTCGCTTATCTCTACCAGGGACCATTGAATTTAATAGGAATGGCCGAGCATCATGGACTATTTGAATTAAATTTTGAGATTTCGAATATTTAACTATTTGCTCATCTCTATTTTTTACTTTGATAACATCCAAACAATGTATTTATTAGCAAAGTATTTTAATATTGTGAGCACTAAATTATTTAAGCACTGAGATCTGATTTTCTGTATGAGCTGAGAACTACATATATAATTGATGTATGCAAACAGGAACAATATGGACCCTATAAGTCTTCAGCGCAGAATCAGGAGAAAGCGTAAGTGCACATTGTGCTTCATATAAATACATTCTTTGTTGCTACACATGTCTTTATTTCAACACCATTCCAGAAACTCCCTCAGGCCTTTTAACTGTTAGATTTGAGCATTGTATATGTATTATTTGTGTCAACTGTACTTTATGTATTCATCTAATTTGAATTTGGGATGTGATAGCAAATTGAAAGGAGCATCCCATGAAGTGACTTGATATTGTATGTAACATCACACTCTAAAAAAGAAAAAAAAGTAGACATTTATAAGGATTTTTTTATTGCTTCAACTAGTGATAAAATAAGCATACAACAATTCCTCAAGATTGGATACTGTTATAAGTATACATTAAAGGGGACCTAAAAGAAGACACTTAGGAGAACTCTCAAATTCAAAATGTACTTTTTAGCTTCTCTTTGTAGACCTCCATTAATGTTTCTGTTATTCCAGTAGAAATGATGAATAAGATTAAAGTAACCAATGCTGAGGCTTGTACAATTATTTCCCTGAAGATTTTATTGTATTTATTCACTGAATAACATATTTCTTATGTTAGTAAAAATGATTGACCCGTCTGAAGGAGCCAATTCTTGGATTAGAGGCTCCCCAGTCACTGTATTTTCTGTACTCTCCAGGTCTCAGGTAATACTGACGTCCCCTGTAGTTGGGTTCTTCATAGAATATCCAGTGTCCATCTTGCACTTGACAAGAGTTAATGTCATTGAAACGGAATCTCTCATACACATGAGGACAATCATCATTGAACTCCATCATCTGACCTCTGAAATCTTCTTTGTCATAGACCCTGACTCTGAATGAGCCTTGATGCTGGTAAACACAAAGTATATTTCACAAAACAATTACTTTTTGATTTAGTACAACACGCATACTTTTCTATATAATTATTTCAGTGGCATATTGTAGAGAGAGGCATTATATAGTAACTTAGGCTTTGTTATAGGGCCAAGTTTTAAGAATTAGTTAGAAACTTCTGATGTTTTTCACGCAACCCTTGGACCAATTCTTTACTCCTTTAGTAACAAAGTCATTCCTTTAGAGAAATGACAGGTCCATATTTAGTATCATTATGAATAAGATAACACAAGTCTAACAATGATTTAAATAAAAAAAAATGTGTATGAACTGACCTGAGGAATCATGCGACAAGACCTAATGGAGTCATTATAACCCATCCATTGCTGGAAGTCAGGATACTCTCCTCTATGGAGATAATACTGGTGTCCCCTGAAGTTGGGATGTTCATACAAGATCCAGTCTCCACTATCTACACGGATAGAGTTGCAGCGTCTAAAGTATGAGGACAAGTCTGGGCATTCAGAGTGACAATCATAAGAGCGACCCTGGAAGTTTCTGTCCTCGTAGAAAGTAATCTATAAAACAGAAAAGTAAACATAAGCATACTAAAAGGGTATGTGTACATTATGGAATATGCGTGGAAACTTCAAGCTGATTCCGCCGCATGGCCTTCTGCTTGAAGTTCCACCCATCCCATAGACTTAATGATATTGGCACGTCAATTCTTTGGGCGGATGGTGGACATTGCCAGCAAATGTCATTGAGTCTATGAGTCTGGAAGATCTTCAAGCGGAGTCCGCTCAAGGTGAAATCCGCTTGAAATCTCCGCACATATTCTGCAATGTTGACATACCCTAATAGTAAGTATATAGCTCTATATAAATGAGCATGCTACATTTTTTAAATATACTATTGATCAAAAACATGAGATTACTGCAAAGCAAACCTGTCATGACCACCTAATGTGCTAGTGGCACTGCTGGATAGATATCAATAACAGCGTTCAGGACATGCCTTTGCTACCTGTGTCTGTGTTTTCAGTTAAAAATAACACCCTTATTCAGGCCATAAATAGTGTCAAGGACATGAGGCCTATAGTTCCCTGGGCCCTAGGACTACTAGGATTACATTTTACATAAGCACACTGTGTACACAGCACAAGAAGACATATCAGAGTTAGGGCCCAAGAAAATTTAGGCTTCCTTGACACTTTTCCAAACTGAATAAAGGATTTTTTCTTTCTAAAATAAAAACACAGAGACGGGCAACACATGTATGTTCTGAATGCTATTATTAACATCTATCTAGTGTTGCCACCAGCTTGTTGGGCATATAGGGGGATAGAATCGCATTAGAGACATTTGAAGTAACTTTTCATATCCTTTATTCTAAAATAATTGACTTCACTAATGTTTAACTTATTTTTGTAGATGATTCCAAATGCTAAGTGTAAGGCATGTATAAAGTGCCCCTATACTAAAAAAAAGGATTTTTTTGTTTGTTTTTAACATGGAAACATAGAAGATTTTCGTCAGAAAAAGACCACTGGGTCCATCTAGTCTGCCCTTTTAATATTTCCCTTCTTATTATCTATTCTACTTCTCTTCCAGTAAAATAATATTTTCTCATGTTGCTTCTGATCTTTCCCCCAACTAACCTCTCGCTGAGTCCTCTTGTTCATGATTTAATTTTTTTTCTAAAAACACTTCTCTCTTGAACCTTATTTAGCCCTTTAACATACTTAAAGGTTTCGATCACGTCCCCCCTTGTTCTTCTTTCCTTCAGACTATACAGATTCAAATCCTTAAGTCTTTCCTGATATGGTTTATGCCTGAAACCCTTTACCTTATTTGTAGCCCGTCTTTGGACCCATTCTATTTTATCAATATCCTTTTTTAGGTGAGGTCTCCAGAACGGGACACAGTATTCCAAATGTGGTCTCACTTAAACTCTATACAGCGGGATGACAATCTCCCTCTTCCTAATGGTTATACCTCTAACTAAACAGTTTAGCATACAATTTGCTTTCCCTACAGCCTAACTCATTTAAGGCTGTCAGAAATCACTGCCCCTAAAACCTTCTCCTTGTGTTTGTCAACACAGAACTGACAATATGAAACTCAGATAGAGGATTCCTCCTCCCCAAGTGCATTATCTTGCATCTGGAAACATTTAACTGCAGTTTCCATTGTTTGGACATCTTATCTAGCAAAGCTAAACCATTTCCCATATTACTGACACCTCCAGGAATATCAACCATGTTGCTCCCTTTTGTGTCATCTGCAAACAGACAAACTTTACCTACCAAACCTTCTCCTATGTCACTGACAATCATATTACAAAGAATAGGACCTAGAATAGACCCTTGTGGCCACCACTTGTAACCAGTCTCTGCTCAGAAGATACACCATTAACAACAACCCTCTGATATCTATCCTTCAGCCAATTAAACTATCCAGGGATTAAGCCCAATTTTCTCTAACTTCTCTTTCAGCTTCTCTATTATGGGGAACTGTATCAAAGACTTTGCTGAAGTCCAGATAGGCGATATTCAGGGCACCACCTTTATCCAGCACTTTTGTAACATAATCAAAGAAATCAATGAGATTAGTCTGAAATGATGTACCCATAGTAAGTAATACAATTTTGTCAATTCCAGTAAACATCACTAAATATACTACTATAAGCATGATCATGTCCTCTTACCTTGCCCATGCTGCTTTATGTACAGTGCTTGCTTGACCACACAGTCTCAACTGTTAACTGACTGGATGGAGAAGAGCCTTATATACCGTATGAGGTACATACAGAATTTTGTGCTAACTAATCAAAATGAATAGTATTTTACCTACACTAAAGTTTGTTCAGTGTTTGCAGTGACTATTGTGTTTTTTCCTTTCACTAGAATTCTAAAGCTAATGCAGCTGCTACACAGAACGCTTACACTAAGAACATTTCTCGTCAATTCTAGTAACTGTAACTGTTACATTAGTAAAGTAACTGTAACATTAGTAAAGTAACTGTAACATTAGCCCCATAAGGACCTAGATATTTTATTTGCATTTAATTTTTTCTTTATTCTAAGAGCCATAGCACTTAATTTTTTCCTATGACAAAGCTGAATAAGGGCTTTTCTTTTTGTTTGATCACTTGTACTTTATAATGACATTCCCCTTTTTTATCATTACATACACTGAAAAAACAAAATGTATTTGTTAGGGGAAACTCTAAAAGAAATGCAATTATGTTTTTACACTAGGCAAAATAGGAAAAGACATCCAGCTCCAACCGGTGCATTAAAAGCAGAAGTTTATTCAAAAAGGTACAAAAACATGAAGTTTAAAAATACATGGACGTCCACAAAACACGAAAATTAAAAAAAAAAGTTTTACTGTAAAAACAGTAAAAAGCTATGTAGACATGCATATCACTGTATTCAGACTGACCTATAGAATAAGGATATCATGTCAGTTTTACCATAAAGTTTACTATGTAAGCACGGGAACCCCCCAAAATTTTCATAATTGCTAGTGATGAGCGAGCATGCTCGTCCGAGCTTGGTACTCGATCGAGCATTAGGGTACTCGATGGTACTCGTTACTCGGACAAGCATCTTGCGAGAAAATCTCATCATCCATTTCCTGTAGATTTGGGCGCTATTTTTTGCCAATAAACATGCAGGAGACTCTTTGGTACATCCTTTGATCACATGGGACCCATACATGTCGATAGCAGCGATTGGTTGGCCAGATCAGATGCCATATAAAAAGCGCAGCCAGCAGTGCTCGGCTCACATGCATGCTGAAAGAGATTAGGGACAGAGCTGCTGCTTCTCAGGGAGAGCGTCAGTGTAGGATTTAGCATTTCAGTAGGCAGGGAATACTAGCAATACAAAGCTTCAAATCGTTTTTTAATAGTATTACTACAGACTGCTGGCTGGGACTTGCAGTGCTGCTACCAAGATTTCAGCAGCACACTGTGGTGATCGGCATCTGGCAGAAAGGGGACATTAGGTGTTGCATACAGACCCCGAAGAAGTGCTCAGTACTCTTTTTTGATTTTGTGGCTGGTGCTGCTGCTGTACTACATTGTATTGTTGGGATTTGTAGTACACCTGCATAGAACTTCACTGCTCATTGTAAGGGGCTGTCACAGAGTGTGTATAGTTGCAGCCTCTACTGGATTGTATCCGAAAGACCCCCAAAACTAGTGGGACCACAAGTTTTTTTTCCCTGATTTCTGTATTTCATACGCAAGGCCTATCTTTGCTCACAACTGCTTACACAGAGTAAGAGTACAAACACACACACCGTATACGCAGATACGCAGCAGATCTGCAGCAGATTTGATGCTGTGTTCAGTTATATAGATCTAATCTGCTGCGTATCTGCTGCGTATCGCAGCAGTAAATACGCAGCATATATGGTGTGTGTATTTGTACCCTAAAGGTGGTGTCATAGAGTGTGTATAGGTGCAGCCGCTACTGGATTGTATCCCACAGACCTCCAAAACTAGTGGGACCACAAGTATTTTTCCTGATTTCTGTATTTCATATGCAAGGCCTATCTAAGTTCACAACTGCTTGCACAGAGTAAAGGTGGTGTCATAGAGTGTGTATAGGTGCAGCCACTACTGGATTGTATCCCACAGGCCCCCAAAACTAGTGGCACCACAAGTATTTTTCCTGATTTCTGTATTTCATACGCAAGGTTTATCTAAGTTCTATACTGAGCAGTGTCCATAAAATGGTGAACCCCAGGGGTAAGGGTCGAGGAAGAGGGCGTGGGGTTCCAAGCGATGAAGTTGGCAGTGGGCGTAGTTCAGGGCAGGGGGACACAGCAGCACCTGTTGAGGAGGGAGCAGTGGCACACCGCAGATGTGCATTCCCTAGCTTCTTTGCCCAACTCATGGGGTCTCATGGTAGACCGATATTGAAACCGCAGCAGTGTGAACAGGTGATCACGTGGTTAGCGGATAATGTGTCCAGTAACTTATCCACCACCCAGTCTTCCACGCAGTCCACCCACGCTACCCAAGGGAGTGAAACCCTTGCTCCAGTAGCTTAGCCTCCTTCCCCACAGCCTGGCCCCTCTAGGGAAAGAAGGTATTCAGATCCACCACCACCACCATGCTCCCAGGAAATCTTTTCTGGACCCTTGCCTGAGTCTGAGCAACTGGAGCAGTCGATCTGTCCCGATGCCCAAACTTATTTTAGGAGCCCTTTGGTACCACTACCAATTATAGAAGTACCTTTTGACAGGATCGCTATGGATCTAGTGGGTCCAGTAGTGAAATCTGCTAGGGGGCATCAGTACATATTGGTTGTGTTAGACTATGCGACACTGTATCCTGAGGCTGTACCCTTGTGAAACACCTCCTCGAAATTCATTGCCAAGAAGCTCTTCCATTTGTTCTCCCGTACAGGTATACCCAAGGAGATCCTCACGGACCAGGGGACGCCATTTATGTCAAAGATCATGAAGGAGATGTGTAAGCTACTAAAAATTAAGCATCTAAGTACATCAGTGTATCATCCCCAAACTGATGGCCTGGTGGAAAGATTTAACAAAACTTTGAAGGGCATGTTAAAAAGGGTGGTCAGCAAGGATGGGAAGGACTGGGATTTTTTGTTCCCATATTTGATGTTTGCAATCCATGAGGTACCCCAGTCTTCCACAGGTTTTTCTCCTTTCGAACTAGTGTATGGCAAACACCCACGTGGCCCTCTTGACCGCCAAAGAAACCTAGGAAAATGAACACACCCCCTACAAAAGTGTCATAGAGCTCATTACACTGATGCAAGACAGAATAGCAGCGGTCATGCCCATAGTAAAGGAACACCTAGAGCAGGCACAAGAGGCACAGAGTCGGATCTATAATAGGGCAGCTAAAGTCAGGACCTTTAACCCGCGTTGGTATTGGTACCCACTGTAGAAAGTAAGTTTCTGGCTAAGTGGCAAGGGCCCTATGAGGTAATTGAGAGAGTGGGGGAGGTCAATTATAAAGTGTACCAGCCTGGCAGGAGAAAGCCTGAGCAGATATACCATGTGAACTTGCTCAAACCCTGGAAAGATAGGGAATCTCTTTCAGCTGTGAGTGTGCTGAATAGTGGTGTTTCAGTAAGGTCTGGGGGGAACACCCCTAGTGAAAGGGAACCTGTCTAAGGTGCAAAGGCAGGAAACAAAAGAGTTTGTGCTTAGAAACAGTGATGTGTTTTCGGAAGTCCCTGGGCGTACTTCAGTAACTGAGCAACAGGTACGGGTCCATTTGAAACCATACAGGGTACCCAAGGCTCATAGACAAGCCATAACAGAAGAGGTCCGAAAGATGTTGGACCTTGGGGTTATTGAAGAATCAAAAAGTGATTGGTCAAGTCCCATTGTCCTGATTCCTAAAGCAGATGGTACACTGAGGTTCTGCAATAACTTCAGAAAGTTGAATGAGGTCTCAAAGTTTGACTCTTACCTAATGCCACGGGTTGATGAGCTGATAGAGAGACTGGGACATGCAAAATTTTTCTCTACATTAGACTTGACTAAAGGGTATTGGCAGGTTCCACTCACTGACAGCACCAAAGAGAAGACTGCTTTTGTTACCCCTGATGGTCTTTTTCAGTATGTCTGTCTTCCCTTTGGGCTACATGGGGCTCCTGCCACTTTCCAAAGATTGATGGATGTTGTCTTGAAACCCCACCGTAGATATGCGTCTGCCTATCTAGACAACATCATTATTTTTAGTGATGATTGAGAAAGTCACTTGCCAAAGGTACAGGCTGTAATTGATTCTCTCAGGGCTGCAGGGTTGACGACCAACCCTAAAAAGTGTGCGTTGGGTTTGGACGAGGCATGTTACTTGGGGTACATTATAGGAAGAGGTGTCATAAAGCCCCAAGTTAATAAAGTAGAGGCAATCCAAACCTGGCCCCAGCCAGTGACTAAGAAGCAGATGAGAGCTTTTTTAGGTATTGTGGGCTACTACCGCAGATTCATCCCTAACTTTGCCACCGTTGCAGCTCCCCTGACAGATCTAACCAAGGGAAGTAGATCATTATGGTAAAGTGGAGTGAAGAGGCTGAGCGGGCGTTCCAAAAGTTGAAGTCAGTCCTCTGCAGAGAACCAGTCCTAATTACTCCTGACTTCACCAAAGTGTTTGTGGTACAGACAGATGCTTCTGATGTGGGTTTAGGGGCTGTCCTGTCCCAAGAGGTTGGAGGTGAGGAGCACCCAGTCACCTATCTTAGTAGGAAGCTTACACCCGCAGAGAGAAATTACAGCATCATTGAACGTGAGTGTCTGGTGATAAAATGGGCCCTAGAGTCCTTGAGATATAACCTGCTGGGTTGACACTTCAGGTTAGTAACAGACCATTCCCCCCTCACCTGGATGAGCCAGACTAAAGAGAGAAATGCACGGGTAACAAGGTGGTTTCTCACACTGCAGAACTTTAAAGTGCAACTATAAAATATTTTGACCTTACAGTTTTAGTTAGCTTAAGTCATGATAAGACTTTTTGCAATATACATTAACCCCTTAAGGACAGAGCCTGAAATGGCCTTAATGACAGAGACAAATTTTATGAATATGACCTGTGTCACTTTAGTCATTAATAACTTCGGGATGCTTTTACCTATCCGGCTGATTCTGAGATTGTTTTCTCGTGACATATTGTATTTTACATTTCTGGTAAATTGGAGTCGATAATCATAACAAATCTTTATGAAAAAATCCCAAATAATGTGAAAAAATGTGAAAAAATGCATTTTTCCAACTTTGAAACTTTTTTGCGTATACAGAAAGTGGTTATACCACATAAATTATATATTAAATAGCATTAGCAACATGTCTACTTTATGTTGGCGGCATTTATTAAACTATCTTTCATTTTTTTAGACAATAGGGAGCTTAAAACATTAGCAGCAAATTTCCAAATTTTCAGTCAAATTTCAAAATCAGATTTTTTTAGGGACCTGTTCAGGTTTAAAGTGTATTTGAGGGGCCTGTATGTTAGAAAGCCCCACAAAGCACCCCATTTCAGAAACTGCACCCCCCAAACTCTGCAAAAGCATATCCAGAAAGTGTTTTAACCCTTTAGGGGAGTCACAGAAATAAAAGCTAAGTGTGTAAGGAATTTGAAAATTTTAATTTTCTGTGCAGAGATTTTATTGTAATCCAATATTTTTCATAATTATAAACCTATTACCAGAGAAATGCACCCCAATAATTATTTTCCCGTTTCTGCAGTTTATAGAAATACCCCATATGTGACCCTATTGCGCTATTTGACGCAACCACAAGCCCCAGATAAAAGGGAGCGCCTAGTGATTTTCAACGCCTCCGTTATATTTGGTCATTTTTGACTGTACCACTTCAGGTTGGCAGAGGCTCTGGGGTGCCAAAACCTATAAAACACCCCTAAAGGGACACCATTTAGAAAACTACACCCCTCAAGGAATGTAACAAGGGGTGCGGTGAGCATCTGGACCCCATAGGTGCTTCACAGATTTTCCGAACAATATGGCGTGAAAAATTTTTTTTTAATTTTTTTACACTAAAATGTTGTTCTAGCCTTCAATTTTTCATTTTCTTAAAGGGATAAGAGGCAAAAAAAGACACAAAATGTGTAGCGCAGTTTCTCCCGAGTACGGAAAAACCCCACATGTGGCGATAAAGTGCCAAGGGGGCGCAGGACGAGCCTCCAAAGGGAAGGAGCGCCAATTGGCTTTTGGAAGCTGAATTTCACTGAAAAGGATTTCAAGCGCCATGTCGCATTTACAGAGCCCTCGTGCTGCCAAGACACTGGAAACCCCCCACAAGTGACCCCATTCTGGAAACTACACCCCTCAAGGAATCTAACAAGGGGGGCAGTGAGCATATGGACCCCACTGGTGACGGGCACAAATGTGGAACAATGTGACGTAAAAGTAAAAAATTTCATTTTTTCACTTTCATGGCACAAATGTGCCCGTCATCAAGGGATCCATATCCTCACTGCACCCCTTGTTAGATTCCTTGAGGGGTGCAGTTTCCAGAATGGGGTCACTTGTGGGGGGTTTCCAGTGTTTTGGCAGCACGAGGGCTCTGTAAATGCGACATGGCTTTCATCATCCATTCTAGCCAAATCCAACCTCCAAAATCCAAATGGCGCTCCTTCCCTTTGGAGGCTTGCCCTGCGCCCACATGGTGCTTTATGTCCACATGTGGGGTATTTCCGTACTCAGGGGAAATTGCGCTACACATTAAATGTTTTTTTTTTATCTTTTAACCCCTTGTGAAAATGAAAAAATCATGACAAGATTAATGATTTAGAGTAAAAATTTTACAAAAATTACACTAAATGTTGGTCTAGCCTTGATTTTTTTCCATTCTCACAAGGGGTTAAAAAAGAAAATGAACACAAAACGTGTAGGGTAGTTTCCCCTGAGTACGAAAATACCCCACATGTGGGCATAATGTACCATATGGGCACAGGGCAAGTCACCAAAGGGACAGAGCGCCATTTAGAGGCTGGAATGGAGGATAGAGGCCATGTCGCAATTACAAAGCTCCTGTGCTGCCAGGACAGTAGAAACCCCCAACAAGTGACCCCATTCTGGGAACTACACCCCATAAGGAATCTAACAAGGGGTGCAGTGAGGATATGGACCCTACTGGTGACGGGCACTTAAGTAGAACATGTGCCGAGAAAATAAAAAATACAATTTTTTTCATTTTCACGTCCCAAATGTGGCCGTCACTAGGGGGCCATATCCCCGCTGCCCCCCCTTGTTATATTCCTTATCGGGTGTAGTTTCCAGAATGGGGTCACTTGTGGGGGGTTTCTACTGTCCTGGCCGCACAGAGGCTTTGTAATTGCATCATGGCATCCTCTAATGGGAATGGCGGCCATACCTACTTAGCTGGGGAAAAGGGACAATTCTAATTTATTTGGGGGTATTAGGCCAATTATTAGTTTATAAGGTTGGAAAGGACAGGTGTCCATCAAATTCAACCTGTGTTGATCCAGAGGAAGGCAAAAACCCCTCGTGAGGCAGACGACAGTAGCCTCATCACAGGGGAAAATTCCTTCCCGACTCCATAATGGCGATCAGAATAATCCCTGGACCAATGTGACCCCTGAAATAGGAATAAGGGACAGAATTTAGATAATGTAGAACCCCAGTGACGTGTGGTACGCCTTGAAGCGATCCAGTATGCAGAGGCCGGGGGGATCAGGACAGGTGTCACACTGGTAAATGTTGTCCTTCCTGATCCCCCTGTTACGCCACACTCTGCACTTCTTCTGGGGTCTCCTGTTTTCCAGTGTGGGGGACGTCACCTGGAAAATGTTGTCCTGGTGCGATACGGGGTCCTTCATATCCAGAAGCGCTGGGTCCGCTCCATGGCTGCTAAATATTAGGGCTCTATTACGGCTTCTGATATGTTTGGATCATGCCGCAAGCTACAGTAGCTCGGGCAGCGAGGGACCGGAAGAGGGGGTGCTGGTATAAATGTTATCCCCGTACAGGTGGTAACCTTTATCCAGCAGTGGGAAGATCAGTTCCCGGACGATCTTCCCACTTGTTCCGAGGATGGGGGGGGGAGGGGGCATCTGGGGGCATCTGGGGCTGGATTCGGGTGTCCCTTCCTACATACACTCTAAGGGTACGTGCACACTGCGGAATCGCGACAGATAACCCTTCGTGCATTCCGCAGTTGGCACCCGCCGGCGGACTGATGCAGGCGCACGTCTCCGTCCGTGTCATAGACTCCATTCTATGCACGGGCGGATTCCGCTCTCCGTCCAACGTGTTCATTCTTTGGACGGACGATGGAATCCGCCCATGCATAACATGGAGTCTATGACACGGGTGGAGACATGCGCCCGCATCAGTCCGCCGGCGTGTGCCAGCTGCAGAATGCACGAAGGGTTATCCTTCGCCATTCCGCAGTGAGCACGTACCCTAAATCTGTAAGTGTACCCTGAGGTACGCTCACACAGTTTGTAGAATTTCACACCATACCGCCATCTCTTATTGGGACGGTACTGGCGGAAAAGACGTGTCTGGGGGGCATCGTACGCTACGCTACCCCCAGACACGTCACTGGATGATGAGGATGATGAGGATGAATGGAGGAAAAAAGGATCCCTCCATTCATCCTCACTGGCTGTTTCGGTGTCGGAGGCAATAACGTATGCGTCCGACACCGAAAACACCTTAGGGGTCATCTTTATACGGGGACTAGTATATGGGGTATGTAGTGGTGTAGTGTCAAACTTTATTCAATGTAGTGTGGTGTAATGTTTTTTTTTTTTTTTACGTGTTTTTTTATAGTAAGTATAAAAAAAAAAACTACGCCAACAAAGGAGTTGCTGATAAATGCCGCACTTATGTGCGGCACTTATCAGCAGACCGTGGCAGTAGAATATAGAAAAAAAACACCCTACGCCAAAAAGGAGGAGTTGCTGATTAGCAGCGCACTTTCGTGCGATGCTGATCAACACTCAGCGGCGATAGGGTGTGGAAAATAGAAAAAAAAAAAATTTGAAAAAAAAAAAACTTTTTCTATATTCTGAACATCCCTGTAGCTGCTGATAAGTGTATTACACATATCAGCCGCTAGAGGGCAGCAGAGCGCAAAATACGGAAAAAGCCGACGCTGGAGCCGAAAATAGCCGAGAGAAGCCGAACGTGACGTCACGGAGGAAGCCGAAGACCCGAACGAAGACGAGGACGCCGCAAACCCGGAAGACGCCGATCAGGAGCCCGGGACAGGTGAGTAATGAACAAATACCTGCTCTGGACCCCTCGGCTACCTAGCTGAGGGGTCCAGGGCAGGTATTTACTATATTGTGGGACTCTGATCGCCGTGCCACTGGCCCGATCGCCGTGAACGGCCGGCCGGCCGGCCGTTCACGGCGATCAGGCCGGTGGCACGGTGACCACCATTACTTTTTACAGTAATGGCGGTCAGTGCCGTCCTCGGACAGCACCGACCGCCATTTTTTTCCGGGTCATCGGGTCACGCCCGATGTCGTTAAGGGGTTAATAACCTAAAATGAACAGTTTTTTAAAAACATAAGGCTGACTATGCCCTTATAGCCCTCTCTGGCTGTGACTTATTTCTGCATTCCTGCTGGACACGCCCCCTCCCTGCAGATCCGTCCTGAGTGTACGGACTGTGACAGGAGGATCAGATAACAGCCCTGACACAGAGAGAAACATAAACAAACCCTCATCCCCCCTCCCCCCCTCCTAGCAGCACGTTCTCCCCCCTCCCCTCACAGAGGTGATTAAGCAGAGCTGAGGGTGTTGTGTGTGAGGAGCAGCGAAGGGGAAGAGCTGGATGGAGGGACAAGTACTCAGTGCTTCAACAAGGAGGGACATCCCAGCCATGACTCCAATGTACTGCATGAGGGAGAGTGGGTGAGTCACTGAGGGGAGGACTACAAGTCCCAGAACAACACAACTGTAGTCCTTCCATAGTGCCCCCACCTCCATGGCTGACATTATCCTACAGTGTAATGAGAGCAGATGACTGTATCTAATCCCACTGTGTGTGATACCATCTGCTGGGGCTCTGTATCTAATCTTACATTGTGATACTGTATGCTGGGGCTCTATCTGATCCTGCTGTGTGTAATACATCTGCTAAGGTGCTGCTCAATGAATGGAGGGACGCAGCCAGGGAGATAAGGGATAGGCCACGCCCACTTTGTCTCAGCCAGAAGAAAAAGTCATTTATTCCTCTGAGCCAAACAACTGGGGATATCTCAGCGAGCACACAAGCTATCAACGCAGTTTAGGGCTCTTTTTAAAAGGTAACACATGGTCTTTTTATTTGAGGAATTTCATTTTTTGGCTACTGAAATTATAGTTGCGCTTTAAGTTTACCATAGAGCACAGGGCTGGTAAACTACAAGGGAAAGCTGAAGCGTTGAATAGAACCCACTGTTTATTGGCTAAATGTGTTCGCCCCCACAAGTTTGAACAGAGGGGGAGGGTATGTGAGACACTGAAGGGGTAAATCCTGAATGGTCGCTATGTTTCACCTGGGGTTCAGCTATTACACCTACTAGGACTGAGGGAAATTCATGTCTCACTATCTGAGACATGAAAAAAACAGGGAAGTGATGTGATCTCCAGCAAAGGTAGTTGCTGGGGATGTAGTGATAAAATGTGTTTGGGCCGGGTATGGAATGGATGGCAGGCTTGGTAGTGGGGCTGTTCATTCCACTTCCTCCACTCCAGATATTGTTTGGCGTCAGGCGCCACAGGTGCTGAGACTGGATCAGCAGCAGCTCCATAAAGTTTTACAGAGCCATGGACAGAGTGAGGCTGGGTGAAGCTGAGTGTGCTGGAAGGCTGCTAGCCTCAGGAGAAGCCATATACCTGCCCAAGGTAAAACACTGGACTGTATATAATCTGTTATGTTCGAGCAACTGCAGCTAGTCGTAGCGTATAGACAGGGTTGTCTTCTGTTTAGTTAGTGCTGGACAAGCAGAGTTTATTTTGTGTTATGCCTAAAGCCAAGGCTGTTTATTTATTTTCTTGTATTGGATAATAAACGCAGGCAAAGCCTTAACTAGGACTTAATTCGTTTGAGCCTGTTGACTGCTGTTCACACTGCAATCCTGCACTCTACTGAGCAAATCCTCCCACAATGGTTAAAGATAGGACCCCCCCCCCCCCCCCCCCCCCCAATTCTATACAGTAAATAGCTACAGTGATCAAATTTGACTAAATCTGGAGCAGTAAATGACTACCCACTCTGTGTCATGATCCATAGAGCCCGGGTTCTCATCCCCTGGGGGGAGACCAAGATATTTGGCGATATGTATTGAGACTAGATTGCGACAAACGCAATCATTCTCAGAATCAGTTTACATTTATTTCTGAATCATTTACGTTACAGTACATCATTGAGGCCATTTGGTTGTAGTGTATTGAGGCTATATATCCAAAACATCTTTTTCCTAATTAGGTTGCAAGAACAGTTGTTTGCGGTTTAAGGGACATAATCGATAGAATAGATTTTCAGATCACTAAAATTGCAATCATGTTTTTCCAAAAAGTCACATGACACTCCATACTTGAGGAATACCCTCTTAGTATTTAGCCTATGGCCATTTAAGCAGAGATGCAGTGGCAGTATGGTGGGCCTACATACTTCAGACCACATGTACCTTCTATCATTTAGATAACAAAGGTGGAACTTCAGGTCAGGCAATGTTTTATTCTGAAGTTTTGATCCTTTGTGATAGAGAAAGATGTAGTTCCTTCCTTGATCAATTTGCTGCGTTCCTTGACACATTTTGACACACCATTCTCCTTTATTTATTCTTCGATGGTTCGCTGTTGTGTTTTCGTATCCTGCAAGGAGCAATAATTCCTTTAGGTTAGCGGCCCTTCTGTATGTCCCTCTCGGTGTGGGAGGTAAAAGGAGTTTAGATAGGGATCCAGACAGAAAATATGCCAGTGTTTATTAAGTTTATACGGTTCAGTGAAGAAAAAGAGTGCTGCACCTCACACCTATGGCTGATACTCGTACCTCTCGGCTGCATAAAAAAACATCAGAATTCTGTATGTGAATTGATCAAGCCACACTGCCCCATGTACCTCGTGCAGGTATCTGATACACATGGGTCCCTACACTAAGTCCACACTGTGCCAGTCAGCGACCACCACCCCTGCAGGCGTGCACAGTTAGGGAAGGGAGGCCATGGAACGGCCCTGCAACCCCCATGCCACAGGACCAGACCCAAAAATGCCACATCAAAACCCAGCCAGCACCACCGGTGGAGGAAGCTGCCCCCAAACAGCACAAGTCTGGATAAGGTATTGCACTCACCATAGCTATCAAAGATAGAATGGGACAAACAGGAGGAATTAAAACCATGAGCACTCAGGTGTCAAAACACGGAGAAAAGAGAGAAACAAAATACGGTTCAGGGAAGAAAAAGAGTGCTGCACCTCACACCTATGGCTGATACTAGTACCTCTCGGCTGCATAAAAAACATCAGAATTCTGTATGTATGTTTTTTATGCAGCCGAATGATCATCCAGGACCTTCAGCATGGTACCTATGTGTCGTTAAGACCCTACATTTGGTGAGCGTATCTCTTACATTCAAATAGAGGTTCTTTGTGTATCTGATAAATCCTCTAGAAAAGCTGCATCTGAAAAGCATCATAACGTGTGCTGATTGCAAGACACCACTTGGTGATAACTATGTTATAAGCCATATGATTGAGGGCCCGAAAGGCTGATGTTACCTCAAAGGGGAATTGTGTTCTATCCCATGTATTGGTGATTTCCTATTTGGGCCTGTACTAGACACATTGTTACAGAAAGTCTCTAGTAATGGAGGCTTTCCTCCCCAGTACAAACAGGGGGTGGAGATTCTGTTTTCCTGCAATGGTAAGACAGATGGTGGAGCAGTTGGAGACTTGATTGCCCCACCTGTGAGCGCCCAGCCTAGTCTGTTGTTTCTGTGACAGGTGGAAGAGAGGGAAACATACATGTGTAGTTTTCTGCTCCCTTTCCAATAGTAGTTTTTTTCCACATGCTGCGTGGAGAAGGGAATTGTATGTATATTTACTTTTTTTTCCCTCCCCGCTGCTATCACAGTGGACTGCTCAATTTCTACGTCCTTGTCAGCAAGACTATGGCACTGTTCAGATCTGAGCTGCATGCGAACGCTGCCAATGGTGCTGCTCAGACAGGATACTCCTGACCTAGGAGACTGTATTGGAAGCCTGACCTGTGTTGCAGGAGGCTTGTCTGATGTTAATGGATATATATTTTTCATTAGATATTTAACCTATTAGGTTCATGCTTTTTATGAACTACCTGTTCTGTTGTGCTATGTAATAATACTGTGATATTAAGTACTACAACTTTAAGATTTAGTACTGCTTTTAATGCTACAGTGAAGTTATGAAACCACTGTTTGAGCTCAGTTTACAGTTGCTGTCTGTGTGTTTAGTAGATGCAATGTGTGAACACAGATTTTGAGTTGTATTGAGTACATCTTATGTCTCATTTATTACTCTAGTACTCATATTAAAGAATGCAGTAAAACTATGTGGCCTTAAGAATACTAGTAGTATACCTGGTATGCTACTTACCCTAGTACTACTGATTAATAATGCAGTGAAGCTGATTTGCTAGGTGTATACACAACCTCAGAGTTACTATTTGTGTATTTAGTACAAGCACTGTGTGAACACATTCTTTCAGCTGTATATGGAGTATATCTGATTGATCCCTTACTCCAATACTGCTATTAAATAATGCAGTTAAGCTATGGAACTGTGGTGCGAATGGAATCTAATGATTACAAGTTGTCCTTTGAGCACACCTGGTGTGTTCCTTACCCTAGTGCTATTATGCAATAATGCAGTGAAGCTGCTAGGTGTATACGCAACCTTTGGGTGTGGGCACGCACACCGTGTGCGCAGCGTATTTGCTGCTGCGATACGCAGCTGATGCGCTGCAAAGGCGCAGCAAAGACGCAACAAATGCGCACCAGTTAGATCTAAATAACTGAACACCGCATCAAATCTACACCATCAAATCTGCTGTAGATCTGCTGCGTATTTGCTGCATATGCGGTGTGTGTGTTTGTACCCTTAGAGTTGCTATGTGTGTGTTTTAGTACACCTGGTCACTAATTTGTTGCACTAGTACTGATATTAATGCATTGAAGCTATGTAATTGCAATGGTTAACATAATCTTAGAGTTGTGTTTTGAGTACATCTTATGTTTCATTCCTTACTCTAGTACTGCTGTTGAATGATGCAGTGAAGCTACAGATGTGCTATGTGTGATTGCAGCCTTAGGATTAGTAGTTGTGAATTGAGTACACCTGGTATGCTCCTTATCATAGTAATGCTATTAAATAATGCAGAGAGGCTGTGGAGCTGCTAGTGCTGCTATTGAATGCTGCTATGAAGCTGTTATGTGTGAACACAACCTTAAAGCTGCTTGTTATGTACATATAATAAGGTCTCATGTCTTGCATTGATACTGCTATTTGATGTGGGAATGAAACTGTGGAGGTGCGGTATGTGAACACGGCCTTAGAATTGCTAGTTGTATATAAGTACACTGAGGAGTCTGTCCTTGATCTATGCAGTGGTTGTTGGCCTTTTTAGCCTGGCACAAGCTTATTATCATTATTATCTCAGATATAACCGGAATCTGTCGACAGAACTTCCAAGGAGAAGGAAACTTTGAGTAGATCAGTCACTTAACATGCAGATCCTGCAGGATTCCACCTCCAGTTGGCAGTGGAAATAGTTGATTGTGTTGGGTGGAGTAGGCTGATGCTTCTTTAGACCATGGTTGATGGGGTTGAAAGAGGACTGGAGTCAATCGGGTTTAACCTTGGGAAACCCTACTGTGCTGAAGTGAAAGCACCTATGAGGCAGATAACAATTGCCCCATCACAGGGAGAAATTGCCTTCCTGACTCTAATAGCAATCAACACACATCCTAGAATCACTGCGCGATCAAATGTAATATAACTTGTAATATATTTATAGTGAAGCATCCAGACCTTCCTTACTTATTTATTGAGACAGCCATAACAACATCATGTGGCAGAGAGTTCCATAGTATCACTGCTCTTTAAGTAAAGAATCCGCGTCTGTTCTGATGTAGAGGATGCCCCCTTGTCATGGTTACAGGGCTAGAAGTAAAAAGATCGGTACAAAGATCTCTGTACTGTCCATTCATATATTTGTACATTGTGATCAAATTGCCTCTAAGACGTCTCTTTTCCTAAACTAACCCCAAGCTTGATAACCCACCCATTCCCTTAATGCCCTTGGTCACACTCCTCTGCACCTGCTCCAGTTCAGATGTGTCCTTCTTGTATACCGGTGCCCAAAACTGTACAACTGTACCGTGTGTGGTCTAACCAATGAGTTAAGAGGTAGAACTATGTTCTCATCTTTAGCATCTCAACCTCTTTTGATGCATACCATTAATTTATTACCCTCGGCAGCTGCTGCCTGGGACTGATCACTATAGATGAATTTACTGTCCACCTGCTTTTCGGAAGCAGGTTTACCCAGTTTTATTATTCAACACATAACGGTGCTTATTATTTCTATGGCCCAAATGAATAACCTTTCATTTAGTCACATTAAACTTCTTCTGCATTTATCTGCATAAGCCTCTAGCTTCTCCAGATCTCTCTGTAATATTATATTATCCTCCTCTGTCGTAATAACTTTACAAAGTTTTCTGTCATCTACAAAAAAATCTACTCTGTAGCCCCTCTACAAGGTCATTAATAAACATATTAAAAATAAATTAACCCAATAATGGGCCCTGTGGTACCTTACCTTTAACTGTGACCCAATTTAGAGTATGTTTTATCAATGACCACCCTGTTTTCTATCACTCAACCAGTTACTTACCAATTTGCATATATTTCCCCTATTCCCAGCATCCTCTTTTTATAGACCAACCTTTCAAGCGGCGCAGTATCAGATGCCTTTGAAAAGTCCAGGTCCAGTCTATAACTGACCTCCTCATAGATGTCAATCAGATTAGTCTGTCAGGACCGATCCCTCATAAACCCATGCGGGTGCTATGTTCTAGGATTATTTTCTTTAAGATACTTTATTATAACATTTCTTACAAACCCTTAAATACTTTACCCACATTAGATGTTAGACTTACAGCCTTATAGTTTCCAGAATCGCTCTTTGACCCCTTCTTGAATATTGGTACCACATTAGCAATGTGCCAGTCTTGTGGAACAATCCCTGTCATTACACAATCTTTAAATATTAGAAATAGGGGTTTATCTAACACAATATTTCCTGCAAGACTCTGGGATGGATGCCTTTTGGGCCCGGTGATTTATGGATCTTAATGTTTTACGGCAACGCCTTACTTGTTGTGTTAGGGGGGTGAAATTTATGTGAGAATTTACATCACCCCTTGTCATGTCATATGTTATAGGATTCTCCTCTGTGAATACAGTAGAGGAAAGTATAGATCTGTAGGACAGCCACAAGGTCATCTGCCCTTACCTACCTTCAGCATCGGATGTGGCTATTGAATCCAATACCTGATATGTTTGAGCAAAAGTCCTTTCTGCTGTTGTCCCCCCCCCCACTATCGACTTCTAGTTTAGTCCTCCAGGGGTGCTGTCATAGGGCGTCTGGGTAAAACCAGAATTACTTACGGTAATTGTGTTTCCGTAAGCCCATGACAGCACCCCTCTGTTATTCCCCCCCTTACTATTTTTTTCTTTTTTAACATGTATTTAATTTTATATCTAACCAACTCCGCTGGAGTACTATTATAGAACTGAGGTGTGGAGAGGTGTGTCCTGTCCTGAGGTGGGAGGTCCTCTCCAGGGGTGCTGTCATGGGCTTACGGAAACACAATTACCGTAAGTAATTCTGTTTTTTGTGTAGTACTTTGGTGTAGTCTCATTTGAAGTATGCTGTTCAGTTTTGGACCCCGATTCATAGAAAGGACATCCTAGAGCAGGAAAAGGTACAAAGGCAGAAAACTAAACTAATAAGGGGAAAGGAGCATCTTAGTTATGATTGTGAGAAGAGACTTTTTAAGGGAGATATGATTAATCTATTTAAATATATAAATGGCTCCTACAAGAAATATGGGGAAAAGATGTTCAAGGTAAAAGACAAGGGGGGGGGGGGGGAAAGGCTCCGGTGGCGACAAGCCTTCTTTACCATGAGAACTATGAATCTATGGAACAGTGTACAGCAGGATCTGGTTACAGCAAAAACAGTGGACAGCTTGTAAACAAGCTTAGACGAGTGAACCAAATAACATAAATTCATATGTATAGAACCTACCCATCATCTATCCCCCTTCAATTATCCCCTCCTCATTGAACTTTGTTGACATGTGTCTTTTTTCAACCGTATTAACTATGTAACTATGTTTTGGATATATAGCCTCAATACCTCAATACACTACAACCGAATGTCCTCAATGAAGTCACAGGAATGTTTCTGGAAGAAATTTTGAATGATTGCGAGTATGATTGCATTCGATGCAATCTAACCTCAATACGTATTGCTGAAAATCTTGTTCTGCTGCAGTCAGGCAGGGGTTAACTGCAGCTAAATAATTAAAACAACAAACAGTTAACTCACCTGGGCCCGTTCCCGGCCTCCGCGTGTCTTCTTCTCCGCTCCTGTGACGTACACTGACTGCGCCGGGAATGCCCGAAGCTCTCCCGAGCGGCCAAGCGGCTAATCGGAGACGCTCGGCTGCTCGGGAGAGCTTTGGAAGAATGACAGAGGCTTCGGGAGGCTTCTGAAGTACCTGTCATTCTTCCGAAGCTCTCCCGAGCAGCCGAGTGTCTCCAATTAGACGATCGGCCGCTAGGGAGAGGTTCGGGCATCCTCGGCGCCGTCAGTGTTTCTCACACTGGCTGCATCCGGAACGGAAGTGGAGAAGAAGGCGCGCGGTGGCCCGGAATGGACCCAGGTGAGTTAACTGTTTGATTTTTTTAAATGGTCGCCCCATACGGTGGGGGTGCAGCCATTTTTGAGCCCCACCCACCATATGGGGCAACCATACCCGGCGTATAAGATGACCTCCGACTTCTGACAAGATTTTTCAGGGTTAAAAAGTCATCTTTTATGCCCGAAAATACGGTATATGAAGAAATATATGTTCCATCATTATGGCATTTCAACTATAACATCTAAGGATAGGATTAATCTTTACACTTGCTCCTTTTTTTCATATTAGCTTCTATGTATGGATTTTTCTATTTATATGTTTTATTTATTTTTAAAAATTACAAAAACAATAGAAAAAGTTTAAACATATAGTTTCCCTTCATATATATATATATATATATATATATATATATATATATGTGACTTAATGTTACCAAATGTTTTACTTGGCACAAACAATGTTTTATTTAAGCATGCCCAATCAGGGACTTGTAGTAGCAGTTTTCCAGGCATTTTTAGAATTTATGAATGAAGTGTATCTATATAAAGATTCCTGATATTACTGTTTGTGTAATAATAATGTGTTGTCCAATAATAAGTTTGTTCTTTGTACTACGACTCACATCATCCTTAAAACGTGAGTACTACACTCCAGCCATATTAGCGCCTGTAATCCAGAACATTTAACACCAGTGGACCGCCGCTCATTTACCTGCTCTGCAATGTTCTTCTCCGGTGATCCGGTGACTCGGAAGGGCTGCGGACGGCTAAGCTTATCTTACCCGATATGCTTGGCAGTGTCATGCTGTGAGCATGACCTTATCAGGTGAGCGGCTCTTACACCTCCCCATTGTGTGCTCTTTTATCATCTGCTGTTTACACTATGCTGTTCTTCTATCTTGTTTTAGTACCAAGATTAATAAAAAAATTACTGGTATGACTGGTATTATACAGTCCAACTGTGAGGCAAATGTAGTGACGATCTTCAAAAAGGGCTGTAGGACTTCCCCAGGCAACTATAGACTGCTAAGCTTAAAGCGACTCTGTACCCACAATCTGACCCCTCCCCCCCCCAAACCACTTGTACCTTCAGATAGCTGCTTTTCTTCCACGATCTGTCCTGGCGTCTGTTCGGCAGGTGATGCAGTTATTGCCCTAAAAAACAACTTTTAAACTGGCAGCCCCGTGCCCAACGGATGGGGCTTAGATTGTGTATGCATTAGGCAGGCATACCCTCTCTCCCTCTCCTCCCTGCCCTCCTCTTCATTAGGAATGTTCCAGGCAGATTGTCTCCTATTCCTCAGCTGTGTGAATACTGGACATGGGCTGGATTAAGGCACCTGTGCAATGTTCAGTCAGGAGAAAATTTTCCAGTGGCATTCCTAATGATAAAGAGGGTGGGGAGGAGGGACAGAGGGGTGGTGCAAAGTTAGGGCACAGATACTCTAAGCTCAGGCCGTTGGGCACGGGGCTACAAGTTTAAAAGTTGTTTTTAAGGACAATAACTGCATCACCTGCTGAACGGACCCCAGGACAGACCTTGGATTAAAAGCAGCTATCTGAAGGTACAAGTGGTTTTGGGGGTCAGATTGTGGGTACAGAGTCGCTTTAACGTCCATTGTGGGGAAACTAGGAGGAGTTGTCAAACCAACCTAATATGTTTTTATGAAGAGATGAGTAGAAGCATGGATAGGGGAGCGGCTATGGATATAATGTACCTGGATTTTGTAAAAGCTTTTGGCACAATCCCTCATGGGCGTCTAATGGTCTAGGGCTTATGGGTTTTGAAAATTTAGTTTGTAACTGGATTGAAAACTGACTTAATGATCGTACCCAGAAAGTGGTGGTCAATGATTTCTACTCTGTATGGTCCCCAGTTATAAGTGGTGTACCCACAGGTTCAATACTGGGCCCCCTTCTGTTCCGCACAATCTATGGAAGATATGCACACTGATTGTTTGGGCATCCACTTAGCAAATGAAGTTCAATGTGGATAAATGTAAAGTAATGCAGCAACAATATGCTGTATAAGACAACATCTTGGCACTGTACTCAATGTTTCTAAGGTAACCCATGGTAGTATTATTTTGACACTACTGATGTATTACTTATTTATTAGCACAGTATTTTAATATTTTGAGCACTGAATTATTCAAGCACTAATTATTATTCAAGGTCTAATTTTTTGGTAGGAGCTGAGATCTACATACAGTATAAGTGTTCTGTTTAAACAGGAACACAATGGACCTCACAAGTCTTTAGTACAGAATCAGAATGAAACACAGGTGCACATTGCTCTTCTCATATGAATCCTTTCTATATTGCTACACGTTTCAACACCATTCCAGCAACTCTTTCAGGCCTGTTAACTGTTAGATTTGAGTATTGATTATGTATTATTGTGTGTCAACTGTATTTTATGTATTCTTATAATTTGAATTAGGGATGTGATAGCAAATTGAAAAGAGCATTCCATTAAGTGACTTGTATGTAACCAACATCACACTCTAAATAGGCAAAAATAGACATTTTAAAAGTTTTTTTTAGTTATTATTATTTTAACTAGTGATAAAATAAGCATACAATTCCTTAAGATTGAATACTGCTATAAGTATATATTAAAGGGGACCTAAAAGAAGAGACTTAGCAGAACTCAGATTCAGGCTGGGTTCACATTACATTATATTTCAGTCAGTATTGTGGTCCTCATATTGGATTAAAAACACAGAAAGGATTTGTTCACAAAATGTTGAAATTGAGTGGATGGCCGCCATATAACAGTAAATAACTGCCATTATTTCAATACAACAGCCGTTGTTTTAAAATAACAGCAAATATTTGCCATTAAATGGCAGCCATCCACTCAATTTCAACATTGTGTGAACAAATCCTTTCTGTGTTTTTAATCCACTCCTGGTTTTGGTTACAATATGAGGCCCACAATACTGACTGAAATATTCGTAGGGTGAACCCAGCCTCAAAATGTACTTTTTAGTTTCTTTTTGTAGACCTCCATTAATGTTTCTGTTATTTCAGTAAAACTGATGAATAAGACTAAGGTAGCCAATGCTGAGGTTTGTACAAATTATTTCCCTGAAGATTTTAATGTATTTATTCAACAAATAAAAAAAATTTAAGTTAGTAGAAATTATTGACCCGTCTGAAGGAGCCAATTCTAGGGTTAGAAGCTCCCCAATCACTGTATCTCCTGTATTCTCCAGGTCTCAGGTAATACTGACGTCCCCTGTAGTTGGGTTCTTCATAGAATATCCAGTGTCCATCTTGCACTTGACAAGAGTGAATGTCATTGAAACGGAATCTCTCATACACATGAGGACAATCATCATTGAACTCCATCATCTGACCTCTGAAATCTTCTTTGTCATAGACCCTGACTCTGAATGAGCCTTGGTGCTGGTAAACGAAAAAAGTATATTTCACAGAACAATTACTCTTTGACTTAGTACAACACTGTATAATTTATATATATATATATGATTAGTGGAATACTGTAGAGAGGTTCATTATGTTGTATATTAACTCATTCTTCATTATAGTGCCAAGCTTCACCATTTAGTTCAGAAGGCCCTGAAGTTTTTCACCTAATCCTTGGGCCAATTCTTTACTCCTTTAGTAACAAAGTCATTCCTATGGAGAAGTGACACCCCCTCCCCTTTCCTCATGCAGGCCCATATTTAATAAATAAAAAATAAAATATCATTTAAAAAGATATCTAAGTCTAACAATGATTTACAAAAAAATGTTTATGAACTGACCTGAGGAATCATGCGACAAGACCTAATGGAGTCATTATAACCCATCCATTGCTGGAAATCAGGGTACTCTCCTCTATGGAGATAGTACTGGTGTCCTCTGTAGTTGGGATGTTCATACAGGATCCAGTCTCCACTTTCTACACGGATGGAGTTGCAGCGTCTAAAGTATGAGGACAAGTCTGGGCATTCAGAGTGACAATCATAAGAGCGACCCAGGAAGTTCCTGTCCTCGTAGAAAGTAATCTGTAAAATAGAAAAGTAAACATAAGCATGCTGCAAGGGTATGTGCACATTGCAGAATATGCAAGGAAACTTATAGCGGATAGCGTATTCTAGTGGATTCTTAAAGTTCTGTCCATCCCATAGACTCAATGATATTTGCTGGCGATTACCGCCATCCACCCAAAGAATTGACATGTCAATTCTTCGGGCAGACCATTGAGTCTATGGGACGGGCGGAACTTCAAGGAGAGACTGCGTGGCGGAATCCGCTTGAAATCTCTGCGTGTATTCTGCAAGGTGAATATACCCTAAGGGTGCGTTCACACTTACAGGATACGCAGTGGATCCGCTGCGGATCCGCAGCAGAATACCCGCTGCGGATTCGGTACCTGTGAACGTACCCTCATAGTAAATATGTAGCCTTCCATAAATGAACATGCTACATTTTTTAATATACTATTGATCAAAAACATGAAATTATCCTAAGCAAATCTGTCACCCCCTGACTACCAACTGTGCTAGTCGCACTGCTTGATAGATAGATATCAATAACAGTGTTCAGGACATGCCTTTGCTACTTGTGTCTGTTATTTTAAAAATAACACCTTTTTTTCAGACTGTAAATAGTGTCAAGGATGCGAGGCCTATAGTTCCCTGGGCCCTAGCACTACTACACATCACTGTGCGTACACAGCACAAGCAGACATAGTCGAGTTATTACCCAAGGAAATATAGGCTTCCTTGACACTATTCACAGACTGAATAAAGGGGTTTTTCTTGTTAAAAAAAAAAAAAAAACACACACACACAGACTAACAACTACAGTACATTCTGAATGTTATTACTAATATCTATCTAGTGTTGCCACCAGCTTGGTAGGCATACAGGGGTGATAGATGTCATCGGACAGTAACACTTTATTCTATAATAATGGATTTCTCTAGTGTTTAACACATGTTTAGAGGTAATACCTATTACTAAGTATAATGTATAAAATATCCATATACTAATATAAAATGTATGTTTTTTTGTAAGTAACAAAATTTGGTAAATTCAAGCAAACATCACTAAATATACTACTGTAAGCACCATCATGTCCTCTTACCTTGCCCATGCTGCTTTATTTACAGTGCTTGCTTGACCGCACAGTGTCAACTGTTAACTGACTGGATGGAGAAGAGCCTTATATATGCCATGAGGTACATAAAGAATTTTGTGCTAACTAATCAGAATGAATAGTATTTTTACCTACACTAAAGGTTGTTCAGTGTTTGCAGTGACTATTGTGTTTTTTTCCTTTCACTAGAATTCAAAAGCTTAATGCAGCTGCTACACAGAACGCTTACACTAAGAACATTTCTCGCCAAGTCTAGTACATGGCCACATTGTGTAGCATGTTATATATGTTGTATAATTTTTTTGTATTTTAGTAACTGTAACATTAGCCCCATAAGGACCTAGGCATTTTATTTGCATTGCATTTTTTTTCCTTCATGCCTTCTAAGAGCCGTAGTACTTTAGTTTTTCTTTTGATAGAGCTTAAACAGGGCATGTTTTTTTGCCCAATCATTTGTACTTTATAATGACATACTCCTTTTTTTACCATTACATAGGCTATGTTCACACAACATCTTCTCAGCTCTGTTTAAAATGGCGTCCGTTATTTTGAGGCTAAAATAACAGACGTCATTTAGCTGTCTAGCCTCGCCTTAATGCAATGACGGCTGTACATTATTCTAGTTTGGGTTACTAATTGCCCTTTGGATGTGGCTTAATTGAAAAGTCCTTTGAATTTAATAGTAAAAAGAGAAAGAAAGATGACAAATGAAAAACTGTGTGAACAAGTAATAAAAACGTCAACTGTTTGCAAAAGACGTCCGAAAATAATTGCCATGATCATTATTTTGACGTCTGCAGTGATAACGTCCGTTATTCAGTACATTGTGTGCATAGGACGTCCGTCTTTCCATTGACTGCAATACATTGCATTGCAGTCAGTTAAATCGTGGTAAAAACGGACATTATTTTAAATTGCAAAAGCAGATGCCTTTTTCTCTATTTTTGACGGTGTGTGAACATAGCCATAGGTTTTTTCACTGTTTACCATATGGTAAAACTGACATGTTATCCATATATTCTATAGGTTCCTATGAGCACAACTATACATAGTTGTTGTTTTTTTTTTTGTTTTTTTTCATCTTTTACAACTTTTAAAAAAACATGGGGCAATTTATCAAGATGCATACAAGGAACACAGAGGAAAAAGTTGCAAAATGTTTTGTGACTTCTTCTCATTTTGCACCTCTTACTCCAGGGAATTAAGTCTGGGGCCACAGATGTGCATGAAGGAGATTGGGCCTCAACTCACACCACATTTTACACTACATGCAGGCGTGAATTGTAGCTTCAAGATATCAGTGACAATGCATGGCAGCTTAGAAGTGCCAGGATTTTTGTAGACTTGTGCACCTCTACATATCTCCACTGTGCCCAAGTACTGGCAAATTACTTGAGACCGATGCTTATCATGATGGCTTTCTCCACACAAACCATGAACATTTTTACATTGTCTTTTTCTGTTTACCTCTTCAAGGTCATTAATAAACATATTAAAAAGAAGTGGACCCAATACTGACCCTTGCGGTACCCCACTAATAACTGTTACCCAACCATTTGTGCCATGTTCCATCAATGACCACCCTGATCAGATTAATCTTGCAGGACCGTTCCTTTATAAATCCATGCGGGTGCTATGTAAATAAATCATTTTCGTTAAGATATTCCAGTATAGCATCTTTAACAAAACCCTCAAATAATTTACCCAGAATAGATGTTAGACTTACATGCCTATACTTTCTAGGATCACTCTTTGACCCCTTCTTGAATACATTTAGTTCAGTAGCTCAGAGTGAATTAGACTCTCCTGGTTTGTTCTCCTAGCACTTAGCTTATTAGCTCAGAGTGAACTAGCTCAGTAGTTCACAGGTCATATGATGAGTAGAGATTAGCGAACCTCGAGCATGCTCGAGTCTATCTGAACCCGAGTATTCGGCATAGCGAGGGCTGCTGAACTTGGATAAAGTCCTAAGGCTATGTGGAAAGCATATCCATGTATTAACCCCTTAACGACATCGGGCGTAAATGTACGCCCCCGCTGCCTGGGCTTTAACGCAAACGGACGTACATTTACGCCCGATGTTTCCCCGATCGCTGTGCGTACGCATGTAATGTATAGCAGGCCATCCCTGCTTGTCGGCACGGGGGGTGATCAACCCCCCCCCCAACCCCACCCCCACCCCCCCCACCCCCCCGCTGACGATCGTTGCTTTAGGCTGATCAATACAGATCAGCATATAGCAGCTAAATTCAGCTTTCCGGGTCATTGGTGACCCGGAAAGCAATGGCGATTGGTGCTTTCTCTGACAGCACCAATCGCCATTAGTGTCCCCAAGAAAGATGGTGCCGATGCCAACCCCACGATCGCCGTGATAGGCGGGCCAGTACCGGCCGGCCCATAACGGCGATCAAACAGTTAAAAAAGTGTCCCCTGGGTTCTGCACCCCTCAGCTAGGTAGCTGAGGGGTGCAGAACAGGTGTGTATTGTGTCGGTGCACTATACTCACCTGATCCCAGCGTCCGGAGCGACGATCGGTGGTCCACGGCGTCCTCGTGTATTTTGCCGCTGAGTTCCGGGTTCCGTCGGGTCTTCGGAAATCCTCGGTAATTTTTGGCTTTTTGGCTCTTCTCGCGGCTTCGGCAATCTTCGGCAGCTCCATTCTACTGCCCCCTAGCGGCTGATCAGTGAATATTATTCACTGATCAGTTGCTTTGAGTTAAAAAGATTTTTTTTTTTCAAAAAAATTTTTTTCTCTTTTTATGCGCCCTAACGCCGCTGACTGCTGGTCAGCATCGAATGTAACTGCGTCTCCTATCAGCAACTCCTCCTTTTTGGCGTAGAGGCATTTTCTCCCCTATATCCTACCGCCACTGTCTTCTGATAAGTGCCGCACATAAATGCGGCATTTATCAGCAGCTCCTTTCTTGGCGTAGGTATATTTTTTTCTTACTGTCAAAAAAAATGTAAAAAACACAAAATTACACCACACTACATGAGGATGAATGGGGGATCCTTTTTCCTCCATTCATCCTCATCATCCAGTGACATGTCTAGGGTTAGCGTAGCGTACGCTGCCCACCAGACACGTCTTTTCCGCCAGTACCTTCTCAATAAGAGATGACGGTATGGCGTGAAATTCTACAAACTCTGTGAGAGTACCTCAGGTTACGCTTACAGATTTAGGGTTCATTCTTTGGACGGAGGGCGGAATCCGCCCACGCATAGAATGGAGTGTGACATGAGCGGAGACATGAGCAGAGACGCGCACCCGCATCAGTCTGCCAGCGGGTGCCAGCTGCGGAATGCACAAAGGGTTATCCTTCGCCATTTTGCAGTGTGCACTTACCCTTAGAGTGTATGAAGGAAGGGACACCCGAATCCAGCCAGCAGAATGCCCCCCATCCTCGGAGTTAGTGGGAAGATCGTTCTGGAACTGATCTTCCCACTGCTGGATAAAGGTTACCACCTGTACGGGAATAACTTTTATACCAGCACCCCCTCTTCCGGTCCCTCGCTGCCTGAGCTACTGTAGCTTGCGGCACAATCCGAAAATATCAGAAGCAGTAATAAAGCCCTAATATTTAGCAGCTATGGAGCAGACCCAGTGCTTCTGGATATAAAGGACCCCGTATCGCACCAGGGCAACATTTTCCAGGTGATGTCCCCCCACACTGGAAAACAGGAGACCCCAGAAGAAGTGCAGAGTGTGGCGTAACAGGGGGATCAGGAGGGACACCATTTTCCAGTGTGACACCTGTACTGATCACCCCGACCTCTTCATAAAGAATTGCACACCTCGTTGGAGTTCTACATTTTCTAAATTCTGCCCCTTATTCCTATTTCAGGGGTCACATTGATCCAGGGATTATTCTGATTGCCATTATGGAATCAGGAAGGAATTTTTTCCCAGTGATGAGGCCACTGTCGTCCATCTCACGAGGGGTTTTTGCCTTCCTCTGGATCAACACAGGTTGAATTTGCAGACTCTTGTCATTTTCAACCTTATAAACTAATAATTGGCCTAATACGCCCAAATAAACTAAAATTGTCCCTTTTCTCCAGCTAAACAGGTATGGCCGCCATTCCCATTAGAGGATGCCATGATGCAATTACAAAGCCTCTGTGCGGCCAGGAAAGTAGAAACCCCCAACAATTGACCTCATTCTGGAAACTACACCCCATATAGAATCTAACAAGGGGGGACGCCGGGATATGGACCCCTGGTGACGCGCACATTTGTGCCGTGAAAATGTAAAAAAAATGGTATATTTTATTTTCACGACACATGTTCTACATATGTATCCGTCACCAGTGGGGTCCATATGTTCACTGCACCCCTTGTTAGATTCCGTATGGGGTGTACTTTCACACTACGGGGTATGGGGTCACTTGTGGGGGGTTACCACGGTCCTGGAAGCACAGGAGCTTTGTAATTGCGACATGGCCTCCATCCTCCATTCCAGAATGAAATGGCGCTCTGTCCTTTGGTGGCTTGCCCTGTACCCATATGGCACATTATGTCCACATGTGGGGTATTTTAGTACTTAAGGGAATTTACCCTACACGTTTTGCATTCATTTTCTTTTTTAACTCCTTGTTGAAATGGAAAAAATCAAGGCTAGACCAACATTTAGTTTAAAAAATGTTTAATTTTTACACTAAATCATTGATCTTGTCTTGATTAAAAGAGGATTAAAAGATTAAAAAAAAACACAAAATGTGTAGAGCAATTTCCCCTGAGTACGAAAATACCCCACATGTGGACATAAAGCGCCATGCGGATGCAGGGTAAGCCTCCAAAGGGAAGGAGCGCCATTTGGTTTTTGAAGGCTGGAATGGATTTCGAGGACCTTTTTGCATTTAAAAGGCCTCTGTGTTGCCAAGACAGGGGAAGCCCCCCACAAGTGACCCCATAATGGAAACTACAGCCCTCAGGGAATGTAACAAGGGATGCAGTGAGCATATGGACCCCACTGGTGACTGTCACAAATGTGAAACAATGTGGCGTAAGAATGAAATATTCAATTTTTTACATTATAATGTTGGTTTAGCCTTAAATTTTTCATTTTCACAAGGGGTTAAAAGAGAAAATAAAAAACACAAAATGTGTAGAGCAATATCCCCCGAGTCCGATAATACCCCACATGTGGACATAAAGCGCCATGTGGGCGCAGGGCAAGCTCCCAAAGGGAAGGAGCGCCACTTGGATTTTGGAGGCTAGATTTGGCCAGAATGGATGATAAACGCCATGTCGCATTTACAGAGCCGTCGTGCTACCAAGACAGTAGAAACCCCCTCAAGTGACCCCATTCTGGAAACTTCACCCCTCAGGGAATCTAACAAGGGGTACAGTGAGGATATGGACCCCTTGATGATGGGCACATTTGTACCATGAAAGTGATAAAATTAAAATTTTCCCTTTCAGGTCACATTGTACCACATTTGTGCCCGTCACCAGTGGGGTCCATATCCTCATTGCACCCCTTGTTAGATTCCTTGAGGGGTGTTGTTTCCAGAATGGGGTCACTTGTGGGGGGTTTCCAGTGTTTTGGCAACACAAGGGCTCTGTAAATGTGACATGGCCCTTGAAATCCATTTCAGTAAAATCCAGCTTCCAAAAGCAAATTGGCGCTCCTTCCCTTTGGAGGCTCGCCCTGCGCCCACTTGGTACTTTATGTCCATATGTGGAGTATTTCCGTATTCAGGAAAAACTGCGCTACACGTTTAATGAAAAATTGAAGGCTAGAACGTTTTTAGTGTAAAAAAAGTGAATTTTTCCTTTTTTACACCACATTGTTCTGAAATTCTGTGATGCACCTGTTGCGCCCAAATGCTCACCGCACCCCTTCTTACATTCCTTAAGGGGTGTAGTTTTCTAAATGGTGTCCCTTTAGGGGTATTCTTTATGTTTTGGCATCCCAGAGTCTCTGCCAACCTGAAGTGGTACAGTCAAAAAAGACCAAATACTGTATAACAGAGGCGTTGAAATTCACTAGGCGCTCCTTTACATCTGAGGATTGTGGTTGCGTCAACGCATTAGGGCCACATATGGGGTGTTTCTATAAATTCCAGAAACAGGGCAATCAATATTAGGGTGCATTTCTCTGGTAATAGGTTTATAATTAAAAAATATTGGATTACACTAAAATCTCTGAACAGAAAATTAAAATTTTCAAATTTCTTACACACTTAGCTTTTATTTCTGTGACTCCCCTAAAGGGTTAAAAAACTTTTTGAATGTGCTTTTGCGGAGTTTGGGGGGGTGCAGTTTCTGAAATGGGGTGCTTTGTGGGGCTTTCTAACATACAGTCCCCTCAAATACACTTTTGGGCTGGGTTCACACTACGTATATTTCAGTCAGTATTGTGGTCCTCATATTGCAACCAAAACCAGGAGTGGATTAAAAACACAGAAAGGATCTGTTCACACAATGTTGAAATTGAGTGGATGGTCGCCATATAACAGTAAATAACTGCCATTATTTCAATATAACAGCCGTTGTTTTAAAATAACAGCAAATATTAGCCATTAAATGGCGGCCATCCACTCAATTTCAACATTGTGTGAACAGATCCTTTCTGTGTTTTTAATCCACTCCTGGTTTTGGTTGCAATATGAGGACCACAATACTGACTGAAAGATATGTAGTGTGAAACCAGCCTAAACCTGAACAGGTCCCTAAAAATATCTGATTTTGAAATTTTACTGAAAATTTGGAAAATTGCTGCTAATGTTTTAAAATAAAAAAAAAAAATATTTTAAAATAAAAAAATTAAAGATAGTTTAATAAATGCTGCCAACATTAAAGAGAACCAATCACCTAAAATTTACTATCCCTATTATCAAAGATTCTCTCTCCCTAAGTCTATCTATGAAGATACAGACTGCCTTTGCAGTCTGTATCTTATTCTTTACCTAATTCCTCTTCCTCTGTGCAGTAATGCTGGGCGCCGCCATCTTGATGACGTCACGCTGGAACGCACCGCTGGAACGCACGTGACGTCATCAAGATGGCGGCGGCCGGCATTAATGCACCGGAACAAAGGAGCAGGTAAAGTATAAGATACAGACTGCAAAGGCAGTCTGTATCTTTATTAAGTCTATTTATGAAGATACAGACTACATTTGCAGTCTGTATCTTATACTTTACCTGCTCCTTTGTTCCGGTGCAGTAATGCCGGCCGCCGCCATCTTGATGACGTCACGTGCGTTCCAGCGGTGCGTTCCAGCGTGACGTCATCAAGATGGCGGCGCCCGACATTACTGCACCGGAACAAAGGAGCAGGTAAAGTATAAGATACAGACTGCAAATGCAGTCTGTATCTTCATAAATAGACTTCAGAAAGATACAGACTGCCTTTACAGTCTGTATCTTATACTTTACCTGATCCTCTGGTCCGCTACAGCAAGGCCGGCGCCGCCATCTTGATTTTGCTACTTGCGTTCCACCGCTGGAACGCAAAGTGACGTATTCAAGATGGCGGCGCGCGGCCTTCCTGCACCGAACAAGAGGATCAGGTAAAGTATAAGATACAGACTGCAAAGGCAGTCTGTATCTTAATAAATAGACAGAATGAAGATACAGACTGCCTTTGCAGTCTGTATCTTATACTTTACCTGATCCTCTGGTCCGCTACAGCAAGACCGGCGCCGCCATCTTGATTTAGTCTTTTGCGTTCCAGCGGTGGAACGCAAGTGACGTCATCAAGATGGCGGCGCCCGGCCTTGCCGCTTTGCATGACGGGAGCTTCCTGTCTCGAGCCGGCTCTTTTGAAAAGAGCCGGCGCGAGATAGGAAAGTAAAAAGTAAATATTTTAAAAACAAAGCAAAAAAAGTAATAAATTATATTTACAAATATTAATAAAATAAGTAAATACATCTAATTAGGGGAAAAAAAATTTTTTATTTTCATTGATGATTGGTTCTCTTTAAGTAGACATGTTGCTTATGCTATTTAATATCTAATTTATGTTGCATAACCATTTTCTGTATAAGCAGAAAAGTTCCAAAGTTGGAAAAATGCATTTTTTCACGTTATGTTGGTTTTTTCATAAAGATTTCGACTCCAATTTACCAGAAATGTAAAGTACCATATGTCACGAGAAAACAATCTCAGAATCAGCCGGATAGGTAAAAGCATTCTGAAGTTATTACTGAATAAAGTGACACAGGTCAAATTCATAAAATTTGTCTCTGTCCTTAAGGCCATTTCAGGCTCTGTCCTTAAGGTGTTAATGTTTTCCAAACAGCTTAAGAGCTTTATCCAACTTCAGCAGCCCCCGCTATGCCGAATGCTCGGGTTCGGATAGATTTGAGCATGCTCGAGGTTCGCTAATCTCTAATGGTGAGCCATCACTCATGAGGTCACATGATTAAGTCAGCTAATGAATATAGATGCTATTCTCATGATGCTAGCGTGCTCCTAGGGCCTGTCGCCCCCAATAGTAATTGGTTCAGAAAAAGCGCCGGGGAACGTTGGAGGGGAAATTAATTATTACTGCGTTTTCGGTCTAATGCGCGATTAAAAACTAGTATTTCAAATAGTGTGGCATTTGATCGGATACCTACTTGATCAAGTACTACTCGCTCATCTCATCAGTAGTAAACAGTCTGTGTCACACACTGGAGAGACAAACTAAATACAACTGCTAAAAGAGAAATCAGGAAACAGGTTGAGGTCAAACTCTGAAATATAGCCACATACAAAAGTTCACTTTTACTGGAACACAAATGGAAACTCTGTTTAGGCAATTTGGAGCAGGTCTGGCTGTCTGATATAGCAGGAAATGGAATAGCATCTGCAAAGATGTGTTGGAAGTCAGGAAAAGTGGTAGATATTCATGTAGAGCTGAACATCATCATCATCTGTGCTGAAGTCATTCCTTGCTAGAAGAGCACTAGTGCTATTATTTTTATATACTCTATTTACTTAGATATAAGTACACTTAGGGTACAAACACACACAGCGTATATGCAGCAGATTTGGTGGTGCAGATTTGATACTGTGTTCAGTTATTTAGATCTAATCTGCTGCGTATCTGCTGCGTATCGCAGCAGTAAATACGCTGCACATATGCCGTGTGTGTTTGTACCCTTAAGCAGTTTGCGGACAATACTGTGGAGATCTTAAGTAGGGGGTAGCAGGGGGTAGCAAGAAGAAGTAGGGGGTAGCAAGAAGAAACTCCAACTTGGATTTATTGTGGCATATAAAAGTTCTGGGAGACACAAAACGTAGCCACACTGTGCAAAACAGAAGACCTGCCCGGCTGGGCTCTGACAATACTCTATATAATTTTGCTACACGTTTCAAGACCATTCCAGCAACTCCCTCAGGTCTGTGAACTGTTAGATTTGAGTATTGTATATGTATCATTTGTGACAACTGTACTTTATGAAATCATATAATTTGAATTAGGGATGTGATAGCAAATTGAAAGGAGCATCCCATGAAGTGACTTGATATTGTTTGTAACCAACATCACACTGTGACTAAATAAGCAAAAATAGACATTTAAAAAGTTATTTTATTGTTTCAACTAGTGATAAAATAAGCATACATCAATTGCTAAAGATTGAATACTGCTATAAGTATACATTATAGGAGACCTAAAAGAAGAATTCTCAAATTTAAAATGTATTGTAGATTTGCCTTTTTAGTTTCTCTTTGTAAACCTCCATTAATGTTTCTGTTATTTCAATAGAAATAATGAATAAGACTAAAGAAACCAATGCTGAGGCTTCTACAATTTATTTCCCTGAAGATTTTAATGTATTTATTTACTGAATAACATATTTCTTATGTTAGTAGAAATGATTGACCCGTCTGAAGGAGCCAATTCGTGGATTAGAAGCTCCCCAGTCACTGTATTTTCTGTACTCTCCAGGTCTCAGGTAATACTGACGTCCCCTGTAGTTGGGTTCTTCATAGAATATCCAGTGTCCATCTTGCACTTGACAAGAGTGAATGTCATTAAGACGGAATCTCTCGTACACATGAGGACAATCGTCACTGAAATCCATCATCTGACCTCTGAAATCTTCTTTGTCGTAGACCCTGATTCTGAATGAGCCTTGGTGCTGGTAAACACAAAGTATATTGCAAAGAACAATTACTCTTAGTTTAACATAACATACTTTTCTATATAACTATTTCAGTGGCATATTGTAGAGAGAGGCATTATATATTAACTCAGGCTTTGTTATAGTGCCAAGTTTTAAGAATTAGTTCAGGAGGCCCTGATGCTTTTCATCTAACCCTTGGACCAATTCTTTACTCCTTTAGTAACAAAGTAATTCCTTTGGAGAAATGGACCCCCCCCCCCCCCCATCCCTTTCCTCATACAGGTCCATATTTAGAATTATGAAATAGAAATCACAAGTCTAACAATTATTTAATAAAAATATTTATGAACTGACCTGAGGAATCATGCGACAAGACCTAATGGAGTCATTATAACCCATCCATTGCTGGAAGTCTGGATATTCTCCTCTATGGAGATAGTACTGGTGTCCCCTGAAGTTAGGATGTTCATACATGATCCAGTCTCCACTATCTACACGGATAGAGTTGCAGCGTCTAAAGTATGAGGACAAGTCTGGGCATTCAGAGTGACACTCATAAGAGCGACCCTGGAAGTTTCTGTCCTCGTAGAAAGTAATCTGTAAAACAATAAGTAAAACAAAAGTAAACATAAGCATACAATAATAGTAAGTATATAGCCCCACATAAATAAATATGCTACACATTTTAAATATACTAATGATCAAAAACATGACACTATCCTAAAGCAAATTTGTCACCCCCTGACCACCAACTGTGCCATCATCATGTCCTCTTACCTTGCCCATGCTGCTTTATGTACAGTGCTTGCTTGACCACACAGTCTCAACTGTTAACTGACTGGATGGAGAAGAGCCTTATATATCCCATGAGGTACATACAGAATTTTGTGCTAACTAATCAGAATGAATAGTATTTTTACCTACGCTAAAGGTTGTTCAGTGTTTGTAGTGACTATTGTGTTTTTTTTCCTTTCACACAAATTCCAAAGCTTAATGCAGCCGCTACACAGAGCGCTTACACTAAGAACATTTCTCGTCAAGTCTAGTACATGGCCACATTGTGTGACATGTTATATATGTTGAATAATTTTTTGTATATAAGTAACTGTAACATTAGCCTCATAAGGACCTAGGCATTTAATTTGCATTGCATTTTTTTTCTTTACACCTTCTAAGAGTCATAGCATTTTATTTTTTCCTTTGACAGCGCTAAATGAGGGCATGTTTTAGTGTGGTCATTTATACTTCATAGTGATATACTTTTTATGGGTGTTATTTTTAGGTACTGGATCCCATTTCCTTATTTCTGGAATGTTATGTGATCAAAAACCAGAATCACTGTGTAGTCCACGATACATAATGATAATTTTTACATGCAATTAAAAATCTTATCACGGGATCATGTAAATTATTAAAACTAATTAATTTTATTAGATATGCCTTAAAATAGCACAAAGTCCTTAAACAATCTCAAATAAATTGATATTAAGTGTGAGAATAACCACTCAATTTACACTACAGATATAGCCAACACTAGGCGATATAGTTGACCCCTCGAGCCAGACAGTAACAACAAATCACTGAAAATGGCAACACATATCGCCCTACATTTCTCCCTACTTGGGATCATCAGGAGACCGACATAACGTGCACAATGGCTAACATTAGGGCTTCTGCCACTGTTCCTCAAACAATGAGTGCCCAAAATAATACACAGCAAATGATGAGCAGCAGTGCAGTGGCTAAGAAAACTCATATAATAGCACAATCAACCTGTAAATACCATATCTAAAATAATCGCTATCATATTTTAAATCAGGTAGACAGTCCCAATGAACAAAATACAAATATCAACTAAGTGCAATGAAATGTGACATAGTGTCCTTGGCACTATAGACCTGACGCTTAAGCATGTCACCATTTTTAGTGATTTGTTGTTACTGTCTGGTTTGAGGGGTCAACTATATCGCCTAGTGTTGGCTATATCTATAGTGCAAATTGAGTGGTTAACATCACACTTATTATCAATTTATTTGAGATTGTTTAGGAATTTTGTGTTATTTTAAGGCATATCTAATAAAATTAATTGGTTTTAATAATTTACATGATCCAGTGATAAGTGATCAAACACCAATTCATTTTTTTCTATCTACTGTGCTTGATATCTACCAGTAACACTGTATTGCATGTGAACATTTTACATACAATGATATTTTTTTCTATTTTTTCTTTGAGTTTTGACTCAAACAAATAATGTTTACATATTATTAACATTATTATACAGTATGTTTTAAGGATATTGTATTGTATCGATTTGTCAGATCAGTAATCCAGCCCAGATATGCCTTCTAAATAGATTTTAAATGACAGCCAAGGAAGCCTTTAGAGGACCTCTGGCTGCCAGGACAACTATTTGGCAATCTGCAACTGCACTGTGGGCATTCAGATTGGTGCAATGTCAATATAACCAACTGCCAGATAACCTCCCAAATGCAGCAGTTGCCACTGACAGTAATGTCTAGGATATTTAGTTAAAGGGAGTCTGTCCATAGGTTGGAGGTGTGGTTTTGGGGTAAATCACCTCCCTGGAAACCAGCAACATTATTTTCCTGGGTTCAATTCTACTGATGGAAATGACACAACTCATCTTTGACCCTTCATTACAGTAGGAGACCCGAGATCGCACATAATCCACTCCAAGTAAAAATTACCAATACTGAACATGCTTATAAGGGGACTGTCAACTACAGCACATGATCAGCACCTCAAGTGGGGCTTGGGTGTTTTGTTTAAAACCACCTTAAAAATAAGGGGGCACATCCTCTATCCGAAGAGAGGTTGATTCCGTCTCCATAGACAACAAATCTTCTTTACAAAATGTGAACCAGATTACCTCAGGATCCGGTCACGGAAAAAACAGTTAGTGCTTAAAAAAAAAAAAAGGCTTAGACAAATTATTTTGGCAAAATAACATGAACAAATATATAAGCATGGTTTCAAATGTTGAACTGGTCCTATTACTATTCAATTACTGAGGTCTGATTTTCTGTATGAGCTGTGAAATAAATATATATCTGTTGTATGCAAACATGAATAACATGAACTCCATAAGGGTGCATTTACACAGAGAGGTTTATCTGACAGAGCCAGGAACAGACTAGAAACAGAGCCGGGAACAGACTAGAAGACAAAGCCAGGAACAGACTAGAAACAGGGAACAGGTAATAAAGGAAAGACTAAGATTTCTCTTTTTTTCATATCCATTCCTGGCCTTGGCTTCAGGTGCACATTACACTTTATAGAACCCTTTCTTTACTGCTACGCAATTCAACACCATTTCAGCATCTCCCTCAGGCCTGTTAACTGTTGGATTAGAGCAGGGGTGGAGAACCTTTTCCTGCTCAAGGGCCATTTGAGCATTTATAAAATCATTTGAGGGCCATACACTACATGGCCGTTGCACTTAACCTCTTAAAGGGACAGTGTCACATTTTTGATAATTTTTTAATGAAAAGTAATAAGTATAAATAAGTCTGTAGGATGTTTTTTTTTTTTTTTAATGTAGTGTTTCAGTATTTTTTTCTAAAATGTATTGCTGCACAGGGGGCTGCCATGTTTATAGTGTCTGTGTGTGACGTCATTTCACGACACACACACAGACACTATACGGCACCTCCACATCATTGAAGTGAACCGACGGAGTCCGTCTGGTTCACTTCACTGGAGGCTCCGTCACTGTGTACTGCGCATGTGCATAGACATGCGCAGTACACAGCTACAGTACATGGGGCGGGTGGCGGCGCCATTTTCTTGAGGTCCCAGCCCGAGAACCGGGGAGGAGAGAGAGACCGCACAGTGAGTGGACAGGAGAACTGTGTGCAGCTCTCTCTCCACCCCCGCCCCCCGCCGGAGGGGGAGAAATTTGCTAAACTTTTGCTTTGGGTGCCGGGACATCACCCAGCAATGTCCCGGCACCAGTCACCGCAGCTCTCTCCTTCTTTCCCCCAGCAGCAGCTCAGCAGCGTTCTGTGGGGGAACGGGCTTGGAGATGCTGCGGGGGGAAGATGGAGAGAGTAAGGCTGATGGCAGGGGGAGCAGGGCACAGCAGCGTCTGCTGCATGCTGTCCCCCCTGCGGTTGCCGGACCCGAGAGCGATGGGGGCAGAGAGGAGGTGAGGGGATGATGGAGGTGAGGGGATGATGGGGCATCGGGGGGTCTAATCGGGGCAGAAAAATCCTATTCAGACCTGAGAGGGATCCGGGCAGCTGTCAGTGAACCAGGCCGGCGAGGACTGGTGGTGCGCGGGGCTCCCCCGCTCCGGGCTGTGACAGGAGTGGAATGCGGCCTGGGAGATGGGGCAGCCCCGGCGTCCAGGGCCACCAGGTGGAAACAGCGGCGGCGGCGGCGGCGGTGGACGCCGGGGCTGCCCCATCTCCCAGGCCGCATTCCACTCCTGTCACAGCCCGGAGCGGGGGAGCCCCGCGCACCACCAGTCCTCGCCGGCACGGTTCACTGACAGCTGCCCGGATCCCTCTCAGGTCTGAATAGGATTTTTCTGCCCCGATTAGACCCCCCGATGCCCCATCATCCCCTCACCTCCTCTATCACCCCCATCATCCCCTCCTCTGTCACCCCCTCACCTCCTCTATCATCCCCTCACCTCCTCTATCACCCCCATCATCCCCTCACCTCCTCTATCACCCCCATCATCCCCTCACCTCCTCTATCACCCCCATCATCCCCTCCTCTGTCACCCCCTCACCTCCTCTATCATCCCCTCACCTCCTCTATCACCCCCATCATCCCCTCACCTCCTCTATCACCCCCATCATCCCCTCACCTCCTCTATCACCCCCATCATCCCCTCACCTCCTCTATCATCCCCTCACCTCCATCATCCCCTCACCTCCTCTATCACCCCCATCATCCCCTCACCTCCTCTATCATCCCCTCACCTCCATCATCCCCTCACCTCCTCTATCACCCCCATCATCCCCTCACCTCCTCTATCATCCCCTCACCTCCATCATCCCCTCACCTCCTCTATCACCCCCATCATCCCCTCACCTCCTCTATCATCCCCTCACCTCCATCATCCCCTCACCTCCTCTATCACCCCCATCATCCCCTCACCTCCTCTATCATCCCCTCACCTCCATCATCCCCTCACCTCCTCTATCACCCCCATCATCCCCTCACCTCCTCTATCACCCCCATCATCCCCTCCTCTGTCACCCCCTCATCCCCTCACCTCCTCTATCATCCCCTCACCTCCATCATCCCCTCACCTCCTCTATCACCCCCATCATCCCCTCACCTCCTCTATCACCCCCATCATCCCCTCCTCTGTCACCCCCTCATCCCCTCACCTCCTCTATCATCCCCTCACCTCCTCTATCATCCCCTCACCTCCTCTATCACCCCCATCATCCCCTCACCTCCTCTATCACCCCCATCATCCCCTCACCTCCTCTATCACCCCCATCATCCCCTCACCTCCTCTATCACCCCCATCATCCCCTCCTCTGTCACCCCCTCATCCCCTCACCTCCTCTATCATCCCCTCACCTCCTCTATCATCCCCTCACCTCCTCTATCATCCCCTCACCTCCTCTATCATCCCCTCACCTCCTCTATCATCCCCTCACCTCCTCTATCATCCCCTCACCTCCTCTATCATCCCCTCACCTCCTCTATCATCCCCTCACCTCCTCTATCATCCCCTCACCTCCTCTATCATCCCCTCACCTCCTCTATCATCCCCTCACCTCCTCTATCACCCCCATCATCCCCTCACCTCCTCTATCACCCCCATCATCCCCTCACCTCCTCTATTACCCCCATCATCCCCTCACCTCCTCTATCACCCCCATCATCCCCTCACCTCCTCTATCACCCCCATCATCCCCTCACCTCCTCTATCACCCCCATCATCCCCTCACCTCCTCTATCACCCCCATCATCCCCTCACCTCCTCTATCACCCCCATCATCCCCTCACCTCCTCTGTCACCCCCATCATCCCCTCACCTCCTCTATCACCCCCATCATCCCCTCACCTCCTCTATCACCCCCATCATCCCCTCACCTCCTCTATCACCCCCATCATCCCCTCACCTCCTCTATCACCCCCATCATCCTCTCCTCTATCACCCCCATCATCCTCTCCTCTATCACCCCCATCATCCTCTCCTCTATCACCCCCATCATCCTCTCCTCTATCACCCCCATCATCCTCTCCTCTATCACCCCCATCATCCTCTCCTCTATCACCCCCATCATCCTCTCCTCTATCACCCCTATCATCCCCTCACCTCCTCTATCATCCCCTCACCTCCTCTATCATCCCCTCACCTCCTCTATCATCCCCTCACCTCCTCTATCATCCCCTCACCTCCTCTATCATCCCCTCACCTCCTCTATCACCCCCATCATCCCCTCACCTCCTCTGTCACCCCCATCATCCTCTCTATCACCCCCATCATCCCCTCACCTCCTATATCACCCCCATCATCTTCTCCTCTCTCCCCTTCACCTCCTCTCACCCCCACCACCTCCTGTAACTGTTCTGGGGGGAACCAGCCTGCCTCTACCGTGCCTTCTCCCTGTGCCCCCTACTTTTCCCCGCCCCCCCCAGTTGCTCCTTCTGCCATATCAGCTTCCCCCCCCCCCGTCACCCCAGCCTCCCTGCCCCCCGTCACCCCAGCCTCGCTGCCCCCCGTCACCCCAGCCTCCCTCCCCCCTATCTCTCCAGCCTCCCTCTGCCCCGTCACCCCAGCCTCTCCCTCCCGTCACCCCAGCCTCTACCCCCTGTCTCTATATCCCGCCTACCTGTGCAATGTGTGACACAGCGGACACCAGCGAACACTAGCCTGTACATATATATATATATATATATATATATATATATATATATATACACATACATATATATATATATATATATATATATATATATACATACATATTATATATATATATATATCTATATATACATACATATTATATATATATATATACATACATAATAAATATATATATATATACACATATACAGTGGTACCTTGGTTTAAGAGTAACTTTGTTTAAGAGCATTTTGGTTTAAGAGCTCACAGTCTTTTCAAAATTCTGACTTGGTTTAAGAGCATTGCTTTGGTTTAAGAGCTCCCTGTACTGGTTGGGAGTGCGAGTGGAGGAGGGGAATGTTCTGCATAGCGGGGTCTACAGCCCTGTACTCTGACCCAAGAAGTCTCCCTCATCTTCCAAATCATAGCAGATCCACTTCAGGCTGGGGCTTGCATCAGGGGACAGGACTGTGGGGGTAATCTCTGCATAGCTGTAACCCCTCTCTCCCCGGACAGAGAGCGCTGCATGTATGTGCCCACATCTGTCCTGCTCATTCCTTCATGCTCCCTGCAGTCTCTGTCAGTCCTTGTGTTTCCCATCCTCTCCATTACTGTACAGTAACTTATATCACATATTCTGCTGTTTCTGAATGTTTGTTTCATTAGTTTTACATCTTATTCAGAATAATATATCATTATTTTGGGGTGTGGAACCAATTGTCTGCATTTCTATGAATTCTTATGGGAAAATTTGCTTTGGTTTAAAAGCGGATTTGGATTACAAGCACTGTCCCGGAACGAATTATGCTCGTAATCCAAGGCACCACTATATATATATATATATATATATATATATATATATATATATATATATATATATATATATATATATATAATATACACACACATATTATATATATATATATATATATATATATATATATAATATACAGGCTAGTGTTTGCTGGTGTCTGCTGTGTCACACATTGCACAGGTAGGCTAGATAGATCGATAGACAGACACACAGGAGAGTACAGGCTATTGTTCTCTGGTGTCCGCAGTGTCACATGCTTCTTCTGGCTGTACTGCTGTGCAGACAACAACAAAATGGCGATGCCCAACAGTACACATAATATCACCTTTCCCCTCTTTGTTCTTTTGTGAAAAGAGGGGGGAGGTGATGATGTCACAGCAGCTGAGCAGGGACTGCCTCTTTTTTTCAGCATTCCTATTTCAGGCTGCTTTTACCAGCAGTTTCCTGCTGGAGCTCCCCCTGGTGGCCATCACTGGGAAATATGGAAAATTCGATCGTTAATTTTTCATATTTCCTTACATGTAAAAAAAATAAAAAACACATATAAATTAACAAAAAAAATTAACAAATTCACTTTTAACACTTTCAAAAAAATGTTTTACTTGGCGACACATTCCCTTTAAGGACCCATGACGTACCGTTACGTCATGGATCACTGTCACTTAAGGACCCATGATGTACCGCGGGTCCGTTAAGAGGACGCCGCAGACCGGCCGCATGCGATCGGGAGCGATGGCCTGCAGAAATACACTGCAGGCCATCTCTCCCTGTCGGCATGGGGGGTTGTTAACCAGTTAATCAGTTCAGATCAGCCAATAGCAGCGATCGGAACCTTTCCGGGCCATCAGTGACCCGATGACCCGTAAAATAATGGCGGCCGGTGCTGTCAGGTAGCTGAGGGGTCCAGAGCAGGTATTTGGCCATACTCACCGGATCCCGGGGTCCTGATCGGTGTCTTCCGGGTTCCGTGACGTCATCTTCTTCCGTTCGGGTCTTCGGCCTTTTCCGTCGGCCCCTCGGATGTCCTCGACTTTTTTTCAGCGCTCTGTTGCCCTCTAGCGGCTGAAAAGTGTAATACACTTATCAGCAGCTATAGGGATGTTCAGGATGTAGTAAAGGTTTTTTTTTTTTTTTTTTTCAATTTTTTTTTTTATATTTTCTGCACCCTTACGCCGCTGAGAGTTGATCTGCATCGCACGTAAGTGCGCTGCTAATCAGCAACTCCTTCTTTTTGGCGTAGGGTGTTTTCTTCTATATCCTACTGCCACGGTCTGCGACATTTATCAGCAACACCATTTTTGGCGTAGGTTTTTTTTTTATACTGAATGTTAAAAAAACACGTAAGAAACACTACATTACAATACACTACATTGAATAAAGTTTTACACTACACCACTACATACCCTATATACCAATCCCTATATAAAAATGGCCCCCAGGGCGTTTTCGGTGTCGGGCGCATACGCTATTATTGCCTCCGAAACTGAAACAGCCAGTGAGGATGAATGGGGGGATCCTTCTTTCCCCCATTCATCCTCATCCTCATCATCCAGTGACGTGTCTGGGGGTAGAGTAGCGTACGTTGCCCCCCGGACACGTCTTTTCCGCCAGTACCATCCCAATAAGAGATGACGGTATGGCGTGAAATTCTACAAACTCTGTGAGAGTACCTCAGGGTACACTTACAGATTTAGGGTACGTGCACACTGCGGAATGGCGAAGGATAACCCTTTGTGCATTCCGCAGCTGGCACCCGCTGCGGACTGATGCAGGCGTGTGTCTCCACCCATGTCATAGACCATTCTATGCATGGGTGGATTCCATCGTCCGTCCAAAGAATAAACACATTGGATGGAGAGCGGAATCCGCCCATGCATAGAATGGAGTCTATGACACGGACGGAGACGCGCGCCTGCATCAGTCTGCCGGTGGGTGCCAGCTGCGGAATGCACAAAGGGTTATCCTTCTCCATTCCGCAGTGTGCACGTACCCTTAGAGTGTATGAAGGAAGGGACACCCGAATCCAGCCCCCAGATGCCACCCCCCCACCCCCATCCTCGGAGCTAGTGGGAAGATCGTTCGGGAACTGATCTTCCCACTGCTGGATAAAGGTTACCACCTGTACGGGGATAACTTTTTTACCAGCACCCCCTCTTCTGGTCCCTCGCTGCCCGAGCTAATGTAGCTTGCGGCACGATCCGAAAATATCAGAAGCAGTAATACCAGCCCTAATATTTAGCAGCCATGGAGCGGACCCAGCGCTTCTGGATATAAAGGACCCCGTATCGCACCAGGGCAACATTTTCCAGGTGACGTCCCGCACACAGGAGAATGGCAGACCCCAGAAGAAGTGCAAAGTGTGCCGTAACAGGGGGATCAGGAAGGACACCATTTTCCAGTGTGACACCTGTCCTGATCACCCCGGCCTCTGCATACAGGATCACTTCAAGGCGTACCACACGTCACTAGGGTTCTAAATTTTCTAAATTCTGTCCCTTATTCCTATTTCACGGGTCACGTTGATCCAGGGTTTATTCTGATTGTAATTATGGAGTCGGAAAGGAATTTTTCCCCTGTGATGAGGCTACTTTCATCTGCCTTAAAAGGGTTTTTTGCCTGCCTCTGGATCAACACAGGTTGAATTTGATGGACACCTGTCATTTTCAACCTTATAAACTAATAATTGGTCTAATACCCCCAAATAAATTAAAATTGTCCCTTTTCCCCAGCTAAACAGGTATGGCCGCCATTCCTATTAGAGGATGCCATGATGCAATTACAAAGCCTCTGTGCGTCCAGGACAGTAGAAACCCCCAGCAAGTGACCCCATTATGGAAACTACACCCCATAAGGAATCTAACAAGGGGGGCACCGGGGATATGGCCCCCTGGTGACGGCCACATTTGGGACATGAAAATGAAATATAATGGTATTTTTTATTTTCAGGGCACAAGTTCTACATATGCGCCTGTTACCAGTGGGGTCCATATGCTCACTGCACCCCTTGTTAGATTCCTTATGGGGTTTAATTTCCAGAATGGGGTCACTTGTGGGGGGTTTCTACTGTCCTGGCAGCACAGGAGCTTTGTAATTGCGACATGGCCTCCATCCTCCATTCCAGCCTCTAAATGGAGCTCTGTCCCTTTGGTGGCTAGCCCTGTGCCCATATGGCACATTATGTCCACATGTGGGATATTTTCGTACTCGGGGGAAATCACCGTACACGCTTTGCATTTATTTTCTTTTTTAACCCCTTGTGGAAATGGAAAAAAAATCAAGGCTAGTCCAACATTTAGTGTAATTTTTATTTTTTATTTTTACTCTAAATCATTGATCTTGTCTTGATTTTTTCATTTTCACAAGGGACTAAAAGATAAAAAAAACACAAAATGTGTAGAGCAATTTTCCCTGAATACGGAAATACCCCACATGTGGACATAAAGCACCATGCGGATGCAGGGTAAGCCTCCAAAGGGAAGGAGCGCCATTTGGTTTTTTGAGGCTGGATTGGATTTTGAGGGGCCATGTTGCATTTAAAAGGCCCCTGTGTTGCCAAGATAGTTGAAACCCCCCACAAGTGACCCCATTATAGAAACTACACCCCTCAAGAAATGTAGCAAGGGGTGTAGTGAGCATATGGACCCCACTGGTGACGGGCACAAATGTGGAACAATGTGGAGTGAAAATGAAATATTACATTTTTTACACTATAATGTTGGTCTAGCCTTGAATTTATCATTTTCACAAGGGGTAAAAAGAGAAAAAAAAACACAAAATGTGTAGAGCAATTCCCCCTGAGTCCGTAAATACCCCACATGTGGACATAAAGCGCCATGTGGGTGCAGGGCAAGCCTCCGAAGGGAAGGAGCGCCATTTGGATTTTGGAGGCTGGATTTGGCCAGAATGGATTATGAACGCCATGTCGCATTTACAGAGCCCTCGTGCTGCCAAAACACTGGAAACCCCCCACAAGTGACCCCATTCTGGAAACTACACCCCTCAAGGAATCTAACAAGGGGTGCAATGAGGATATGGACCCCTTGATGACGGGCACATTTGTGCCGTGAAAGTGAAAAAATTAAAATTTTCACTTTCAGGTCACATTTTTCCACATTTGTGCCCGTCACCAGTGGGGTCCATATGTTTATTGCACCCCTTGTTAGATTCCTTTTGGGGTGTAGTTTCCAGAATGGGGTAACTTTTGGGGGGTTTCCAGTGTTTTGGCAGCACGAGGGCTTTGTAAATGCGACATGGCCCTTGAAATCCATTCCAGTGAAATCCAGCTTCCAAAAGCCAATTAGCGCTCCTTCCCTTTGGAGGCTCGTCCTGCGCCCGCTTGGCACTTTATGTCCACATGTGGGGTATTTCCGTACTCGGGAGAAACTGCGCTACATGTTTTGTGGGTTTATTTTCCTTTTATCCCTTTTTGAAAATGAAAAATTGAAGGCTAGAACAACGTTTTAGTGTAAAAATTACTTTTGTATTTTTTTACGCCATATTGTTCGGAAAATCAGTGAAGCACCTGTGGGGTCCAGATGCTCACTGCACCCCTTGTTACATTCCTTAAGGGGTGTAGTTTTCTAAATGGTGTCCCTTTAGGGATGTTTTTTAGGTTTTGGCACCCCAGAGCCTCTGCCAACCTGAAGTGGTACAGTCAGAAATGACCAAATATAACGGAGCCATTGAAATTCACTAGGCGCTCCTTTATATCTGAGGCTTGTGGTTGCGTCAAATAGCGCAATATGGCCACATATGGGGTAATTTTATAAACTGCAGAAACGGAGCAATCAATATTTGGGTGCATTTCTCTGGTAATAGGTTTATAATTATGAAAAATATTGGATTACAATAAAATCTCTGCACACTAACACACTTAGCTTTTATTTATGTGATTCTCCTAAAGGGTTAAAAAACTTTCTGGATGTGCTTTTGCAGAGTTTGGGGGGTGCAGTTTCTGAAATGGGGTGCTTTGTGGGGCTTTCTAACATACAGTCCCCTCAAATACACTTTAAACCTGAACAGGTCCCTAAAAATATCTGATTTTGAAATTTTACTGAAAATTTGGAAATTTGCTGCTAATGTTTTACGCTTTCTATTGTCTAAAAAAAATGAAATATAGTTTAATAAATTCCGTCAACATAAAGTAGACATGTTTCTAATGCTATTTAATATATAATTTATGTGGTATATCCATTTTCTGTATAAGCAGAAAAGTTTTAAAGTTGGAAAAATGCATTTTTTTTTACAATTTTTCACATTATTTGGGGGTTTTTCATAAAGATTTGTTATAAGTATCGACTCCAATTTACAAGAAATGTGAAGTACAATATGTCACGAGAAAACAGTCTCAGAATGAGCCGGATAGGTAAAAGTATCCCAAAGTTATTAATGAATAAAGTGACACAGGTCATATTCATAAAATTTGCTCCGGTCTTTAAGGCCATTTCAGGCCCGGTCCTTAAGGGGTTAATGTTATACTGTGCAAGGCAAAATACTTTATTCTTTGTACAAGCAACCAACACAATTATGCAGTGCCAAGCTCACCTTAGGGGAGAGAAGCCATCTAGGATCACCCTAGCCTATGCCAGAAACCTCTCAAAAACGTGCAGAGTACACTCCTGAAACAAGAGGAGCTGACCCTAGTAGGAAAAAGCTACTAGAATAGGTCTACGTATCCTACTGCGCAGTCCAGAATGACTGAGTAATCTTGGAAGTCTGCTACACTCAGATAACCGATGACTGGGGCTCGTGCTACTCACCTAGGACGGGTCAGACTATAGTCTATACGTGAGTATGAGTATCACTTACTTCTCCTTATCTACACTGGCAACTCCTCTCCTTCTCCTTCTCTTCACAAAGCACTTATTTCTACAAGCACCTACTTCTAAAAGCACTGGTTCATTCTACTGTCAGCAATTAAGTTTATCAAGATTTGCACTGTCTTCATTGAGTGTACTGTTCACCTGCAACGTTATTCAGTAAAGTTTTCTATTTTTGTATGAAATGCACAGGGCTCTGTCTTCTCTACCTGCACTGGCACCCAAGCACACCTTGGGTCTACCTTGGGTTATTTTTCCCCTTCTTTGTGTGTGGCAGTACCAACATCATGGGTCGATCTACCACAACTCCAAGTAGCCCAGGGGACCCGCATCAAGCCCAGAGGTTACCGGTCATTTGATGACATAAACCAACCAAAACAGGTACCAACATCACACCTGTGTACTACTACAGTACTGGCATTACAACAAACAACATCACAGTAACTGGATGAGTACCACAGCACCAATATAAGTGCCAATTTAATTTTTATTTCAACTTAATTTTAATAAAGAAGTAGAGTGGTCCAGCATGAGCTGCAGTCTGGTAACATTTCTGACGGACCATCATTGCTAATAGCCTTCAGGATCGACTCATGGTCAAGTTAGTGGAGATCCCAATAGACTTGGATGAAGGTTGCAGCTGCCAGTAAGACCCACTGTTCAGGCAAATACTAGCCAGGGTGGTATTGTAGAAAACCTTCAAAGTTCAAGCTTCACAGCAGTCTGTACTCAATCCTGGAGCCAGTATTCATGAGAAGGGTCCTCACGGAGTAGTGCCAACACCAGTTCGCGCCAAGGGTGGGATGGTTCCTCTTCCCTGTGTCCTGTCATGTCTTGGCCGCAAATCGGCTTTTACCCATTAACGACCCATGATGTATCTCATACATCATGGCGCCATTAGGGGATTTAAGGCCCTATTCCACCAACAGCTCTGAGGAAAGATTATCTGCCAAAGATTTGAAGCCAAACCCAGGAATGGATTTGAAAAGAGGAGAAATCCAGTCATCCCTGATTATAGTCTGTTCCTGGGTTTGGCTTCAAATCTTTAGCAAATAATCTGTCGTCAGATCTGTTGGTGGAATAGGGCCTTAAGAGAGGGGCCGTGCCGGGTGTGACTGATCGCCGCACCCAGCACTGATCTGCTGTAGACCAGTACAATACAGCACCGGTCTAATGGATCGGTGCTTTATTAAGTATACTACACTGCTCTCTATGAGAGATCAGTGTAGTTGTATTAGAAGGGAAACTTCTAATTAATTTGTATGTATAAAAAAAAAGTTTTTTTTATTAATAAAAAATCCCCTTTCCTAATAAAAGTCTGAATCACCCCCTTCATTTATTAAATAAAAGTAATTTTTTCCACGTGTGTAATCGCCCGAACTGTTAATCATTTGAGGACCAAGCCCAAAATGACCCAGTGGACCGCGCCAGTTTTTATTTTTGAGCTTTCGCTTTCTCCTCCTCGCCTTCTAAGAGCTCTAGCACTTTCATTTTTCTATCTACAGGGCCATGTGAGGCCTTGTTTATTTCAGGAATATGTGTACTTTGTAATGGCGCCTTTCATTCTACCACAACATGTATGACAGAACCCCCAAAATATTATTTATGAAAATATAAATTGGTAAAATCGTAAAAAAGAATGCAATATTATAACATTTGGGGGGTTCCTGTGTCTACATAATGCACTATATGGTAAAGTGACATGATAGCAGCATTTAAAGGGGTATTCCTATCAAGAGCTACAAAAATGAAATGCACCCAAACCTAGCTGGCCTTACTCACCAAGTCCCCCTGAGTATTTTGAGGCATCTCCCATCTTTCTAGCTGTTTCCATTCCTGAGTTACAAGTTTTTCAAAAAGATGTTCTATTATCAAGATAGGAAACTACATTTCCCATCATGCAATGCTTCTGCCTGATGATGGCGATGTAGCAGAGCTTAGATGGCAATGTGGCAATGTAGCAGAGCTGAGATGACAATATAGCAGAGCTAAAATGGCAATGTGGCAATGTAGCAGAGCTGAGATGGCAATGTAGCAGAGCTGAGGTGGCAATGTAGCAGAGCTTAGATGGCAATGTAGCAGAGCTGAGATGGCAATGTAGCAGAGCTGAGATGGCAATGTAGCAGAGCTAAGATGGCAATGTAGCAGAGCTGAGATGGCAATGTAGCAGAGCTGAGATGACAATGTAGCAGAGCTGAGATGGCAATGTGGCAATGTAGCAGAGCTGAGATGGCAATGTAGTAGAGCTGAGATGGCAATGTAGCAGAGCTGAGATGGCAATCTAGTAGAGCTGAGATGGCAATGTGGCAATGTAAGCAGAGCTGAGATGGCAATGTAGTAGAGCTGAGATGGCAATGTAGCAGAGCTGAGATGATGTACTGGGTGAGGATGTCGGGTGGCCGGGCGCTGTACGGGGGGGGGGGGATCGGGAGATCGTTGGCCGGTGGTGGTCGGGCCGTGGGGAGATCACAGACTGGGGGGCCGCACTGCACCTGCGGGCAAGTGGGTGAGCGGTGGGCGCTGCCTGGGGACCGCGGGCGGACACCAGGAGATCGCGCTGTGGGAGGGGGGCTGCACTTACCGGGTTAGCGGTGGGCGCTGCCTTGGGAGATCGCGCTGTGGGAGGGGGGTTGCACTTACCGGTTGAGCGGTGAGCGGGGGGGTTGGGATGCGGCAGCTGCAGGGCTGGGAGATTGTGCGTCCGGGAGGTGGTGGGGTGAGCTCCGGACGGGGGGCGGGCGGTGGGAGATCACACACAGGGCGAGAGCTCCACAGACGCTGCTGAGGGAGGGATGGGGGGCTGCAGGCGGCACCAGGAAATCGCACAGGCAGGGCCTGCATTCACCGGGTGAGCTCCGGTGCGGCTGCACTTTAGGGAGGGGGAGAGGGGAAGGGAGGGGGAGAGGGGGGGGCGCGGGCGAGACACCGGTGGATGCGGGCTCTACTAAGGGGGGTGGCCACCGGGAGATCGCACGGGAGGGGTGATATGCTGCACTCACAGGAGCTCCGGATGGGGGGATACATGGTGTGGGGAGGGTGAGCTCCAGGGCAAGGGGGGGGATGGGGTTACGCTCAGATAGGGAGACAGTGATCAGCTGCAGCTGTCAGCGTCTCACTGTTCTTCCTCACTTCAATGGGTTGGGTTAGAAGCGCTAACCCGGCCCATTGAAGAGAAGGAGGACACGTGATGCCGTCTCGGAGGGTGCGAGCCAGGAGCAGGGAGCGTGTCGGGTTGGACTGAGAGCTGATGATTCTAAGCAATCCGTGGGGGTGGATGTACCTAGATAACAGCGAAACTGTGCAGAATCCATAATAAATTGATATTGGAAAGATGGAAAGCTACGGGTGGGCAACGTATTAATGCAAAAATAATTTTGGGGGGAATACCCCTTTAATAGTTTACTCTGAACACAACCATATGCAGGTTTACACAGATTCTTTAAAGTTTTGATTTGTTTTGAAGTTTTTTTTCTGAAATTCTTTTTTTTAAATTATTAATAAAATGGCCGTGTTGTGACTCTTATAATGGTTTTAGTTTTTCACCTACAGAGCTGTTTAGGGAATAATTTTTTGCGCCATAATCTCTTGTTTTTATTTATACCATATTTGTGTAGATCGGACATTTTGTTCACTTTTTATTAATTTTTTATGTATAATTATAATCTTTTTGTTTACATCATTCACCTACGTGATGACGATAGTTTTAATTTAATAGATAGTACATAATTTGTTATATGTTTATTTAATAATTTTTTTTAATGTTTTATTTATACTTTGGGATGAGGGGGGATTTTAACTTTTATTAGGGTAGGGGCCCCTGGGGGACTTTTACATGCAATCATTAGATTGCATACACTGATCATTGCTATGTCATAGGCATACCATTGATCAGTGTAATAGGTGCTCTGCTCATTGAGCCTGCCTGCAATCGGATCGCACGGAGGAAGGTAAGAGACCTCCGGTGGTCTGTGATAATGATCGGGATCAGTAAGTAACAGGAGCTGCTCCTTTTACCTACACTTAAACAGCCCTGGTTGCCAGCCGCCACCTGCTATGAAGCGTGCTCCACTTCGGTCGTCTTGCACAGGGGGCCAGGGCATACAGGTATATCCTAGGTCATCTAGGGGTTAAATTATCCCATTCCTGGTAAAATTGTGCACTTTTGGTGGCATCAAATCCAAAAAGATTGTAATAAAAAGACGCATATATGCAAGTAAGTCACTGATAGAAAGTACACATCATGGCTTAAAAAATGACACCTCAAACAGCCCTATAGACAAAAGGATGAAAATGTTATAAGGCTTTGGTCACCTGTAGTATGAGACCATCCGTTCCCGTGACCCGTCTAAAACGCAGTAAAAATTTGATTCCCTCCGACCTTTCCTGGTGTTTTTTTTTTTTAACCAATAACTATGCAGGGGGTGTGGGACAGGCACTAGGAGCACACAGGCAGTGAAAAAAACCATATAAATTCATTGGCTGGCTAAACCATGTGACCTTCTCATTAATAGAATAGTGGATTTGAGATTTGTTATCAGATGCTACTTGGAGCTAGACAGAGAGACCATGTGTAGTAGAGACAGTTAGGTGTTAGGTGATTTTAGGTAGGAGGGACTCCCAAAAGCCCACGTTAGGGCTAACATTATAGTTAGCAGATAGAGATGAGCAAACCTTGAGCATGCTCAAGTCCATCCGAACCCGAACTTTCGGCATTTGATTAGCGGTGCTAAAGTTGGATAAAGCCCTAAGGCTATGTGGAAAACATGGATATAGTCATTGGCTGTATCCATGTTTTCCAGACAACCTTAGAGCTTTATCCAACTTCAGCAGCCCCTGCTAATCAAATGCCGATCGTTCGGGTTCGGATGGACTTGAACCCAAACCTGGTTCGCTCATCTCTAATAGCAGAGCTTCATCACACATACAGCTATTAAACCGGCTAGCAGCACGCAGTTTGTTTATATAGGCAGACAGCTGGAGTGCACTGTGAGGAATAGGCTGCAATATATCCAGTGGCGGATTATAATGTGGGCGGTTTGGGCGGCCGCCCGGGGCCCGAGGCTCCGGGGGGGCCAATGCCACGCCGCCCACATTATAATGCCGCCCGGGAGGCCCCCTCGCCACTGCACTCTTGTGACCGCAAGCATTGTTTCGCTTGCGGTCACAAGAGTCTCGCGGCTGCCGGGGGTGTCCCGTCCTCTCCCCGGCAGCATGCGCATCACACAGCTCCCTGTACGCCTGGGGCCCTGACTTCCGGTACTGACGCTCTCTGTACCGGAAGTCAGGGCCCAGGCGGCACTAGGAGCTGTGTGATGCGCGCGCTGCCGGGGAGAGGACGGGACACCCCCGGCAGCCGCGCATCAGCCGGAGACTGCAGAAGGAGAGAGGAGCGACGGGGGAACGGACGGCAGATGAGTTGTATTTTGTTATTTTTGTGCTATTTACTGACTGGGGGAGGCATCTATAAAGGGGAGAAAGAGGGGGACCATCTATAAGGGGGGGGGGAAGATGGGGACCATCTATGAGGGGGGGGAAAGAGGGGGACCATTTATAAAGGGGGGGAAGAGGGGGAACATCTATAAGGGGGGGGGAGAGGGGGACCATCTACGAGGGGGGGCAGAGGGGGACCATCTATAAAGGGGGAAAGAGGGGGAACATCTATAAGGGGGGGGCAGAGGGGGACCACCTATAAGGGGGGGCAGAGGGAGATCACTTATAAGGGGGGAAAGAGGGGGACCATCTATAAGGGGGGAAAGAGGGGGACCATCTATAAGGGGGGCCAGAGGGGGATCACCTATAAGGGGGGAAAGAGGGGGACCATCTATAAGGGGGGAAAGAGGGGGACCATCTATAAGGGGGGCCATAGGGGGATCACCTATAAGGGGGGAAAAAGGGGGACCATCTATAAGGGGAGAAAGAGGGGGCCATTTATAGAGGGGGGTAAGGGGGGGACCATCTATAGAGGGGGGGGGAGGGGGGGACCATCTATAGAGGGGGAAAGAGGGACCATCTATAAGGGGGGGAAGAGGGGGACCATCTATAAGGGGGGAAAGAGGGGGACCATCTATAAGGGGGGGAAGAGGGAGACCATCTATAAAGTGGGACCATCTCCTATAGGATTAGCAGCCTCCTCTCCTGACATCCACTGTGCTGCTGGGACCTCCCCTATAGATCAGCACCCTCCTCTCCTGACATCCCAGGGGCCCAGGTTGGGTGGACAGCCCGGGGCCCAGGGTACTTTTAATCTGCCACTGAGTATATCTACTTGGTGAAAACTTCAGATATAGGGTATACAGCTGTATACTGAGTGTGCCAAAAGAATAAATAATTTGATACAACTTTTTTGCGTTCTGGGTGTAACATTAACCATTAGAACGCCTGTTGCCTGAAGGCATTTAAAAAAAAATAATATACAGGGTATACGGCTGTATACTGAGAGTGTGCCAAAAAATATAATAATATGGTACTACTTTTTTGCATTCTGTGCGTAACATTCACCATTGGAACGCTTGTTGTCTGAAGGCATTTCTAAAAAATAATATATAGGGTATACGGCTGTATACTAACAGTGTGCCAAAAAATATAATAATTTGGTACTACTTTTTTGCGTTCTGTGCGTAACATTAACTATTGGAACGCCTGTTGCCTGAAGGTATTTCTTAAAAATAATATATAGGGTATACGGCTGTATACTGAGAGTGTGCCAAAAAATATAATAATTTGGTACTACTTTTTTGCATTTTGTGCGTAACAACCAAAGTGTGGGATACGTTCATGACACCCCCTAGGGAAACTTCCATCACCGTGGGGCCTGTAGTAAGCAGGAGGGACAAGTATCGGCAGATGTTGCGGGAATACCTGGCTGATCGCAACCCCGTCCTCCCCGATCCCTGGGTGTCCTACACCTATTGGATGTCCAAGTTGGACACGTGGCTGGAACTGTCCTTGTAGGCCTTGGAGATGTAAAAATGAACAACCACTGAATTGACCCAGACTTTGCTTCTCCACTGGTGGAAATTAAAAGTGAAGAACCATGTGTTTGCTCCAGCTCATTTTCTCCTCCTTAACCACTGTAGAAATGGGCCATTTGAAAAAAACTGCATTGAGGCTCACTTGAAGGAGCATGCCCATAATTTTTTGGGGGAGCTCTTTCAAGGACCTCCATATAATTTTTTCTAGGGCTGTGCTCATAATTTTATCGGGGGCTCTTTCAAGAGCCTCCATATAATTTTTTAGAGGGCTTACTTTAAGGGCCATGCATACAATTTTTTTCGAGTGCTTATCTGAAGGGCCTCAAGATAATTCTTTTTTAGGGCTCACCTGTAGGGCCAAAAAATCCCTGTTTGTAGGGCTCAGCTCAAGGGCCTAAAAAGTTATGTTTTGTGAATGGTCATCCCAAATGGTATTGATAATTTTGGTGCCTTCTGGCTTCCCTACTTCCAATAATTAGGCTCTCATGAACAATTGCATCAGGGTGTGGGCCAAAAATTTGTTGTCCATTTCGAACCATTTAACCATGTGGATACAAACTTGTTGGGGGTGTCCTCCACCTTACTTTCATTTTGTAGCTCTAGATGCCGTCACGTTGATAAAGCCATTTTATCAGCTGTTTTTTAAATCTTCGATTTCAAATTAACTTGAATTCAAATCAATCTTTTATTTAACTTTTTTTTTATTATTTAATCGATTCGAAGGGGAATGTGGGAGGCCTCACCTCAGGGGCCACAACATCAATTTTTAGAGGACTTACTTCAAGGGCCTGCTAATTTTCTTTCAATATGTTTTAAGGTGAAAGAAGTCACTGTTTAGCAGGCAGGATCAGTCAGGTCAGTAGAGGCGGTAGTAGTTGGTGGTTTTTCCATCAAATTCAATTTAAATTTGTCTTCTCTTAGATATTCTTTAAAGGATTTAAAGTGTGAACATTCAAATTCCAGGGTCTCTTAAGAAGACTGCATTGTTATAATTTCTCCTGTAACTCCCAGGATTTTTTGAGGGCTCATCTCACCGACAGGCCTCAATTTCAGTTTTTACATAGTTTCCATGAGAACCCTACCCCTTTATGTGTAGAACGTGTCTGACCACATCACACAAACAAACGCACACACAATAACAGTAAGCGTTGGGTGGTGTTTGATTTCCCCCTTGCCTATGCCATCCGTAATTGTCATACGCAATATGATTTAAAGGGGTGCATGAAAATGTTTATTTTGCTCAAAATTTGGCTCTCTGTCCATGCTAATGTAGGGAAAAGAAGGTTTCCTGGTATTTTTCCACTTTACATAGAGATTTAATTGTTTTTGGAGTGTATTGTTGGGAGGCTGTGATAGTGGCGTAATGCTGTGACTTTAGCGTGTTAGATGCACCCAGGCATGCTTCCCTTGCTCTCCCAGTTGCATTCCAGAGGTGTTGGCATCATTTCCAGAGGTGTAATTGTGGACTTTTTGGTTATTTTGGTAATTTTGGTTTCAAATAAACAAGCATTCTTGTCCCATAGATTTTAATGGTATTCGGTATTCGATCAAATAGTCTAGTACAGGGGCCTATTAAAAAAGAATTTCGAATTTTCGAATATTTCACTACTCGCTCTTCTCTAGTAATGTTCCCCCTTTCCCCCTCCCAATAATATGATAATCTACTAGGAAATACACATAGTCAATTTGCATAGTTTTATAAAGCCACATCTTCAGATTTACTGCCCATGCGCTAAACCAATTAAACCATTTGCAACACAGGCATATATTATGCACAGCAACTCAATGCATCCACAAAGTGCAACCGATACCCCAAAATAGTAATATCCAGGTACAAGTAGCTGTGTGTACATTATGTAAATTCACTGGATGCTATAAAGTCAGGGTACATTATACCAATCCAATAAGTCTTGTAAAAAAAAAAAAGTTGTATTAATCATTGGGTGCTGTGAAAACATTTACTATTATCAGTCAGTGGGCATTGTGAAGCTAGTGTCCATTATCAGTTTGGGGGTACGGTGCGTGAAGTTAACCCAGTGTTGCTATAATGCAAAAACAGCCCCCAGTCACTTTGTATACTGGACTCTGGCTGCACAGGTCGTACAGAAAATAACACTCAATCTACCCACAATCAGCCCTCAATACACCCACAATAGACCCTCCTATCCTCCTATCCTCTCCTCTCTGTCCCTATCTCTCTCTCTATATCTGTAGCTGTCTTCGCTGATAAAAACAAATTGGTATAACACACTTTAAGTTGACACTGCCCACTAAGACCCTATTCACACATTCCGAAAGTTGTCCATAATTGTGGAATCATGTTTCAACTTAGTGCACATAGTTTTATTGTAAATTGGGCTATTTAGACACTTTGTTTTCATTTTGATCTGCAATCCGTTTAAAAAAAAAAAAAAAAAAAAAAAAAAAGGACATGTTCTAGAGCAGAAAATGTGGTATGAATTCACCAGATATAGAGGGTGAGATGCTGACATCACAAAGGGGTCTTCAGCTGATTGGATGGGTGCAGGGGGTTATGGTTAATCACTTTCTACTGCCCCATGACAGCACTCTAAGCTAACATGTACACCAGCCATTGCACCCGCCATGTTTGGATAAGGAATCGCTGTGAATTCACGTCGCTGAATGAAGCAAATTCACTTTGCTCATCTCTAAAAATGAGCACACAACAATTCCTTGAGAGTAAATACTGTTATAAGCATACATTAAAGGGGACTTTAAAAAGGAGAATTCTCAAATTTACATTTGCCTTTTTAGCTTCTCTTTTCTAGACCTCCAGTAATGTTTCTGTTATTTCAATAAAAATGATGGATATGATTAAAGTAACTAATGCTGAGGCTTATACAAATTATTTCCATGAAGCTTTTATTGTATTTATTCACTGAATAACATATTTCTTATGTTAGTAGAAACGATTGACCCGTCTGAAAGAACCAATTCGTGGATTAGAAGCTCCCCAGTCACTGTATCTTCTGTACTCTCCAGGTCTCAGGTAATACTGACGTCCCCTGTAGTTGGGTTCTTCATAGAATATCCAGTGTCCATCTTGAACTTGACAAGAGTGAATGTCATTGAGATGGAATCTTTCATACACATGAGGACAATCGTCACTGAACTCCATCATCTGACCTCTGAAATCTTCTTTGTCGTAGACCCTGACTCTGAATGAGCCTTGGTGCTGGTAAACACAAAGTATATTTCAAAGAACAATTACTCTTTGACATAGTACAACACGGCATACTTTTCTATATAACTATTTCAGTGGCATATTGTATAGAGGGGCATTATATATTAACTCAAGCTTTGTTATAGTGCCAAGTTATACCAGTTAGTTTAGAAGGTTCTGATGTTTTTCACCCAATCCTTGTACTAATTCTTTACTTCTTTTGTAAAAAAGTAATTCCTTTGGAGATATGCACTCCCTTTCCTCATGCAGGTCCTATATTTAGCATAATTATGAAACCTAACAATGATTTAATAAAAAGAAAAAATGTTTATGAACTGACCTGAGGAATCATGCGACAAGACCTAATTGAGTCATTATAACCCATCCATTGCTGGAAGTCAGGATACTCTCCTCTATGGAGATAGTACTGGTGTCCTCTGTAGTTGGGATGTTCATACAAGACCCAGTCTCCACCTTCTACACGGATGGAGTTGCAGCGTCTAAAGTATGAGGACAAGTCTGAGTATTCAGAATTACACTCATAAGAGCGACCCTGGAAGTTCCTGTCCTCGTAGAAAGTAATCTGTAAAACAAAAAAAAAAAACACACTTTTTAAGGCTGGGTTCACACTACGTATATTTCAGTCAGTATTGTGGTCCTCATATTGCAACCAAAATCAGGAGTGGATTAAAAACACAGAAAGGATCTGTTCACACAATGTTGAAATTGAGTGGATGGCCGCCATATAACAGTAAATAACTGCCATTATTTCAATACAACAGCCGTTGTTTTAAAATAACAGCAAATATTTGCCATTAAATGGCGGCCATCCACTCAATTTCAACATTTTGTGACCAGAGCCTTTCTGTGTTTTCAATCCACTTCTGGTTTTGGTTGCACGTACTGTGAACCCAGCCTAATAGTATAGAGCAATCCAACAAAACACTCACAATAACACAGGTAACAATCCAATAAATGTAAGTTTGGTGCATGACTCAACAAACCGGACCCAGGTTGGCAGAAAATCCAAAAAGAAAGAGTGGAGACAGCACTTCCAAGTGAAATCCAACGTTAATATCACACCATGTGCGCAACATTTTGACTATAAAAAGCCTTTTTCAAGCCTCTTTCACTGACTGAAATGATTTTATAGCCAAAATGTTGTTCAACTGGTGTGATATTAAAGTTGGATTTCATTTGGAAGTGCCACCTCCACTCTTGCTTTTTAGTCAGTATACAGCCCTACATCAATGAACATGCTACATTTTTTAAATATACTAAATTTCAAAAACATGGAATTATCCTGAAGGAAATCTGTCACGCCCTGATCACCTACTGTGCAAGTGACACTGCTGGAAAGATATCAATAACAGCCTTTGCTACCTGTTTCTGTGTTTTCAGTTAGAAATAACACTTTTATTTAGGCTGTGAATAGTGTCAAATCGGTGAAGCCTGTGGGTCCCTGGGCCCTAGCACTACTACGCTTCACTGTGCTGTATGCCTGTTCCTTTACATATTACATGGGCACACTGTGTACACAGCACAAGCAAACATAGCAGAGTTTTGGCCTAAGGGCCCCGCCTCATTGACACCATTCACAGACTAAATAAAGTTATCTTGTAAAAAAAAGAATAAATAAATAAAAACCCAAAGACAGGCAACAAATGTACGTTCTGAATGCTATAAAAATATCTATCTAGTGTTGACATCAGCTTGGTAGGCATACAGGGGTGATAGATCACATTAGAGCAATACTGTTATTTGAAGTAACTTTTGATGTCATTGGACAGTAACACTTTCTTATACTGATTTTATTTATGTTTATAGGTGATTCCTAATGCTAAGTGTATTGCAAATAAAAACTGCCCATATACTAATAAAAAAAGTATGTTTTTTTTTTGTAAGTAACACAATTTTGACAATTCCAGTAAACATCAATAAATATACTAATATGAGCATCATCATATCCTCTTACCTTGCCCATGCTGCTTTATGTACAGTGCTTGCTTGACCACACAGTCTCAACTGTTAACTGACTGGATGGAGAAGACCCTTATATACCGCGTGAGGTACATACAGAATTTTGTGCTAACTAATCAGAATGAATAGTATTTTTACCTACACTAAAGGTTGTTCAGTGTTTGCAGTGACTATTGTGATGTTTCCTTTCACACAAATTCAAAAGCCTAATGCAGCTGCTACACAAAACACAAAAGGCTGAGTCGGCAGATTATCACTCCGTGTAATAAAGGCAACAATCAGCCATTGACAACGATCATCGGCTGATCATGTAATTTGGTCCTGCCTAAAAATCATTGTCCATCGACTGTACATTGCTATGTATAGTAGCGGCTGATGAACTTGTAAAGAAAATAATTAAGTTTATAAATATCTGTCCACACTCACGTTGCATCTGCCCGTTCCCCGGTGTCTCTCTCGTTCTGCCTGTTCTCTGCAGCAGCCTCAGGTACTGCATAGCAGAGACCATCCCTGCAGTTCTTGAGGCGGCTGTGGGCAGCAATTAGAAGCCGGAAAGACGCCAGGGGGTGGGGGGAAGCACCGGGAGCGCAGAGAAGTTTGTATAAACTTTATTTTACACTAAAGGCAAAGTCTGCACAAACATGGCTCTAGTCTAGTACGTGGCTACATTGTGTGACATGTTATATATGTTATACTATTTTTTGTATATAAGTAACTGTAACATAAGCCCCATAAGGACCTAGTCATTTTATTTGCTTTGCATTTTTTCCCCTCCACAACAGAAGCTAAATGTAGGCATGTTGTACCCTATGTACCCTATTTAACCATTACATGCACTGAAAAACAAAACATATCTTCAGGGGAAATTCTAAAAAAATACAATTATGTTTTTTTACACTGTTCACCATATGGTAAAATAGACATGTTATCCATATTGTAACGATGGGAGTCGTGGATCCTCTGTACCGTCACCAGGGGCATAAACTGCACCAGGGAGCAGAGTCTAAGGGGCCCCTGGTTTTCACCAGAACCCGCCGCAAGGCGGGATGGGCTTGCTGCGGCAGGCGACCCCTAGGTCGCTACCCCTGGCTTGGTTTGCAGGTGACGGCGGGCAAGGTGAGCAGGAGCAGTAGGCAGGTGATAGTGCAGACGGTGGTCTTAGGCGTAACCGCAGGTGACAGTGGCAATGGACAGGAACAACGGACAAGGGCAACGAACAGGAACAAGGGACAAGTGCAGCGGACAGGAACAACAGGGAGCTGGGCCAAAACACTATGGGAAGCATGTGGAAGCTCCAACACGAGGGACAGGGCATGCTGGGTTATATAGGGAGTGATTAAGTGCAGACACCAATTAGGGGCGGACTGGCCCTTTAAATCTGAGACAGCGGAGCGCGCGCGAGGTGAGACGCCCCCTGGGGCCGAACTAGCAGCAGCGGCTGCATGAGACAGGGAGGGGGTGCGGCGGCCCGGAGCGCGACACGCCACTGCAGCCCTGACAAATATATTCTGTAAGTTGCTAACTATTCCAAACTATACCAGATTTACATAGTTTTTTCAATTTTTCATGTTTTACTATTTTTAAACAACATTTTGCATTTTTGTATTTAAAAAAGGGGATAAGGTAAAAATAAAGTGAACACTTAAACAACACATAATATAACTCCATGTAATGGTCCGTATACATGGAGCGATAATTCACCAAATCGATCGTTTATAGATTTTAAAGCAACAATTTGATTTTTATATCGATCAGCGTTTAGATCAGACATGTCAAACTCTGGCCAACGGGCCAAATCTGGCCTGTTGGGCCATTATTTTTGGCCCGCCAGGCAATTCAGAGTTTGAATTACATCTGGTCCACCATGGCTACTATATAAGAGACTATGGGAGAGGGCTGGCTACTATATAATAGACTATGAGGGAGAGATGACTACTATATAAGAGACTATAGGGGAGGGCTGGCTACTATATGAGACTACTGGGGAGGGCGAGCTACTATATAAGAGACTCTATGGGGAGGGCGAGCTACTATATGAGACTATTGGGGAGGGCTGGCTACTATATAAGACTATTGGGGAGGGATGGCTACTATATGAGACTACTGGGCAGGGTTGGCTACTATATTAGAGACTATGGGAAGGGCTGGCTACTATATGAGACTATGGGGGATGACTGGTTACTATGTAAGACTATGGGGGGGCTGGCTACTATATGATACTATGGAGGAGGGCTGGTTACTATATGAGACTATTGGGGAGGGCTGGCTACTATATAAGAGACTATTGGGGAGGGCTAGCTACTATATGAGACTATTGGGGAGGGCTGGCTACTATATGAGACTATGGGGGAGGCCTGGCTTCTATATGAGAGACTATGGGGGAGGGCTGGCTTCTATATAAGAGACTATGGGGGAGGGTTGGCTACTATATAAGACTATGGGGGAGGGCTGGCTACTATATGATACTATGGGTGAGGGCTGGCTACTATATAAGACTATTGAGGAGGACTGGCTACTATATGAGACTATTGGGGAGGGCTGGCTACTATATGAGACTATTGGGGAGGGCTGGCTACTATATAGAACACTTGGGGGGGGGCTTGCTAATATGTGGGGCAATTTTGGTTGGGTTGGCTACTACATGGGGTAATATTGGGGGGTTGGCTATTACTTGGGTTGGGGTTTAATCATTTCATAGCAATTTATCATGTCATTTATCATAGCGCTGGGAGACGCACCCAACCGACAGTGCCAGGAACACCGCATTTGCGCTTCAATAATTATCAAGGTTGGCCCTTTTTCCAATTTTTTAATTTTGGCCCACTGTGTATTTGAGTTTGACACCCCTGGTTTAGATGAAGTGAAAAATGTAAAAAATTGTTATTGCGATCATTTTAAGATTCATAGGGGTGAATCTGTGAAAGACTGTTTACACAAAGTGATCTGCAAATTTTTAGCGAATGACCAACGACAAATGAGAACGCGTTGAAAGATCACAATGAATGGTGTTTACACAAGCCAATTGTCGCTGAAATGCGATCGTTGTCGGAATAATCATTCCGTGTAAATGCACCATAAATCAAACTTCCGTAAAATCAAACTGTCCACTTAGGAAGCAACATTGATTGACAATTAATTTCACATGGTGTTGTGCAAGTGAATTGACAACAGGTGGAAATTATTAGCAATGGCCAAAACACACTCACTAAAGGAGTGATTCTGCAGGGGACAACAGACCACTTTTTGGCTGATGGCTCATCCAGGATGGCACATCAATGTGAGCTGTGGCAAGAAGGTTTGCCATGTCTGTCAGCGTAGTGTCTAGAGGCTGGAGGCGCTAACAGGAGACAGGCAAGTACACCAAGAAATGTGGAGGAGGCCGTAGGAGGGCAACAACCCAGCATCAGGACTGCTATCTTCACCTTTGTGTGAGGAGAAACAGGAGGTGCACTGCCAGAGCCCTGCAAAATGACCTCCAGCAGGACACAAATGTGCATGTGTCTGCACAAACTGTTAGAAACTGACTCCATGCTCACAGCCCAACACCTTGCTGGATGCTTGGTATTTGCCAGAGAAAACCAAGGTTGGCAAATTCGCCACTGGCGCCCTGTGTTTTTCACAGATGAAAGCAGGTTCACACTAAGCACATGTGAAAGACGTGGCAGAGTCTGCAACATCCTTCAGCATGACTGATTTGGCAGTGGGTCAGTAATGGTGTGGGGTGGCATTTCTTTGGAAAGCTGCACAGCCCTCCATGTGCTCGCCGAAGGTAGCCTGACTGCCATTAGATGTAGTGTCACACCACGGGTGTTGCTATTGGTTACACCATTCTTAAAAGCCTGTACTTATTGTAAGTAAGTGGTGATGAAGTAGTGATAAAGTTTCACCACTAGATTTCGCTATTGTAGGTATGCGTACCCAATGGTTGCACGGCTGAAGTATAGAAAGGGTTATTGTTTATTTATGTGTCACATGGATCTGTGAACCTATGGGAGTATCTTTTTCTTCTGTCCTATCATCTCTCACTTTACTTCTTCTTTATTCACTCTTCACCCACTCACAGCGCACTTTAGATATGCTGTAGATAGGAAGTCACATGGGTAGAGTAAGTGTGAAGGTCTTTTGTGTTGTACGTTGTAGGGGAAGGATGCAGGCTAGAATGTTCCCTACAGTGGTCCCTTTGGGCCCTGGACCTCTGCCAGGTCCTCAGCCTTAAGAAGTAGTCTTAGTCAGGTTCCAGTATGGTGAGGAAGCAAGACAACAGTTTCTCGTCATGTAACCTTACCAAGCACTATGCACTGCCCCTCGCAGGAGAGGACACGTCAGAGATTATCTCAACCCTCGCCATGGACAAGGAGAGTCACAATGCAGGACAGTATCCACAGACAGCAAACAAGCTAGGAACTAATCCGGATAGAGCAAAGTTGCTAAGAGCCTAAGAACTCTATCTCGCAGAACGGTTGTCAACAGGGAACCCTCAGCATTCCGCTCATCCCAGGTAACAAGGTCTGGGGCTTGTGTCACCCTCTAGGATGGGTCCCCCAACACTGGTAGGGTAAGAGGTGGTGCAAAGACCCAAAGGTCAAAACACAGGCACAGGTATTGTCTCTTTCTTCTTAAGTATTCTTCTACCTTATCCTCCAACCTCCCGGCAGAGCACATTACACCATGGGTTGGAACTCTCACAACATCCTCTTCCCTGCTCTTCTAATCCTTCTATGTATCTCTCTACATGCAATCCAGTCAGCACGACTGTACTCCTCGCTATACTCCTATTACAGATCTGGATCCTATATTCTCCAGTGTGTTATCAAGTGTATTATCAAGTGTTCTATCTAGTGTAATGTATCCTGGCAATGCATAGCTGTATGTTCTGCTGCATGTACTTTCAGAATAAACAAGATGTTATTTATAGTAAAGAGACTCTGTGATTCTTCGCCCCACACCAACACAGTATATAAACACTCCTTGGGACATTTCCCCTTTCTGTGGGTAGTCCGGGTGGGTCACTGCTCCACTCCGGACCACCATGATAACAACCCAAGGGACCCCGTGGCAGCCCGGCAGGTCACTGTCCACAGGGGAACAAGGTGTATCCGGCCCTTTAAACTAAAAGCAGGTGAGCCACCATACCGGTGTGCCCAACCGGGCACTGGCGTCACGACACAACACCCTAGGGTCCAGTAACATCTCGGCCAATCACCACAGAAGTGGCGCCACACTCCACCACCTGGCAAGTGACAAGCTATACCTCCGCCATAGCATCGCAGGGGCTCACCACATAGGTACAGAGATGAGATCCTCAGACCCCTTGTGAGACCATATGATGGTGCAGATGGCCCTGGGTTCCTCATAATGCAGGACAATGCTAGACCTCATGTGGCTGGAGTGTGTCAAGATGAATGCATTAAAGATATGGACTGGTCCGCCCACTCCCCAGACCTGAATCTGATTGAGCACATCTGGGACATCATGTCTCACTCCATCCACCAACATCACGTTGCACCACAGACTGTACAGGAATTGGCGGATGATTTAGTCCAAGTCTGGTAGGAGATCCCTCAGGAGACCATCCGCAACCTCATAAGGGGCATGCCCAGACATCGTAGGGACGTCATACGGGCACGTAAAGGCCGCACACAATACTAAGCCTCATTTTGACTTATTTTAAGGACATAACATGAAAGTTCGATCAGCCTGTAGTGTGTTTTTCCACTTTAATTTTGTGTGTGACTCCAAATGCAAGCCTCCATTGGTTAATACATTAGATTTCATTTAAATTTTTGTGTGATTTTGTTGTCAGCATATTTAACTTTGTACAGAACAAGGTATTCAATGAGAATATTTCATTCATTCAGATCTAGGATGTGTTGAGAGTTCCCTTTATTTTTTGAGCAATATATATCTAATTTTTATTGGATTCTGATTGTAGCAATGAGAACGCAACCAACTGCCAAATAAACAATTAAATGCAGCAGTTGCTACTGTCCGAAATATCCAGGATATCTAGTTAAAGGAGAAGCACTGCATCAAGTCTTCACTTCCTGGATAAAATGGGGATGTCACAACCCGACTCTCAGAGTTGTGCGGGCTGTGACTGCTGGAGAGGATGATGGCAGAGGGATACTCAGTGTCCCTCCAGTGGCCTGTGTCCCTTAGTGTCCCTATGCCATCATCCTGCCCTGCTGCAGCACACTGATTGGCTGAGCGGGAGGTCCACCTTGGAACCCCAGAAGCAAGCTGGATCGCAGAGTAGGTAATGTATATGCTCTGGCCGGCGAGGGGTTAACGGGGTGGTCTCCCAACATACTCGCAGCAGGATGTCAATCCTGCTGCGAGTATGTCTGCCCATAGAGATTACAGGGCAGGGATCCGCAGCATAAACTAAGGGAAGCATAAAATAGTGACAGAAATGCTGAACAAAGTGGTGTATTTCTTACATCATTCTGATCAGCCGTTTCCAGAGATTACCCTGATGGAACTTAAATAAAGGTTGTTGCTTTTTTTTTCTTTTTTGTGTGGCAGCACAGTACAAAACTAAATCCAAATGCGAGGTCAAAGTAAGGCAATAGGGTCAGGACTGGCAGCAAAAAAGGAAGGTCAGAAATACAAGACAAAGGTCAGGATAATTACAGAGAAAAGCACAAGCAGGCAGAGACAAGCTCAATAAGCAGCAACCTAGTGGCAGGCACATACTATATAGAAAACCAGAGGTCCAGCCCAAGGCCTGATTGGACTGATTCACAGAAATACACATTAGCAGCCTGGGGCCAAATGGCAGGATCACCTTTCAATCAATTCCAGGTGATAGCAGCAGTGTTAACTCCATGAATACCAGAGCATAAGCTAAGCGGGTGGGGCTGAACAGCCGAGACCAAAACAAGCCAGTGTTCAGACAGAGTAATGAACACTGCAAAATTAATGCAAAACCAAGAAATCAACACTCAGAAACAATGGCTGAAATCGTGAATGAGCAGGAGGTCAGGCAGCAGAAGTAATTCATGAAGAAGAGGAAGGAAAACAGAATGGTGAGGCGTGCCTGAGTGTGGCAGAAATGCTGGGTCACAACTCCCCTTTGACTCTTGCTCACAAGGGGACTGTCAACTACCAGCACACTATCAGCACCTCACATAGGGCCTGAGTGTTGAAAGTTTCCTCTAAGGGGACACATGATTAATCTGTATATAAATGGCTAGTGCAAAAATGTGTGTAAAGTCATTTTGTTTAAAACCACTTGAAAAACAACACAGTACTTCTCAAACAGTGAGGTGTGGCTCACAGTCTGGTGAGGGGGATTCTAAAGCAGTGACTACACTGATAATTACAGCCCTGCCATGGGTCTGTGGTTAGAATTAAGTTAGTAGTGGTGGTTAGTATTGCTAGGAATGGGCATACCACTCCTGGACACAATTACCTAGTTGGTACACCCACAACTAGCCAAATGCTAAGGAGAAGAATGTTGGATCCACCTGCTGTTCACAAACTCATGTGGCAGCATCTAGCAGAGCAGGCCCAGCAAGGGGTTAAATGACTTAACCTCATTCTTTCTGGGCTGGGCACAGTATATTCAGGACAGCAAATGATCCAAATTTACAACTGTTGGAGCAGGTGTAGATTTTGTACGCCAGGTGAAGGGTCGAGCGCACGACAGGCCAGATTCACTAAGAGGCGCACGCCGGGGAAAAGGGGACAGGGCCCAATTTAAGACCGGCGTATGAGTACACTGGTCTTGATAAATGCCCCCCATTGTGTTCCATGATTAATCTCATAGCATCAATAAGAGAAAAAACCTGGCATAACAATCCATCATTCTGTAAATGATATAAAACTGAATCTAGTTTTCAATGTCAGTATTTAAATATAATGCTCCAACGTCCAGCATGACAAACTAAGAAGCCGAGTTTAAAGTGAAAGACTATAATTCAGAAGGTAATTGTGTGGAGTCTTTTAAAAACAAAGGAACAGACCAAAAATATTTTTGTAAATCAATGTAAATAATGTGAAAGATGTAAAGTTAACCCCTTCCTGCATTAGGACCTTCCGGAATATCCTAAGGGAGTTAGGGGGGTTCAGAGAGTTATGCTGTGACCCCACTCTGACCCACGTGGCTCCCGGCTGTTATCACCCAGGGATTGTGGCTTTTAGTTGGTGGTGTCCAGTGGGTGGATTGCGAGAGGGTGATCTGTGCTACTTGCTGGCCCGAGAGTCAGCAACACAATGAGGTCAATCCTGACTTGGCACTGCTGTACTATGGGCTCCAGCAGATCAATAGATCATACATAGATCAATGCAGTACATAGGATGTAAACTCAATTAACTGTACATTACACCCTCTCCCAGTTTTATAAAAAAAACAAAAAAACATATTTGGTATTACCATGTGCAGAATCATCTGGACTATTAATTTATGGCATTCCTGTTCTTGTGCGGTAAATGGCATAAGCATTAAAAAAAAAAATGTCAAAATGCAAAATTCCCCATTTTTGGTCACATAAAATAGGGGAAAATAGTAATAAAATAATACTCATCATCACATTTAGATACTTGCAATCTGACCGCCTTCTGCCTACACAATATTGGAGACCACGTTGTGAGGTAGTATGAGCCCCAGGCCTTTACTACTGGGTGTAGCAAACTTTCTTCAGTAAGATACTTCAGCTGACCAGCTCTTTGTCTTACTGGAGGTCAGTTCCTTGTTGTGGTAACTGTACTGAGAATATTTTGAGAAAGATCCCTGGTGTGTTCAAGGTGTATCCTAGAGTTACAGTTACAGTTACCTCCTCCTGTGGGCAGTGCATACTGGTACAAGTTGCTTGCATAGAATCTCTAATTGGAGCCAATGTTGTCTGAGTCCCTCCACACCACTACTGACAAAAGCCCTCCCACCAGGAACTAAAAACCCTTTATAGGGGAAACTGGGACTAACTTTTATTGGTGGGGAAAGAGTAGGAAAGAAGTGTAATAGGTGGAAAGTTGTTTGAGGCACCTGCACCTGTGATTGGACAGAAGAGTAATGCTACGTTTACACGGAACGATAATTCACCCGATTGTACGATTAACAATGTCGGAGTAACGTTTTTTTGTTCATAATGATCAGCATTTAGACGGTACAATATATTGTACGGAAATTAGTTTTGCGATCGCTTTAAGCCTATCTCACACATTGGTTAAATCGACGGAACGATCTGCAAATTTTTTGCAAACGACGATTTTAGAAGTTGTTGAAAGATCAAAATGAACGATTTCTCGCTCGTCATTTGATCGTTTGCTGCGTTTACACGCATGATTATCGTTCAAGTTCGAACGTTATCGAGCGAATTCGCACAATAATCGTTCCGTGTAAACGCAGCATAACTCCACAAAACTAAAGTTAATCCATTCCCTTCAGCTGTGCTCAGATAGTGTTAGGATAGGGACTGGGAATACAAATAGTGCAGTCCCTGACGATGACACCCGCCCCAGCTGTCCCTACCTGCTTGCCACACTCTGCCCTAGGCGGCAGCGGACAAAATGGCGGCGCTCCTTTACCTGCAGTTGGCGACTGCTATGGGGCCAGGGCTGGCGTCAGCACCCGGCATACTCGGGCAAGTGCTGGGGCCCACGGCCGCTCAAGGGGCCCCCGACCCCAAGTCCGGGGGAGGGCTGGAGGGGCTGGGGAAGGACCTGCCGTGTTTGCTGCACTGGGTAAGGACCTGTGGTGACGTCATAAGGGGGCGGGGTTGAGAACTGGAGAGAATGCAGGTGGATGAAGGACCTGTGATCATTGTCATGTGACATGAGGGGTTGGGGCTCACTTATACTTCCCTTCTGTATGCTGTGAGTTTTAGTCCTTCTCCTATATCTCCTCCTGTAATGGTCTCTGATCTCCCATAATAACAGGCTGGATTTGTTGGGAGTTGTAGTCCTCCTCTTATATGTCCTCTGATCTCCCATAATAACAGGCTGTCCATGCTGGTAGTTGTAGTTCTCATCTTATATCTCCTCCTGTGATGTCCTCTGATCTCCCATAATAACAGGCTGTCCATGCTGGGAGTTGTAGTCCTCCTCTTATATCTCCTCCTGTGATGTCCTCCGATCTCCCATAATAACAGGCTGTCCATGCTGGGAGTTGTAGTCCTCCTCTTATATCTCCTCCTGTGATGTCCTCTGATCTCCGATAATAACAGGCTGGACACGAAGGGAGTTGTAGTCCTCCTCTTATATCTCCTCCTGTGATGTCCTCTGATCTCCGATAATAACAGGCTGGACATGCTGGTAGTTGTAGTCCTCCTCTTATATCTCCTCCTCTTATATGTCCTCTGATCTCCTATAATAACAGGCTGGACATGCTGGGAGTTGTAGTACTCCTCTTATATCTCCTCCTGTGATGTCCTCTGATCTCCCACAAAAAGCAGGCTGGACATGCTGGGAGTTGTAGTCCTATTATATCTCCTCCTGTAATGTCCTCTGATCTCCCATAATAACAGGCTGGACATGCTGGGAGTTGTAGTTCCCCCCGGTATACCTCATGTAATGCCTCCTGATTGTAACTCCATTCTGGCCTCCTCTATGGTGAACAGACTAGATTTTATTTTTTTATTTTCTTGTGTTGAGGGGAATTACTATGGGGGCAGTGGGCATTACTATGGGGGCAGGGTCCATTCTAGCATGGATGCGCTCTCACCAACAGGCGCAGAGCGATGACGTCATCACGCCTGCTGGTGGATCCACAAGGCGCACACAAGGGAGAAGAGGACCCATCCCCTGCCCGAATTAGTGAGTATGATTTTATTTTTTTATTTTCTTGTGTTGAGGGGAATTACTATGGGGGCAGGGGACATTACTATGGGGCAGAGCAGGGGGCATCTACTATGGGGGCATGGCAGGGGGCATTACTATGGGGACAGAGGGCATTATTACTATATGGAGGGCACAGCATGGGGACATTATTACTATATGGGGGGCACAGCACGGGACCCACAAACCTCCTTACTTTACTACACATGACACCAAACAGTGGAGTTACTACTGTATGGGAGTCTATGGGTGGGAAAAAGGGAAGGAAGTTGCTTGAAATGTGCAGAGTCTAAGATGTTTGTCTCACAGGTCCTGAAGAGATGAATTGTAGCTTGAAGAAATCATCATAGTGGTCCAGGCCAGATGGAGAGGAAACGGAGAGCGTTCGCTTCAGATCAAAAAAGACGTCACCTGTGAGTTACTGAATTACGTTTTTTTCGGTATTTTGTCAAACTTTATTTGGTAGGTGTGCCCCGAGGTGTGCTAGGTGTGCCCCGAGGTGTGCTAGGTGTGCCCCAAGGTGTGCTAGGTGTGCACCGAGGTGTGCTATACAAAGGGGCCCGCTGAGGCTTTCTCGCCCAAGGGCCCACAAAAACCTGGAGCCGGCCCTGTATGGGGCCCTTGCAAGAAGGGGACCCCAGAAAGCCCTGCTCTGCCTTCATGTTAGGTATGCCAATGACAGCCGACCACCGCATCCCCCTCCCCCAGAGGAAGAAGGAACCGCCACTGCACTCTTCAGCCCACTCACTGTAGTGCAGGGTGAGCTGGCTGCACATCAGAAGGAGAGGGACAGAGGAGCAGGACCTGCCAGGTCCTGTACGCGCAGAAGGAGAGGGATGAAGGACCTTATCACATGACCCAAAGGTCCTCAATACCTCTGTGTAAGGATGGGCATGACGTCATCCAAGGTCCTCTACACCTCCTTCTGGACACTCCATTCTAATGTCTACCGTGGGAGCTGTAAGTGCTGTGTATGTGTGCCAGTGTGTGTACATATGTGTCTGTGTATATATGTATATGTCAGAGAGTGAATGTATGTATCTGTGGGTATATGTAAGTGTGTGCAAGTATCTGTGGCTATATATATATATATATATATATATATATATATATATATATATATGCTGTAGTGTCTGTAACACTGGTGTATATGTGTGTGTGTGTTTGTCAGCATTGTTTTAAGTGATTGACAGGTTTGCTCCCAAAGATGTTCTGCAGCAGTTTCTATTAATGCTGGGCTCTAATAAAAGAACCCACCACTAAAAGAAAATGCTGCAGATAATATTTCTGGTTCTTATTACACTTGGGCGATGATTTCTCTGTATATGATCTATTCATGGTGCATATGTTATCACTAATGTAATCACATTCCAGTGTAAGGCTATGTTCACACTACGTATGAGTCCGGCCGTAGTTCGTACGCAGCCGTACATGTGCGGCTGAAAGTACGGGCGTGGGAAAAATAGACATGCGGCTGGATTGCGAACATGCGGGCGAACCGCGAACATACGCTCGTAGTACAGTTATACTTCCCTAGCTTGTTTCGTAGCTTTCTGAAACAGATCATTTACTTGGAAATCTTCGCCCAGCCCAATAAAACACACAGAACCTTTTGGATCTAAAAATCAAGTTCAATTTGGCTGAAATAAGTACTCCGTACGGGACCACATTGAAATCCACGGCCGTGAGTTGGAACATTTTCGTCCTCAAACAATGGTCTTGTTCATTTTTAACGGCGCCGTATACGATCCGGCCATAAGCTCATACGTAGTGTGCATTGTGTAGGCGTATATCATGTACTTTCAAGCGAACGCATCAACCTCAAAACAATGGACTCTTCCAGCTCAGAAACAAACTGCCAAATAGTGACCGACAACTTTTCCTCGACCACCCTTATCTAATAGGGCTAGTGTCCTATTAGAATAATATATATAAAATTCATATCAAAACACAATTTTTAATTGTTCTAAGATTTTTTTTAAAGCTGGAGTAAACATTTTTTTCCGACTCCGACTTAAGACAAAACTAGTTCCGACTCCGACTCCACAGCCCTGTGTGTGTTTGAAAGTTGGGGGATTTTTGCTATGGGGCCCCATGAATACTAGCTACGCCCCTGAAAGTGACACAAAAGGCACACAAAAGAAGGTTAAGACTAATACACACAATAAAGGGTAGTCAACAGTCCAAGTCAGCAAAGTTCTGTATACTCAGATACAAAATCAGAGTGCAAAAAGAATAGTTGAGGTCCAGAAGCCAGAGGTCAAGAAAACAGGATAAACAGGCCAGAGGAATGCTAGCTCAAGAAACACTAGGGTTACTAGGCTTTTTCACAGGCACTGGACGTGATACAAGTGCAGGTATTTGGAACTAGGATTCTCAGCCTGGCCCAGTTACCGACAGCAGACTGGTAGAGTCAGCTGTCAATCATATCTACTAAAATCACCAACACCTAATGCTAATGAGCCAGGGAAGTAACACCACCACATCAAGGAATAGCAGAGCAGAAAACAAAAGCAGTCTAACTGCTATAGACACCGCCGACACGCCCCTAGCAACCGGCCTGAGCGGTTGTTATGTACCGAAGTCCTAACAGATAGGTAACATATAGAAACAGTGCAACACCTAGTGGGGAAAAACAAATAAACACCTACATCCTGTTGTGTGATACCTGACAGAGATACTTTACCCAGGTGGAATAAAACTTAGGCTATGTTCACACTGCGTATGTTTCCGGCCGTAGTGCGAACCATGAATATACGCACGTAGTTTTGAGGTTGATAAAATTATAAAAAGTATACGATATATACGCCCGCACAATGCACACTACGTATGAGCTTACGGCCGGCAGGCAAGACCCCAAAAGCCCTTCTTAGGGCTAATACACTACGCAAAACAGCATATAACTCAGACAGTCAGGCAGATGCTACTTGTGCAGAATAGGCTGCAGTAATATTATTTACTCCCACATTGTAATTGTTGCAAGACAAGTTGAGGGAGAGATCCTGGAGTAAGGACAGTTAGGCTTTTAAGTGATTTTAGGCAGGCAAGAACCAAAAAGCCCTTCTTAGGGCTCCTACACAGCATAGCACACAGCTCTGTCTATACAGTGAATCGGCTGCCTACCAGCAGATCAGCCACTTAGACAGACAGGCAGCTGATAATTCACCAGAATAGGTTCTCCAGACCTATTTGCTGTTACATTCTAATTGTATTGGGGCCAGTTTGGGCTCTCTGCGCTACTTATCCAAGATTTAAAAAAAAACTCTGTTCCATGTCCTGGCCGCTGCCATATGGGAAAGCTGAAAATTGTACAGAATATGCCTGTGTAGACCTATTTCCTGTTACACTCTTATTATAGTGGGGCAAGTTTTGGCGCTTTGTGCTACTGATCAAAAAAAAGAAAAAAGGGCTGAAAGAATGTGAAAGCGGATTCTTTTTTCTGACCAGGCTTTGTTTTTAACCTATTTGCTCATACATTCTAATTGTAGCTGGGCCAGTTTTGTCGCTCTGTGCTACTTATAAAAGACAACTCTGTGTCACGTCCAGGCCGCTTCCGTACGTGAAAGCTGATAATTGTACAGAATACCTCAGTGTTGACCTATTTGCTGTTCTAATTCTAATTATAGCAAGTATAGCAAATTCTAATTATAGGGCAAGTTTTGGCACTCTGGGCTACTTATTAAAGAAAAAAAAAATAGGGTCACCACCAGGATCTCATGCACAATTAATAGGATGCTCTCCATCAGGGTGTGGCCAGTTTGCCAGAGGGGCCAGACGTATTTTTAGTCCCTGCCCCACGGGAGTCGGGAGTGATAATTTCTGTGACTTCTGCCTTCCTTGGAAGTAGTAGCTGTTTCCAAGGCAGGTTGTCATATCGGTAGAGGCCTCTCTATTGGGTGGTTTTTTAAACTATGAAAATTTCAAATTTAATAAAATTCTATTGAAATTTTAATTTCATTTTTTTCTATTAAAAGCATCTCAAAATGGGTATATGATGTAGTGCTGTTTTCCTGTTCTGACCCCTCCTCAATCTCCAACTTCAACACATGTCATACCTGGGCCCTATTTTCAACTTGGTGGTTTGAGTGAAGATTCACCTCATTCAAGGACCTCAAACTTAATTTTTGGAGGGCTCTCTTAACTCAAAGGCCTGTAACTCAATTTTTGGAGGTATGACCTCCAGAGCCTGAAACTCAGTTTATGAGACCCTCCAAAATTTAAGTTTGAGGCCCTTGAAGTCAGCCCTCACCTCAAGGGCCTCAAACTCAATTATGCATTATTGTAGCCTCACCTTAAGGACCTCAAATCCAATTTTTGGAGGGCTCAGCTGAAGGGTCTAAAACTCAATTAATTATCAGTGTGGTCTCACCTTGAGGGTTCCAAACTAAACTTTTACATGGTTTCCATGAGACCCACACCCCTTTATGTGTAGGACGTGTCTGACCACATCATACACACACACACAGACAGTGGTGGGTGCTGTTTGATTTCCCTCCTGCTTATGAGAGGTTATGTTGTGTTTTTGATGTATTGTTGAGAGCCTGTGATTGTGGTGTAATACTGCGACTTGGACGTGTTAGATTGACCCAGACATGCTTCCCCTGTTGTCCCAGTTGCATTCCAGAGGTGTTTGCATCAATGTCTGAGGTGTCATTGTGGACTTGGTGACATCCAAGTGGTCCAATTTAGGTTTTTAAGATACCAGCATTTATCTCCCATTAAAGGGGTTATCCAGCTCTACAAAAACATAGCCACTTTTTCCCCTCTTTTGTCTCCAGATTGGGTGGGGTTTGGGGGGTTTGGAGTTCCATTGAAGTAAAAGGAGCTTAATTGCAAACCACACTTGAACTGGAGACAAGAGAGGGGGGAAAGTAGTCATGTTTTTGTAGCGCTGGATAACCCCTTTAACTTCAATGGGTTACAATATTCAGTCAAATTTTCCAGCATCACGGTCTATTCAAATCGATTTTTGAGCTTTCAAATATTTTACTACTCGCTCATCTCTAATTGTTACTTAATGATTTTAAAGATTTCCTCTCCCCAGATGCTAAATTGTCAGAAAAACCCTTTAGGAACATTATCCCATGTATGTCATGTATGTAGAATAGAGACTTAGGTTTGAAATCTGCATGTATAATGGAGTTTGCAATTGAATTATGGGGAACTCTAGGTGATGTTTTAATAGAAGGTGATTTAGACCCCCTTTCTTTCATCGGAAGTGTCTCTTTATTGTAAATTTTCTAGCAAAATTTTTAACACCAATAAAAATGTCATAATTATTACAAAGAGAATTTGGGAAAAAAATGAAAGCCCTTTGCTCAATAATTTAATATCATTTTCACTTAATACATAACTCGATAAATTAAAAATCTTTGCTATGGGTGTTTGTTGATTTTTGTGTGTAGTTTCTGTACTGAAAGTGCCCGTTCACACTGAGCAAAAGTGCTGTAAGTTAAAGCAGACACCGCGCCGCGGACACCGCTTGAAATTCTGTCTGTCCCATTGTTTCAACAGGATTTCTTGTGCTAATCCGATGCTCGACTTGTCAATTCTTTGGGTGGAGAGTGGAGGCAGAGAGTGGAGGTGCGCGAGAAATCTGTATTTAATGAGTTTGCGGCTACATCTGATGCAATGTCTGTGCAATGAAAACAGCAAAAAGAAAAAGGATACAGCAAACAATGCCTTTGCATATACTGTAGTTTTATCATTGAATACAACTGTCGGGCAAAAATACTAGAAAACTTCATTAAAAAGCACTTGCCCATTGTTTTAAGTGACCCAGTATTGAGTTCTGTTTTACCAAAAAATCTTATTAGCATCTTCAGAAAAGCAACCAAAACCAAGGATGGATTGAAAACACAGAAAGGCTATGTTTACACACTGTTGAAATTTAGTGGATGGCCATCCTCCTGGTTTTGGTCTCAATATGAAGACCAAAATACTGTGTGTGAACCCAGCCAAAAATAAGAACCTGACGTAGTAGGGATGAGCAAACCGAACCATAACGAACCAGATTCGTTACGAACTTTGCAAAAAGTTTGGTTCGTCACCAAACCGAACTTTGAGAAAGTTTGTAACAAATCTGGTTAAAATACAATACCATATAAAATCACAGACATCCATGACATCTTTAGAAAGTGATGCAAACACCTCTGGAATGCATCTGGGAAAGCAGGGAAGCAGTATTACAGGGTACGGTATTACCGGGGTTAGCGATCCCCGGCAATAATACCGCATCAAGTAATGGTTAATATTTAATTGATAAAACTAATTTTTGTTCTAAAAAAGCTATTTTACTCATTCAATAGCTTAATTAAAACGAATCAAGTGGTTTGCAATTAAATATACTGTTAGTAGAAGAATAAATATATAAATAAATGTGTAAAATAAGTAGGCTCTGTAGAAGTCGGTGGAATAGTGTGAATGTAGTTCTGATATAGTCAGACACATAATGTGGAATACAATTGATTATTTAATATATAGCTAAATTCCAGAAAAATAAAAACACAATTAAAAACATATAAACAATAAAACAACGTCTAAAATTGCTAATTTCATATATTGCAAACATTTGCCGCAAATAGAACTCACTTACATACAGTATAGGTTCATATAGTGCAACCATTTGTAGCAGATGGAACTCGTGTATATATATATATATATATATATATATAGCCAAATTGGGCTGGCTGTGCCGGGCAATATGCATCTCACATTGGAGTTATCGGCATCAGGACCCAGCATGGACCCAACGCATATCCTAGGAGGAGAGAGACATCCAGAGCCGCACTTTGCATTGTCGGCTATGTCAGTCTTGTGCGTCCGCTATTCATTGAATAGCAGACCGCACAAGACTGACAGAGCAGACAATGTAAAGTCTGGACATCTGTCAGTGCAATGACTGCTAGTTTACATTATTTTAGTTTAAGTGGACTAATTTCCCTTTAGGTGTGTCTTTTATTGAAAAGTCCATTAAATGTAATAGTAAAAACAGTGAAAGGAGGGTGATAAAAGAAAACCTGTGTGTGAACAACATCCAAAAAATGTCCACTGTCTGCAATAGACATCCGAAAATAATTGTCATGATCACTATTTTGACGTCCACGCAGACAACGTCCTTTATTTAATACATTGTGTGCATTCGATGTCCGTCATCCCATTGGCTTCAATGCATTGTATTAAAGTCAATCAAACCACAGTAATGACAGACGTCTGTTTAAATAGATAAAGCAGGCGCATTTTCTCTACTTTGGACATTGTGTGAACATAGCCTATATGTCATATACACTGCAGCAATAAAATAAATGAACATAACACACAAAAAGGTGGATTTTATAGCCTTTTTAATTTAAGTAGATCATAAATGAACCTAAATATAATTGACTTTTTTCTTAGATTAGTAGAAATAATGGACACGTCTGAATGAACCAATTCTTGGAATAGTAGCTCCCCAGTCAGTGTATCTTCTGTATGCTCCAGGCCTCAGATAATACTGACGTCCTCTATAATTGGGTTCTTCATAAAACACCCAATATCCATCTTGTACTTGACAAGAATTGATATCATGGTAATGGAATCTCTCATAGACATGTGGACAATCTTCATTGAACTCTACCATCTGTCCCCTAAAGTCTTCTTTCTCATAGACCCTGATTCGGAAGGACCCATTATGCTGTTTAAAAGTTAAATAGGTGAGTTAAATTTTCATAAATAGGAAAGGTAAATACTAATAAATTTAAACATAAGCTTTATAATGAACATTTCAATTGTGTAATAACTGAAACCTAAAACTGATGGTCATTTCAGGCTTACAGTGTAAAAATATGTCTAATGATAAGGCCTTCTTTTTGATGTTCCATCTAGAGATGTTTCCTTTATTAATGTATTTTAAATCAAAATTCGGTAATGTGACAGTCAGTGACTTGGAATCAACTTCATGCAAGTTCACATGTTCATTTCCCTACTTCATATGCTGGTCAGTTAAAATTCATGTGGTCTTTCTGCATATATTAATATTGATGTGTAGACACTTGCATATGATTAGCACTCAAGCCAGTAGTGTGTCCTCACTTACTTAGAGTTCCTTCCACAGGAGATTGAAAAGTACAAATATCCAACATTTTATTGTCAACTTTTCCTAATTTATTTTGTGATTCTTTAGTCTTTTTTTTAGTCTGTTGGAATAATCACCTTTGCAAACTTCTGTGCAGCAGTTTCATATAGGACAGTTTACTTACATATTATTACACACTGCTAGCTTTTCTGACACTTAGGCCACATTCATATGTCAGAATGTTTTCAAGGATGAAATTCATGATCTGCAAATTTTTATTCACAATCCAGAAAAAGTCATCCGTAGTGCATCCGTAGTGTGCTCTGTACTGTGCTCCATATGTCCACACCGCAATTGCGGACCACATTACAACCTGTCGTATTGTGTTGCGGATTTACAGGATGCATGAATAGCACCATAGAAATTTATGGGTTGTAAAGGATTCAGTATTTTCTACTCAGCAAATACTGATGAAAAATACTGACGTGAATAAGGCCTGAACTTGTTGATTTGCAAGTGATCAGTAACAAATTATATACATAGTTACATAGTTAATAAGGTTGAAAAAAGACAAAAGTCCATCAAGTTTAGTACTCAGTAAGCAGTTATAAAATGGACTCACGGTTGTATGGATTAGTTTAAACTGCATTCGACACGATTGGATACTGTTTTGATGTAATAATACGGTATGTGTATTGCAGGTATTAAAATACCATAGATCATTGCACCGCAGTATTAGGTTAGCAGTTATGTAGTAGTAGTGCTAGTGCCACTACCTTTTTGGTAATTACTTTTTACTATCCAGCAGTTGAATTTGAATCAAACATGATGGTTTATTCAAGCAGAATCTCCTGAAACTAAACTCTGGATAGTCACACATCTCTAGTTTTCAGAGAAGAACCAAGTAGCCACAATACACATTAGATAATTTGCCAGTCCCACCAAAAGAGGTGGGTTTGGCCAACTTTTATCAAATGTGTATGGGCCTCAAACTGCTACAAAAACTGTGGGGAAAATTATCGTACAGTATATGGGGGGAATAATGTTAAATTTTAGAAGTTCAGATAATTCCCCACACATCAATACCAAATATATTAACCTTCTCTCTTAGAAAAGGGTAGTGATTTGAATTTTTTTGGGGGGGAAGTTTAGTTTGTTTTTTATATTTTAAATTCATTTATTTGTTTTTTGTTTTGTACCTTTTTTTTACACTTGTTAGTCTCCATAAGTGAGTTTTATAAACAATCATTTATTTGCTTATCTGCCAATGGCTGTAAGGGTCCTATTAGACAAATCAATTTTTGATTTCTCTGATTAATGATTACGGTATGGGAGTTAAAAATTAAAAAACACCTGACAGTTCCTTTGTGGTTTAATATTATGGTTGTGCCCCTAGTTCACTGATAGCTCCTCACCCAAGTGATATGCACCTTTTGAAGCAAGCCTAGCCCTGGCCTGGCTATGCCCAAGTACATAACCCAGGTGAGGAGATATCAGTGCACTTGGGGCGCCAGGCCCACCTCCTGTTCACCAAACAACTTCATTAGCATATATATAGAAAATGGACCAGTTCTCGTGAACCAGGTGATGTGTGAAAAATGGACAGCACTATCAAAATCTGCCCTGTCATGTGAGATTATTTGGTTTTTGTTCGTGCTGGCACTTTCACTTTAAAAAACTGGATAATTGCAAAGGAAGCCCTGATCTGTAAAACACCAGGAGCTGCAGAGGACTTCTTCTACAATATTAGAACTGTGATTGCTCTGAAAAGTCACAGCATTCAGAATGAATAGAACACAAATGTAGGAGAACAGCCTTACCCTTTTGTATGCATCCTCTGATTGGGACAGCAAATTATGGTTAGCTGTCTTTGGGAAAATTTTTAGATTTTAGAGTTTACCCTCCAAAATTGGACTAGTTATATCAGCAGCATATTTCCAAATACATAACAATGAAATTCACAAAAGTTACCTGAGGGCTCAGACGACAAGATCTAATGGAGTCATTATAACCCAACCAATGGCTGAAGTCAGGATACTCTCCTCTATGGAGATAGTACTGGTGTCCTCTGTAATTGGCATGTTCATACAAGATCCAGTTTCCACTATCCACACGGATAGAGTTGCAGCGTCTGAAGTATGAGGACAAGTCGGGATAATCTGAGTTACACTCATAAGAGCGTCCCTGGAAATATTTGTCCTCATAGAAGATAATCTAAGAGTAGAATTAATATGAAATATGAAGTAGATTTAACAATCTCTTTCTCTTTTACTCATTTTGTTTGAAAAAAAATAAAAATCTTATGGTAAAAGGTTTTTTTTTTTTTTTTTTTTTTTTACCGCTAAAGGCCATGTTCACACATTGTATAAACATCGGCTGTTGTTTGACCCGGTCGGGACAAACAATCATCGATGTCTGAGATGTTCATCCTGCCGATACAGGATGAACATCACTTTATTTTAATTGGAATGCGGGCACATTCGGGTGTGCCCGCACTCCAATTAGCCAAAGACAACCATATAAAGTATATCTAGGAGCCGTATTTTACACTGTGGGCACCCTGAATAGCGGCCGCACAAAATAGACCTGTCAATTGTTTTGTGCAGCCGCAAGGAACTCCAGCCGTAGTGTATACAGTGTGTGTACACCACGGCCAGTGTTCTTATACACTTCAGTACAATCAAGTAGTTTTACGTAACAATGGCAGTTGTTGCAAGCTGCAAAAACGGCCATTGTTTTACTTACATAAACAGCGCCTGAACAAGGCCTAAAACAGCATCACAGTTTCACATTTCAAGAGTCCCTGTGGTGCGGTCCTCTTTTAAAACCCATTTCCCGCAATTGGTGTTGCTGTCATCTTGTGCACCGGCCCGCTCTATGCACTGGAGGTTGGCCTGGCATCCCCATCACCCTCCCTTCGGTGATGTGCCTCCATTCCAATCCCCCCCTCAGGGAAGGGGATATCGCCGGGCCTACCTCAAGTGTACACTGTACACTAAAGTGTATGCAAATTCAAGCACTGTTGTGTGTGCAAATAGCTTAAAGGGTAACACTGCACACAAGGCACTGAAGATGAAGGTAATTTTCTTACTCTCTGCAACGCTTCTGTGTGATTAGGAGTTTAATTGCCATGGTAATTAGGTGCTTGGCCTGGCCACTCTGCCACAGCAGACCCCCTCTGCTGATAATCATTAGAAGGGGCCGGCTGGCCGGGGTAGGATCAGTGCACTGGGGGTGGTAGTCCTGCCTCCAGTGCACCAACTTTTAATAACATGGATACTGCAACAAGGATAAATCCTTATCCTCAGTGCCCCGTGCACAATAGGCTATACAAAGAAGTTTTCCGGCACTCAACCGATCTTCTGCACACAAATTTATTTATATTCAATACAGAACACTATACAGGACGCGTTTCAGCTCTCTTTGCCTTTCTTAACTAGTCCAATACATGTAATCACGCTATCTATTTTATACCATTAGACGGCATAGTACGTGCAATAGTCGCGCTTCCTCCTCCGTCACCACACTGGGCGAGGATTAGCTTCATGCTGGCCATGCCGTCTGATGGTATAAGATAAATAGCGTGATTACATGTATTAGACTAGTTGAGGAAGGCACAGAGAGCCGAAACGCGTCCTGTATAGTGTGCTGTATTCACCGTGTATATTTGAATATAAATAAATTCGTGTGCAGAAGATCGGGTGAGTGGCGGAAAACTTCTTTGTATAGACTGTATCCTGTCCGGGCATCCCTAGCCCAGAGTGCCGTCCAACCATGCTCCATACCGTGCCCAATAGGGAAATATCAGCTGATATCCCTTTAAAGACAATCTATCAGCAGATCTGATTCTTCTAGGGCAGGGAATGGGGAGTGCAGTAATACCTTTATTTTGAAGGTCTGCTGTGTCATTAAAGGGGTTGGCCGCTTTATAGTAAAATTGCTCAGTGTACAGTATTAGTAAGTGTACTCATTTTAGCTCTGATTTTAGCTCTGAGGTAAAAAGGGAGCTGCTGTTAGTAATACTGTATACTGAATAATATTACTATAAAGTGGCCAACCCCTTTAATGATAAATCATTTTTCTTTATATGTAAAGGAAGTGTAGAGGACCATTATGACTATTCAAAAGGAGGCTACAACATCACTCCCAGTGCATTTAAACACCAAATTACCTTATTTACATATGGAGTAAGATTTATCATCAAATTGATCTCATTGATGGACAGTGTCACCTAAGCGGGGCTTTATGGCAGTTAGGCCCGATCTCCCTGCTGGGGAGAAGGTCCAACTGCTTTTAAGTCTCGCCTAAGTGACGCTATCCACCAATAAAATGAAGCAATATTAAAGCAGAAAGAAGACACAGATAAGTTTTATATGCAGCATCTGTGCAGCATCTAAGCTTGTGGATTGTGCAGAGATAGAGTAAGGGGGGTCTCACACATAGAGTAAGGGGGTTACAATATCACTTTAATGGCGCAGAGTTACTTCTACATAAAGTTGTGTCCACACTCCGCATCCCTTGGCCTATTAAAATCTATCTGCAGGTTAGATCCGTCAAACCTACTGATTCCCTTTAGAGCTACTTCACATTTTGTTAAAGTTGGGTCCACATATAGTACATGGCATTTAGTTTGTTGCCATTTGTGGAGTTTTTTCTTTTTCTTACGAATTCCAATATCATAAAAAATATACTGTACAAAACCCTATTTAAAACCAACATGGTTAAAAAAAACACTATAAAACATTAAATATGTTTTGTTTTGTTTTTAAACAGGAAAAACACAACAGCAAATAGTTACCTTTCCCATGGTTGTATGGTATTCACAGATAAATTAAAAGTGATCTGTTTGAAGCCAATATATACCATTCCATGACTCTTGCACATCATTCAGAATGCTGAGAAAATGTATATGTATAGCTATTGTACTAATTGTTCAGCTGATGAATGTTCAGAGTTTCTAAAAGCTTCACCTTTCTGTCTAGAGTAGCTACAGCAAAAATCTTTTGTTTGTATCTGTATAGTCTCTGTTGTAGAAACAAAACTCATTCAGTTCAGCAGTGTAAATCTATTACGCACAAGCATCATAGGCATATTCTATACAGCATCATATGTGTTATGTACAATGTAACATATATAACATACTAGAAAATGTACCCGGCGCTGCCCGGGTATAAAGTGTCAGTGTCCTGTATACCTGCAGGGTCGTATTTACCATTAGGCACCCATGGTCTGGTGTGTAGGGTAGCACCTTGCAGAGGGGCAGTACCCTCCTGTTCAGACTTGCCAGAAAATCTGGTGTCTTTTCGAGGGGGGTATGGCGGTATTGGTCTGGTATAGCGGTGTTTTCCAGTCACAGTATGGCGGTATTGGTCAGGTCTGGTATGGCAGTGTTATTCAGTCACAGTGTGTCGGTATTGGTCATGTCTGGTATGGCGGTGTTATCCAGTCACAGTATGGCGGTATTGGTCAGGTCTGGTGTGGCTGTGTTATCCAGTCACAGTATGGCGGTATTGGTCAGGTCTGGTATGGCAGTGTTATTCAGTAAAGTGTGTCGGTATTGGTCATGTCTGGTATGGCGGTGTTATCCAGTCACAGTATGGCTGTATTGGTCAGGTCTGGTGTGGCGGTGTTCTCCAGTCACAGTATGGCGGTATTGGTCAGGTCTGGTACAGTGGTGTTATCCAGTCACAGTATGGCGGTATTGGTCAGATGTGGTATGGCAGTGTTATCCAGTCACAGTTTGGCGGTATTGGTCAGGTGTGGTATGACAGTGTTATCCAGCACAGTATGGCGGTATTGGTCAGGTCTGGTGTGGCAGTGTTACCCAGTCACAGTATGGCGGTATTGGTCAGGTCTGGTATGGCAGTGTTATCCAGTCACAGTGTGGCGGTATTTGTCAGGTCTGGTATGGCAGTGTTCTCTAGTCACAGTGTGGCGGTATTGGTCAGGTCTGGTATGGCAGTGTTATCCAGTCACAGTATGGCGGTATTGGTCAGGTCTGGTATGGAGGTGTTACCCAGTCACAGTGTGGCAATATTGGTCAGGTGTGTTATGACAGTGTTATCCAGCACAGTATGGCGGTATTGGTAAGGTCTGGTATGGCAGTGTTATCCAGTCACAGTGTGGCGGTATTGGTCAGGTCTGGTATGGCAGTGTTATCCTGTCACAGTGTGGCGGTATTGGTCAGGTCTGGTATGGAGGTGTTACCCAGTCACAGTGTGGCGGTATTGGTCAGGTCTGGTATGGCAGTGTTATCCAGTCACAGTATGGCGGTATTGGTCAGGTCTGGTGTGGCGGTGTTACCCAGTCACAGTTTGGTACACCTGTCCTGTAGTGCCCTGTATATACATGTACTGTATAGATGGAGTAGGGGGTCCTGTATACATGTACAGTATAGAGGGAGTAGGGGGTCCTGTATATACATGTACTGTATAGATGGAGTAGGGCAGGCATGTCCAAAGTCCGGCCGGAGGGCCATTTGCGGCCCGCGTTCCGAACTTTTATGGCCCCCCAGGTAATCAGCTTGCTATTATCTGCCTGTGTTATAAAGCATATAGCATGTAGCATGTAAAATGGTCGGCCCTCGCACATGTTCACTTCATCAAATTTGGCACTCTTCGAAAAAAGTTTGGACATGCCTGGAGTAGGGGGTTCTGTATATATATGTACTGTATAGATGGAGTAGGGGTTTCTGTATATATATGTACTGTATACATGGAGTAGGGGGTCCTGTATATATATGTACTGTATAGATGGAGTAGGGGGCCCTGTATATATATGTACTGTATAGATGGAGTAGGGGGCCCTGTATATACATGTACTGTATAGTTGGCGTAGGGGGTCCTGTATATACATGTACTGTATAGATGGAGTAGGGGGTCCTGTATATACATGTACTGTATAGATGGAGTAGGAGGTCCTGTATATACATGTACTGTATAGATGGAGTAGGGGGTCCTGTATATACATGTACTGTATAGATGGAGTAGGGGACCCTGTATATATGTACTGTATACATGGAGTAGGGGGTCCTGTATATATATGTACTGTATAGATGGAGTAGGGGGCCCTGTATATACATGTACTGTATAGATGGAGTAGGGGGCCCTGTATATACATGTACTGTATAGATGGAGTAGGGGGTCCTGTATATACATGTACTGTATAGATGGAGTAGGGGGTCCTGTATACACATGTACTGTATAGATGGAGTAGGGGGTCCTGTATATACATGTACTGTATAGATGGAGTAGGGGGTCCTGTATATACATGTACTGTATAGATGGAGTAGGGGGTCCTGTATATACATGTACTGTACAGATGGAGTAGGGGGTCTACCAGTTATTACTGTGGATGTTGTGAGGCAGCTGCCCTAGCAACCATTGCTCCCTGTGAAAATGAAAGCAGTAATCCTATTGGTTGCTAAGGCTCCAACTGCCGTGTCTGCTGCAGCTAATTATATCACCTGTGTTTGCAGTGAGGAGATTTTCCCATTCATCTCTATGGGGCGCCTCTCTTTCCCCTCCCCCTCCCCTCCTGTACATCTTTCGGGGACAGGACCTTCGCAATAACCTTCCCGGGCACCCAATGTATCTGTGTGCCAAATTTGGGGTCCAACGGTTCAGGCGTTTGGAAGACAGACAGACAGACAGGACAGACAGACAGACAGACTTTGATTTTTATGATATAGATAATGTTTTGTACTGTAGCATGCTATATTTTAATTCACTTTTCTGTGCTATTACCGCATCCTTAAATCACAGTTGCAATCTGGTTTTAAACTCTTCACAACAGGTAAAAAAAACAGGTAAAAAAAAAGGTGTTGTCACAAAGAAAACAAAGGATGGAGGTTTATCAAACATGGTGTAATGTGAAACTGGCTAATTTGCTCCTAGCAACTAGTTTCAACTTTTCATTCCTTACAGATTCTTTGGAAAATGAAAGGTGGAATCTGATTGGTTGCCAGGGGGCAACTGAGCCAGTTTCACTTTACACCATGTTTGATAAATCTTCCCCATAATCTGTTGCCCTTGGTAATGGCCGGCCGGGCATCCACTTTCTTGAGACACTCATGCTCTGTTCAATCCCAGACACATGATCTGTCTGATTAGTACTGGCAGTTGGTTTTCACTTCACATGCAGAAATGGGGGTTGTGGCAAAGTGCCTACACTGTTGCATAGCAACAACAAGGTTACAGTTCAGAGAGAAAACCAGGAAAAAAAATCAGATGCATAGGGAAGAAAAATGGTACAGGGATGTAAGTTTCTTTACTAAAAAAACACATTTTTGCACACACACACACACACACACACACACACACACACACACATATATATATATATACACAGTGTTGCCTTGGATTATGAGCATAATTCTTTCCAGGACCATGCTTGTAATCCAAATCATTTTTAAACCAAAGCAATTTTTCCCAAAGGGAGTCATTGAAATGCAGAAAATTAGTTATTTTTTTTTATTCTGAATAACATGTAAAACTAATGAAACAAACATTTAAAAAAAGCTGAATATGTAATATTGTGTTACTGTATAGTATAGCAATCAGCATGTGGAGTATAATGTATAGTAAGTTTGTAGATACAGGATAGGGCTCGGTTCACACGTTGTAAGAGTGCGGCTGTATTTGCGGCTGTAATTGTGCGGCGGTATTTTTGGTGGTTCGTGTGTATGCTTGGAAGTATAGGATATGCGGCTGCACAGTGCACACTATGTATGAATCTACGGCCCTATCGTAAACGGACCCGTAAAAAATGAACAAGACCATTGTTTGCGGCTGAATATGCGGCCGTGGATTGACAGGCGGTCCGTACGGAGTACTTCAAAAATAGCCGGCAATGATGCCGAATGCCGATGCCTCTAATAGTTAATATATTAAATTAATAAAACACATTTTCTTTGTAATCAAGACACTTTCGTTGATCAATAATTTATTTCTAACGAATCCATCATTTTGCAATTAAATATACTGTTAAAAAAAATAGATATATAAATAAATGTATATTTATCTATATATTTATTTTTTGACAGTATATTGAATTCGTTAGATATAAATTATTGACCAACGAAACTGTATTTATTTCAACGAAAATGTGTTTTTTTAATTAAATATTAATTAGTACAGGAAGCTCTATAAGCCGTTAATTCATATGCCGGCAATAGAGCATTCTGTACTAATCATCACTTTACTTTAATGAAAACATCAAATGTTTCTTCTAATTATGTTATGACAATAGCATTATTAGAAGAAACATTTAGAATTATATGTGCGCTCAGCTGATTGGCTGTTCGGCTGAGCGCACATATAATAAGCCGGTCCACAGCACACTGACTTCATTGTGCTGCGGACCAGCGAAGAGGACACATCGGGGTGAGTATAGAGCTCTCCCCACCCCCTCCCCGGCACTGCACCCCTCCCAGCAAGGAAGGGGGGTCACTTAACCCCTTCCTTGCTGGGATGGGTGCAGTCTGACATCAGTCTGGCCCCCAGGGGGTTAAGGGGGATGCAATACATCCTCCCTTAACCCCTTGGGGGCCAGACTGTAAGCAGCGATCTGTAAAGATGCTGCATACTGTAAGGAGCACAACACCGCTCACAATGATGGGTGTTGTGCTCCTGTTTGTGTGTTTTTGTGTGTTTCTCCCTTTTTGTTTTTCAGATATCGGTATCCTGGGGATTACGTCGGATTCCATGGACTACGTCGATGACCAGCGTTTTTTTTAATGTTTTTTTTAATAAAATGGTCAATGAGGGGTGTGGGGGTGTTTTTATTTGAATAAAAAAATTTGTAAACTTGTGTCTTGTCTTTATTTCTTTACTTTATAGACTTAGTAGTGGAAGGCGTCTAATAGACGGAATCCATTACTAAGTCGGGGCCTAGTGTTAGTCGGTATAAAATGGCTAACACTAACCCCCCATTATTACCCCAGTACCCAATGCCACCAGGGGTACTGGGAAGAGCCGGGTGCCAGTGGTCCCGGAGCGTCAAAATTGGCGCTCCTGGACCGGGCGGCAGCAGGCTGGTAAGATTTAGGCTGGGGAGGGCCTAAACCAATGGCTCTTCCCACCCTGGTGTTACCAGGCTGCTGTCGCTTGGTTTTTAACCCGGCTGGTTCTAAAAATAGGGGGGACCCTATGCGTTTTTTTTTTTTAAATAAATAAATAATTAAAAAAAAACTTAAAGTTAAGTGATGATTAGTACAGAATGCTCTATTGCCGGCATATGAATTACCGGCTTATGGAGTTTCCTGTACTAATTAATATTTAATTAAGAAAACACATTTTCGTTTAAATAAATTCAGTTTCGTTGGTCAATAATTTAATTCTAACGAATCCATCATTGTGCAATTAAATATACTGTCAAAAAATAAATATATATATAAATATACATTTATTTATATATATATTTATTTTAACAGTATATTTAATTGCAAAATGATGGAATCGTTTACATTTAATTATTGAACAATAAAAGGGACTTTATTAGACAGAAAATGTGTTTTATTAATTCAATATATTAACCATGAGACACATCGGCATTAGTGCAGAGGATCGCAAACCCCGGTAATAGCGATTCATGTAAACTGTTTTCCCTGCTTTCCCAGATGCATCCAGAGGTGTTTCCATCACTTTCTTAACATTTTATTTGTTATTTTTAGTTGAACCAGATTTCCAAGTAAATGACCGTATGTTTTGAGCCGCATGTCTATTTTTTCCCACGGCCGGAGTTTCACCCGCACATTTACAGCCGCATAAAAAATACAGCCGCACAGTTACAGCGTGTGAACCCAGCCTAGAACTGCAGATCCCCAAATGCAGTAGTGTAGTACAACAGGCTAGAATAGAAAAGCAATGCTTCTGTCAGAGGTCTGTGTGGTCACATGACAGCAATGGGGAGGGGTGTGTGCTCAGCATGGACCAATTAGGAATTGAGAATCACAGAGCTGTGCAGGAGGACAGTGACATAAACTTTATATACAGCAGTGTGTATAGCTGAGCGTGAGTGCAGGCACATTATAGCAGGAATGAAGAGGAAGCACAATGGCTGACAAAGACTACAGGGAGCATGAAAGAATGAGTAGGACATATCTGGGCACATAAAGGGGTTACAGCTATGAAGGGAGTACTTCCACACTCCTCTCCCCTGATGTAAGCCCCAGCCTGAAGTGGATCTGCTATGATTTGGAAGGTGAGGAAGAATTCCTAGGTCAAAGTACAGTGATTTTTTTCACATATTGCACAATGCAGTACTGTTTATAATACTACAGTAGTACCAGTTCTGAGCATTCACCCAAAAGTTCGGAAAAATCTGGGATTAACACTCAATTTATCATTTGCGACTTTTTAAAAAGTCACACAAACTGTTGCAGGCTTATGCCTGGTCAGTACCAGAGGAATTTGTTTGAAACTTTTAAATTTTTTTGCTTAAATTTTGCAGCTTTTTTGGGGACTTTTTACTTAGATGCATTCACTGTGGCAGTGCTACATTTTAATAAATCAGTCACAAGATATTGGAACAAAATATACACCAATCCTCATTAGAAAAGTCACACACATAAGACTCCTTAGTAAATGTCCCCCTAAGAGTCTGCTTTGTTATCACATTTCTGCCCAGGTGTTATGGGACTTTGAATTCTGTTTCCTATTAAATCATAGGTGTTTATGCCATTGGAGGTTAGATAGAGCCTCTCCTAAGAAACACAGGTTGCCTAATTGCATACAATATTAAGACACAGTTCAAACAGTGTCACAATTATTGCATTTTATTTCAACTATGGGTCTTAGAACATGACTGGTAAAGATGAGCACAACTTGAGCATGCTCGGGTCCAAATCCGAGGGTGAGCATTTGATTAGGCTAGGTTCACACTGCGTTTTCAGCATCCGTTTAACGGATCCGTTTTTTTAACGTCCAGAAAAATAGGGTCAGCAACGTTTTTTGGTCCGTTTTGGTCCGCCAAAAAAAAACGGATCCGTTTTTTTTTTATAATGGAAGTCAATGGAAAAACGGATGCACACAAATGAATCCGTTTTTTGCAATCCGTTTTTCATGCGTTTTTTGCAAAAAACGGATGCGTTAAACGGATGCTGAAAACGCAGTGTGAACCTAGCCTTAGCAGAAGCATTTGATGGCTGCAGAAGTTGGAAGTCTTTCCATCTGTCTTTAAAACACTCTTCCCAGGGGAAAAAATGATACCTTTGGTCCTACAAATATAGGCTTCTCAAGAGTCCATCATAGAAGCACTTTATTAATCTACAGTAGAAAAGCTACATAAAACTATCACAAGCCGACCTTGCTCAAATCATGTACATCTACGTCTATCTACGAAAGATCTTTACTGTATCCAGGAGTATGCACATTTTTTTTATTCTATTATTGATTGTTGTGTTCTCACAAGGTTGTGTGTGTATTCTATCATGACAGCTAAGTCTACAAAAGTCCAGATGGTTACATCAAAAAAGCTCATACATAGATCATTTATGTCATACATTTGTTCTGGAAAACATGTTCTTAATATTCCACATTTGACTGCCTGCCATGTTTAAAGAGTACCTGTCATTAACCCCTTATGTCCGACTCAGGACATAAATGTAAGTCCTGGCGTTGCTAGGGGAGTTCAGAGGGGGGCTGCATGGTGATCCCGCACCGAACTGCTGCCATCCCGGCTATCTGCTTTGACAGCTGCATTTAAATGGCTGCTATAACGCATATCTGGTGGTCTAGTGGGGAGGATCACCCACACTTGACGCGGAGGAACATTCCACATCAAATCCAGAAAATCATGGTACCGATAGAAAGATCATGGCACAAAAAATGACATTTCACATAGCCCCATAGACCAAAGGATAAAATAAAAGTTACATATTGTTATAATCGTACCAACTTGAGGAACATGTATAACATATCAGTTTTTCCATAGGGCAAACGGCCTAAACACTTGACCCCCCCCCCCCCCTCCAAATAAAAAAAAGACATTTTATTTTCAATTTCGCCACACATATAATTTATTTCGGATTTCACAGCATAATTTATGCAAAAATTAAGTCTGTCATTGCAAAGTACATTTAGTCGCGCAAGAAATAAGTGCTCATGTGGGTCTGTAGGTCAAAAAATACAAGTGTTTTGGATTCTTAATCACGAGGAGGAAAAAACAAAAGTGCAAAAATGAAAATTGGCCCGGTCTTCTTAGGCTTAAAAGTAACTTTTCACATGTTAATAGGCATCAGAGAAGAGGGTACATTGAAAGCATGTTTGCTAATAGCAGCTATCTTAGCTGTGACAAAGGCAAAGATAAATTTTTATTGATCAACATATTAACTAGGATTTCACTCAGTAGTTTTAACACAGACTCTCTCTGTCTCTGTCCATAAAAAAAAAAGAAGAGAGAAAGAAAAAGAGCACAGCTTCTAAGTCCTGGCAGAAAAGACTATCCTGGTGTCAATTATAATGGAAAATATTTTGATGCATGTAAACAGGATACCGCAGACAAGCATCTTGGGGGGCACTTATCAAGACAGGCATACTCGTACGTCAGTCTTAAAGCCCCACCTCCACTTACCCAGACGGATTTACTAAGAGACGCATGCCTCTTAATAAAGCTGGTGGGACCAGTGCCTGTTGTAGGAATGCAATGAAATCTCTCTGCATTGTTAAGGTCTTTTTCCAGGTGTAAACCATAAAAAATTTGCTGCTTTGATACTTGCCCATGAGGTGAGTGGGGCCTACATGGGACGTACACCATGAAAAAGGCCAAAATGGGAGCCATTTCTATGGCGTACGCCATTTTTTTATGAATAAGCCCTGCACTACTACTGTGTTCTAAAAATTCATCTTCATTACTAATGAAAATGAATTTTTAGAACAGAGTAAGAAGGAGTGCGACCACTGATTATCTAAGGTGCCCGCTAAGTTCACCAATGAAAACAAACTTGTATAACACAATAAGAGTGGAGTGGGACCACTGATTATGTAAGGTGCACACTCACTTTATTAATGAAAATGAATTTTTAGAACACAGTAGAAGTGGAGTGCGACCACTGATTATATAAGGTGCACGCTAAGTTCGGTAATGAAAACAAACTTGTATAACACAATAGGAATGGAGTGCAACAACTTATTATGTACGGCACACACTCAATTCACTAATGAATCATTGGTGAACTGAACGTGCACCTTACATAATCAGTGGTTGCTCTCTACTCCTACCATGTTCTAAAAAATTATTTTTGTTAATAATGGGTAACTCTACGTCGACATTAAAATAAAATAAAAAATCAATTGAAACTCAATGGGGATACAAAGGGTGCCATACAAGGAGAGGTTTATATATTTTATATATTTTATGTTGCTGTTCCACCAAGGTCTACTGCTTTCCATGGTGGAAATTGAATGATTGATTAGCTGATTTATTTTTTTATTTTTTCTATTTTATTTTTTTATTTTTTTTTTCAAATTATGATTTTCCAATTTTTGACACTTACACAAGAACTTTTCTTGATTTTACAGCAGGGCTCCATTTACTGCATGGTATCTAAAACAATGTTCAGAATACACAGAAAATTCTAAGTGGTCAGCTTGCATGGTGTTCACTAACCACACATGCCCAACACAGGGGTTCAGAAACTTTAAGATTAGACATTAAATTATATAAGTTACTGTTGCTATAAGTTCTTCACGTCTTATAATACTTTTAGGAAGAACAATGCTGATGTTAATAGGGACTAATACAGTTACATATTTAACAAGTCACACGTTTCTCCAACCTTTAGGACTCAACTGGTTATGGATAAGCAGTGATGTGGTCCCACTTCTCATCTCCTTTTGTTACTGCTAGACAGAAAATGGCAAACAAAAAAATTGTTGTACTCAATTTGTAGGTCAGCGCTATCCAAAAATTATGCCCAAAAGTACAAAAACACATATGTTTATTGTAAACGGCACAAAGATGACGCGTTTTGGGGGCGTCATAGAAAAAGTGCACTTTTTGTTTTTGACGAAGGGGCTATAGGCATCTATTTTTTTCTACTATTTTGTTTCCTTTTGCTACTAGGTCTGCTTCAGGGCCATTCCATTGTTATGGGTGTTACATTCACACAGCTTGAAATGTATAAATGAATTACAAGGACATATATTCCATTTGTTTTTATGGTATGTACAGATGCGTCTTTTAATGTATATTTTTAACTTATGTGGTGAAATTGCATTTTTTTTTATTTTTTTTTTTAAATAGCAGTTATTTATTTATTTTTTTTTTTAACTGGGTGTTACGGGTGTTACGAAAAAAGACCGAGCATCCTAACAGGAGTAAGAAAAGCTCCACACTCTGCTACTGGTTGAAGTTAAGATCTCATACTATAATATTAGATATTTATTTTTATTTCATAATTTTAAATAAATTACAAATGTTTTCAGTCTCCTGCAATTTCTAAAAGTAATACTGTCAATTTTAGACACATTCAAGCCACTGATAGACCTTTAATATGTTTTTTTAAATATTTACAAGGATGATTTTTAACAAATTTACTGAAAAAAAGTTTTGTTTTTTTTTAAATTTGTATCTTAGATATTTATTAGGCAATACAAATCCCATTTACTTGGCCAGAGGGATAAAAAAGAAAATATCATATTAGGATCTCAAAATTTTATGAGGAACTTATGATGCTCAATAAGGAAGATAAACCTTCTTACTGTAATAACTGGGAATTAGAATAACATAACTCTTATACCGTCACTAAATGGGGAAAGTCTTTTGGATGGACTAAACACCAGCAAGAATAGTGGTCAGTCATTAGAGATGAGCGAACCTGGAGCATGCTCGAGTCCATCCGAACCCGATCTTTTGGCATTTGATTAGCAGTGGCTGCTGAAGTTGGAGAAAGCTCTAAGGTTGTCTGGAAAACATGGATACAGCCAATGACTATATCCATGTTTTCCACATAGCCTTAGGGCTTTATCCAACTTCAGCAGCCACCGCTAATCGAATGCCGAACGATCAGGTTCGGATGGACTCGAGCATGCTCCAGGTTCGCTCATCTCTATCAGTCATATGATATTGGCAGCTATGTTAACTATAGCAAAAACATGGAAACTACTCTCCACTCCTAATGTTAGTGAGACTCTAAGGGTCCCTTTACACACACAGATTATCTGACAGATATCTGGCCGATTTCTGCAGCCAAAGCCTGGAATATATTTTTAAAGAAGAGTAATCCCAGTCTTTTCTTTATGACGTCTTTATGACATGTCCTCTGTCTATAGTCTGTTCCTAAGGTACCAATATGTCTGCGCATACTCTTAGGGGTGGTGCCAGTTGAACAAAATTGTCATAGAAAAAGAAATATAAACTGCAGATTAGATTGCCATCATTTTTTAGGGTTTTATTTTTGCATTTCGTTTTAAACAGTTATCAACACGGGTAATATGGAGCTCAAAGCATGTTTTCAGTATACCATAATATTGCTGGACGTTTCGGTCAACATGACCTTTATCAACAAGATATACAAGTTCTATGTACAGAGAATAAACCGTGTTGTAACCTTAGTATGAGTGAGGATGGCAGCCAGAGAGGATGGCTGCCATCCTCACTGAAATTCAGGTTACAACACGGTTTATTCTCTGTACATAGAACTTGTATATCTTGTTGATAAAGGTCATGTTGACTGAAAGGTCCAGAAATATTATGGTATACTGAAAACATTCTTTGAGCACCATATTACTCGTGTTGATAACTGTTTAAAACTCTAAATGCAAAAATAAAAACTCAAGAAATTATGGCAATCTAAATGTGTGTAGCTGATATTTCTTTTTCTATAGTCTGTTCCTTGTTTTGGCTGCAAAAATCTGTCAGGTATCTGTGTGTAAAAGGACCCTTAGATTAGTCAATCAGCCTTATCAAATGGAATCTATTCATGCACGGAAAACTAAACGTTATCCCTCAGGTAAGTTTCACTGGGCACCATCGTCCGAATATCTCTCTTACTAATACCTAGTTCTCTTAGGTTGCTGTATACAGGGTTATTCTCTATGAATTGTTCAACACAATATAGCAAGACAGTTTCTCCACTTACTATTACATATGCTTAACAGCTTCTCGAAATGTAAATAAACTGCTTGGCCTGCTCCTGAAAATACCATTATATGATGTTTGAGGCTATATTACATTATCAGGCAACCAACTTATTTATTTTTTCTTGCTTAGTAATATTTCTTATCTATTTTTGTCAGGGTGAAACCTGAAATTTAACCTTAGCAAGCGTAACCATTAGAGATGAGCGAAGCGGGTTCGGGTTCGAGTCCATCCGAACCCGATCGTTCGCCATTTGATTAGCGGGGGCTGCTGAACTTGGATAAAGCTCTAAGGTTGTCTGGAAAACATGGATACAGCCAATGACTATATCCATGTTTTCCACAGAGCCTTAGGGCTTTATCCAACTTCAGCAGCCACCGCTAATCAAATGCTTAAAGTTTGGGTTTGGATGGACTCGAGCATGCTCGAGGTTCGCTCATCTCTAGTAACCATCTATTTACCATATTATTTTCCACAAGCTAAATAGTAGAGGAAAAAGAAAACAGGCAAGAGGCTGCGCCTCGTGTGATACTGTACAGTAAGGAAGAAGGAAGGTGAGGTAAGTAGGAGGCTCACCTTGTTGCCACTTGGGCTTAATGCATATCACCCCTGAAATGGGGTACCGATGTAGAGTCCGAATGGTTCTGGTGCTGAAGACTGCAAGCTAGTATGGAGTAGCACACCGGGATGCTCCCTATGTGGGGGCCCGTGTAAAATTGCAGGAAAGGAAAAATTGCCAAACTCATTGGAAACACCAGCGCTGTCTTCACACACTGTATCTGATGAAGAGAGCTTAGGCTCTGGAAACGCGTTATATTTGTGCTATCTGAAATAAACGCTTTTTATTGCTTTCACCTAAAACTTTGGTCCCATGACTTTGTGAAGACAGCGCTGGTGTTTCCAAGGAGTTTGGCAATTTTCCCTTTTTCCTTTCCTGCAATTTTCCACAAGCGAAGCATTGAGGGTTTTTTTGTTTTATTTTGCTAGTGTTTGAAAATGTTGTGGTGCAAAGCTATCATATTTTGCTTTAAAAATTATAAATGTGATAATTTAATAGTTTAGGCGATTATGCACACGGCGATACCAAATATGTTTATTTGTTTATTTATTTTTATTTATAAAATGGCAAAAGGGCAGTGATTTAAATTTTTATTAGGGGAGGGGATTTTTTATTAATGAAAAAATTTTTTTTACACAGTAATTAGAAGTCCCCTGGAGAATTTCTATGTACACAGCATTGATCTCTCATCGAAATCAATGCTGCGTATATATTATCGCATCCCGGGGGGGGGGGGCTCCGCCCACTAGACACCAGGGATGGGGGATAAATAGCAGTTTACATGCAGCTCTCAGCCATGACAGCTGCATCTTAACTCCTCATTAGCAGGCGTGGTGATCAAACCACGACTGCTAATTGCCGCGGTCCCGGGCTATTAAGAACACCCGTGATCACGGCAAGTCGCCGTGCAGCCCCGCTCTGAACTCCCCTATCAGACTGAGGACGTACAGTTACGTCCTTGGTCGTGAAGGGGTTAAACTTTACAGCCACACACACACCAGGGTAAAGGGCACAACATAGGGAACATGACAGACTCTCATCACAAACAAGGTGGCAAGACGTCACAAGACATGTATAAACAATTTATAAGGGCTCTTCCATACCTTTCCCATGTTAGAGATAGGCATGGACACCTTAATAATTTAGATATTGTTTTTGTGTCGCTGCCTTTTTTTTCCAGTTTTTTTTCAAAACTGCAATTGTATTAAAATCAGTAACAGTACTTACGCCAAATAATAGACAATGCAAATGAAATGTATTTGGCGACTGCATTTATTTATTTTATGTAACAATAAGATTATTCTTCTTTACTTAAAGTGTAACTGTCATATTTTTCTTTTTTTTTTTGCAGAAATCAGTAGTATAAGCTATTTTAAGAAACTCTATAATAGGTTTTATTAGGCAAAAAAGCCTCTTTCTGTACTCGGAAAGCAATCTACAAGCCTCCCCCCCCCCCCCCCCCGACACACACACACACACAAACACACACTTCTTATCTGTTCATTATCAGACAAAGCCATCTTCATTACAGAGAAGCCAGTGAAAACGGGTTCTGCTGTGTCCATTATATCCTATGGAGGGTGGAGGGGCCAAGGGAGATGAGTGAGCAGGAAGGAGAGACATGAAGGTCAGCTGTTTGTAGACTGTCTGGGCGCCTAAAACTCTGGATTCAGAGGTCAGAAAGGTCAGTGCTTATCTAGGAACTTGCTGAGAGAAGATTGCAGGGTGTTGTTCTGTGCAGGACTGCTCCATGCGCACTCACTTCTCTCAGCCCCTCCCCTCTCTATAGCCACATAATGGACACAGAAATCCTGCTTTTTCTGATGTGAGGGGGGACCTAGGAAAATAGCTTTTTCAGTACAGAAGGAAACTCTTTTGGTAAATATAACCTATTACAGAGTTTCTTAAAATTGCTTGTACTATTGATATTTATTGTTTTCAGAAAAATGACCCTGAAATGACAGTTATGCTTTAATTAAGATACTGGACCCTCCTGAAGAAGCCAACTCTGGAGTTTGAGGCCCCCCAGTCATTATACCTTCTGTACTCTCCAGGTTTCAGGTAATATTGACGCCCCTTGTAGCTGGGCTCTTCATAGAAAACCCAATGTCCATCCAAAACATTGCAAGAGTAAATGTCATTATAATGGAACTGCTCATTAACATGTTCACAATCCTCTGTGAACTCCATCATTTGTCCTCTGAAATCTTCCTTCTCATATAGCCTCATTCTAAATGGACCACGGTGCTTTAGAAGAAAGAAAAAGCAAATATAAACAATTATGGAAATTGTGTAAGCATAAGCAATCCTATAGTTTGTATGTTACTAGCAAAGCAAACTGCTCACTATACTCGTTTAACCTACTCTATAGTAGTATATAAGCTAGAAGCTGATGTGTATATGTTAGATTGCTTTAGTCTAACTCCACATAAGCTGTGGTGTAACATGAAATAGACTTTCTCATTTACTGACTTTTATCCCTCTTAGATACAACTTTTGAGAATAAAAATTTACCACCTCTGTATAAACAACGCTCTGCACAGGAGAAGCAGAAAGCAGGCCTCTAACAGTCATTCACCTCCTAAAGCAACTCTGAGTGGAATAAAAGAATGTTAAATACAGTATTATAGAAAGGGTGAAAAAAAAATCAAGATTTAGGAGAAGCTCTATAGAAATACTGGCCATGACACACACATTTCTGTTGGCTGCCACTTCTATTGTACTGTCCAACGCTTAGACAGATAAAAGAGATCTGCAAGCAAGAATGTGGTGCTTTCAGACTCCCTTATCAATGAAAGTTAAATTATACTAATACATTGATAGCCTTTTTCCCTTATGCAATAATGGCTACATGCCTGAATTAACAGTAAGTCACAAAACTGCATAATAATAATAATAATATTAATATTTTTATATAGTGCAAACAGATTCCGCAGCACTTTACAATTATGCCCCATTGTACATATTATAAACCAGAAGACACAATTATCAATGAGTAAATGGCATATGCCAGCCATCTTACCTCCAATGCAAATGGTCATCCAATATGCAAAACACAAGCCCTAGGTATTCATGTATACTTGTATATGCACTGATGATCAAAATTAGAGAACAATGTATGAACACTGGATTTTTTTCAGAAATAATGTAATCCACATTGATTATCATTTAAATATTTTTTTTGTAAGGGGTACACTATGTCGATTATGTCGAGCAGTTTTACAAAATAACCAAAGTATATCAACATAAAGCCTTTATTTTGTTAAAAAAAAAAAACACATGATGATCATAATTAGAGATGAGCAATGAATGTAGCACAGAGAAAGATCAGTAGGAAGTGTGCAGGCCATTGCTTTGAATGACTTCAGCATATCTGCGGCCACAGGACATTAATAATCTCTCACATTGCTCTGCTGTAATTTTGGCCCACTTTTCTTCCACTTTTCCTCCAGTCTCTTCCACAGTTCTGTGACTGTTGCTGGTGTATTACCCATAACTTTGTCACCAGGGATTTTCCAGGTTTTCTATTGGGTTCTATTGGGCCATTTCATTGTTTCAATGTTGTCAGTTTCAAGGAACTGCTTTACCCCTTCTGCTGCGTGACAGGGGGCATTGTTTTGCATGAAAATTACTGGTGAAGAATGCAAGAAAGAAACCACATGTTGTTGAAGAAGGTTCTGATACACGCTTGCATTCACTCTGCCATGCAGCTGGATGAGAGGTCCAACTCCTGCTGCAGAAAACATTCCCCAAACCATGACACTTCCTCCCCCACCTTTCACTGACTTCTTTACACACTTCGGGGGAAATTTTGAAACTTACGGCCAAGCCGTATGCAAGTGACAAGGCACAGATTTGCCCCTTCTCCCTGGCCTACACCTGCCATATCCCTTGCTTGCCCCGATGGGTGGCATAAACCATGATTCAAATCTTTACATTTGGTACGCCAGGTGCAGGGTCAGGTGGCCAGCCGGATTCAGTAAGAGGCATGCGCTTCTTAGTGAATTCGGACAGGGAAAAAGGGGCAGTATGCCACTCTTAATAAATGCTCCCCTTTGGGTTCAGTCTTTCCCCAACTTGTCGAACAACATAATGTTTCCCATCAGGCGCAAATAAATTAAACTTACTATAAATACTAAAATGAACTCTGGAGCACTTCTCCTCTGTCCACTTAACATGCTCCTTAGCAGAGATGAGGCTAGGCTTGTTATATGCCATGGAGAGGCTAAAGCATAGTGTAGGGTCCATCCCGGGCATCAGGCCACCTTATTGTGGTGGAATGGTTCACACTATTTGCAAATGGGGTTTGTCCGGCTGCTTTTAGGATTTTCATATCTGTATTGGGTGTCTTGCCATTGGCAGTTAGCTGTTGCATTTTTTGTGTTTTTGTTTGTCTGCAATTTCAGCCATAACAACATGGTCCTGTCTAGTGTGAATGGTGTTGTAGGAGAGCAAACCAAATTTGTCTTTTTGTCTGTGTTCCAAAGGGAGGTTTAGCCAGCAAAGTAGTCACTGCAGAGTGGACTTTCAGTCAAAATGTTCTTAAACGTTGAGACACTGTATGACAAGACAGATCTTTATCCTGTTCAGTGCTGAACTGACAGCTATTCCAGCTGTAGTGTTACTAGAGATGAGCAGGTTTGCAGCTGTAGAGATTACTAGAGATAAGCGAGTAGTACTCGATCGAGTAGGTATTCGATCGAATACTACGCTATTCGAAGTACTTGTTTTTAACCGAGCATCCATCCGAGCATCCTTTTTTTGGACCAATAACTATGCAGGAAGGGTGATAGAGGCCCTGGGAGCACGCTGGCATCGCGAGAACAGCATCTATATTCTTTGGCTGGCTTACTCATGTGACCTCCAAAGTCCAAAAACTTGGGACTATCTGCTTGTCATCAGATGCCATGTTGGACCTAGACAGGTAGAGAGGCTACTGCAGGAACAGGGAACTTTTAGCGGATTTTAGGCAGGAAAGACCACAAAGACCCTTGTTAGGGCTACTAGACAACACAGCACAGTATATTCCGTCCATATATGGAGAGAATCGTCTGGCTTCTTGTACAGCAGTTGCTTTATTCACACAGACAGGAAGCTGGTGTGTATTCTGAATGATCTGCACTGGGTTCAGTTGCTCCTACAGTCTAACTGTTGCAGGACAATCTCAGGGATAGTATTTTTGGAGTAGGTAGAGTGTGAATTTAGCTGATTGTAACAAGGCAAGATCCCACAAGCCCTTTCCAGGGGTACTACAATACACAACATACCGTATACATCTGCATATACAGTGAATAGGCAGACTACCTGTACAACATCTGTCTATATTCATACAAAAGGAAAAAAAAAGGCTACGTATCTGCCTGAGTTGTACGTCCACTTTTCTACCTATACTGTATACTCCAGTGTTGGCTTATCTGCTGTTAGCTAAAAATTATTGCAGTGCAGTCCATAACACTCTGCGAACAATAGAGATGAGCGAACTCCGAGCATGCTCGAGTCCATCCGAACCCGATCGTTCGGCATTTGAATAGCGGTGGCTGCGGAAGTTGGATAAAGCTCCAAGGTTGTCTGGAAAACATGGATACAGCCAATGACTATATCCAAGTTTTTCAGATAGCCTTAGGGCTTTATGCAACTTCAGCAGCCACCGCTCTGCGAACAATAAATAAATAAAGAAAAAAAATATGTATCTGTCAGTGTTATACGTCCACTTGTCTACCTATACTGTATACACCAGTATTTGCTTAGCTGCTGTTAGCTAAAGATTTTCACAGTGCAGTCCATAGCACTCTGCGAACAATAGAGATGAGCGAACTTCGAGCATGCTCGAGTCCATCCGAACCCAATCATTCGGCATCTGATTAAGTTGGATAAAGCCCTAAGGTTGTCTGGAAAACATGGATACAGACAATGACTATATCCATGCTTTTCACATAGCCTTAGGGCTTTATGCAACATAAACAAATGCCGAACGATCGGCATGACTATATCCATGCTTTTCACATAGCCCTAGGGCTTTATGCAACATAATCAAATGCCGAACGATTCGGATGGACTCGAGCATGCTCGAGGTTCGCTCATCTCTAGCGAACAATAAAAAAAAAAAAACAACAAAAAAAAAACGAATCTGCAAGCATTATACATCCTCTTTTCTACCTATACTGTATACGCCAGTGTTTGCTTAGCTGCTGTTAGCTAAAAATTGTTGCAGTGCAGTACATAGCTTTCTGCAAACAATAAAAAACAAAACCGCACTAAACATTGTTATACCATGAACACTACAGAACACGCAACGTGCAATACATAAAACTTCAGTCATATCTGTGATCATAGTGTGATATGTTGTGTGACAGGGCTGGGCTAAGCAGGGGAATTTACATGGGACAGATTACATGCAGAAATTTCAGTGGCTGTTCATTTTGATAAATGTCAGCTCTGTCAGTTGACAGGCGGCTGAGCGTTTCCGTGATAATGCCCCGGCTGCACTGAATACCCTCTTAGAGAGAACACTGGCGGCAGGGCAGGCCAGCACCTCCTAGGCACAGTTCCAGCCATGTGTCCCCCACCAGAAGGATCACTCTCCATCTCCTCCCGCTCCTCTTTGCTCTATCCGGGCTGAACCAATTCAATGGACCCAACTTGAGTGGTACCCTCAATAGTTTTAGATTATATAATGTTATTTTTGAGGTTCAGTCCATTTTTTTTAAACTTGTTAATTGTTTCTGTTTATGTCTTTTTCAGGTCTTTCGTGCTTTGACTCCCTTTAAAATTTTGCTTCCAGCCATGGTATTTAACTAGATCACAAAAGAGTCATTGCAGCTGCCTGTCTTGGTGGTCTCCTTAAATATGCATAATGCCACATATGTCAGCCATATGCGGAAGCTGAGCAGAAGGGCACATGGGTGTTTCCGAGCCAATACTCCATTAAAGGACAACTCCCATGGGACCCAAAAAAAAAAAAAAGAACACAGACACCATACTCACCATCCCTCCGGGGATGATTGCCACTCGATTCGCCTGCCGCCTGCCTCTCCGTCACCTCTGTCCGCGGTCCAGCGATGTCTCTCACTTCCGGGTCCATGGGAGAGAAAAGGCTGCCAGTGCGCTTGCGCACCAGCAGCCTTTTCATTGGCTGGAGCACATCACATGGCTTTCAGCAAGCTCAGCCAATCAGGGCCATGTGATGCACTCCAGCCAATGAAAAGGCTGCTGGTGGGCATGTGCACCAGCAGCCTTTTCTCTCCCATTCACTTTCTATGAAGACGCCGAGGAGGAAGAAGACCTGGACCGCCCTCCGGCTCTGACGTCGTTGTCACAAGATGGCGCCCGGGAGACGATCGTAATAGGAAATAAGTAATGTAGAATTTCTTTAACTTCCAGGGGGGGGGTTAGGCGGTAGTCCGAAAGTGGGGGAAGGGGGCCAGACCGGTTATTTGACCACATTACAAAGTTATATAACTTTGTAATGTGTATTAAATAAGCCAAAAAATTTATTTGTGGGAGTTGTCCTTTAACGCTTTCTGCTGCTCGCAAACCCTGTCCAATGTAAGCTTTCTACAGGCTAGCAGTGGCTACAGTTACATTTTAAAAGGGCGTGCACTTTTAACAGTAGCTCTGGCAGCCTAGAGAAAGCTTTATAAAAACACGGTTTAATACCAAGTTACAAAACGTGGGTCGGGCATGGTACGTGTGGGAGTTCGCAAAGCACCAATAACGCTAACAGGTCTGCTGCATAGCGTGCAGCACCTAAAAGACGATGTGCTTGAGTTCATTGTTTTCCAACTTTCTAATTATTTCTGATTGCCTTTTTCAGGTCATTCCTGCTTGGACAGAATTTGAAATTTAGCATTTTGCCATCCCTGGGATTTCAGAAGACAAGGAGGAGGACAAGAGGTTCTCCAAGCTGTCTGTAACGGTTGCAGAAATTCTGACAGAACCATGGCCAGCAATCTTGGGTGGGGGTAACAGGTAGCCCATCCCTGGGTGACATTCAGTCCCCACCTCCAAAACGTTCACCAAGTGTGTCTTCAGGGAGATGTAGCATCCCTGACCACAAGTGCTTATCAAAATTATGGTGGTAAAGTGGACCTTGTGCTAACCGCATAACTCAGGGCTGACCTGATGTTACAGCACTTGGCTAGAGATGGAATAACGAGGTGCTGCAGCTGCCATCAGGTCGCGAAAGAATTCAGTCTCCACTGTTTAATGACAACATGATTTAAAGGGGTGCATGAAAATGTTTCTTTTGCCTGAAATTTAGCTTTCTGTCCATGCTAATGTAGAGGAAAGATGGTTTCCTGGTGTTTTTTCAACTTTGCATAGAGGTTATATTGTGTTTGGAGTGTATAGTTGATAGGCTGTGATAGTGGCGTAATGATGCGACTTTGGCATGTTATATAGAGGTGTTGGCATCATTTCCTGAGGCGTCATTGTGGACTTGGTGACCTCCAAGTGGTCAAATTTTGATTTCCAAGTGTCGAGCATTTTTCTCCCATAGACTTTAATAGGCTTCGATATTAGATCGAATAGTCAAGTATCGGGGGTTGACTCGACTCAATATTCAAAAATTCTAATATTTCACTACTCACTCATCTCTAATGATTACCCATGGAGATTTTGTGCATTATCTTGTTCTCTCTTGCATTTGTCTTTTGTGGGTGACTGGGTCTTTTGTGGGTGTCGCCTATCAGAGGAAAAGACCCTAGGGGCCCGCCAAGGAGAAGAACCAGTGAGAAACAACATGTTAGTCAGTGTTAGTGCAGGTTCTGAAGCTGGGGGCCCACCGGAGAATGCTCCAGTCCTTTGGCGGGCCAGTCTGACACTGAGTTTATGATGTTGTAAAGATGCAATTTTCTAGAAATCACAGACTTGGAATTACCAAGTTCTCTTGATATGGCTGATAGGGTCACCCCTTTGGCCTTGCTCTTGGATCACAGCACCTATGCAATGCTGAAGAGCGGACCGAGGTCCTGCTATGCCCCGGTATGTACAGTATATACAAGCTCTGCTGGATGGGGTAGATGATGAGGGGAATAGTGGTCTCTATTCTCTCCTTCCATAGAGCACAGATGGTCCATTTATTCTTCCCAGAACACAACACTGCTATTAGGCAGCAGGGTCAATTTCTGTGATTCTGTTGGCTCTGAGGGACCATGTGATGAAGGTCCGGAAGAGCACTGTCAATGCCTAAAAAGGAACATGTGACACTGAGTGTAACAAACCAATAGGAATTCAAACGCTCAGATATTGAAATTAGCCCTGAGTAAGGGAAACAATTAGAAAAGACTCTCCCACTGTCAAGACTGCCCAGTGCCATGACACGTTCTTTGATGTATTGACACAAAATTGAGGACATGTTTTGTGACAACACAAATGGAAATTTTTAGAACTACAGAACTTCCTGTGCAGCTTGAGAGTGGGTCAAAGTCAGGGAAAATGATCAGACCGGAACTAGAAGCATGTGGGTGGTATTAGGGATGGTCCGAACCTGCCATAGGCTGTATCCCAGTTTTCCAGGCATTACTCCCGCTGGATGCGCCTGCTCCATGGAGCAGGCAGACAGCGGGAATCTGCTGCCGAGCGTTCGGGTTCATACGAACCCGAACCTCGGCAGGTTCGGTGGTATGTATAACTTTGGGAAAGGGACAGAAAGAAAGAAAAAAGTTTTAAACTGGACAACCCCTTTAAAATGTTCTCTAATTATGATCACTGTTCTTTTTCTGATTTAAGTTTTTATTTTGTGCTTTAGAATGGCTACAATTTATGAAATAAGCTTAAAATACTGCTATTTTCCTCATGTTAAAATGTATTTACATAGGGCTACACAATGACCTTGTCATTTAGGAAATTGTGTGTTGTATTCTAATTTTGATCACCACTGTTGCCAATGTTGCTTGCTTTTGTGTGATAACACAGAAGCATAGGCGTTAACTTAATAAAAAATATGTATAATTTAGATACTCATTTGAGGAGTCAGATGACAAGACCTAATGGAATCATTGAATCCCATCCATTGTTGGAAATCAGGGTATTGTCCCCTTCTTAGATAATATTGGCTCCCCCTGTAGTTTGGGTGCTCATATAGTATCCAGTTTCCACTATCTACTCGAATGGAGTTGCAGCGGTTAAAATGGGAGGTCATATCAGGACAGTCAGAGCTGCATTCATACGAGCGGCCCTGGAAGTTCTTGTCCTCATAGAAGATAATCTATAAATGAAGATTATTTAACAGTTCAAAAAACACTATAATACCTACAATAGGACCCCTATATACTTATTTGTCCATAAGCACAACTCCAAAGTTAATACCTAACAAAAAACAACAATGCTGGACAATAATTCCAAATATAACCAAAGTATCTCTTTATTAATTACATATCAAGAATAAGAACAGTTTAATCTAAAATTACATTACATACATTGGAGGGATGATGGGCAGACAAAAAAAAAAAAAAAATTACATATACAAAAATGCATACGTATCCATATGTGTATACATGGCTACATACATACGTGGTGGGAAAAAATATAAAATGGAATGAAATGAACACAGAAAAGAGGACTGCAGGCTACAAGAAATAACACAGTACTACTCAATATATACTCAAAATAGAGCTATTGCAAAACACCACCACTCACCCAACGCTGTGTTTCGCCAACAAGCTTTATCAAGGGTCCACGTAGAGACCAGTTGTACTTTTGGTGGCACACTTTTTAAAATCATAAAATGCACTGAGGAAAATTGTGTGACATTAAAAATAATTGTAATAATAATAATAATAATAATAATAATAATAATAATAATAATACAATTTATGGTGGTTTACTTTAATTCAGTTCACCAGGCTATGTTTACGCAACATTTTCTGAGGCGAAAATACAGCCGTAAATAAAGAGCAAAGTTATTATTTGAGGCAGTAATTATTAAAATACAGCTGTGTTTTTGTCTCAAAAAACATTGTGTGAACATAGCCTTATTCTGAAGGACAGTATAACAATTAAACATGATTTATATAGTCTTTGTGATACTCATTTTAGAAATTTAGAATACAAAAATATATATATATATTTACTTATACTTTTGTTCTCCTATAGAGCCCTGACAAAATATGCACTTGTTAATAACTCTCTAGATGCGTTGGTTACTATTGACTACAGCCTCTAGTGGATTAAATGTCCAGCATTGGGCTCTGTTCTTTTTTTGGCCTTTTTTCCTGCCAGTTTTTTGGAGGGTCATCATTTTGGCACCAAAATGCTGCCATTTTATACAAATTATGGTAATCATGGTCAATATTAGCATCAGCAAATATTAGATTTTTTATGGAAAAAGCCTGTGGTGTGAATTTTACCATTTTCTGCTGTAGGGCCATGTTGTAAAATAACATCTGTTATTTGAGACTCAAAATAACAGTCATTATTTTTAATCTTCATGATTTCCACTGAAGTCTATGGAAACAACGGACATTAGTTCATACAATGCATAGAATAATGGTCATTGTTCGCAGTTGACATCAAATAAATTTTTGGAACATTTATTGGCGATCATTATTTAGCAAACAGCGGCCATTATTTTTTGTTCACACATCTTTTTTAGCTGTCTTTTCATCGTCTTTTTAACAAAATTCCCCACCCGAAAGGGTATTGAAAACAGAAATTATTTATCCTAAATTTAAATAATGTACCATTGCAATAATGGCCACCAAAGTATGTTAAACAACGGTTGTTATTTGATACTTAAAAAAAACAGGCGTTATTTTGAGTATCAGATAACATCTGTTGAAAACTATTGTGTGAACACAGATGTGGTTAGACAGATGTTTATCATAGCGACCTGATGAAAACCCCCAAGTCTATAATCTCTCTATACTTATTAGGCTATATACAGTAAGAAGCTTTATGCTTACAGGCATTACTCACTGCAATATGGCTTGAGGCAGCATATTTCACATTGCAAATTCGCAGCAAAATCCGCAGCAAATCCCTTGTCTGTCAATTTCAATTAGAATACATACTTGCAGGGCGATTGACATCCCACTGTGAGTATGTAAGTGACCACCTCCTTATCCCCTGGCTGGAGCATACATTACCATGTCTGCGCTGCGGCTAGCTTCAGGGGTCAGCACACTGATTGGCTGAATGGGATGTCCAGACGCCGGAAGACCCTGAAACAAGCCTAAGTGTGGAGCAAGTAATGTATGCTCTGGCTGGCGGGGGGTTAAGGGGGCTGTCACTTACATACACACAGTGGGATGTCAATCCCACTGTGAGTAAGTCTTCTCATTGAAAATGACAGGCAAGGGATGGGCAGCGGATTACGATGCGAATATGCAGCGTGAAATCCTCTGCCCATCCGTTACGTGTGAAACTGGTCTGAGTGCATTATACAGTGAAAGGCTATGTTCACACAATGTCAAAAAAATTGAAAAGGCGCACGATTTTCATATTTAATATAACGTCCGTTTTTGCCGAGATTTAACTCAATGCAATGGCAATGCATTGAAGTCAATGGGAAGACGGACGTCCAATGCGCACAACGCATTGAATAACGGACATTTTCGCCGCGGGCGTCAAAATAATGAACATTATCATTATTTTCGGATGTCTTTTGGAAACAGCGGACGTTTTTTATTAGTAGTTCACACACAGTTTTTAATTTTCTCCATTCTTTCTCCGTTTTTACTATTAAATTCAATGGACTGTTCAATTAAGACACATCCAAAGGCCAATTAGTAACCCAAACTACAATAATGTACCAGCAGCCGTCATTGCAAGGGGAGGCTAGGCAGCTAAATAACATAAAAGAACCAGCATTACATAAAACAATAACAAGAAAACAAATATAATATAAATCACAATACCTTTCCCATTTTTGTGGATGGTTTGAATTAAGAGCTAGATGCTTCCTACCGAAGTGTCATCTGTTCTTATATACACCTTTCACTGCTGATGCCTGCATACATCAAATTTTATGTCAACAGTTTTTGTGTTTAGTAAGGTAAATATATAGCCCTTTCATTTATTGTTCTGTGATTACAAGAGAGCATTGTCTATGTCTGCTTACTAAGAGTTTCATATTCAAAGGTATACAACTAATAAAATAAAAAGCAACAACTGTATGTGTTCTCTGTAACGTGTAAATCTCTGCTGGAATTGCCAGTTATCATCTTACTTTTATGAAGCTTTATTTTATACCATATATTTTATCTTCTTTTTAGGTGCAAGTTTTTAGTTATTATTTATCAAGCCTCACTATACTGCTAATAGTTGTGGTTCTTCCACTGTCAGCAGAATTTACAAACGGTGTCATATTTTTATTTATTTATTTTCAGATTTTAATATGTGTTCCTTATTAACAGGAATGGTATACTATACCTAGCATGGCAAGTTTTGCTAGCCCATTGGATAAACGTGGGGTTCTAAGCAGGTATTCCTACTTGCTTACCTGTGTAGTAGTGGCCAGGGCAAGTTTCGATCTAAGCGTAGCTTCACACGTGATGGAATCACAGCAGAGTTCACTCTGAAACTCTGAAATCTGTTGTGATTTCCATACTGTCAGTTTGAAAAGGATTATATAGGATTAATGAAAATTCTGCTGCAATTATGTAAATGCCACTCTCCCCCCCCCCCCCCTCAACCCGCAGTGGCCTGGTGAATACATTACCTGTCCACACTCTGGCTTGCTTCTGGGGCACCCGGCATCTCCTGACACCCCGATGATCCACCCAACGCGGGTTAAGGGGGGGCAACGTTTAAGTACTCACAGCGGAATAAAAATTCTGCTGCGAGTATGTAATCCTATTTAAACTGACTGTAAGGGAATCACAGCGGATTTCACTGCAAACTCACAGCATGAAATCTGCTGCGATTCCATTGCTTGTGAACCCACCCTAAGAGTAAAAACATCTGGAGGCCAGGCTGCTAAATGATGTCCGTTATTTTAGCCTCAAAATAACGGACGTCATTTTGAACAGAGCTGAAAAAACGTGTGAACATAGCCTATTGAAGTGGTAAAAGGGTTCATACCCACATCCGTAGTGTAGAGCAGTAAAGGGGAATTAAACTTTCCTGACATTTTAAGGATAGAGAAGTGATTAATATCTTTTTTCATTTAATTGCCTTATTTTGTTGCCATACTTCCCCACAAAGCAGTCTCCTTCCAGTATTGTTGCAGTTCAGTGAAAAGTTGCAGTGGTGCAACAGTACTAAAATTAAACAGCAAAGTGTGTCTTCTTGTCAAGATAGTTGGTAGAGCTTCAAATGTCCTGCAATTCTAGACCTGCAAGTGTGTGTGTGTGTGTGTGTGTGTGTGTGTGTGTGAGAGAGAGAGAGCTGTTTCATGTCTGTGTTCATTGGTTGTCAAGGGTAATGATCAATAAAATGTTTCCTTTCCTAGGATCTCTGATAATATGTGAATTAAAGCAAAAGAAGAGGGTAGTAAGGAGTAACATAATAGCAGGTGTTAACTCTGTGGTCACAAGAATCTCTTGTAGAAGGTAACACCTTAAATGACTCACCCTGACATTGTAGGACAGATAACAACAAGGGCCACTCAAGCATGTAAATATATTCCCTGGGTCACCACAATTGCATTCATAAATTTATATACTTGTTTTTTTTTTTTTGTTTTTTTTTACTACTTTGCCACAGTTTGAAACTGTTGCCACATTTTAAGATCCAAAGTTTTCTTATTTGTGGGGTTCTGGCAAAAAACTGTTCACTTTTATCAATAACCTTTTTTAACCTTTTTGTATATGCCTTTTTTTTGCAAATTGACATAATTCAGCAATTCTAGTCCAGTGTTGCAATTTTATTGTTTCAGTGTTTAATAAATGTATAACTGTATAAATAATGGTATTTCTTGGGTTGTTATGAAAGTGGCTCTATACTTTGTACTATAGTTCTATACTTTGTACTTTAGTTCTATACTTTGTACTATAGTTTTATACTTTGCACTAGTTCCACTATTGCATCTTTATTAGCAATATTCTGATCGCTGATATAATACACTGCACTACTACTACTCTAGTGCAGTGAATTGTACACGGCTGTATAGAAGCATATACATGGCAGGCCTTGGGGCTTTTAAAACGCATGTGGCTGCCATGGGAACTCGGTGATCATGTCACTAGACTGACCACAAAGTATCTGACACCCGTCGATGCATTACTTGTCAATGTCATGATTTTACAACAATATGTAAACTGCCAGGATTGGTGATTCCAATACAGGAGCCCAGTGTCACCTAATTCCGACCACACTGTAAAAGGTAAATAAGTGTATTTGTGGTCAATAAGGGGCTAGACAGGACCTCTGTGGATTAGTGTTAGTCAATGTTTGTGTTTTTTCAAATAGGAAAAAAGATTTTTATTTAAATTATACAGTTTTAGGCTATGTTCACACTACGTATAAGTACGTACCTGTGAACACTGCCTATTGACCTATGGGATCCCAACTGACAGGGTTTCCTAGCCGCAATTCATTGAATTGCAGCCGCAGAAAACTGACATGTCAGTTATTTGCGGGTCCGCACGGGATCCCGGCCGGAGCGTATACGATGTGTATACGCTCCATCTGGGATCCCGTGCGGACCCGCAAATAACTGACATGTCAGTTTTCTGCGGCTGCAATTCAATGAATTGCGGCTAGGAAACCCTGTCAGTTCACACAATGAAGCGAGCGGCTTCGGCCGCTTGCTTCATTGTATGCTGTGGGAGGTTCTGATGCGGGTGCGCGCTGATGCGCCCGCATTAGAACCCTGTGGCCAGAAAGATCATCCAGCCGGTACTTAAGTGTCACGGAATGGCCGGTCTCACACGTTGTGTGAACATAGCCTTAAGAGGAAAAGGAGTCTCAGTGTGTGACTTGGGCAGGCAGTCTAAGGCAAGCAGCCATTGTATCCGAAGGGTATGTTCACATAGTAAAACAGCCCTGCCTGCTTCAATGTGTCAATGCAATGCCTGATTTATGACTGATGTGACTGTGGATTTATAACTGATATCACCACCATCTGTGTATGGGGCGAAATCCACAGTGAATCTGCAACAAACTCTGTATGTTATGTGTTTTTGTCAAAGATTTGCATGAAAAAGTTTAGACATGTGGAATCACTGTGATGGGTTGTATTCCACATGCCTAGGACCAAATGAGTCTGTAAATATAGCCGTGGCTAGAAATAAAATAATAAAACACATAAACTAATAAAATATTGACACACATAAATACACATAAACTAATGATATAATAATAAAATATAGACAGCAAGAGATTTAATGGTAGGGTTTTACTTGAATAAAAGAACCAATTTTGGGACTCATAGCACCCCAATCACTGTGTCTTCTGTACTCTCCAGGTCTCAAGTAATACTGACGACCCTGGTAATTTGGCTCCTCATAAAAGATCCAGTAGCCTTCAAAAAGTTTGCATGAGAATATGTCATTGGAATGAAACATATCAAATACATTAGAACAATCCTTATCAAACTCCATCATCTGACCCCCAAAGTCTTCTCTTTCATAGATTCTTATTCTAAATGATCCATGATGCTAGAGAGAAAAAACAAAATTACAATTACAATAAAAAATACTTTTAAAAATCCCAGAGAGTATGCTTGAAATATGGAAACAGCAATATAAAATGTAATGCATGTAATATACCCGTAGCTATGAAATATTTGCATTGACACTGGCAATATAATGCTGTGAGATTATACTAAAAAAAAAAAAAAAAAAAATGTCCACCTGACTCAGACTATTTTCCTGCAAAGTTGTCACAGACTTAGGCTAGGTTTACAATACGTTTTTTGCAATCCATTGTTTAGTAAGACTAGGTTCACATTACGTTTTTGCAATCTGCTTTTTTTCATCTGTGTTTGCAAAAAAACGGATGAAAAAAACGGATGCATTTGTGTGCATCTCTTTTGATCCGTTTTTCCGTTGACTTCCATTATAAAAGGATGGATCAAAACGGATCAGTTTTTACTTTTACGTACGTTAAAAAATGGATGCATTTTGATTCGTTTTTTTTTTGCAATGGAAGTCAATGGAAAAACCGATCAAAACGGATGCACACAAATGCATCCGTTTTTCCATCCTTTTTTTGCAAAAACGGATGAAAAAAGCGGATTGCAAAAACGTAGTGTGAACCCAGTCTTAATAAACATTACGGCTAGCATTTGGCAAACAAAAAACCCATGTGTCAATAATGGCATTTTTATTGGCATTTTCTTTTTTATGCCATGTGTGAATCCTGCATGAATAGGTTCACATGGCAAATTCCTCCAGAGAATGATCCTGACAAATGATCTAAAGAAAATGATATAGCTTCCCTAAATGTTATCTGTGTGTCTTAGCCTTGTATTTATTTTTCAATATGTCAACATTACCTGGGGAATTAACTGGCATGATCTAATAGAGTTATTGAGCCCCATCCACTGTTGAAATTCTGGATAGTCTCCCTGCCTAAGGTAAAACTGTTTCCCTCTAAAGTTGGGTTGTTCATAGAGCATCCAATTTCCACAGCCAATCCGAACTGATCTGCATTGGTTGAAATAGGTGGACAGATCACGGGAATCACATCTGACTTCAAAGGGTTGACCTTGAAAGTCCCTTTCTTTATAAAAGATGATCTGTAATGAAAATATGTTGGTCAGACAATAAACATCTTTATAGATTAACATAGTGCCATTTTGTTCAGTAGTGCTTCCCTTTAAAACTTAAAACGTCTTATCAAGCATCTAATTTCTGATAATAGATAATACTGGTATGTAGACAATAGAAATAGGATCCAAAGCTACATTTTATACTGGACATGGATAAAACATGAGAGGAAGTCAAGATAGTCATGTAATAAAAAGTCATCACATGGTTTCCTGCAGACCTTTCATCAGGAAAACGGATGTAACTAAAATAGATTTATGACTGGATAGGGCTACACACCATGATTTATACATTTTTTTTTCTTCAATAGCCCCCCCCCCCAACAAGATGTGTTTTTTTTGTAAATACATAAATACAATTCAATTTCCCCATCATGGCAAGAGCCCACAGTTAGGCAGCCCATAGACTCTTTATCACTGCCTCACAGCATGCGTACCTTCATCTTTGATTGACAGCCACTAGATAAAGAGAACATGGGCTGAATGTACCAGGGCTCTCATCATGCTGAATATTGGCCATGGGAACTTTGAGGCTCATTTATATTTTTACTAAATAACATATCTTGGAAATGTACTGTCTCACTACAGGTGTTTCTTCTTGTCTTAACACACCCAGATAAAACTAGTTCGTTCAGGTGTCACACTGTGATTTTTAGCTGCATTCTCAGTTGCAGCCACTAGGTGTCTCACTCCACCTGTTCACAGCTGCAGTATGTGAAAAAGGTTATCCTATGTGTATTTATATTGTTTTATCGACCAGATTTTCTGTACACTTGTACCACCATATAAAAGGTAAGGATTTCCTGCCTTAGTCTCAGATTAGTTTAGTTCAGGGTGAGCTAACTAGCTAAGATGCAGTGCTAAACCAAGAGGTTGGGTAGCTGTGACCACAGGAGAAACCCCCTTGCCTGCACCATAGATCCTTCAGTCAGGACAGTCACCCCCTAAGGAAAAAGCAGAGGAACTGATCCCCAGTAAAGCAAAAACTGACTAAGACTGCGTACTTTACTGACAGACACTCATCCACTTAGGGTTAGGCTTCAGTGGGAGCTACACCTAGAGAAAAAAGACTTAGGACGTGTGCTACCATTCACAGTGGTCACCGATTCTGGGAGGTAGAAGGTGGTCAGATAAGGTAACTGGGACTAAATGTGAGAATGTCACTATTCAAGTATCTTTTTTAACCCCTTAGTGACCGCCATGCTGCCTTTTCACGGCGGCCACTAATGGGCTTTATTCCGATGCGTACGCCTTTTAACGGCGGGCGCATCAGAATAAATCACTGCCCGGCGGCGGCAGCAGGACAGGTGATCAGCGGTCAGTGTGACAGCTGACACCCTCATGTAACTGCCCGGAGCAAAGGATTCTCCGCTCCGGGCAGTTTAACCCTTTAAATGCCGCTGTCAAAGCATGACAGCGGCATCTAACGGGTTCCGGTGTGTACCGGACGACGACGCAGGTCCATTTACGCGATCGGAGGTCCCGTGTCGTCGTCCGGTCCCTCCGACGTCTCCATGGTAACTCCGGGGGCCTACTGTACGCTAGTGTAAAAAAGTAAAAAAAAGTGCACCAAACACAATCCACCCAGCCCCCCCCCCCCCTCCCCCATAATAAAAATGCATTACATTCCCCATACACTATAAAACATTACATAAAAGTGATCAAAAACACAAATCCTATACATATTTGGTATCGCTACGTCCCCAATCTATAAAACGATATTAATAATTATATCGCACGACACACGCTGTAAAAAAATAAATAAAAAAACAGTACCAGAATAGCAGTATTTTATCAATCTGCTTTAGAAAATACGTCATAAAAGAGATCAAAAAGTCATATACATATAAAATTTGATATCAATAGAAACTACAGATCTTCCCGCAAAAAATAAGCCCAAAACCAGCTCTGTCGCACAAAAGATGAGAACGCTATGGATCTTGCAATGTGGCGACAGTTTTTGTGGGTTTTTGCTAGGAAGATAGTTTCTATTGCGCCAAAGTGGTAAAAGTTAAAAAAACCTATACAAATGTGGTATCGCTGTAACCGTAGTGACCCAGAGAATACATGTATTATGTTATTAGTGACCGCCGCTATGGATTTTTACAGCGATCACTAATGGGCTCTATTCTGCTGCCATCAGCTCTTTATGGCGATGGCGCAGAATAGTGCAGCAGCGCCAGTAATGCCCGCAGCCTCCTCCTCTCAGCTACCGGAGGTCGCTGAGAAGTTGGGGAAGAGTGTGGGCTCAGTCCCCGCACCGACGATCAACGTTATTACCAGTATAACATATTACCAGCAGCCACTAGTAACGGGCACTGCATGCTTTCATCTCCTCTCACCGTTAATCCACAGTGAGAGGAGATGAATGCCCCCCCCCCTGTCCCCCCGGAATAACCTTAGTGTTCACAGTGAGTAATTCCTTAGGGTACAAACATGCTTGCCGTATCCGCAGCGAGTTTCTCACTACGTATTCACAGCGAGACTCGCTGAGGATCCCGGCCCTGTGTACTCAATGGCAGACAAAGTCGCAGCAGGGATGTACATCTCTGCTGCGAGTTTGTCCAAAGGCCGACCCGTTAACCCCCCGGCCGCCGGAGACTATACATCATCTGGTCCCGACTATACATCACCTGGTCCTTCGCTGATTCCAGGCACGTCCCGCTCAGCCAATCAGTGCGCTGCCCCACCGCAGCACTGATTGGCTGAACGGGCAGTGAAGACGCCGGGAGCCCCGTAGGCGGGATCAGGTGACGTATAGTCTCCGGCGGCCGGGGAGTTAACGGGGCAAGCTGCGGACAAACTCGCAGCAGGGATGTACATCCCTGCTGCTAGTTTGTCTGCCATTGAGTACACATGGCTGGGATCCTCAGCGAGTCTCACTGCGAATGCGCAGCCAGAAACTCGCTGCGGATACGACAAGTGTGTTTGTACCCTTAAAAAAAGATCAAACTCTCATTCTCTCCACCACCAGAGGTGGCGGAGAGCATGGGGCAATGATCAGGGACTAGCCGATGTGGTCCTGGCACAAGTGATCAGCGGTATATACTATATACCACTGATCACTTGTTCCAAATGCTTCCGGCACTTTTTGTCCAGTCACCAAAAATCATTGGTAACAGGATAAAAAGTCAAGTGCCCCGGATTACCTGTAACCACCTCGCATTACCTGTAACCACCCCAGATTACCTATAACCACCCCAGATTACCTGTAACCACTCCGCATTACCTGTAACCACTCCGCATTACCTGTAACCACCCCAGATTACCTGTAACCACCCCACATTACTTGTAACCACCCCAGATTACCTGTAACCACTCCGCATTACCTGTAACCACCCCAGATTACCTGTAACCACCCCAGATTACCTTTAACCACCCCAGATTATTCATAACCTCTCCAGTTTACCTGTAACTGCTCAGATTACCCGTAACCACCCCAGATAGCCAGTAAACACACCCAGATTGCCTGTAACCACCCCAGATTGCCACAGGCTACCCATAACTACTACAGATTACCACAGATTGCCTGTAACCACCCCAGATTGCCCGTTACCACCCCAGATTGCCCATACCCACCCCAGAATGCCTGTCACTCCTCCCCCAGATTGCCCATGACCACCCCAGTTTGCCTGTGACCCCCCCCCCCAGATTGCCCGTCACCACCCCAGATAGCCGGTAAACACCCCTAGATTGTCCGTTACCACCCCATATAGCCAGTAAACACCCCCAGATTGTCCGTTACCACCCCATATAGCCAGTAAACACCCCCAGGTAGCCGGTAAACACCCCCAGATAGCCAGTTAACACCCCCAGATAGCCAGTAAACACCCCCAGATAGCCAGTAAACACCCCTATATAGCCAGTAAACACCCCCAGATTGCCCATAAACACCCCAGATTGCCACAGACTGCTCGTACCACCTCAGATTGCCCATAAACACCCCAGATTGCCACAGACTGCTCGTACCACCCCAGATTGCCCATAAACACCCCAGATAGCAAGTAAACACTCCCAGGTTGCCCGTCACTACCCCAGATTACCTGTAATCTCATTTAAAAAAAAATATTTTAGCACCTGCGCTATTCTAATAACCAATACTAGCTGTGGTTTTGCACCAGCAAAATGACGCTCCTTCCCTTCTGAGCCCTGCTGCGTGCCCATACAGTGGTTTATGCCCACATATGGGGTACCGTTGTACTCAGGAGAACATGCTTTACAATTTTGCAGTGCATTTTCTCTCCTGTTATTGAAAAAAAAAATCATTTTTTTCATTTTTACTTTCTAATTTTGAATCCTTTCCTCTAATACCTGTGGGGTCAAAATGCTCACTGCACCCCAAGATGACTTCTTTGAGGGGTGCCCTTTCCAAAATGGGGTGACTTTTGGGGGGTTTCTCTTCTGCGGACACTACAGGGGCTCTGCAAACGCACCTGGCGCTCAGAAACTTCTTCAGAAAAATCTGTACTGCAAATGCTAAATGGCGCTCCTTCCTTTCTGAGCCCCGCTGTGTGCCCATACAGTGGTTTATGCCCACATAGGGGGTACCGTTGTACTCGGAAGAACCTGTGTTACAGATTTTGGGGTGCCTTTTCTCTCCTGTTCCTTGTGAAATTGAGAAATTTCAAACTAAACATACATATTATTGGAAAAATTCTAGTTTTTCATTTTTACTGTCTAATTTTAAATACTTTCCTCTAATACCTGTGGGGTCAAAATGCTCACCACACCCCAAGATGTATTCTTTGAGGGGTTATCTTTCCAAAATGGGCTAACTTTTGGGGGTTTTTCACTTTCCTGGCACTACAGGGGCTCTGCAAACGCACCTGGCGCCTGAAAACTTGTACAGCAAAATCTGCACTGAAAATGCTAATTGGCGCTCCTTCCCTTCTGAGCCCCGCTGTGTGCCCATACAGTGGTTTACGCCCCCATATAGGGTACCAATGTACTCAGGAGAACCTGCGTTACAATTTTTGGGGTGCTTTTTCTCTCCTGTTGCTTGTGAAAATGAGATACTTTAATCTGAACGAACATATTATTTGAAAATTTCTATTTTCCATTTTTTTCCTACCTAATTGTGAATACTTTCCTCCAGCCCCTGTAGGGTTAAAATGCTCATTATACCCCTAGATTAATTCTTTAAGGTGTCTAGTTTCCAAAATGGGGTCAATTATGGGGGTTTCAAGTATATAAGCCTCCTAAACACACTTCAAAAAAGAACTGGTCCCTAAAAAAATTAGTTTTGGAAATTTCATGAAAAATTGGTAATTTGCTGATACATTTCTAAGCCCCGTAACACAGAAGAAAAGTTAAATATGTTTACGAAATTATGCCAGAATAAAGAGGACATATTGGTAATGTGACCTAGTAACTAATTTACGTGATACAACTTTCTTTTCTTAGAAGCAGAGAATTTCAAAATTTGTAAAGTGCACATTTTTCAAATTTTTCATGATATTTTTATGTTTTTCACAAAAAACACAAAAGATAGTGACCAAATTTTACCACTAATATAAAGTACCATATGTTACAAAAAGACAATCTCAGAATCGCTAGCATATGTTAAAGCATCACTGAGCTATAAGCGCATAAAATGAGACAGGTCAGATTTTCAAAAATGAGCCTGGTCATTAAGGCTCAAATAGGCTTGGTCCCTAAGGGGTTAACACACATGCCAGCAGAGTACTGTAGTAATCAGGCAAGGGCTCCTCTTCACTTGTTCCTATTTTTTTGAATAGCAAGTATTTTCAATAAAGCTAAGCACTGTTGGACGCCAAGTTAGGACATGGCACCTGCACTCCCGTCTGCACCTCACAATTGTTCTACTAAAGTTTAAAATTGCTCTATTCTGATCCTTATAACTCTTTTAGATTCGGTCTATGGGGCTATTTGAGGCATGGCTTTTTTGTGCAATGGTCTATACTTTATATGTGTATCTTGTATATGAGGCTCTCTGATCACTTTTTATTCAAACTGCATAGCAAATATGTTTTTTGTTTTGTTCATTTTTTATTTATAAAAGAGATAAATTGAGGAATTTAACCTTTTATTATCTGATGGGATTTTTATTAATGAAAAAACTTTTATTTATTTTTTTTAACACTAATTTTTCCCCTAGGAGACTCCTATGAACAATATACTCATTGCTCATAGAGTTCAATACAGTATATATGTACTGCATTGATTTATGTAATTGGCCCTTGACTACTAGGGTATGCTAAAGGCGAGCAGGGAACAGCGTCATTACGTTGCTGAGGCCCAAGCCAGTAACTATGACAGATCAGCTTCTATGGTCACATCGCAATAAGCACATCTGGCCTCTAGACCACCACAGAGGGTTATTTAATGGTATTTTTAATGCTGCTTTTAGTTTTGACAGTGACACCTAAATGGTAATTAGCTGGCACGGCCTATCCTGCTGATAGCAACCATGAGCAGGACATTACAGAGTGGGCTCAATACAACATTGCAACAATACATTATCACGGATGTCAAATTCCAGTGAAGACAGCTGTGTAAACTACATAGAGGAGCAGGAACAATTCTCCATGTATTACTGAACACCTGCATGTTTTCCTTGTGTTTGACTGGGTTTCCTTCAGTTACCACACTTTTCTTTTAGATAGTTAAACCATTAAATGGAATCTGTCAGCTGTAATTCCTGTTCCAAACTGCTGACACTGTTAGATAGCTGTTAGGTCAATGAGACACATAGTACCTTTTGTATATCTGTCTGTGTTAAAAATGCTTTTATTCTCTGGTGCAAACTGTCAAAGAGACTTTCCTAAGCTCCTAAAGTGCAGCAAGCTGACATCCATCCTTGCTTCTAATCTCATACCTGACCCTGCTTGGAGCTCAGCTTCTAGCTGACTGTCAGTCAAGCTGGCACAGGTATGGAGGGCGAAGCAAAGAGTATTCCAGAACTTTAGGAGCATCCTAATGCCTCTTTGACACATTGCAAAAGAGAATAAATACATTGTTCTGAAAGCATAGATATATAAACAGTAAAGCGTTTCTCCTTGACCCATAGCTATCTAACGGCAATCTGATGGAAGTTATTTGGCTTCGAACAGATAGAAAAAGATGCTGCAGGAACATAGGCTTAAATGTTTAAAGTATGGTCATTAAAAAAAATAAAAACTATTTGTAGCATTTTAGAATTATGTCTTCCCATTTTGATAAAAATTTCTCAACATTTCATAAACATGCATTGCCTATATAGCTATTTTCTAGTCATTCTTACTGTCATAGCTTCCCCTAAATATGGATTATTCTAAGTTAGAAATAACTGTTACATTAACTCTTTCAAATAGTCTTACCTTCCCCATTCCTGGAAACATTTTAGTGGCAGTGTTTAGTCATGTGCATTGGCATGGGGAATCCTTTAAATACACCTTCCAGTGCTGATGTATGCATTTAGAATGGGTGACGTAAATCATTTGTATGTAGCAATGTAGAAGTATAGGTGGTACTATTGTATTCACATACTTCTTTATGAATGCTTACTTGCTGTATGCACAATGAGAACAGAACAAAGCCGACCTGTTAGCATCACCAACCATTCATGCAGAAATCCAGATAATCCAAATGGTTCACCAACTTTAACAACTCACATTCTTATGATAATCATAAATATTCAGACTAAAAGGTAAAGCAAAGTGTTTTAATATACATTTTACATGTTGTCAAAGGTATAACAAGCAATAACAACAGCTAACAAAAGCTTTAACTTAATGATGCGCTTATGTTGGGTCTGAAGGACCTTTCTTTTTCTTTTTTAATTCTCATGTCTAAAGTCACAATTTTTTTTTATTGATGTAGCTGTGTCCGGGCCTTATTTACTACACAAAAACATAGCAATTTTTTTTTTTAGTTTAATTTTGTAGGGAGTTCACTTTGCGTTATAAATGACATGTTGAATGTATTCTGTCATTCTCTAATAAATCGTTATGGAATTCTGATATGTTCTTCTGTTTCTTAACATTAAGTTAAAGCTAAAAAGCAGAAGAATACAGATGTAGCCAGTGTTAACTTGATGACAATGAATTATTTAACCCAATGTTCTAATTGACTTAATATACCTTCCTGACACAATTGTTGTGTCACGGATCATGTTAACCAGAGGTTCGCAAATCAGTCAAAAATACTTTTCCCGATGTTCGCAAATATTCTCATGCAAACAAATCTCAATAAAACAGACAAACCATTGTAGCTACAATAGTGGTACTATTACAGAGTAATGGTTTTTTTCAACACCTATTGTGTCAAAAATTGGAAAATGTAAAATTTTCAAAAAGTGTCAATCAGCCATTTAATCATTACATTTTCATCCTAAACAGCAGTTCTACTGGGGGAATTATCCTCTCCAAGGATTTTAAGCATCCAAAGGTCTGGCTCCTTTCAGAGTATTGCCAGTGGCAGACCTGGAGATTCTAACAGGCTTGGACCGAAGGTTGCGGCTCCTAGTAGCACCCAGTGGTCAGCTGAATACCAGTCAGGCGGCTATTGTGGAATGGAAATCATTCAAGATTCAAGGTCCACGGCAGTCAGTAGTAAATCCTGGAGGCAGCAATCATCAGAAGGGTCCTCACAAAGCACTGCCAAACTAATCCATATGGGAAACAGATGATCTTAGGGAGAAGAGCCAAAGAAAACACTGTTGGCTAACGGTTAAATTGCTCAATACAGTGAAATCCTAGGTGCATTGCTCCTTGGGAAATAGAAATATGCACAGAGCCTCACAGGCTCTTCTTTCCATAACACTAATCCGTGCCAAGGGCAGGAAATTTTCTTTGCCCCATCTCCTGTCGTGTTTCGGCCTTAAGTGAGCTTTGGAGGACCATCAGCAAGAGAGCTTCTGTCAAGTCTAGGACCTCCCTTAGCCCCCTGTCAGATGCTGTACTCTGAAGATCTTTAGAGAAATCTCAGGACAGTCAGCGATTACAAGGCAGCACTGAGACTTCAGGGGTTTCTAAGCCACAAAGCAGTTAGGAGAGCAAGGAAGAGGAAGCCTATGACAAAAGTACAGGATCATAACGCATGCCACTGGAAGAAGAGAACTTAGGAGAGGAAAACTTTGCCCCAGACTACAATGATGATGTTGCAGAACCCAAGTGGAATCTCGGTCCCCAGATATTATCACCATCAGGGGATGAAGATGCATTTGTTCTACCAAGCCAGTGTAAGGTACCTTCCACAGCTCGTCAGTCCAGAGGCAAAAGGGGGAGGGATAGAGCATCAGCTAGTCACCAGACTGGTGTTCAGAAAGGCACAGGCACTCAAGGGGTACCTCAAGGAAGCGGTGGGACAGTCAACCACAGTCTAGCAGTGCACCTGCTACACAGAACTGCTCACTGTGATCAGTAGTGTGACAGTTTTTTTCTGTGTCGGTGGTGGCAAAGACCATGATGCTATCTGCAATATCTGTGACCACAAAATGGGTCGGGTTTGGGTTCAAACGCAAGACCACTTCTATGCATCAGCACATAGAATGCAACCACCCCATTGCCTGGAACAAGCATGACCCCCATGCCACTTCTTGCCCGTAACCTATAAAGCTGAAGCTACCATCACACAGTCCCATCTCTGCAAGTCAGGATTATGCCACTGAGGACAAAATATCAAAATGATGCACCCCTCAACATCTGAAGGTGGGCAAACCTCACTGCTAGTAATTTGTCAGTCACTCTATGCAAACAGCATAACATGCCACTTAGAGGGGTACTCCGGGCAAAGACATAATTTAACACTGCACTGGAAAAGTTATAACATTGTAATTTTCACTCATTAGGACAACTGTATTTTTCAAAGAATATAAGTCCCACAGGAAGTGCTTTAGTAAATTAAGAAAGAAACACGTCATGACTCAATGCTGTTCCACAGGTGCCATATTGAGACGTGACATTGTTCATCTGTGTCACAGGGAAACCCACCCCCCAACACATCCTCTGCCCGTCCCAGTCTTCCTCTGCCCACCCAGTTTTACAATACACACATTATTCTCTGGATGGCTCCCAACTTCCCAGATGCTGCCCACCCATCTCTACCCTAACACAATATTCTCTGCCCAATGTCAGTCTCCTCCACTTCTCAGTCATCCTGTAGGAGGTCGGCAGCTGCCTGCAGCATCAGCACCATTGGTCTTCCAGGAGGCATTCGGCACCTTTTAAATGTCAAATGCCTCCTGGAAGATCAATGGTGCCTGATGCTGCAGGATTCTGCCGCTCTCCTCCAGGATGACTGAGAAGTGAAGGAGACCGACATCGGGCTTTAGATAATAGAATAAGTGAGAGCACAGCAGCTGGGAGCTGGCATTGAGGGTTTTACTTTCAATTAGGGATGGTCCAAACCGAGTCCGGTTCGGGTTCGTACGAACCCGAACCCTCGGTAATGATTCCTGCTGCCTGCCCGCTCCATGCAGCGGGCGGATCCAGCGGGAGGACCGCCGGGAAAACTGGGATACAGCCATAGCCATAGGCTGTATCCCAGTTTTCCAGGCGTTCCTCCCGCTGTATCCACCCGCTCCACGGAGCGGGCAGACAGCAGGAATCTGATGCCGGGCGTTCGGGTTCATACGAACCCGAACCTTGGCAGGTTCGGACCATTCCTACTTTCAATGCCTCCTGGAAGATCCTGGCCAGCTCCCAGCTCCTGAAAGCTGCTGCTGCCAGTTCCCAGCTGATGTGCTGTCAACTATACCAGTATCTGGTCCTCGATGTTGGTCTCCTCCATTTCTCAGTCATCCTGGAGGAGATCGGCAGAATCCTGCAGCATCAGACACCATTATCTTCCAGGAGGCATCTGGCATTGAAAGGGTGCCAAATGCCTCCTGGAAGATTAATGGTGTCTGATGCTGCAGGATTCTGCCGATCTCCTCCAGGATGACTGAGAAATGGAGGAGACAGAAAACGGGCACCAGATGCTGGTATAACTGAGAGCACAGCAGTTGGGAGCTGGGCAGGATCTTCCAGAAGGCATTGAATGGAAATCCTCTCAATGCCAAATGACTCCTGGATGATCAATGGTGTCTGATGCTGCAGGATTTTGCCATTTATCTATCTTTTAATTTTTGATCAACCAATTAAAAGATAAATTGATAAAGAAAAAAAAATGATATGATGTAGTTGGTTGTAGTTATGGAAAATGGTGAATAAAAGCTTTAAAAATTGAAGGTTGTGTCTCTCCAGTATGAGTTCTTCAAGCTTGAATTTCACAACTTGGAAAACTACACCTCCCAGCTGCCAGCATTTAAGCCTGCAGAGAGTTCATCATTGGAGTTGCAAAGATTCTATCTTAATCTTTCTGCAGGCCTAATTACTGGGGTTGTAGTTTTGCACATTGTGAATCTCAAGCTTGAAGAATGACTACTACTACCACCATAAAGCAATAGAATCAGGATATGACTGAGTTGCAAAAGTAATAACATTACATTGACTGTAAATTATGTTGGTAGTAGTTCTGGAAGCTGAGCAACTCAGGTTTGCAGAGTTACAACCCCCACCATTATGCCATGTTGGCAGTTGATGGTAGTGGTTCTTGTTATGCAAACTGGATTTCAACAGCTCGATTAAGCACAACCGCCATCATCAATTATCAGCATGTCTTAATGGTGGAGATTGTATGTGTGCTAGATGGAGTTGCACAGCTTCCAGAACTACTACCACCATCATTGTCACTTGGACAAGATGCTGGTAGTAATTTTGCAAGTTGTGCAACTCCAGGTTGCACAACCACAACCCTCAGCATCATGGCATAATAAAAGTAGACAATAGTGGTTGTAGTTTTTATTCATTGGACACCCCAATAAGGGTGTTGGGTTGTCAGTATTTACCATTACTGCTGGTGTAGTGGACTCCAGCTGTGCAGGTGGTAAGGAATACCCAGGAATTATGCAATTCTGTGCAAGCTGTGCAGTAAGAGGGGAATAGATGGAGAAAGGCAAGGAAGAGAGGTGCTAGGGATGGAGGGCGGGTTTGTGAGCATCTTTGTGGGTGGGAGAAGGAGGTGGAAGGTTTACAGAGGCAGGCCAGGGAAACAAGGCATGATGGGGACTGTAGGAATATGCAGCAGACAGGCACTGGTCCAAACAGGAAGCTGGAGATGTAATCAGCAGGAACAGAGAACAGTGCAGGGGGCAGTTAGTGCAGCCAGAGTGGGAAGAAATGTGACAGAGAGGAAGCCAGTAACCATCCCCCAGTGTGTGAGTATTTTAGATATTACAGGGGGTGTTCCCCGGAGTACTCCATAATAACAAAAGTATACTTACCTTTCCCAGTGCCCTTGTCGCACCTCCTTAACAATATCCCACAGATGCCGGCCTCCTGCAGCTCCTACAGCTGCAATGTCACATACTCGGCCAATGGATCACCCACTCAGCCAATCAGTGACTGGGTCAGGACACAGCTCCAGTCACTAACTGGCTGAGTGGGCAATGCTTCAGCCACTCTGTGACATTGCAGCTGGAGGAGCCAGGGCTGAGACATACATCAAACCTATGTGAAAATGACTTCTGGTGGCTGTGAGAGAGACCCAATCCCCCTGTCCTTGACAGGAATTGTCCAGAGGAGTAGCAAATACCCATCTCCTGCTCTGGACAGTTCCTGTCATAGACAGAGGGTGCAGCAGAGAGCAATGTGTCAGACTGGAGAGAATACACTACTTCCTGCAGGACATACAGAAGCTAAGTTCTGGAAGGCTGAAGATTTTTAAACAGAAGTGAAATGCAAATCTTTATAACTTTCTGACACCAGTTGATTTAAAAAGAAAAAATTGCAGGAGTACCTCTTTCATTCTACAATATTCACTACAAATCTGAACCGAGATTAAGATTGCTGCACATTTTCCTGCTTTTCTTTTTTTTTTTTTGGCATTTTTTCTGCCATTTTCTAATTTTAGTGTAAATTACTATTTGCGTTTTATCCCCTCCTTTTTTTTTCTCAGTACAAGTCATGTGATTCTTTATCATGTCATTCCTGGTTGCACCGTTTTTGACCCCCAAAAATGCCATATGACATATTTCTGAAAAAAATGAGTCCAGCCATATAGTACATGAGAACATGCCCCTTTCCCAAAGTTATTCAAAGGATAGGGGATAACAAGACAAGGGGGGGCATGTTCCCCAAATTCTCATGACCACTGGGACCCCTACCAATCAGATTGATATCCCTTATCCTGTGGATTTGGTGTGTGCAGTAGCGAAATTAGTGGGGTGCAGGGGGGTGGTTTCTCCCGGGTCCACACTGGCAGGGGCCCACTGAGGTCCATGGCCGTTTCCCCCCGCACTCACCGAGAGCCGGGCTAATTGGAGGCTAAGGGCCGCTACCAGACCTAGTGTCTGGCAGCTCTCTTAGTCCAGCGGCGGCCCTCAGCAACCAATTAGCAGCGTGGCCGCAGCGCTGCCTTTGGATCCTGAGGAACGGGGACATGGTTACCAGGGCAACTCACCTGTCCCGCTCACCAGCATTTCCTCTCTCTCTCTCATCTTCCAGCGGATCTCCCCAGCATCACCCCTCCTCACATCTCACCTCACACATCACTCTCTCTGATCTTGCCAGCAGATGGATCCTCCAGTTTGAGTATTTCAAAATCACTCCAATCCTAACCAATTATTGCTGAAAATATAAAAATCAATTGCAGTCAGGGGCTTTTACACAGGCAAATATTGGTAAGGAAAGTTGCTGGAAACCCTCCTGCGGTCGATAATCGGTCAGTGTAAAAGTGACAGCGATCAGCCAAGGACTTGCAAAACGCCTGATCCGTGGCTGATCGCATCTTTTGATTTGCAGTAAAATTTTACGCTATTGATTGATAGATAGGAGATATGGTGCTTTACACATGCAGATTTATCTGACAGATTTTGGAAGCCAAAGCCAGGAATGGATTTGAAAAAAGGAGAAAGCTCAGTCTTTCCTTTATGACCCGTTCCCTGTTTATGGTCTGTTCCTGGTTTTGGCTTAAAAAATCTTCCAGATAAATCTGCCTGTGTAAACGCACCAATAGATAGATAGATAAATAGATAGATAGATAGATAGATAGATAGATAGATAGATAGATAGGAGATAGATAGATAGATAGATAGATAGATAGATAGATAGATAGATAGATAACAGACTTTGAACATTTACTTTGAACATTCATCAACTGAAATTATTGAGTAAAGGGTTGAATTTCTGCCCGAGTGATTATGTTAAGTGGTTTGATGTGGATTTAGAAGTAATTCAGTTTGTGAGAATGTCAAATTTGAAGGTTTGGTTTCAATTGCACCTTGTGCCTCCCCCTAGAGGGGATGCATTGAGACCAACATTCAAATTAAGGGAGTTATCTAACAGAAAGTCAAGTGAATTCCAACCGGGTAGTACATTTCATCCTGTTGAGACGTTTAGTACACTGGTCAAACAAGACATTGCTGAATTAAAAAAATAAGCATGGGGAGCATGATGTGATACACCTTAATATGACCACTGATGATATGCTCGCGCTCAATGACCTTGTCCATAACCACAATTTGGTTATCAAACCAGCAGATAAGGGTGGTGCGATCGTAGTTATGGACAGGGTCAGTTATCTACAGGAGGCGTACAACCAGTTGAATGATGATAAGGTATATACACATTTGCAGAATGATCCTAAGTTTGACATTTCCAGAAAACTTGTAGCTTTGGTTAAAGAGGCACATGAAAGTAACATAATTGATGATGATTTGAGGGACTTTTTGATAGTGGAATACCCAATTACACCAATTTAGTATTTTCTTCCGAAGATTCATAAGAATCTCCCCCCCCTATCCCCCCCCCCCCCCGGAGGCCGATTGTATCGGGGAGAGATTCTATATTAAGTCAAGCATCCATCTTTTTGGACAAAGTATTTCAGCCATTGGCCACAGGGGCTAGATCCTTTTTAAAAGACTCAACACATTTTTTGAACATCATCAACACACTCACAATCCCACCAGGTACCCTATTGGTTACATTAGACATTTGTAGTCTATATACTGTACATCTATCGAGAATAACAGGGGGTTTTCAGCTACTATGAGTGTTCTATCTAAACTTCAGTTACTTCCACAGGAAAATGAATTTTTGATGCAATTGCTGAATTTAATTCTCAGTAATAAATATTTTGCTTTTGATGGCCAATTGTACATGCAACGCAGAGGCGTTGCGATGGGTGCCAATGTGGCACCCACTTATGCCAATATTGTGGTTGCGGAGCTGGAGGAGCGCGTCGTCTATGGAATCCACAATTTCCAACATGTCCTGGGATGGTGGCGACGTGTTCCTCCTGTGGACAGGTAATAACGTGCAGTCTGATGATTTCCTTGTATACCTGAACAGTGTGGACGAAACAATCAAATTCACAGCTACCCACTCACATGAGCGAATACACTAGCTGGACGTTGAAGTAACTTTGATAGGGGACAAACTGATTAGCAAAATTTACAATAAGGAGACTGACTGTAACAATATGCTTAGATTTGACAGTTGTCATCCCCGACACATGATTAGATCCCTGCCGTACAGCCAGATGATCAGGGCTAAGAGGATTACAGATCCAGTAATGAATGTGGACAATGCACTTGATAAGATTGGCCAGATAATTCACAGACAGGGGATATCCAAAAACATTGGTAGAGGAAAGTATAGAAAGGGTTAATAAACTAGACAGACATGCATTACTCACACAAAGGAAGCCCAGAGGTGAACTTAACCGTATACCCTTTATCACAACTTATACACATTTATCTCCCCAAAATGGGTCAAATCATCCAGAAACACTGGCACATTATCAAGAGTAGCTACAGGAATATACCTGAATTTCAAGCTCCACCACTGATTTCGTATCGTAGAACTACGAACCTGAGAGACAGACTTGTTAAGACAGATGTGACACTACCTAAAGAAGACACACAGAGATACTTAGCACCACGAAAGAAAGGATCATATCCATGCTTATCCTGTGTTAACTGTAAATACATGTGCAAAGGTGAAAAATTCATTCATCCTGTCACCTAGAAGGAGTATCCCATAAAACAATATTTAACATGCAATTCAAGCTGGATTATCTATGTACTGTGGTGTACCTGCAACAAAATTTATGTTGGAGAAACCACTAGTGATCTGAAGGCCAGATTAACCCAGCACAGGTACTCGATCTGCAAATGTAAGGTTGATTTACCTGTACCGAAGCATTTTCTTGATACTGGGCACACGGAAAGAGATTTAAAATTCATGATAATTGATCAAGTCCCTCAGCCAAAGAGGGGAGGTGATAGGCACACACTCTTAAAAAGAAAAGAATTAGAGTGGATTTATAAACTTGGAGCTTTAGGACCACATGGCCTAAATATTGAGTATAAAGTAACGAGTGGAATGTATAGGAAATGACTTGAGGTATTGCTGCAACAAGCAATTCTCTCCTTTTGATCAAACGTGTACTGCATGAGACTGTAATTTAACTTTTTTCTGTTTTTGTTTATTACTATAGAACTGGTGCAAACGGATGGCGGGATTAATCTGATGATCGTCTGGTCACCCGAGGAATTACATGATGGGTCGTTATGGGAGTTGTAAAAAGCTCTTTTAAACAGTTATTTTTTATATTAGTGAAGGATACCACAAGGAGTGTCTCCAGGCATGTCTATCCATGGGGCACGAGAGTACCGGTATGGACTCACCGCCAGGATGAGAGGAATAGAGAAGCCTGATCACTCATCTGATCCGTGCGGTTCTGTTCCCACTCGGAGTGAGACCCATATCTGGGATCTATTCACACTGAGAAATCCAAGGAGGAACTTGAAGGTTGGAGAGATGAGCCGGATAGGAGATATGCTTACTCCGTTACGTGGTCCTTCTACTGATTAATTATTTATACTCCCCAAGATACGTCCCAATGTGAATAGCTCTTTGCATACCATCATATAAAGCATTGCTGAGTAATGTGAATTAAGACTTATACATCCTCGAAGGTGTAACGCCTGGAGTCGTGGATCCACTGAACCGTCACTAGCGATGGCACTAACCTCACCAGGGAGCGGAGTCTAAGGGGCCGCTGGTTTTCACCAGAGCCCGCCGCAAGGCGGGATGGACTTGCTGCGGCAGGTGACCCCCAGGTCGCTACTCCTGGCTCGGATGCTAGTGACGGCAGGCGAGGCGTGGCAGGAGCAGTAGGCAGGAGCGGGGCAAGGTAAGGCGCCCACCGGGGCCGAACTAGTAGCAGCGCCGGGTCCCTGCACATGGACCCCGGCGGCTGCAAGGGGCAGGGGGAGGTTGCGGCGGCAGCCCGGAGCACGGGACGCCGCCACGGCCGTGACAGTACCCCCCCCCCTTTGGCCTCCCCCTCTTTCTTGCCTGCAGATGGAGGCAAATCAGTGATGAAGTTCATCCCTATGTGGCGCCGATCTGAAACTGGCAATGGCTGAAGTAGGCCGGCAGGTCTTTGATGAGGTGACTTATTTTTGGCACAAACGGTACAGGAAGCCACAAAGTCCTTGGCATCCTGGAGGAGATTGGGCCACCAGTAGTGGCGAGAGATCAATTGCCCGGTCTTTTGAGCTCCCGGGTGTCCGGCCACCAAAGAGGAATGACCCCACTTCAAAATTCGTCTTCGAAGTGCAGGGCGCACATAGGTCTTTCCGGGGGGCACTCTTTGAAGAGTACAGGTGGCGACTGGCACTAGGCGATCGGGAGGTATAATGTGGCGAGGGGATGTGGATTTGCGGATGGAACCCTTCTGTAAGTTCTCCCGGATGAAGGAGGACATGGCCTCAGTCTCGGGTGAAGAGAGAGGGTACACCCAACCTCGTGGAGGAGAAGTTCCAAGAAGGAGGTCTATGGGACAATCGTACGCCCGATGAGGTGGTAGAGAGTCCGCCTCCTTGGCAGAGAAGGTATCAGTCAAGTCTTGGTATTCCGCCGGTAGGCCGGATAGAGGCTTGGCAGGGTCAGGAGACGACATAGAGTACTTGGGCTGAGGTGACTTCAGACAACGGTTGGAACAGTCCTGACCCCAACTGAGAATTTTTCCGGTTCTCCAGTCCAGCTTAGGGGCATATAATCGCAGCCAAGGGAGTCCCAGGAGGATGCTGGAAGAAGAATGGGGCAGGACGTAGAAGGAGATCTTTTCCTGATGTAAAGTGCCCACCTGGAGGACTAGAGGTGCGGTCTGGTGCGGTCAGATGGTCAGATAGAGGAGATAGTTAGGGGTCTGGCTAGTTGGGTCACGGGTAGCCGCCATCTTTGGACCAATGTTGCTGCAATAAAACTGCCTGCTGACCCAGAATCGAGAAAGGCAGTAGTCTGGTGATTTTGTCCCGTGGGTGTCTGGATGGAGACTGGCATAGACAACCTTGGAGAGGTGGCATTCACACCTAGGGAGGCCTCTCCCACCGGACCTAGGTGCGAGCGTTCCCCGAACGCTTGAGGACGTTGGGGACATCTCTGCTGGAAGTGATCAGAGCCACCGCAATAGAGGCAGAGATTCAGCTCCAGACGACGAATTCTCTCATTAGGCGTCAGGCGAGCTCTTTCCACCTGCATAGGAACCTCAGGAGTCGGCTAGGACACCGGAACGACAGGAATCTGGAAGACCGGCACCAGCGACGGGACAGGCTTAGTCGACGTTCATGCCGGACCTCCTCCTCTCTCTCAGAAAAATGAGTATCGACCCTGGTGGCCAGTAGGATGAGTTCGTTCAGGGAGGTAGGTAGGTCTCGGACGGAAAGCACGTCTCTCACCCGACTGGACAAGCCCTTCTTGAAGGTGACTACTAGAGCGGCCTCATTCCAGTCTAGCTCTGCTGCCAGCGTGCAGAATTGGATGGCGTAGTCGCCAACGGAGGAACTCCCTTCTGAGAGATTGAGTAGAGCAGTCTCTGCTGAAGATGCACGGGCAGGTTCCTCAAAGACAGAGCGAAACTCTGCCAGGAAGGTTCGGAGATTGGCAGTAATCGGGTCATCTCGGTCCCACAGTGGCGTGGCCCAGGCCAGGGCCCTTCCCTCCAAGAGGCTGATGATGAAAGCCACTTTAGAGCGTTCAGTGGAGAACTGGCTGCTTAAAAGTTCAATGTGCATGGTGCATTGAGTCAGGAATCCTTTGCACAACTTGGTATCGCCTCCATATTTACTCGGGAGAGCCAGCCGAAGTTTCGAAGCAACAGCAGGAGGTGGTGAGCGCTGGGCTGTAGTATGCTGCTGTAAGGCGGCAGTCAATTGCTGAATCTGCTGAGCTTGTTGGGCAACCACTCTGGCTATGTCACGGATGTCAGGCACCTCGCCAGGATCCATGGTTGGAGCCTGCTGTAATGCCTGGAGTCGTGGATCCACTGAACCGTCACTAGCGATGGCACTAACCTCACCAGGGAGCAGAGTCTAAGGGGCCGCTGGTTCTCACCAGAGCCCGCCGCAAGGCGGGAAGGACTTTCTGCGGCAGGCGACCCCCAGGTCGCTACCCCTGGCTCGGATGCTAGTGGCGGCAGGCGAGGCGTGGCAGGAGCAGTAGGCAGGAGATAGTGCAGGCAGAGGTCTGTAGGCATGATCGCAGGTGGCAGACAGGACACAGGAACAATAGGAAGGCAGCGGACAGGGACTAGGGATCGGGACAGCGGACAGGAACTAGGAACAAGGACTGAGGTCAGGAACAACAGAGGGCTGGGCCAAACGCTATGGGAAGCATGTAGAAGCTCCAACACCTGAGGTGGGGCAGGGCTGGAATTTATAGGAGAGTGAGTGGGCAGCAACCAATTAGGGGCGGACTGCCCCTTTAACTCTGAGACAGCCGTCACGCGCGCCCTAGGAGGCGGGGACACGCACGCCGGCCGGCACAGTGAGACAGGAGCGGGGCGAGGTAAGTCAGCCCTTCCTCCATACCTCCCAACTTTTTGGAGGGACACTTGGGGTTTACATAGACATTTCTATACACTACAATTCCCAGCATTTCCTGTCACTCAGTTTAGCATCCACTGGTATACGGGTATTTACAGCAAATTTGTTAACATGTAGCAGACTACTGACAACCTGATGTAATCCATACCTCCCAACTTTTGCTGGGAGGAAAGAGGGACAGTCATGGCAATGTGCAACGCCCCATAGCCACACCCCTTTAGCCACGCCCCCATATCTGCATCACCTATTACCATTATATAGGAAACAAATAATATCACCAGATCTTCATCACATAGTGACTTATCCCCCCTTATACCATTACTACATACCATCCACTATACACAGAGCAGTACTCTCCGCCAGCACTAACCATATAGCGGTAGATGAGGCTGTACACAGGCTCTGCAGACCTTATAGGTGATTGTATTGCAGTTATTCAGCGACTCACAGGGGACGTGTCAGGAATATGCAGTAGCCTGGTCTGAACTGGGCCTGGTGTTTTGCTTTTGTGTGCCACACCCAATTGCTTCTCAGCTTCCAGCAATGCAGGAGTTAAAGCTGAGAAGCTTCTGGACTTGATTTTGCACCTGTCTGGTCTCTGTGATTGATGGGTCTCTCTGCCTGTCTGTAACCTGGAAGATCAGAGCGCTGGTCCAATAGGGATTCAGACCGGGCTCTTGGTCAGCATAAAATCAAAGCTGGGACTCAGTCCCAGCGCTGGCTATTTTGAGTTACATCCGGATCCCAGCTACCCTTGTCTATTCCTGCGCTCCCCATCCTAACTCCCTCTGCTTGCTCGTCTTTGATACCTGACCTCTGGCTTTGGCTTTTGACTATCCGACTGCTACTTGTTTTGTAGTGCGCTGCCTGCTTGGTTTTTGACTTTACCTGTTCAATTATTCTATATTGTGTTTGTATGTCTGTCTTGTTCTGTGTTGCACGTACTCAGTATAGGGAACGTCTTCGTGGTTGTCCACGGCCGCCTAGGGCCGATTGAGGCAAGCAGATAGGGACAGTTGGTGGGTTCAGCATCAGGGCTCACTGTTGTGTCTGGTCCCTGCCTCCCCTGTCCTGACAGGACGTCTTTTCTTGTTGATCACTTTTGTGTTTCTTTGCCATCATGCATCATGCCATCTTGAAAACCTCTCCGTCTATCTGCGAGACAAAAATTTTAGGCTCCTCTCTCCAGTATCATCCTCATCTGCTTCACAGTAACTCTCTGTGCCCCATATGGTACAGACCCCTCTGTGCCTCCATATCCCACTGTAGTAACCCCCATCTCCCTATAGGACACACTGTAGTAACCCCCCTCCCCCTAGTTAATCTCACTTTAGTAACCCCCATCTCCCCATAGAACACACTGTAGTAACCCCCCTATAGTACTGTATGTCCCACTGTAGTAGGTCCCACTGTAGTACCCCCCACCCCCTATAGTACTGTAGGTCCCACTCCTCCCTCTCCTCTAGACAGACCCATCCCTGACAGAAAATAATAAAGATATATACTTACCTAGTCAGGGATCAGTCACAGAGCTTCTCCAGCTGCTGCTGAGGTCACAGGTCAGGGACAGAGCAGGAGAGAGCAGACAGCCCGACACACAGCTCAGCCCCTGCCCCCACAGCTCACAGCTCCAGCCCTGCGGTATCCGCTTTCATCTTCTCTCCGGCTGTCCCTGACCTCTGACGTCATCAGCAGCAGCGTGTAGGGGACAGACAGGAGAGAGGAGACAGAGTGCCGGTACCATGCGGGGCTGGAGCAGAGAGCTTCCGGGGCAGCAGCTGAGCTGTGTGAGAGGCTGGCTGCTCTAGAAGCTCCCTGCATGTGTAAACAGCGTCCCTGAAGCCACCCGACACTGTCAGCAGCCGCAGGAGCAGCCGACACTGTCAGCTGGCTTCAGTGAGGCCATGAAGGGGGGCGGCGGGACACAGGGCAAAATCAGGACCGTCCCGCGGGATCCGGGAAGTTTGGGAGGTATGTGTAATCATAGTTGCCAACAGTTCCAGTTTTGCCGGGACTGTCCCGTCTTTGAGGAGACAGTCCCGGCAAAACCATGTCCCGGGTATGTCCCGGGAAGCCCCGTCCCTGCCGGCAGGAGGGAGGAAGTGCCCTGTGCAAGTGTGGGAGCAGGAGCAACAAGGACCATTATCTGCACTCCACAGGACAGCTGGGCAGCTTTGTGAGAGGACAGCAGGCAGGCTAAGCAGGTGAAAGGTAAAGCAGGGTCATGACAGCAGGCACACTGAGCAGGAGAGGAGCAAACTCAGTATCTCTGCTTGCTGTCATCTCCTGCTGCCCAGTAATTCTCCCTCCTCCCCCAATACAGTAAATAGCCTCCACAAGCTCATCAGAGACCCCATCCCCCAGTACTGTAAAAAAGCAACCTCCCCAAGTATATGAAAGATCCCCCCCCCCCAGCACTGTATAAATCCCATCCCCAGCATTTCAGAGATCCCCCAACCTCCCCCCCCCCCCCCCCACCCCAGTAGAGAGTACAATTTCTGCTCAGACCTCACTGTAACTGCACATGATGGCTGGGCTCATGAGATCACAGCAGAAACACCGAGCAGGTGAGGAGTAAACTCAGTATCTCTGCTTGCTGTCATCTCATGCTGCTCCCAAAGCACTATATGTGCTGTAAAAGCCCCCTGCCTAGCACATCAGTGATCCACTTCTTCTCATTACTGTATATGCTGTATAACCCCCCCCCCCTCCCCCCAGCACATCAGAGACCCCCTCTCCCAGTACTGTATATGCTGTCACTATACACTGTAGTATAAACGTCATCCACTGTCACTCCGCACTGTACTGTATACACCATCCACTGTCACTCCGCACTGTAGTATAAACGCCATCCACTGTCACTCTGCAGTGTTGTGTAACCGTCACTCCGCACTGTAGTGTATACACCATCCACTGTCACTCCGCACTGTAGTGTATACACCATCCACTGTCACTCCGCACTGTAGTGTATACACCATCCACTGTCACTCCGCACTGTAGTGTATACACCATCCACTCTCACTCCGCACTGTAGTGTATACACTATCCACTGTCACTCCGCACTGTAATGTATATACCATCCACTGTCACTCCGCACTGTAGTGTATACACCATCCACTGTCACTCCGCACTGTAGTGTATACACCATCCACTGTCACTCCGCACTGTAGTGTATATACCATCCACTGTCACTCCGCACTGTAGTGTATACACCATCCACTGTCACTCCGCACTGTAGTGTATACACTATCCACTGTCACTCCGCACTGTAGTGTATATATCATCCACTGTCACTCCGCACTGTAGTGTATACATCATCCACTGTCACTCCGCACTGTAGTGTATACACCATCCACTGTCACTCCACACTGTAGTGTATATACCATCCACTGTCACTCCGCACTGTAGTGTATACACCATCCACTGTCACTCCGCACTGTAGTGTATACACCATCCACTGTCACTCCGCACTGTAGTGTATATACCATCCACTGTCACTCCGCACTGTAGTGTATACACCATCCACTGTCACTCCGCACTGTAGTGTATATACTATCCACTGTCACTCCGCACTGTAGTGTATATGCAGTGTCTCAGAACATGCAGACTACTACTCCTATTATGGCCATTTCTTTTGCTGTGTCAATGCCTGTTCTGGTAAGGGTTTGCACTGCTGCTGGTTTTCCCCTAGTATTCTCTGGTAATATGCATTCTCATGTGTATTCTCATGTATTCCTGTATATTATTGCATTGTACAGTGGTATGCAAGGTTGTTGATCACGTGACCTGTAACCATGGTTCCTCCAATGGCCGACTAGCTCTGGCCAGGAGCAACCATGTGACCTCCCACTTCCTCCTAACAAGTTAGTCTTCCCCTTGCTGCTGAGCAAGGAGGTTGTGTGTGTCGTCCCTCTCCTTCCTCAGAGGAGTTGTGGATCGAGTGCTCTGCTGTATTCAAGTCTTCGGCTGTATCTGCCTGCTCAAGTGTCCGGAGTCTTCTCTCTTATCTGGGTGTCATTCCGTTATCTCTCATCATCGCTGCAAGGATTCACAGCAAGTATTATTCTCAAGCTAATCCACCCAGCAACGCTATTTCTCTCATACTCCTACTCCCATCATCCGGCACGTATTCTCACAGCCTATGCAGCACCACTCCTGCTTTATTTGTCAAAGCCTGCTATATACCCGGTTGCATCCGGACAGAACTGTTGCTACTAGTTACCTCATCTATAATAAAACCGCTGTTACTGAACCCTGGCATTGGTGTCCACTAACTGGTGCCCTGACTAGGTGCAGCGAAGAATCGCATGCCCATCATCACCCGCAGATTCCACAGACCGGCCCTACAGCTGTGCTGCCCTCAGGCCTATACCGTGACAAGTATAACCCCTGCAGCTGCCCCGGTCATTGCCCCCTCATAACACCAGCACTGCGGAAGTGGCCCCCAGGGGCCAGGGCATCGCATATATACCATCCACTATCACTCCACACTGTAGTGTAACCACCATCCACTGTCACTCCGCACTGTAGTGTAACCATCCATCCACTGTCACTCCACACTGTAGTGTAACCATCCATCCACTGTCACTCCGCACTGTAGTGTATATACCATCCACTGTCACTCCGCACTGTAGTGTATACACCATCCACTGTCACTCCGCACTGTAGTATAAACGCCATCCACTGTCACTCTGCAGTGTTGTGTAACCGTCATCCACTGTCACTCTGCACTGTAGTATAAACGCCATCCACTGTCACTCTGCACTGTAGTATAAACGCCATCCACTGTCACTCCGCACTGTAGTGTATACACCATCCACTGTCACTCTGCACTGTAGTGTAACCACCATTCACTGTCACTCCACACTGTAGTGTAACCACCATCCACTGTCACTCCGCACTGTAGTGTATACACCATCCACTGTCACTCCGCACTGTAGTGTATATACCATCCACTGTCACTCCGCACTGTAGTATAAATGCCATCCACTGTCACTCCGCGCTGTAGTGTATACACCATCCACTGTCACTCTGCACTGTAGTGTATACACCATCCACTGTCACTCTGCACTGTAGTGTAACCACCATCCACTGTCACTCCGCACTGTAGTGTAACCACCATCCACTGTCACTCCGCACTGTAGTGTATATACCATCCACTGTCACTCCGCACTGTAGTGTATATACCATCCACTGTCACTCCGCACTGTAGTGTATACACCATCCACTGTCACTCCGCACTGTAGTATAAATGCCATCCACTGTCACTCTGCAGTGTTGTGTAACCATCATCCACTGTCACTCCGCACTGTAGTATAGATGCCATCCACTGTCACTCCGCGCTGTAGTGTATACACCATCCACTGTCACTCTGCACTGTAGTGTATACACCATCCACTGTCACTCTGCACTGTAGTGTAACCACCATCCACTGTCACTCCGCACTGTAGTGTATACGCCATCCACTGTCTCTCCACACTGTAGTATAAACACCTTCATCTGTTACTCCGCAGTGTTGTGTAACCATCATCCACTGTCACTCCGCACTGTAGTATAAACGCCATCCACTGTCACTCTGCACTGTAGTGTAACCACCATTCACTGTCACTCCGCACTGTAGTGTAACTGCCATTCATTGTCACTCTTCACTGTAGTGTAACCCCCATCCACTGTCACTCTGCACTGTAGTGTAAATGCTCAGTACGCGCAGTATAATATACAGCAACCCTAGAAGGTGTTATCACTTATCACTGATCTAAAGGTTATTACAATATACATCCTGTTACTGGTTATGTCTGATCTTTAGGAATATTTATGCACTGCATGTTACTGGTTATTACTGATTTTTGGGGGTATAAAGCATAATTTTGGATAATACTGATCTGTGGACCACAGATGAGGCTCTGGAGCAGCTGTTCAGAACATCATAATACACCTTAGATGCTGCAGAACCTCATCATACACTTTAGCTGCTGAAGAACCTCATCATACACCTTAGCTGCTGCAGACCTTCATCATACACCTCAGCTGCTGTATGATGGTGGAGGTGCATGAGGATGAAGGGGTTAGTAGTAGTATGATGATGCAGGGGCAGGAGGAGGAAGGGAATAGTAGCATAATGATGGAGGGGCAGGAGGATGAAGCAGGTAGTAGTATGGGCACAAACTAGCAGTATATACAGTCATTCAGTAGAGTGCTACCTCTGGACCACAGACTGTATGCTGCTCTTAGATGGGGTGTGTAATGTACTGGGGACCTGATACTGGGGTGTATAATATACTGGGGACCCGATATTGGGTTGTGTCATATGCTGGGGACCTGATACTGGGGTGTGTAATATACTGGGGACTTGATACTGGGGTGTTCAATATACTGGGGGCCTGATATTGGGGTATGTAAATCTCTTTTTGTGTTTTTACTGGAAAATTCTAACTGGAAAATTCTTAAAAAAAAAAAAAAAAGGTGACAAGCCACACCCTGCAAACCACGCCAACAATAGGTCACGCCCCACCAAGACCACACCCACCATAAGCAAACCCCTTGTTGTCAATGCTAAAGTGTCTGGAAAACAATTTCAAATTTTGGCAACTATGATTTAATGTATGTGGAAAGGGCTGCCAAAGAGTATTATAAATAAAACTGTTGTAATGAATGGGTAAGAAGGGGATCCCTACGTGGAAATCCTCCAGAGTAAAGACAAGCAGTATGGGTGGCATGTAAAACTATGTTTCCCAGGCTTTCATAGAAATTGGTGATCACCCGATTAGTTGGTGAACTGAGAAACTGAATTGACTGTACAAAAGTGGCTGTTCAGTTGTTTAAAAGTAAAAGTCCACAGTATTAAAGGGGTACTCCACCCAAAAACTCTTTCAGATCAACTGGTGCCAGAAATTTGTAATTTACTTCTATTAAAAAGAAAAAAAAACTCCAGTCTTTCAGTACTTATCAACTACTGTGTGTCCTGCAGGAAGTGGAGTATTCTTTCCAGTCTGACACAGTGCTCTCTGCTGCCACCTCTGACTATGTCAAGAACTGTCCAGAGTAACTTCCTGACATGGACAGAGGTGGCAGCATAGAGCACTGTGTCAGACTGGAAAGAATACACCACTTCCTGAAGGAGATACTGAAGCTTATAAACAATGGAAGGCTTTAGGGATTTTAATAGAAGTAAATTAAATCTATATACTTTTCTTGCACCAGTTAATTTGAAATAAAAATGTTTTCGCTGGAGTACCCCTTTAAGCTTTAAAGGAGTTATCTACAAATAAAATAAAAAATGTAAAGAGCAGCAAATGTTATAGAATGGGACGCTGACAAAGAGCGGATAAATCTGGGCCTATGTCTGACCCCTCTATAGCACTGTGGTTTACCCCTCTATAGCACTATGGCTGACCTCTAAATCACTAGGTTAGATCTCTTTATCACTATGGCTGACCCCTATGTCTGACCTCTTTATCACCATGGCTGACCCCTCTATATCACTATGTATGACCCCCTCTATATCACTATGGCTGACCTCTATATCACAGGCATCTGGCATTGTTAGCAGTTTTTTTTTGTGTATGGTGAATATTTAGTAAGAAACATAGAAGACTGTAAGCAGAAAAGAACACCTGCGCCCACCCACATGAGAATCTGTTTTATATCTTTCCTTTTTCACTCAAAAGTCGCCCTAGGAGCATGTAGGACATTACACTGAAGCTGCTGAGCCAGATCTACTTTACACCAGTGTGATAAATAACTCCCATGGTGTCTGACTAGCCATTTATGAAAGAGCTGGAGTCAGAGTCGAAGTCGGGAGTCGGAAAATTTAGAAGTCGGAGTTGGAGTCGCTTACCGACTCCACAGCTCTGCTTATAGCACTTTTATTTTTTGGTCTATGGGGCTGCATGAGAAGTAATTTTTTGCTCCATTATCTGTGCTTTCTATCGATACCTTGCTTGCGTATATGTGACTTTTCACATTTTATTACAATTTTCCTGGATTTGATAAGACAAAAAGTTAAAAAATTTTGCACTTTGGCGGGTTTTTACGATTACACTGTTTACCGTGCAAGATAAGGAATGGGATAATTTAATAGATCCAGGGATTAAACACACGGTGATAACAAATATGTTTATTTATTCATTTATTTTTATTTATAAGATGGCCTCATTTTACAGTTGAACATGCAATCATTAGATTGCATATACTGATCTATGCTATGCCATAGCATAGATCAGTGTTATCGGTGATCTGTGCATATAGCCTTCAGACTATCTATGGAACGCCTATCCAACAGGACAGAAGTAAGTGCTTTACCCCATCCCTCTGGTACAAGCGGATGCAATGGATCCACACTGATGTGTGCGGGGCTGCTCACACTGCAGCGGTCCCGCACACATCAAAAGCCCCTCACTGTCAGGAATGTATATATACGCTTCTGCAGCACAGGTAATCTGCTGCAGGAACGTATATATATATATACGTATTATAGACGTGAAGGGGTTAAAAATAGATTTAGCATGAAGCATAATTTAAATAATAGGTCATTTGATGACATATTCCCTTTAAATACAAATATTGCCATTTTTTCTTTTCTATTACTGTGTTGTATAATATGGAAAAATGCCTGGCTGTACCCACATTGCAAAAAGAAAACAAACTACATTTCACTGCAATGTGCGCAGAGATGTGTGCAAGATGATTTTCCTTGGACTTAGATATAGCACATTATTAGATAAAAAAACAGCAGTTTTTACTCATTTTACAGCTGTTTTTTGGTTGTATTTTACTGTGTGTTAACTTAGCCTAAGGGAAAATCCCCAGCTGTTCTGTGAAGACATTATTAGATTCACACATCGGGATTTTGCATCTGTCATTCCTGACTGCCATGAAAAAGACAGCCATCATTTGCCAATGACAGCCGCAAATAATGATCATTGTTTCTGTCTGTCATTGACAAATGATTGCCCTCTTTGAAAATCCTAAAGTGAACATAACCTTAGAGTGTTGGAACTATAAGTTTTAACCTTTGATTACACTGCATAGTTTTAAAAGTAGCACTATGGTGATCATTTAATCATTGTAGTGTGGTGATATTTTTTCATTTTCATTGTATATTGATATTATATTATTACTATATGAGTATATAAAAAATTTGTGTTGGGGGGCATATGTATTGGGTTTGCACTTCTCATCTTTAGGACCATAGCAGTGCCCCTGAAAGCACAAGAAAATGGTGCTTCAGCCCTCTTCATATCCACTTACTGAATTTACTGAATGTGACTGTGCTGTTAGTACAATATTCCAGCAATTCGGAGCTTAAAGGAGAACTCCAGGTAGAGGTTTGTGTTTCTGCACTTCCTGGTTGAGCAGTTGTATACAGTACTACAGGTTCCATAATGCAATGCTTTCCCTCAGCTGTACATCAGTCCCCCACCCTGCACATTCCCCGCCCAAATCTATTGCAGAACATCTAGGCTGTGTTCACACATTGCAGTTTCTTTGTGCTACTGAATTATTCGCATTACTTTATTTCATTGTTATCCCACGCACACAGCACACTGTAGTCTCTACCTGTAACACCACAAAGCATGCTGTATCCTCTACCTGTAAAACCACACAGCACACTGTATTCTCTACCTGTAACACCACACAGCACACTGTAGTCTCTACCTGTAACACCACACAGCATACTGTATTCTCTACCTGTAACACCACACAGCATGCTGTATTCTCTACCTGTAACACCACACAGCACACTGTATTCTCTACCTGTAACACCACACAGCGCGCTGTATTCTCTACCTGTAACACCACACAGCACACTGTATTCTCTATCTGTAACACCACACAGCACACTGTATTCTCTATCTGTAACACCACACAGTACGCTGTATTCTCTACCTGTAACACCACACAGCACGCTGTATTCTCTACCTGTTACACCACACAGCACACTGTATTCTCTACCTGTAACACCACACAGCATGCTGTATTCTCTACCTGTAACACCACACAGCACCCTGTTTTCTCTACCTGTAACACCACACAGCACCCTGTTTTCTCTACCTGTAACACCACACAGCACATTGTATTCTCTGCTTGTAACGCTGATATTGGAATAAAGTAAAGAACTTTTAGATTTTTTTTCTTTTCATTTCCAAACACATATTACGATCAAGCATCTTTTATCTTTGAAGCTGAGCCCCACAATAAGGCTCTGATCCTTTCTGCCATTTAGCATAATTTACTTCTGTTACTGCATCATTTTTGTGAATAGGCTGCAGTACTACAATGACACTTCAACATGTGTGAACACAGCCCTAATTTCACTGCACACTTTTGCACAATCAGAGAAATCAGTGCAACACCTGCTTCTGGCTTGTCAGAGATGGTGAATGATTGGGGGATCCAGCCAAGCCTCCTGTGAGATCCCCCCCTGCCCCCTGTCTGCATCATCAGCCTGATCTCAGCAAACACACACAATGTGAGACAGAGGCATGGAAGATTTGTCTCCTACGCTGGAAGAGCAGTGGGAGCAGGAGACAATGTGATTTGGCACAAAGGCCATTTTTCTTCACTTCCTGGATTTCTATCAGCTACCAGTATGGTAGAACTGTACAGATATGGGAATACATTATAGAGACACATCTATATAAGTTTTCCTTATCTGGAGTTTCCCTTTAATTTAAAAGGAAACATGTCAACTATATCTGATGCTTAGAGCTGCAGACATGATAGGAAGATAAAACAAAGTTTCTGGCCCCTTACCTGATAGCTATTTTTAAGTTATAAATAATATTATAACTTTGCAAGGCTTGTGTACAACAGGCCCTTGTGCCTTCTGCATGTAAGAGCTTATGGGAAAACACAATACTGTATTGATTACCAGGAAGAGGAAGGGGTCAGCTTTGGGAAGGTGACCTCATAGAAATACACTACAGTAGACTACATGCACAGAGTACTGCTGTATATATAAAATAAGTAAAAAAGAAAAAGAAAACTTTGCAATTATAATTCTTTTATTTAGGTTTTTCATGCGTAAAGCAAAAATAAAATATTTGAATATGTTCCATAAACAGAAGCGGAATTTTGCAGTTTTAACATCATCAGTATAAGTCTGTGGCTCTTCTGAAAGAACCAACTCGGCTATTTGTGGCTCCCCAGTCAGTGAATCTTCTGTACTCTCCCTGTTTCAGGTAATTCTGACGTCCTTTATAGTTTGGCTCCTCATAGAAGATCCAGTAACCCTCAAGCACTTGGCAGGAGTTGATGTCATGATGATGGAATTGCTGATGCACAAATGGGCAATCCTCAGTGAACTCCATCATTTGTCCTCTGAAGTCCTCTCTCTCATAAATTCTTACCTTGAAGGAGCCTCTGTGCTATTTAAAAAAAATTGATACATTAGAATAATTATAATTATACAGTTATTTATATAATTATTAAGATTTAACAGATGGACTTCTGATTCCTGCTTTATCCACCTCTGTCTGAAGCTCAAAAGAGGCATTGGCAGTTTGCAAAAAAAGTAACACTATGTCACACTATGTAAAAATGACAGCCATGTTTCATAACAACGGCCACACTATGTGAAACGCCAAAATGACCTTTATTCTTACCACATGCAATAACTTTATGCATTTAAATGAACATCTAATAAACTGGGGCCCTAAACATTTGAATGATTCAGTTTATGTCATGATATTTGCAAGTCTATTTCTGTAACGCTAAGTTGTATTATCTCACCTGAGGAGTTAAACGGCAGGATCTAATGGAGTCATTGTAGCCCATCCATTGCTGGAAATCAGGATATTCTCCCTTTCTAAGAAAGTACTGGTGTCCTTTATAGTTAGGGAATTCATACAGCATCCAGTTTCCATTCTCCACTTTGATTGAATTGCAGCGACTGAAGTATGAGTGCAGGTCAGAACAGTCAGAGCTGCACTCATATGAGCGGCCCTGGAAGTTCTTGTCTTCGTAGAAGATGATCTAATGAATGAAAAATCACATAGTGGTTTAACTCAGGGTCTCATACAGCTAATAAGTTTAAATGATCGATTTTATGCTATCAGATAAATTTCAGCTTGAGGCTATGTTCATACTATGTAATCGCATCAAACTTGCATAAAAGTAGCTGCGTTTTTTGTGGTGTTGAACTTGCCTGTGAAAATCAAAACTCGCATTTAAAAATCGCACCAAACACGCAGCGAGAATACACATACATTGACTTGATAGCAATCAGTATCGCTGTGAATTTATGTGCGAGAAATTCACAGCGATAAATACGCAGCGAGTCTGTACATGTGAACAGACCCTTAAGGAGAGTCCGTCATAAAGACATGTGAAGACTTACAGGCCATTCTTGTTTCACTGGGAATTCTGGGAAGAAAGGATATGAAAAATTGTTCTCACACCTCAAGTAAAATCTTACTCTATATAGAAGTCTTAGAACATTGACTGGGGAGTTTATGTCAAGCCACGCAATCTCTTAAAAAGGAAAAACTGCCCATCTGCAGACATCCACACACATTTTAACATATTTGCTATAATACATTTATAAATGAATACAGCATTATAGATTTTACCTTTCCCATTTTAAAACCAGGAGGAGTAATCTGTAATCTGGAAATGTATGTTTGGTATGCTGTTTCTGCATTCTGCAGATTGGCTTATATACAGAAAGAGTTGTATTTTTTTTGAGGGGGGGGGGGGTGTTTTTCCCAAACATTAACTTTATTCAGCTATTTTTGTCAACAAAAGCAATGAGACAATGGTTAGGCAGTTTTACTTGTGGTTTCTCATTGTTCCTCTAATAATGCTTATTGTGTTTTTTTTCATTTAGCTATACTATGGGATTTCTCATGGCTTTTGATTCAGCACATCAGAAAAGCATGCTTCATTTCCCTCCTTGAATAAAATATAGTAAGACAGAAATTAATTTAAAATACACTCCACAATTTAAACTGGTAGATTGTTCTGAACCTACAAGTATATAAAATATACTAAGTTGCTTTGTGAATTTATTTTCAACTGCAAAGTAGAAATTGCATCATAGTAAATTAAATACCATCAATCTTCTCAACATAAATCTTACCCTTAAATTTAGATAAAATCAAACTATTGAAAGGATTTCAAATGGTATACAGCCCGTATGACACATTCCATATGCTATATTTTTACCTACAATATATGATGCTTTACTGTGGCCTACAAATGATATTATAGCTGTGCAGTAAAGTAGCCCACACTACATTACATACATGACACATCTTTGAGTTTTGGTTTTCGAAAAAAAAAAAAAGCTGATTAGTTGTTTGCGCCAACTCTTTAACCCTTTGAGGACCAAGCCCAAAATGAACCAGTGGACAGCGCACATTTTTTTTTTGCGCTTTCGTTTTTTCCTGCTCCCCTTGTAAGAGCTCTAGCACTTGTAAGGGCTTCTTTTTTGATGGGATAGGTGTTCTTTGTAATGGCATTTTTGATTCTACTATAACATGTATGACGGGGCCCCCAAAATATTATTTATAAAAATATAAATTAGTGAAATTGGAAAAAAAAAATGCAATATTGTAACTTTTGGGGGGTTCCCGTGTCTACGTAATGCTCTATACGGCTTAAGCGATATGATACTATTATTCTAAAGGTCAGTCCAAACACAACCATAGGCAAGTTTAGGCTATGTTCAAACTACGTAAAAGTACGGCCAACGTCAACAACGGACGTACTTTGTACGGTGTGGAACACTGCCTTATCTGCTATGGGATCCAGGCCGGAGCATATACACATAGTATACGGGATCCCATTTGGCGCGACAAAGAACTGACATGTCAGTTTTCTGCGGGCGCAATTTAGTGAATAGCGGCTGCAGAAAGACATTTCAGTTCACACAATGAAGCGAGCGACTCCGTCCGCAAGCTTCATTGCGTGCTGTGTGAAGTTCTCATGCGGGCGCGTGCTGATGCGCCCGCATCAGAACACTGTGGCCGTAAAGATCATCAGGCCAGTACTGCAGTACCGGCCGAGATGATCTTTGCACAGACCGGCTGTTCCGTGCCGGAAAAGGTGGATACAACCTTGAGAACCGCCTGGAGAACTGGGATACAGCCATAGCCATAGGCTGTATCCCAGTTTTCTAGGTGGTCCTCAGGCTGTATCCACCCTCTCCACAGAGCGGGCAGACAGCGGGAATCAGACGCCGAGAGTTCAGGTTCATACGAACCTGAACCTCGTCCGGTTCGCTCATCCCTAGCTTGATGGGGCGTCATTTTCTGTGCCATGATCTCTACTTTTTATTAATATCATTACAGATTAATTGTGTGTATACAAATGCTCGAAGCCTCTCTAACAAAGCTGAGGAATTAGAACTCATAATGGTGGATGAGAAATACGATATAGTGGGGATAAGCGAGACATGGCTGAGAGCTATGACTGGGCCTTTAATATCCACGGTTATAGTCTATTCAGAAATGACCGTAAGAATAAGAAAGGGGGAGGGGTCTACCTATATGTTAAATCCTGCCTTAAAGTGTCACTGTCGTTAAAATTTTTATTGCAGAAATCAATAGTACAGGCAATTTTAAGAAACTGTGTAATTGGTTTTATTACCTGAAAAATGAATTTTTATCATGGAAAAGCAGGTTGAAGCTCTCCCCCCTGTCTTGATGGTTTTCCTATGGAGAGAGAAAGTAAAGGCAGCAAAACAGGACAACAAAGAGTTAATTAACATTCACATCACGGGCTCTCTCCTCTGCAGTCACCACATACCTCTCTGACCTCTGAATAGCACTCTGAATAGCTCCCCCACTGAGTAATCCTTTGTTCTGGGCTCTCAGCTGCCCACTAATCTCACTCCTTCTCCCTCCCCTCTTCATAGACCAGACAGATCCGACTGATGAAAAATCAGTCGAGATTTCCTGATTCTGAGCAGTGGATGACAGAAAGGAGAGGAGGGGGGACCTGGGAAAAGGCTTTTTACATGCAGATAATGGCATATTTGGCTAATAAACCCAATTACAAACTGTGTAATTGGTTTTATTACCTGAAAAATGAATTTTTATCATGGAAAAGCAGGTTGAAGCTCTCCCCCCTGTCTTGATGGTTTTCCTATGGAGAGAGAAAGTAAAGGCAGCAAAACAGGACAACAAAGAGTTAATTAACATTCACATCAGGGGCTCTCTCCTCTGCAGTCACCACATACCTCTCTGACCTCTGAATAGCACTCTGAATAGCTCCCCCACTGAGTAATCCTTTGTTCTGGGCTCTCAGCTGCCCACTAATCTCACTCCTTCTCCCTCCCCTCTTCATAGACCAGACAGATCCGACTGATGAAAAAATCAGTCGAGATTTCCTGATTCTGAGCAGTGGATGACAGAAAGGAGAGGAGGGGGGACCTGGGAAAAGGCTTTTTACATGCAGATAATGGCATATTTGGCTAATAAACCCAATTACAAAGTTTCTTAAAATCGCCTGGACTATTGATTTCTGCAAAAAAATTTTAAAACAGTGACTCTTTAAGCCTTTTCTGCGGGAGGATATAAGTGATGATCATGTGGAGTCTCTTTGGGTAGAAATAAAGAGGAGGGATAAAATAATAAAATTTTTATAAGAGTGAGTTATAAATCTCCAAGTATAGTAAAAGAAGCAGAAAACCTCCTTATAAGACAAATAGATGTGGCAGCGAAGGAGGGGGAAGTCATTATTATGGGAGACTTTAACTACCTAAATATAAACTGGAAAGTGGAAACCTGCAATTCCAGCAAAGGAAGTGGGTTTTTGAAATAAGTAAAAGATAACTAGATTTGCATTTCCAGGGAAATACATAGTGCTTGAAAAGAGCGCCCCTTTACCAGTGACTTCCATTTAACTTTAATCCTGGGTGCCGTCCCTTTAAGAGCGACTTGGGTCCCATCCCTTTAAGAGCAACTTGGCTCCCGTCCCTTTAAGAGCGACATGGGTCCCTTTAGGAGCGACCTGGGTCACTTTAAGAGCGACGTGGGTCCCTTCGCTCTTGAAGGGACCGAGGTCACTCTTAACGGAACCCAGGTCGCTCTTAAAGGTACCTAGATCACTCTTAAAGGGTCCCAGGTCGCTCTTAAAGGTACCCAGGTCGCTCTTAAAGGGACCCAGATCACTCTTAAAGGGACCAATTTCACTCTAAAAGGGCCCCAGGTCGCTCTTAAAGGGCCCCCGTTGCACTTAAAGGGACCCAAATGGCTTTTAAAGGGACCCAGGTCGCTCTTAAAGGGACCCATTTCGCTCTTAAAGGGACCCATTTCGCTCTTAACGGGACCCAGATCGCTCTTAAAGGGACCAATTTCACTCTTAAAGGGACCCAGTTCGCTCTTAAAAGGACCCATTTTGCTCTTAAAGGGACATATTTCGCTTTAAAAGGGACATATTTCGCTCTTAAAGGGACCCAGGTCGCTCTTAAAGGGACCAATTTCACTCTTAAAGGGACCAATTTCACGCTTAAAGGGACCAATTTCGCTCTTAAAGGGACCCAGGTCGCTCTTAAAGGGACCCATGTTGCTCTTAAAGGGACATATTTTGCTCTTAAAGGGACATATTTTGCTCTTAAAGGGACCCATTTCGCTCTTAAAGGGACCCAGGTCGCTCTTAAAGGGACCCATGTTGCTCTTAAAGGGACATATTTTGCTCTTAAAGGGACATATTTTGCTCTTAAAGGGACATATTTCGCTCTAAAAGGGACATATTTCGCTCTTAAAGGGACCCAGGTCGCTCTTAAAGGGACCCAGGTCACTCTTAAAGGGACATATTTCGCTCTTAAAGGGACCCAGGTCGCTCTTAAAGGGACCCAGGTCGCTCTTAAAGGGACCCATGTTGCTCTTAAAGGGACATATTTCGCTCTTAAAGGGACATATTTTGCTCTTAAAGGGACCCAGATCGCTCTTAAAGGGACCCAGGTCGCTCTTAAAGGGACATATTTCGCTCTTAAAGGGACATATTTTGCTCTTAAAGGGACCCAGATCGCTCTTAAAGGGACCCAGGTCGCTCTTAAAGGGACCCAGGTCGCTCTTAAAGGGACCCAGGTCGCTCTTAAAGGGACCCAGGTCGCTCTTAAAGGGACCAATTTCACTCTTAAAGGGACCAATTTCGCTCTTAAAGGGACCCAGGTCGCTCTTAAAGGGACCCATGTTGCTCTTAAAGGGACATATTTTGCTCTTAAAGGGACATATTTCGCTCTTAAAGGGACATATTTTGCTCTTAAAGGGACCCATTTCGCTCTTAAAGGGACCCATTTCGCTCTTAAAGGGACCCATTTCGCTCTTAAAGGGACCCAGGTCGCTCTTAAAGGGACCCAGGTCGCTCTTAAAGGGACCCAGGTTGCTCTTAAAGGGACCCAGGTCACTCTTAAAGGGGCAAATTTCACGCTTAAAGGGACCAATTTCGCTCTTAAAGGGACCCAGGTCGCTCTTAAAGGGACGCATTTTGCTCTTAAAGGGACATATTTTGCTCTTAAAGGGACCCAGATCGCTCTTAAAGGGACCCATTTCGCTCTTAAAGGGACCCAGATCGCTCTTAAAGGGACCCAGATCGCTCTTAAAGGGACCCAGATCGCTCTTAAAGGGACCCAGGTCGCTCTTAAAGAGACCCAGGTCGCTCTTAAAGGGACCCATTTTGCTCTTAAAGGGACCCATTTCACTCTTAAAGGGACCCATTTCACTCTTAAAGGGACCCAGGTCGCTCTTAAAGGGACCAATTTCCCTCTTAAAGGGACCAATTTCGCTCTTAAAGGGACCCAGGTCGCTCTTAAAAGGACATATTTTGCTCTTAAAGGGACCTAGGTCGCTCTTAAAGGGACCCAGGTTGCTCTTAAAGGGACCAATTTCACGCTTAAAGGGACCAATTTCGCTCTTAAAGGGACATATTTTGCTCTTAAAGGGACATATTTCGCTCTTAAAGGGACATATTTTGCTCTTACAGGGACCCAGGTCACTCTTAAAGGGACCCATTTTGCTCTTAAAGGGACCCATTTTGCTCTTAAAGGGACCCAGGTTGCTCTTAAAGGGACCCAGGTTGCTCTTAAAGGGACCCAGGTCGCTCTTAATGGGACCCAGGTCGCTCTTAAAGGGACCCATTTTGCTCTTAAAGGGACCCAGGTCGCTCTTAAAGGGACCAATTTCACTCTTAAAGGGACCAATTTCACGCTTAAAGGGACCAATTTCGCTCTTAAAGGGACCCAGGTCGCTCTTAAAGGGACCCATGTTGCTCTTAAAGGGACATATTTTGCTCTTAAAGGGACATATTTCGCTCTTAAAGGGACATATTTTGCTCTTAAAGGGACCCATTTCGCTCTTAAAGGGACCCATTTCGCGCTTAAAGGGACCCATTTTGCTCTTAAAGGGACCCAGGTCGCTCTTAAAAGGACCCATTTTGCTCTTAAAGCAGGAATGTCCAAACTTTTTTCGAAGAGTGCCAAATTTGATGAAGTGAACATGTGCGAGGGCCGACCATTTTACATGCTACATGCTATATGCTTTATAACACAGGCAGATAATAGCAAGCTGGATACCTGGGGGGCCGAAAAAGTTCGGAACGTGGGCCGCAAATGGCCCTCCGGACGGACTTTGGACATGCCTGTCTTAAAGGGACATATTTCACTCTTAAAGGGACATATTTTGCTCTTATAGGGACATATTTTGCTCTTAAAGGGACCCAGGTCGCTCTTAAAGGGACCCAGGTCGCTCTTAAAGGGACCCATTTTGCTCTTAAAGGGACCCAGGTCGCTCTTAAAGGGACCAATTTTGCTCTTAAAGGGACATATTTTGCTCTTAAAGGGACATATTTCGCTCTTAAAGGGACATATTTTGCTCTTAAAGGGACCCAGGTCGCTCTTAAAGGGACCCATTTTGCTCTTAAAGGGACCCAGATCGCTCTTAAAGGGACCCAGGTTGCTCTTAAAAGGACCCATTTTGCTCTTAAAGCGACATATTTCGCTCTTAAAGGGACCCAGGTCGCTCTTAAAGGGATATATTTCGCTCTTAAAGGGACATATTTCGCTCTTAAAGGGACCCAGGTCGCTCTTAAATGGACCAATTTCGCTCTTAAAGGGACCAATTTCGCTCTTAAAGGGACCAATTTCGCTCTTAAAGGGACCCAGGTCGCTCTTAAAGGAACATATTTTGCTCTTAAAGAGACCCAGGTCGCTCTTAAAGGGACATATTTTGCTCTAGAAGGGACCCAGGTTGCTCTTAAAGGGACCTTGGTCGCTCTTGAAGGGACATATTTCGCTCTTAAAAGGACCCAGGTCGCTCTTAAAAGGGACCCGGGCCGCTCTTAAAGGGACCCAGGTCGCTCTAGCGACATGGGTCTCTTTAAGAGCGACATGGGTCCCATACCTTTTGGAGTGTCCTGTCCGTTTAAGAGCAACTTGGGTCCCGTCCCTTTAAGAGCGACTTGGATCCCTTTAAGAGCTACATGGGACCCTTTAAGAGCGACTTGGGTCCCGTCCCTTTAAGAGCGACTTGGGTCCCGCCACTTTAAGAGCGACTTGGGTACCTTTAAGAACGACTTGGGTCCCTTTAAGAGCGACATGGCTCCCGTCCCTTTAAGAGCAACTTGGGTCCCTTTAAGAGCGACATGGCTCCCGTCCCTTTAAGAGAGACTTGGGTCCCTTTAAGAGCGACTTGCGTTCCTTTAAGGGTGACCTGGGTCCCTTTAAGAGCGATCTGAGTACTTATAATGGTAAAGACCATTGCTCGGTTACCATGACAATCTTACTCATGTCAGGGAGACAAAATGGTTAAGGACCTTCCATATATTACATCTTCTATTGGCCAATAGTGGACATGTGACTGTGGATGGTGTGATACATTGCATGATGAGACCTTAGAGTTCCTATTGGCTGCTATATTTCAGCTATTTGCATATGTGCTGTGATTGGCTGTTAGCGGTTAGAGTGTGGCCATTATTTGCAATGGGCCATTATTTTCTATGGGAAATTTGGGGTCGTTTAACGTAAATTTCTTAAAAACGACAAATCCGATCGAAACGAAAAATAGATAGCACACCACACACCGCCGAGGTCTTCGAAACGCAGTTTGAACGGAGTGTGTGCACAAAGCGGTTCGGGCTGTATTACGCGCAGAAAAATGGCTGGAAGAAGAAGAAGAAGAATACGGATTACAATATAGTGCTTTTCAAGCACTATAATTACCTTTCCCAACTAGTACAGGAACCAACAAGAGGGGGGACACTTCTGCACCTGATCTTAACCAATAGGCCAGACAGAATATCAAAAATAGAGGTGGGGGTCACCTAGGTAATAGTGACCACAACATAGTAAGTTTCAATTATCCTTCAATAAAATGATTATTAGAGGGGCTACAAAAACATTAAATTTAAGGAAGGCTAGTTTCCAAAAACTAAGAGCGGACCTTGGGGACATAGACTGGGAAAATGCCTTCAGAAATAAAAGTATACAAGAGAAATGGGACATATTTAAGAGCATCCTGGGTAAATCGTGTCAACGACACATACCATATGGGAATAAAAGTAGTAGAAATCCAATGTGGTTAACTACAGCTGTAAGGGGTGCAATAAATGATCAGAAACAAGCATTCAGACTTCTAAAACAAGATAGTAGTGGGGAAGCATTAAGCAAATATAGACAGAAAAATAGAATGTGTAAAACAACTAAAAGAAGCAAAAATTGCAACAGAAAGAAGGATTGCCACAGAAAGTAAAACAAATCCCAAAATGTTCTCCACCTATATAAATAACAAGAAGGGGGAAGAGGAAAAGACCAATCTACCAAATACATTCTTCTCTACTGTATTCACAGAGGAGAATCCCATATCAGAGGACATGACTAGGGATAATGTAAATCCTCCCATAAATTTCACCTGCCTAACACAACAAGAAGTGGGGAAACGCATAAAAAACATTAAAATCCATAAGTCACCGGGCCCAGAAGGTATCCATCCTAGAGTTTTGCAAGAATTAAGTGCTGTGTTAGACAGACTGTTATTCCTAATATTTAAAGATTCTATAATGACAGGGATTGTTCCACAGGACTAACGCATAGCTAATGTGAGGGGTCAAAGTATGATCCTGGAAACTACAGGCCCGTAAGTCTAACATATATAGTGGTTAAAGTATTTGAGGGGTTTGTAAGAGATGCTATACTGGAGTATCTTAATGAAAATAATCTTTTAACGCAGCACCAGCATGGATTTATGAGGGATTGATCTTGTCAGACCTATCTAATTGGCTTCTATAAAGAGGTCAGTTATAGACTCAGTTATAGCTGTGGATGTTTTGTATCTGGACTTTTCAAAGGCATTTGATACTGTGCCGCATTAAAGGTTGGGGCTAGGGGAAGACATATGCAAATGGATAAGTAACTTGTGTGGTAAAAAAACTGAGGGTGGTCATTGATGGAACATATTCAGATTGGGTTTTAGTTTCTAGTGGGGTACCACAGGGGTCAGTGTTGGGTCCACTTCTTTTTAATATTTTTATTAATGACCTTGTAGAGGGGCGTAGAATATCCATTTTTGCAGATGATACTAAACTGGGTAAAGTAATCAGTACAGAGGAGGATAATATCATATTACAGAGGGATTTGGAGAAGCTAGAGGCTTGGGCGGTGAAATGGCAAATGAGGTTAAGGCTAGGTTCACACTATGTATCTGTGCTGCTGTATTGCGGGCGGTAAATCATCGGCCGGATTTTTCCGGTTCATGCGTACGCTGGAAAGTATACGATATACGGCTGCACAGTGCACACTATGTATGAGCCTACGGCCCAATCGTAAACGGACCCGTAAAAAATGAACAAGACCATTGTTTGCGGCTGGAACTGTGCAAATTAACGGCCGTGGATTGACAGGCGGTCCGTACGGAGTACTTCAAAAATAGCCGTCAATAATGCCGAATGCCGATGCCTCTAATAGTTAATATATTAAATTAATAAAACACATTTTCTTTGTAATAAAGTCCCTTTCGTTGTTCAATAATTTAATTCTAACGAATCCATCATTGTGCAATTAGATATACTGTTAAAATAAATAGATATATAAATAAATGTATATGTATATATATATTTATTTTTTGACAGTATATTTAATTGCACAATGATGGATTCGTTAGAGTTAGAATTAAATTATTGAACAACGAAACTGATTTTATTACAACGAAAATGTGTTTTATTAATTAGTACAGGAAGCTCCATTAAGTCGTTAATTCATATTGCCGGCAATAGAGCATTCTGTACTAATCATCACTTTACTTTAATGAAAACATCAAATGTTTCTTCTAATTATGTTATCACAATAGCATTATTAGAAGAAACATTTAGAATTATATGTGCGCACATATAAAGAGCCGGTCCGCAGTACAGTGACTTCATTGTGCTGCGGACCAGCGAAGAGACAACATCGGGGTGAGTATAAAGCTCTCCCCACCCCCTCCCCAGCAATGCACCCATCCCAGTAAGGAAGGGGGGTCACTTAACCCCTTCCTTGCTGGGATGGGTGCAGTCTGACATCAGTCTGGCCCCCAAGGGTTAAGGGGGATGCAATACATCCTCCCTTAACCCCTTGGGGGCCAGACTGTAAGCAGCAATCTGTAAAGATGCTGCATACTGTAAGGAGCACAACACCGCTCACAATGATGGGTGTTGTGCTCCTGTTTGTGTTTTTTTTCTGTGTTTCTCCCTTTTTGCTTTTCAGATATTAGTATCCTGTGGATTACGTCGGATTCGGTGACCAGCGGTTGTTTGGTGTTTTTTTTTTAAATAAAATGGTCAATGAGGGGTGTGGGGGTGTTTTTATTTGAATAAAAAAAAAATTTCACTTGTGTCTTGTCTTTATTTCTTTAATTTATAGACTTAGTAGTGTAAGCCGTCAAAATTGGCGCTCCCGAATTGGGGCGGCAGCAGGCTGGTAAGATTTAGGCTGGGGAGGGCCTAAACCAATGGCTCTTCCCACCCTGGTGTTACCAGGCTGCTGTCGCATCGGCATTACTGCAGAGGATCGCAAACCCCGGTAATAGCAATTCATGTAAACTGTTTCCCTGCTTTCCCAGATGCATCCAGAGGTGTTTGCATCACTTTCTAAAGATTGTATTTGTTATTTTTAGTTGAACCAGATTTCCAAGTAAATTACCGTATATTTTCAGCCGCATGTCTATTTTTTCCCACGACCGTAGTTTCAGCCGCACATTTCCAGCCACATAAAAAAATACAGCCGCACACATACATAGTGTGAACATAGCCTAAATGTGGATAAATGTAAGGTTATGCATTTGGGCCGTAGAAATAATAAGTACAGTTATGTGCTAAATAATAAAACACTGGGTAAAACTACTTCTGAAAAGGACCTGGGGTATTGGTGGACAGTAAACTCAACTTTAGTGATCAGTGCCAGGCAGCAGCTGCCAAAGCTCATAAAATAATGGGGTGCATCAAAAGAGGCTTAGATGCTAAAGATGAGAACATAGTTTTGCCTCTTTATAAATCACTGGTCAGACCACACATGGAATACTGTGTACAGTTTTGGGCACCGGTATATAAGAAGGACACAGCTGAACTAAAGCGGGTGCAGAGGAGGGCAAGACAGGTTATCACACTTGGGGTTATTCACGCTAGAAAAAAGACGTCTTAGGGGCGATCTGATCACAATGTACAAACATATAAATGGACAGTACAGAGGTCTTTGTAGTGGTCTTTTTACTCCAAGGTCTGTAACCATGACAAGGGGCATCCTGTACATCTAGAGCATGGGTCTCCAAACTGCAGCCCTCCAGCTGTTGTAAAACTACATTTCCTATCATGCCTGGACAGCCAAATCCAAAGGTTTAGCTGTCCAGGCATGATGGGAGTTGTAGTTTCACAACAGCTGGAGGGCCGCAGTTTGGAGACCCATGATCTAGAGGAAAGAAGATTTCACCATCAGCATCGACGCGGGTTCTTCACTGTACGAGCTGTAAAACTGTGGAACTCTCTGCCACATGATGTTGTCATGGCCGATTCATTAAATAAGTTCAAGGGAGGCCTGGATGCTTTTCTTGAAAAATATAATATTACAAGCTATGGGTATTAGATTTCTGGTGATACTGTACGTTAATCAAGGGATTATTCTGAGCACCGTTGGAGTCAGGAAGGAATTTTCTCTCTGTGATGGAGAAATTGACATCTGCCTCATAGGGGGTTTTGCCTTCCCCTGGATTAACACAGTAGGGTTTTCCTAGGTTGAACCTGATGAACTCTTGTCTTCTTTCAACCTTATTTACTATGTTACTATCACATTTGTGTACATCAGACATTTTGAACACTTTTTATAAATTTTTTTATATACAACGGGACAAAAAATCGGTAATCCTGGCGATTTTTTCCCTCTTTTTCTTTACGGCGTTCATTGTACGGGATGATTGTTATATTTTAATACATCGGACAATTACGCACGCTACAGTATATAATATGAAAAGAAAAAGTGGTGCGCTCAACCTAGAGTCGAAGGAGAGTAATTGGTTAATGTTGTGTCTTGAATGCACTACCTGGTTCTGCACCCTAGAGAACCTGCATAGCGATTAGTAGGACGAAAAGAGAAAGTGGTAGGCTCTCTAAAGACACTTGACAGATATAAATTAAAAACTTTTGATTTATATATTTCATAAATAAAATAAGTTATATCTACTTTATGGATTTAAATGCACATAATACAAATACATAAAATAGCAATGAATAAATGTTCTCATAAAATTATCTCATATAGTGTGTATAAAACCATATAATAATTGATAATTAGCTACCTATTGTAATGTTCTACTGGGGTGTAGGGCCCTTGCTTGCCGCGTATCAGAAAATAATTTGCCGTTTACTTTTATCCTTATTTAGGTACTTATTGCATGAATTAATGTTTATGCTTTAGTATGCATATATAATAATGGAGTCACGTAGTATAGTTATAGTATGGTGGGTTAGCACCTCTAACAGCCTCCGTAGCTGTACGGGCTTCCCAGTGGTTTGACCTCTGTTTGACAGCAGTTGGTAGTGGTATCGCTCTTTGTTGTTGTGCAGGCTCCCGGCGGTACGGTGTCTGTTTGGTGGAGGTTGTAGATAGTATCTCCCCCACTTGGTGTCATTAGATCCAGCTTGTGCTGCCTCAGATCAATAGCCGAATCCGTGCCTTGGTGTTCTGCTTGAGACTCCTACATGTGAGTCTAAGTGCATAGGGGCCATCCCCCCTTCACCGTTAGGTAAAATACTTTGCATGCGGTGCACTTGTGCACGCGCGTAAATGTTCAGGATGAGTAACGGGTTTTGCAATGGAATATTGTAATAGTGGCTAATTAATCAGATTGAACTGCAACCTTTAGACACGTTTCAGGATGATTCTGTGTATCCTCAGTAAAGAATAAACGCAACATTCTTTACTGAGGAAAGGATACACAGAATCATCCTGAAACGCATCTAAAGGGTTGCAGTTTATTCTGAATAATTAGCCACTATTACAATATTCCATTGCAAAACCCGTTACTCATCCTGAACATTTATGCGCGTGCACGAGTACACCGCATGCAAAGTATTTTACCTAACGGTGAAGGGGGGGACGGCCCCTATGCACTTAGACTCACATGTAGAAGTCTCAACACCAAGGCACAAATTCGGCTATTGATCTGAGGCAGCACGAGCTGGATCTAATGACACCAAGTGGGGGAGATACTATCTACAACCTCCACCAAACAGACACCGTACCGCCGGGAGCCTGCACAACAACAAAGAGCGATACCACTACCAACTGCTGTCAAACAGAGGTCATACCACTGGGAAGCCCGTACAGCTGCGGAGACTGTTAGAGGTGCTAACCCACCATACTATAACTATACTACGTGACTTCATTATTATATATGCATACTAAAGCATAAACATTAATTCATGCAATAAGTACCTAAATAAGGATAAAAGTAAATGGCAAATTATTTTCTGATACGCGGCAAGCAAGGGCCCTACACCCCAGTAGAACATTACAATAAGTGGCTAATCAATTATTATATGATTTTATACACACTATATGAGATAATTTTATGAGAACATTTATTCATTGCTATTTTATGTATTTGTATTATGTGCATTTATATCCATAAAGTAGACATAACTTATTTTATTTATGAAACATATAAATCAAAAATTTTTAATTTATATCTGTCAAGTGTCTTTAGAGAGTCTACCACTTTTTCTTCTTCGTCCTACTAAATGGTATATAATATGCTTATTTATTTTTATATGTTTTATTTAAAGAATGTCATAAGGGGTGATTTTAATTTTTATTGTGGGAGGGGCTTTGGATTATTTTTTTTGTCCCACACATTTTAAGTCCCCTTGGGGGACTTTTACATACTGTACAATCATCAGATTGCATACACTGTACCATGATCAGTGATCAGTGTAATAGGCGCTCTGCTGATTTAGCCTACCTGTGGCAGACTCAATTAGCAGAGCATCGATTGGACCGCACAGAGGAAGGTAAAGGACCTCCGGCGGTCCGGCACATCAATTGGGACCAATCGGTAAGTGACAGGAGCTTGCAGCGTTTAAGGGGTTGACAGGCTGCGGCACGATGCTTTTATACTAACTACTGCAAACTGGAGTGTTTCCTTTAAGGCTATGTTCACACTGCGTATATGCGGCCGGACATATACACGGTAATCTCCGGCCGGAGATTTACGCTACTTGCGGCCGGCTACGTACGGACCGCGAACTTACGCCCGAAGTCTACTTACGCTTCCGGAGCGCCCTACGTAGCGATCTGACAGCGGTCTTTTACTTGGAAATCTTCGCCTAGCCCCGGACACCCCACAGAACCTTTTGGATCGGCACAAAAAGCTGCAAAAATGAAGAAATCACCACTACGTACGGGACCGCATGTAACGCTACGGGCGTAAGTTACGGCATTTTCGTCCGCAAACAATGGTCTGGTTCATTTTTTACGCCGCCGTGTACGATCTGGGCGTAAGTTCGTATGTTGTGTGAACTGTGCGGCCGTACATTGTATACTTTCCATTATACGCAAACTACGTAAGTCTCCGGCCGCTTATTCACGGAACGCGCTACGGCCGGAAACTTACGTAGTGTGAACATAGCCTGAGGGTGCGTTTACACATACAGATTTATCTGACAGATCTTTGAAGCCAAAACCAGGAGCAGACTATAAACAGGGATCAGGTCATAAAGGAAAGACTGGGATCTATCCTCTTTTTAAATCCATTTCTGGCTTTGGCTTCCAAAATCTGTCAGATAAATCTTTCTGTGTAAACGCATCCTAATGCTGCGTTTACACGGAACGATAATCGTTCGAATTTTCGCTATAACGATCACATTTGAGTGATAATCGTTCCGTGTAAACAGAGCAAACGATCAAGCGATGAGCGAAAAATCGTTAATTTTGATCTTTCAACATGTTCTCAAATCGTCATTCATTGTTCGCTAAAAATTCGCAGATCGTTTCGTGTAAACAGTCTTTCAAAGATTCACCCTATGTAAAAGATGGGCTTAAGCGATCTTAAAAACGATTGCATTAACAATTTTTGTTACGAATTTTCTTACGATTTTTCTAACGATTTATTCGTCTAAACTCTGATCGATATAAAAACCAAATCGTTGCTTCAAAATCGTTAAATGATCGATTGGGCGAATTATCGCTCCGTGTAAACGTAGCATTACTCTCCTCCTATCACAAACCCTTCTTTGTTGATTAACAGCCAGCTGGAAGCTTAGCCCTTGCTGTCAATCAAGCAGGGATAAGAATGGGAGGGGGCGAGTAAAAGATAAAGCTGCCCTCAGCACAGGTACATAGCTAGGATTCATGAGGCCCCTTAGCAAAAAAACTGTATGGGGCCTCATGGATCCTGTATGCCCCCCGCCTCTCATGGGCTGGCACAATCCCTCAGCATTCCTTCTTTCTCCCAGCTATCCGGCCCATGAGTGATACCACTCTTATGCCGGGGAGCTGGGATAATGGACGCCAGGGGACTGTGCCGGGCCATGTAAGTACTGTATGTGTATGTGGCTGGGGTGAACACAAATCGCTTAGAGCCCTTGAGCAAAAAATGAGCCTGGGCCCTCCATAAGAAAACCATGCCACCACACTCCTCCTCCACCCAGGAACATATAAAACTATGCACACCTACACATGCTCAAAGATTTTAACCTTTGCAGTGTTTTTTGCAAACATTTGAGAGTATTGTGCAAAAATTTCAGACTTTTTAACACTGGTTATCTGTACTATTATCCCACAGCATATCTTAGATACAGTGGCATAGCTATAGGTGTTGCAGCGGTCGCCATGGCGACCAAGCCCCAAGCTAGGGGGGGCGCCGACTCCCGCCCCCCCCCCCTCTCACCACTTTCTGTCACATGAAGTTCTCCCCAATCAGCTGTGATAATGACACTAAGCAGGGGGCCTGGGAGGGAGGAGTGTCCGCTGCACTGCCGGTGCCTTGTTTAATATGCAGCCTGCTTAGTGCAGGCGCTGATGGCCCGACCCTAACATGCTCCAGGGGAAGGAGGAGGAACTATCTGCTGCATAAGGTCTGATGCTAAACAGTAGGAAGAGGACAGGATACAGCATACAAGGGGTTACAGCAGAAGCAAAATTTTGGGGGTGCAGGGGGGGGCGGTCGCTCCCGGGCCCACACTGGCAGGGGCCCACTGAGGTCCATGGCCGTTTCTATGACCGGGCAGGCCGGCGGCGCCCGCCATAGTAGGTTGGCTACTATATGGGTATATGGGGGGATAAACTACAATATGAGGCACTATAGGGGGGAACTGGCTACAATATGAGGCACTATAGGGGGGACTGGCTACTATATGGGGCACTATAGGGGGAACTGGCTACTATATGAGGCACTATAGGGGGGATTGGCTACCAGGGCCGCCGATAGGGCAGTACAAGTGGTACTGCCATATGGGGCCCGAACCCTAAGAGACATGGGGGGGGGGCCCGCCGGCCGCCGCCCCCCGTCCGCTACGCTAGGGGGGCCCGCACGTCCCCCCTTGCCACTTGTTTTTGAGCATCCTGAGAAGCTGCGGCCGCGCAGCTTCTCGGGATGCACTGATCGCTTTAATGTTCCGCCCGCACATTGAGCGGGTGGAACATTACAGCGATCAGAATACAGGAGCAGGACCTGTCAGCGTCCTCCTCCTGTATTCCCTCCCATAGGCTGCCGGCACTTCATACCAGCAGCCTACGGGAGGCCGGGCCGCCTCACATCATCACGCCTACCGGAAGTCCAGTCCCTGCGGCTCGCAAGATGGAGCCCGAAGAGGAGGAAGAGCTGCTGCCTGCACAGTGCGGATTAGGTGAGTAGGATGTTTGTTTTTTTAGGGGCACCTCTGGGGGCATTATTAGTGTATGGGGACACCTCTGGGGGCATTATTAGTGTATGGGAGCACCTCTGGGGGCATTATTAGTATATGGGGGCACCTCTGGGCAGGGTCGGGACAAAGGGTAGGCGATGGCCTAGGGCGCCATCTAGTGGTGAGTTACAGGGGGCGCAATTTCAATCTCCAAAAAAAAAAAAAATTACTACAGGCTCCTGTACTCCTGGTGGCCTCAGAGTGCTACCCCTCCCTGCTCACCTTCAGCATCCTCATGTCCTCCCACTCTCTCCCCTCCTGGCAGGGGCGGGCAGGGCCGGGGGGCAGGGAGGCACATGCCCCCCGGGCCGCTCTTCCCCCAGTTGTCAGGGCCGCATGGCTGCTGACAGCTGGCTGGAGTCCTCAGTGCCTCCCCTGCTTACAGCCCCGCCCTCTTCTGTCATATTTACCTGTGGCTGTGGTGGATCCGGACTGTGATGGAAGCGGCCGCCGAAGCCCCGCCCCCATACCGGTAAGCCCCGCCCCCTGTATGGCCACTATGCTTTCTATAAGCCTAAGAGGCTTATGGTAAAAAGCAAACTGCTGTACGCAGTATCTTCCTCCGGCCACCAGAGGCCGCTCTCTCCTCCCAGCTGGTTCTTCTGCAACTGGGCTAGAAGAGCCTGAAGACCGAGAAGATGGTGTCTGCAGCAAGCAAGGTACCTACACAGGAGGACATCTACACAGCAGGACATAAGGCAGGGGGAGGGAACCAAGGCTCTCCAGCTACTGCAAAACTACAACTCCCATCATAGCTGGAGAGCGATAGGCTGTCCATGGATGATGGGAGTTGTAGTTTTGCAACAGCTGAAGAGCCAAGGTTCCCCCTCCCTGACATAGAGGATACATATACACAGGAGACCTACACAGGAGGATACATATATACAGGAGACCTACACAGGAGGATACATATATACAGGAGGAGACATACAAAGGGGTACATAGAGCATACATATATACAGGAGGAAGCATATATACAGGGGTACATAGAGGATACATATATACAGGAGGAGGCATATATACAGGAGACCTACACAGGAGGATACATATATACAGGAGGAGGCATATATACAGGGGTACATAGAGGATACATATATACAAGAGGAGACATACTGAGGAGTATATAGAGGATACATATATACAGGAGGAGACATACAGAGGGGTACATAGAGGATACATATATACAGGAGGAGACATATATACAGGGGTACATAGAGGATACATATATACAGGAGGAAGCATATATACAGGGGTACATAGAGGATACATATATACAGGAGGAGGCATATATACAGGGGTACATAGAGGATACATATATACAAGAGGAGACATACTGAGGAGTATATAGAGGATACATATATACAGGAGGAGACATACAGAGGGGTACATAGAGGATACATATATACAGGAGGAGACATATATACAGGGGTACATAGAGGATACATATATACAGGAGGAAGCATATATACAGGGGTACATAGAGGATACATATATACAGGAGGAGGCATATATGCAGGGGTACATAGAGGATACATATATACAAGAGGAGACATACTGAGGAGTATATAGAGGATACATATATACAGGAGGAGACATACAGAGGGGTACATAGAGGATACATATATACAGGAGGAGACATATATACAGGGGTACATAGAGGATACATATATACAGGAGGAAGCATATATACAGGGGTACATAGAGGATACATATATACAGGAGGAGGCATATATACAGGGGTACATAGAGGATACATATATACAAGAGGAGACATACTGAGGAGTATATAGAGCATACATATATACAGGAGGAGACATACAGAGGGGTACATAGAGGATACATATATACAGGAGGAGACATATATACAGGGGTACATAGAGGATACATATATACAGGAGGATACATCTATACAGGGGTACATATAGGATACATATATACAGGAGGAGACATACAGAGGGGTACATAGAGGATACATATATACAGGAGGAGACATATATACAGGGGTACATAGAGGATACATATATACAGGAGGATACATCTATACAGGGGTACATATAGGATACATATATACAGGAGGAGACATATACAGGGGTACATAGAGAAAAAGAAATGGTGTGGAGACAGCATCCATCCAGTGAAAAAATATTTTTACTTTATTTTAAGCCATTGCATATAAAAAGATTACCGACGTTTCGGCTCTAACACTTGAGAAAGGCTCAGGAGTGTTAGAGCCGAAACGTCGGTAATCTTTTTATATGCAATGGCTTAAAATAAGTAAAAATATTTTTTCACTGGATGGATGCTGTCTCCACACCATTTCTTTTTCGCTATTGAGTATCAGGTGTGGGCCCACCTGACGGAGACTGTGCATCCCTGGGAGGTTCCGCTGTTCCAACCTTGGACTTTACCAGGGGTACATAGAGGATACATATATACAGGAGGAGACATATATACAGGAGGAGACATACAGAGGATACATATATACAGGAGGAGACATATATACAGGGGTACATAGAGGATACATATATACAGGAGGAGACATATATACAGGAGGAGACATACAGAGGATACATATATACAGGAGGAGACATATATACAGGGGTACATAGAGGATACATATATACAGGAGGAGACATACAGAGGATACATATATACAGGAGGAGACATATATACAGGGGTACATAGAGGATACATATATACAGGAGGAGACTTATATACAGGAGGAGACATACAAAGGATACATATATACAGGAGGAGACATATATACAGGGGTACATAGAGGGTACATACATACAGGAGGAGACATATATACAGGAGGAGACATACAGAGGATACATATATACAGGAGGAGACATATATACAGGGGTGCATAGAGGATAAATACATACAGAGGAGTTAGGGCTGGGCGATTAATCAAATTAATTTGCCCAGAAGGTTAGAATCAATTTCGATTAAAACCGTAAATTCAATTTTCACAAAAAATCATTGCAGGTGGAGCAGCGTAGAGTGACGGGTTGGCGGCCGGGCAAGAGGTGCAGGTCAAGCAGGCGGCGCGGAGGTGAGGTGCATGGCGGGCGGCGGTGCGTGGAGTGTCGGGCCGGAGGTGAGGTGCAGGGCGGTCGGCAGTCCGCCTAACAGAGCCGCAACTGACCTACCCCAGCTATACATATCACGTCCTGCTCCCACTCCACGGCCACACGTGCAGGTCCCCGGTCTCTGGAGGAGGCTGCAGGGACTGTAGTGGTGATAACGTTGCTTCGGGTCCTGGAGCTGAACAGCGGGATCTGCATCCCCGATCCCGCTGTACAGCTCCAGTAATGGCAGTGACGCTATCACCTCTACAGTCCCTGTGGCCTGCTTCAGAGACCGGGGACCTGCACGTGTGGCCGGGAGGGGAACCTGTGTGCCGGGGTGAGAGGAGGAGGGATATGTGCACTCCTGCCCCAATCACCCCCAGCTGCCCAATCCCTCTAGAGTCACCCCAGTCTGCCTCAGTCCCCCTCTGTCACCCCCAGCTGCCCCAGTCCCCCTAGAGTCACCCCCAGTCCCCTCAGTCATCCACAGTCTGCCCAGTCCCCCTCAGTCACCCCAGTCTGCCCCAGTCCCTCTCAGTCATCCACAGTCTGCCCAGTCCCCCCCTCAGTCGCCCAAGTCGGCCCCAGTCCCCCCTTCAGTCACCCCCAGTCTGCCCTAGTCCTCATTCAATCAACTCCAACTGCCCCAGTCCCGCTTAAGTCAACCCCAGTTTGCCCCAGTCCCCCTCAGTCACCCCCAGCTGCCCCACTCACCCCCCAGTTTGCCCCGTACACCCCCAGTTCTCCCAGTCATCCCCAGCTGCCCCAGTTTCCCCCAGTATGCCCCTGTCACCTCTCATCTATACCTTTATTCCTTCTACACCCCTCATCTTTACCTGTACTACTACAGCCCACATCTATACCTGTACTACTAATCCCCCTCATCAGTATTACTAATACCCCCCATATCTATACCTGTACTACCTCACCCCTCATCTTTACCTGTACCCGCTACCCCCCCCCCCCTCGCTTATCCCGGAAATGCCCCTGCCTGCATGTGTCCCTGCTACATAGAGGATACATATATACAGGAGGGCATAGAGGATACATATATACAGCAGTAAATAGAGGATACATGTATACAGCAGTACATAGAGGATACATATATACAGGGGGAGGCATATATACAGCAGTACATAGAGGATACATATATACAGGGGGAGGCATATATACAGTAGTCCATAGAGGATACATATATATATATATACAAGAGTACATAGAGTATACATATATATACAGGAGTACATAGAGGAGGCATATATACAGGAAGACATAGAGGATACATATATACAGCAGTACATAGAGGAGACGTATATACAGAAGTATATAGATGATACATATATACAAGAGGAGACCTACACAGGAGTACATAGAGGAGACATATATACAGAAGTACATCGAGTGATATAAACTATTGTAAAAATACAGTAACCCCAGCTTTCCCAGCATCTTGCGTAGTAGTCAGTATAATGAGGGTCAGGCAGCTTTCCCAGCATCTTGTATTTGTAGTCAGTATAATGGAGGTCACCCAGCTTTCCCACCATCTTATCCTCAGTATAATGGAGGTCACCCAGCTTTCCCACCATCTTATACTCAGTATGATGGAGGTCACCCAGCTTTCCCACCATCTTATACTCAGTATGATGGAGGTCACCCAGCTTTCCCACCATCTTATACTCAGAATGATGGAAGTCACCCAGCTTTCCCACCATCTTATACTCAGTATGATGGAGGTCACCCAGCTTTCCCACCATCTTATACTCAGTATGATGGAGGTCACCCAGCCTTCCAGCATCTTGTACACAGTTTTATGGGGGGTCACCAGCTTTTCCACCATCTTATACTTAGTATGATGGAGGTCACCCAGCTTTCCAGCATCTTGTACACAGTATTATGGGGGTCACCAGCTTTTCCACCATCTTATACTCAGTAGGATGGAGGTCACCCAGCTTTCCCAGCATCTTATACTAAATATGATGGAGGTCACACAGCTTTCCCAGTATCTTGTAGTCAGTATGATGGAGGTTACCCAGCTTTCCCACCATCCTATACTCAGTATAATGGTGGTCACCCAGCTTTCACAGCATCTTATACTTAGTATCATGGAGGTCACCCAGCTTTCCCAGCATCTTATAATCAGTATGATGGAGGTCACCCAGCTTTCCAGCATCTTATACTCAGTATGATAGAGGTCACCCAGCTTTCCCACCATCCAATACTCAGTATAATGGAGGTCACCCAGCTTTCACAGCATCTTATACTCAGTATCATGGAGGTCACCCAGCTTTCCCACCATCTTATACTCAGTATGATAGAGGTCACCCAGCTTTCACAGCATCTTATACTCAGTATCATGGAGGTCACCCAGCTTTCCCACCATCCTATACTCAGTATAATGGAGGTCACCCAGCTTTCACAGCATCTTATACTCAGTATCATGGAGGTCACCCAGCTTTCCCACCATCTTATACTCAGTATGATGGAGGTCACCCAGCTTTCCAGCATCTTGTACTCAGTATGATAGAGGTCACCCAGCTTTCCTAGCATCTGTCTATGGGACCGTTCTGTGTCATCACTGAGCCGCCCCATAGACTTATACAGGAAAGTGAGTTCTGACCCTTTCACAGGGCACAGTAGGATATTTGGTCACAAATGACTGGAAGGACCGAAGATGTTATAGGTAAGAGGTAAGAGGCCAGAGTGGTCCTTTTAGGATGGGCTGCCAGCCTGCTACTCATGGGCCAGTGCTGTGTACTTGCCCCCCGGGCTAAAATTTGCCAGCCAGCCCCTGCCTCCTGGGCAGGCAGTGTGAATATCCCCTCACCCCGAGCAGGATCATTGCATTACTAGGACCTTTCACTCGGACTAGAGGCTCCGCCCCCTCCTCACCATGTGACCTCCTCACTATCTGACTGCTGGAGGCCGTGCCGACTGCTGGGGCTGCTGTCTGGTGAGTTCACTGACTGACTCTCATCATCCTGTAGGTGTAGGGAGGCTGGGAGTGCTGGGAGAGGGGGGTCACCTAGGTCACAGGGCTGCCCCATATAACACTGCCCCATATCCCTGCACTGCTCCTCTATACACAGCACTTCCCATATTGTTCCCCAACCTGTGGGTCACCAGCTGCTCCAAAACTACAACAGTCACAGCATGATAGGAGTTGTAGTCCTGCCACAGCTTGGGACCCACAGGTTGGTGAACACATGTGTTTATATGTACAGGCTAATTCTCCTGACACTGGTGCTTTATATCCTTATTGTATTGGGTCCTTGTACTGGGTCAGGCAGGATCAGTATATGATGTGTATATGGCGCTGTGCTGTCATGGTATAGGGGAGGTGTATGTGGCAGGATCAGTATATGATGTGTATATGGCGCTGTGCTGTCATGGTATAGGGGAGGTGTATGTGGCAGGATCAGTATATGATGTGTATATGGCGCTGTGACTGTGCTGTCATGGTATAGGGGAGGTGTATGTGGCAGGATCAGTATATGATGTGTACATGGGGGTGTGACTGTGCTGTCATGGTATAGGGGAGGTGTATGTGGCAGGATCAGTATATGATGTGTATATGGCGCTGTGCTGTCATGGTATAGGGGAGGTGTATGTGGCAGGATCAGTATATGATGTGTATATGGTGCTGTGCTGTCATGGTATAGGGGAGGTGTATGTGGCAGGATCAGTATATGATGTGTATATGGCGCTGTGACTGTGCTGTCATGGTATAGGGGAGGTGTATGTGGCAGGATCAGTATATGATGTGTATATGGCGGTGTGACTGTGCTGTCATGGTATAGGGGAGGTGTATGTGGCAGGATCAGTATATGATGTGTATATGGCGCTGTGCTGTCATGGTATAGGGGAGGTGTATGTGGCAGGATCAGTATATGATGTGTATATGGTGCTGTGCTGTCATGGTATAGGGGAGGTGTATGTGGCAGGATCAGTATATGATGTGTATATGGCGCTGTGACTGTGCTGTCATGGTATAGGGGAGGTGTATGTGGCAGGATCAGTATATGATGTGTATATGGCGGTGTGACTGTGCTGTCATGGTATAGGGGAGGTGTATGTGGCAGGATCAGTATATGATGTGTATATGGCGCTGTGCTGTCATGGTATAGGGGAGGTGTATGTGGCAGGATCAGTATATGATGTGTATATGGCGCTGTGACTGTGCTGTCATGGTATAGGGGAGGTGTATGTGGCAGGATCAGTATATGATGTGTATATGGTGCTGTGACTGTGCTGTCATGGTATAGGGGAGGTGTATGTGGCAGGATCAGTATATGATGTGTATATGGCGCTGTGACTGTGCTGTCATGGTATAGGGGAGGTGTATGTGGCAGGATCAGTATATGATGTGTATATGGCGCTGTGCTGTCATGGTATAGGGGAGGTGTATGTGGCAGGATCAGTATATGATGTGTATATGGCGCTGTGACTGTGCTGTCATGGTATAGGGGAGGTGTATGTGGCAGGATCAGTATATGATGTGTATATGGCGCTGTGACTGTGCTGTCATGGTATAGGGGAGGTGTATGTGGCAGGATCAGTGTATGATGTGTATATGGCGCTGTGACTGTGCTGTCATGGTATAGGGGAGGTGTATGTGGCAGGATCAGTATATGATGTGTATATGGCGCTGTGCTGTCATGGTATAGGGGAGGTGTATGTGGTAGGATCAGTATATGATGTGTGTATGGCGCTGTGCTGTCATGGTATAGGGGAGGTGTATATGGCAGGATCAGTATATGATGTGTATATAGCGCTGTGACTGTGCTGTCATGGTATAGGGGAGGCTCCTGTGCTGCATCATTTTCTCTGTTCCTGAAGTCTGTAACGCTGTATATTCCTGTTATACCTATAGCACAATGTGCACCATCATTATACCCGAGGGGCCTGGTGTGTGACACCTATATTCTCAGGATGCCATGTGTGACACTACTACATTCAGGTGGCATGGTGTGTTACAGTCAGGGGGTACAGTATACACGGTCCTGTTACATTCAGGGGGTACTGTATACATGGTCCTGTTACAGTCAGGGGGTACAGTATACACGGTCCTGTTACAGTCAGGGGGTACAGTATACACGGTCCTGTTACATTCAGGGGGTACAGTATACACGGTCCTGTTACAGTCAGGGGGTACAGTATACATGGTCCTGTTACAGTCAGGGGGTACAGTATACATGGTCCTGTTACAGTCAGGGGGTACAGTATACATGGTCCTGTTACAGTAAGGGGTACAGTATACACGGTCCTGTTACAGTCAGGGGGTACAGTATACACGGTCCTGTTACATTCAGGGGTACAGTATACATGGTCCTGTTACAGTCAGGGGGTACAGTATACACGGTCCTGTTACAGTCAGGGGGTACAGTATACATGGTCCTGTTACAGTCAGGGGGTACAGTATACATGGTCCTGTTACAGTAAGGGGTACAGTATACATGGTCCTGTTACAGTCAGGGGGTACAGTATACATGGTCCTGTTACAGTCAGGGGGTACAGTATACACGGTCCTGTTACAGTCAGGGGGTACAGTATACATGACCCCACATACAGTATAGCCTCCTGGCTGTCCCCGCATAGCGTACAGTCTATTCTGGGGGGGGGGGGGGGCATTTGTCTTCTCTGCCTAGGGCACCAAAACTCCTTGTCCCGGCCCTGCCTCTGGGGGCATTATTAGCTCATGGGGGCACCTCTGGGGGCATTATTAGCTCATGGGCGCACCTCTGGGGGCATTATTAGCTCATGGGCGCACCTCTGGGGGCATTATTAGCTCATGGGGGCACCTCTGGGGGCATTATTAGTGTATAGGGGCACCTCTAGGGGCATTATTAGTGTATGGGGGTACCTCTGGGGGCATTATTAGTGTATGGGGGTACCTCTGGGGGCATTATTAGCTCATGGGGGCACCTCTGGGGGCATTATTAGCTCATGGGGGCACCTCTGGGGGCATTATTAGTGTATGGGGGCACCTCTGGGGGCATTATTAGTGTATGGGGGTACCTCTGGGGGCATTATTAGCTCATGGGGGACACCTCTGGGGGCATTATTAGTATATGGGGGCACCTCTGGGGCATTATTAGTGTATGAGGCACCTCTGGGGGCATTATTAGTGTATGGGGCACCTCTGGGGGCATTATTAGTGTATGGGGGAACCACTGGGGGCATTATTAGTGTATGGGGGCACCTCCTGGGGGCATTATTAGTATATGGGGGCACCTCTGGGGGCATTATTAGTGTATGGGGGCACCTCTGGGGGCATTATTAGTATATGGGGGCACCTCTGGGGGCATTATTGGCTCATGGGGGCACCTCTGGGGGCATTATTAGTATATGGGGGCACCTCTGGGGGCATTATTAGTATATGGGGGCACCTCTGGGGGCATTATTAGTATATGGGGGCACCTCTGGGGGCATTATTAGTATATGGGGGCACCTCTGGGGGCATTATTAGTGTATGGGGGCACCTCTGGGGGCATTATTGGCTCATGGGGGCACCTCTGGGGGCATTATTAGTATATGGGGGCACCTCTGGGGGCATTATTAGTATATGGGGCACCTCTGGGGCATTATTAGTATATGGGGGCACCTCTGGGGGCATTATTAGTATATGGGGGGCACCTCTGGGGGCATTATTAGCTCATGGGGGCACCTCTGGGGGCAATATTAGTATATGGGGGCACCTCTGGGGGCATTATTAGTTCATGGGGGCACCTTTGGGGGCATTATTAACTCATGGGGGCATCTCTGGGGGCATTATTAGTGTATGGGGGTACCTCTGGGGGCATTATCAGTTCATGGGGGCCACCTCTAGGGGCATTATCAGCTCATGGGGGCACAGCAGGGAATCCTACATACAGGGGGCACAGCAGGGGATCCTACATACAGGGGGCATCCCACATTCCTACTCGCTTTACTGCATATAACACCAAACAGCGCAGTTACTATGGGAACCTACAGGGGGGAGAAAGGAAAGGAAGCTGCTAGAAATGTGCGGAGCCTAAATTGTTTGTCTCGCAGGTTCTGAAAAGATGAAACATATCTGGAAGGAATCATCATGGAGGTCTGGGCCGGATGGAGAGGAAAAGGGAAAGTGACGCCTCAGATCAAAGAAGACGTCACCTGTGAGTCACTGTATGACACTTTTCTTATTTTGTAGAACATCATTTAGTAGGGGTGCCCCGAGGTGACAGATACTACATTATCTGTACTCAGAGATATCATTGTGTTATCTGTGGTGTTACATAGGACTGCAGGTGACATCTACATTATCTGTACTCAGAGATATCACTGTGTTATCTGTGCTGTTACATAGGACTGCAGGTGACATCTACATTATCTGTACTCAGAGGGATATCACTGTGTTATCTGTTGTGTTACATAGGACTGCAGGTGACTACTACATTATCTGTACTCAGAGATATTTCTGTGTTATCTGTGGTGTTACATAGGACTGCAGGTGACAGCTACTACATTATCTGTACTCAGAGATATCACTGTGTTATCTGTGGTGTTACATAGGACTGCAGGTGACATCTACATTATCTGTACTCAGAGATATCACTGTGTTATCTGTGCTATATTTATGTGTGCAGGTGTCTGTATACATGTGTGCTGGTGTCTGTATGTGTGTGTACATGTGTGCTGGTGTCTGTATGTGTGTATACATGTGTGCTGGTGTCTGTATACATGTGTGCTGGTGTCTGTGTGTGAGATAAATTCTAGAGAACTGGCTCATATACCCCATTTTCCCCAGTGGCTTAAAATGTAACCTCTTTTATACAGTTATAAAATTGTAGAAGCTAAATGTGAACAAGGTGCAATTCAAATAGACACTTACTTGTATAGCTGTCTCTTGTGCTCTGTATGCAGTGCATTATATTCACCCTTGCAACGTACAATTTATAGCGTGTCTACAAGCCCAGCGGGGCTCATTATGATGGAGACTAAAACTTATACAAGAGTGGGGTAGGGGTTCCCCTGTATTCAGAATGCTGTTGAGTGCTAGGCAATGCCCCGTCTGGGATTATTGAATTTCGAGGGTCTATGCAGAGCAGGATAAAGACACCTCTGCTGCACAAACAGGATCTCCTAGAAAGCGTTCTCACCGCCATGTATTCGCTATCACTGTCTTAGGTGAGCTAAACTAGTCTGCCTGGGGGGGGGTGATTTTGTATATGCTCACTAACATGGAACAGCCTCATTATATTAGCCTTATCAACATATTCTATGTTAGTGAGCATACCGGGGGGGGGGGGGGGGGGGGGATATTGGTGAACATATACAAATCAAACAGCCCCCCAGACCCTCGAAATTCAATAACCCCAAACGGGGCATTGCCTAGTACTCAACAGCATTCTGAATACAGGGGAACCCCTACCCCACTCTTGTATAAGTTTTAGTCTCCATCATAATGAGCCCTGCTGGGCTTGTAGACACGCTATAAATTGTACGTTGCAGGGGTGAATATAATGCACTGCATACAGAGCACAAGAGGCAGCTATACAAGTAAGTGTCTGTATGGTGACATTTAAATTGCACCTTGTTCACATTTAGTTTCTACAATTTTATAACTGTATAACAGAGGTTACATTTTAAGCCACTGGGGAAAATGGGGTATATGAGCCAGTTCTCTAGAATTGATCGGAACCAAATTATACCTCCCAGCAAGACGTGGGGCAAACACACAATTTTTTTTTTATTAATGTGGGGGGCCCAGACACTTTGGTTGTATGGGGCCCCGAAATTCCTGATGGCGGCCCTGTTGGCTACTATATGGGGCACTATAAGGGGGGAACTGGCTACAATATGAGGCACTATAGGGGGGAACTGGCTACAATATGAGGCACTATAAGGGGGAACTGGCTACAATATGAGGCACTATAAGGGGGAACTGGCTACAATATGAGGCACTATAAGGGGAAACTGGCTACAATATGAGGCACTATAAGGGGGGAACTGGCTACAATATGAGGCACTATAGGGGGGAACTGGCTACAATATGAGGCACTATAAGGGGGAACTGGCTACAATATGAGGCACTATAGGGGGGAACTGGCTACAATATGAGGCACTATAAGGGGGAACTGGCTACAATATGAGGCACTATAAGGGGGAACTGGCTACAATACAAATACAAACTGAGGAGCAGAGTGGTGCTGTGTCTGGGAGTAGGCAGCTATGTTTATTTAATCTTGGAGAACCCCTTTAATTTTTACACGGCTATATATGTGAAATGAGTAATGAGTCACTATGAATAATGTAGCAGAAAATACCCTTTATTATTTAGACAACATTGTCGTCTGAATGTCATTGTCGTTTCCCTATGTTGTCATTGTCGCTTCCCTATGGGTAACCTAATCAGTTGGGTTACAGGATAGTCCTGTCCCACTGCAGAGGAAGCTCCGCCCACACACTGCCGAGAAAATACAGGAGAGAAGAGGTTGACTATGTAAGTGCCTCAGTGTACAGAACTGTGTCTGTCTGTCTGTGTCCCTGTATGAGAATTTATGTGGCTGGCTGTATGTGTGAGCCTCTGTGTACAGTGTGTGTGTGTGTGTGTATATATGTATGTATGTATGTATGTTTGTGTGTGTGTCCCTGTATAAGTATATATGTGGCTTGCTGTATGTGTGTGCCTCTGTGTACAGCATGTGTATATATGTATGTATGTATGTATGTATGTATGTATGTGTGTCAGGGCCGGACTGGGACTTTAATTCAGCCCTGGCACTCAAACCCTAGCAGCCCACATAGTGTATCCTCCTTGATATATTATAGATAGCAGTATACTTTATACGCTGTAACGAATTCTGCTTCAATTCGCCATATTCCTCATGATTTCCTTAAATATGTGAACCCCATCATCAACGCATAAAAGTAAAGATACAACATAATCTGCTGTGGATTTGATGTTGCATATTTATGTATTACAGCAGCATCAAATTCACAGTGGATTAGGTATGTACATGCCCTTAAAGGGAATCTGTAAAGTCTATACCAGGTGTGGGGGAGATACAGAATAAGTGACAGGACCTTTAGTCCAGTGTAAAGTTTTATAATTTTCGTTTTCATTACCAGCTGAAGTGTCAGAGGAGGAGCTAAGCCACAGCTGCACATCCTGCCCCTGCCCCTTCCTGCTCTAACTGATTGACATACATGGCGGGGATGCGGCTGTTGCTTTGACACTTCAGCTGGTAATGAAAAAAAATTATTATAAATGGACTATGTGACTACAGTGCCATTTCTTCTCTGCATGAATTGCAAGTGCCATTTTTGCTGAAGTTATTCGCTTTTTCTTGCTGTGCTATTATGAAGAGTTCTCTAGCTGTGACTTCTTTCTGCAGGATCTACCAGACAAACATTTTAGGCTCCTTATTTCGGCATATCCACATCTATATTTAAACTCCCCAAGAGTATTGCTTTACACAGTAACCTTTGCTTCCTCTGTACCCCTAAATAACCAGTTAATCCCAGTTTGTGCCTCCAAATAGTAGTCCTCCCCTTTGTACCATCCCCATATAAAATAGCCCCACCCTGTAACATCCCCATATAGAGTAGCCCCCCCCCCTTTGTAACATCCCCATATAGAATCAGCCCCCTTCCTTTGTAACATCCTCATAAAATAGCCTCCCCTTGTAACATCCCCATATTAAGCCCCCTTGCAGCATTCCCATAAAGAATCAGCCCCCCCTTTGTATCATCTCCATAAAGAATCAGCTCCCCCCCCCTTATGACATCTTTACATAGAATAACCACCCCACCCCCATTTGTAACATCCCCATAAAGAATCAGCCCCCCCTTGTAACATCCTCATATAGAATATTCCCCCCCAAACCTTTGTAACATGCTCATAAAGAATAGGCCCCTCTTTTGTAACATTGACATATAGAATAACACCCCCCCCCCAAAAAAAAAGTCCCCCTACTTTATAATATTCCAATATAGAATAGTTCCCCTCCGTCTGTAACATCCCCATCTAGAAAATTCTCCTTTCCTTTTGTAATAGTAATAGCCCCCCCCCCCCAGCTTGTAACATCCCTTATATAAATGCCCCTCCTTTGCAACATCGCCATTTTAAGAAGTCACCCCACTTTGTCATATTCCCATATAAACTAGCCCTCCCCTCTTTATAACATACCCATTTGGCACCTTTGTAAGATTCTCATATTTGTTGTCCAGCCCCACACTGTCCAGCCCCCGTGTGAAACAAAGACAAAACAAAAAAGAAGCATATTCACCTGTCACATCGCTCCCCAGCATCTTCTTACTCCTGTTCCGGCTCCCGGCAGCTTCTTCTCCTCCGCCCTCCAGGATCAGGGGTTGCCTGTAGTAGACGTGCCTGCACACGGCACGTCTACTACATAGAATTTTGAAGGGGCCGAGCCCCTCAGTACGGGGGCTGACGAGGGGGCTGGCAGAGCGGGTGAGCGAACAGCGCGGTGGCCAGTCGTGCTGTTCATGGCAGCTGCAAAGGGCTGCCGGTCCAATTATGCGTCAGGACTGGTGGCCCACGGATTGGTAATCCTGGCGGCCCAGCGGGCATTTGCCAGATTACCAATCCAGGCATGATGTGTGTCCCTGTACGAGTATATATGTGGCTGGCTGTATGTGTACAGCATGTATGTGTGTGTGTCCCTGTATGAGTATATATGTGGCTGGCTGTATGTGTACAGCATGTGTGTGTGTGTGTATTGTGACATAGTCCGGGGGTTGTTGCTGGATGGGAGGTATTTTCCTCTCAGCTTGTCTTGCTCTGAGGAATGCAGAGAGCTAGGTTCAAGGACTGGACTGGAGTTATTAAGCCATTCCAGGTTTTTAGGCATTTTCCCAACATAGAAAGCTGAGCTGGGAATGAGGGCAGAGAGAGGTGGTGTGTGCTCAAGTCTGGAGTACACCTATGTGATCTGTCTAGGAGGACTGGTTGGACTGTGTTCAGACACATGGACTGTGTACAAGGCAGCTGCTGCTGTAAGGTCTGAACCAACACTTAGAACTTCTGTTACTGCTTTAAAGGCCAAGCTGGAACTGCACTTATGTGTGATGGCAGCATGAAGGTAATGCTGGATTTTTGTTACATTTGTTTTTGTGGTGTGAATAAACACTAAGATTTGAACTGTGAATTGCCTGTTTTCCTCTGTCTGCGACCGCTACCTAGCTATACCTGAGCAACTCCCCTACATATGGTGGCTTGGAGCGGGCATACGCAGTGAGGGTACAAACACACACGGCTTATACGCTGCGTATTTACTGCTGCGATACGCAGCAGATTAGATCTAAATAACTGAACACAGTATCAAATCTGCTGCGTATCTGCTGCGTATCTGCTGTGTGTGTTTGTACCCTAAGGCAGGAGAAAAAACAGAGTTTTTTTTCATATTTTTTCCTGGCACCATTGCATGTCCTGGATTAAGCCTGCAAAGCTTCAGCCGGCATCTCCAGACAAGATGGAGGAGTTGATTAAACAGCTGGTGCGGGCTAATACCCAGCAGCAAGAGACTAATGCCCAGCTGCAACAGACTAATGCCCAGCTGCAACAGGCTTATATACGGCAGCAAGAGACTAATGCCCAGCAGCAAGAGACTAACAAATTGCTGTTACAACAAATGGTGGCCATTCGTGAGTCTCCGCCAGTGGTTTCCCAGCTACAGCCTGCCGCCAGAGAGAGAGTCCGGACGGCGCTGAGAAAGGTAATGGCAGAGGATGATGTGGAGACCTTTCTGGGAGTGTTCGAGAGAACGGCTGAGCGAGAGGGTCTCCAGCCTGACCAGTGGGCTGAAGTGGTTGCCCCATTTCTCACAGGAGATGCACTAAAGGCATACTTTGACCTCACTCGGGAGGACGCCCAGGACTACCAAAAGCTGAAAGGTGAGATCCTGGCACGCTTGGGGGTCAATATATATGTTCGGGCCCAACGTGTATATCAGTGGGGGTTTGTGGAATCCAGAGCCGCCAGGTCTCAAGCCTATGACCTGCTGCACCTGGTAAAGAAATGGCTCCAGCCCGAGACTTTAACTCCAGCCCAAATAGTGGAGAGGGTGGTGGTTGACCGATTTGTGCGCAGTCTGCCGGTCACTATCCAGCGCTGGGTAGGCCAAGGTGACCCAGGCAATTTAGACCAGCTGGTTGGTCTGGTGGAACGTTATGTAGCTACCCAAGACTTGGTGCGAGACTGTACCCCTGGCCGGAGGCCACCCCGTCCCATACCCCCACTTGCAGTGGCTGAGAAAAAGCTTCAACCTCCTGCTGGGAGTAGCTCCCCACCAAACCAACGTTCCCCAAGGTTACATGAGGTCCCCATTATCCGCTGTTGGCGCTGTAATGGTCCGGGACATGTTGCGGCAAGGTGCCCCTTAACCTCTGAGCCTATGGACTGTGGCTATACTCGCCGGACATCCTTCTATGCCCGACCTGCTGTTAGTGTATGTACCGCTAACCTCCCGGACAAGGATAGGGCACCTCCCATGTGCCCAGTGTCTATCGGCAGGTGCAGGGTCAATGCTCTACTGGACTCGGGGAGCCTGGTGACCCTAGTACGGGATACCCTGGTGCTTTCATCTCAGTTCACTAAGCGCAAAGTTGGAGTGTTGTGTATTCATGGAGACTTGAAAGACTATCCTACTGCCCAGGTGGTAATAAAAACTCCTGCAGGGGAGAAAGTCCATGAGGTGGCAGTAGCGTCGAATCTGCCATATGACCTGATAATAGGAAGAGACTTTCCCTTATTCTCTGCATTGTGGCCATCATTTTTGAATGTCTGTCCCCAAGAGTCAGGCAGAGCAGTAGCTGAGGGTCCTAATCCAGATGTTAAGCCAGAACCATGGGCCACCGAGATAGAAGGGCCAGCCGTAGGGGTGACCACCACTTCGGTGGATGAGATGGAGACAATTCCAGTGAATGTAATGGTTGGGGATGTAGAGGACTTGCCACCGGGCGCCGAATTGTCAGATCTGGACATCTCTGGTGACAATTTTGGCACGGCGCAACTGCGGGACCCGACTCTGTCCCGAGCACGGGGGAGTATCTTAATGGTCAATGGTGAACCACAACAACAAGGAGCTGAGGCTATATTTCCTCGTTTTGTGGTTCACCACAATATGTTATATCGTGTCACTCAACTACGTGGGGAGAATGTTGAACAATTATTAGTGCCCCAGGCATATCGTCACCTGGTACTAAATCTTGCTCACCAACATGTGTTAGGTGGACACCTTGGGGCACAGAAAACCCAGGACCGTATACTGCAGAGGTTTTATTGGCCTGGGGTATTCAAAGAGGTGGAGGAATTTTGTAAGTCTTGTCCGACCTGTCAGATAACTAGCCCCCAGCAGCACTTCCGCAGTCCTCTAGTACCCCTCCCGATTATAGAGGTACCATTCAAAAGGATTGCTATGGACCTCGTTGGTCCAGTTCCAAAGTCTGCTAGGGGTCACCAACACATCTTAGTAGTTATTGACTATGCAACCCGGTACCCGGAGGCGGTGCCGCTGCGCCATACCTCTGCCAAACTCATAGCTAAGGAATTAATGGAGATGTTTTCAAGGGTAGGGTTACCTAGAGAGATACTGACAGACCAGGGGACTCCCTTCATGTCTAAGGTCATGAAGGAAGTCTGCAAGTTGCTTGGCATTAAACAGTTAAGGACATCTGTTTACCACCCCCAAACGGATGGTCTTGTGGAGAGGTTTAATCAAACTTTGAAAAATATGCTAAAAAGAGCAGTGTCTAAGGATGGGAGGGACTGGGACCTGCTTCTGCCCTATTTAATGTTTGCAGTGCGAGAAGTGCCCCAGGCCTCTACTGGGTTCTCGCCCTTCGAACTTCTTTATGGCAGACACCCCCGAGGCTTGCTCGACGTGGCCAAAGAGGCGTGGGAGCAACAGCCTACTCCACACAAGAGTGTCATTGAGTATATGTTACTAAAATGCAGGAGCGGATGGAGACAGTGATGCCCCTTGTCAGGGAACATATGGAGGCAGCTCAGCAAGCCCAGAGTCAGGTCCGGAACTTTAACCCAGGAGATCGGGTTTTGGTTCTCGTACCGACTGTAGACAGCAAGTTCCTTGCGAGGTGGCAGGGCCCCTACGAAATTCTGGAGAAAGTAAGCAACGTAAATTACAAGGTACATCAGCCTGGTCGGCGGAAACCGCAGCAGATCTACCATGTCAATTTACTGAAGCCATGGAAGGATAGAGAGACTTGTGTTAGCTGCCCACAGTCGGTATGTTTAGGGGAAGGGAAGCTAGCTCCTCCGACTGTTTCAGGGGAAGCAGCTGCCAGAGTACGTGTTGCTGACAGCCTTTCACCGAAACAGGCTCAGGAAGCCAAGGAGTTCATTAGTCGGAACACGGACGTGTTCTCGGACCTCCCTGGGCGTACCTCCGTAATCCAACATGACATTGTCACCGAGCCTGGGGTGAAAATCCGGCTAAAGCCGTACCGGGTACCCGAGGCTCGGCGCCAAGCCATCGCAGAGGAGGTACAGTTGATGCTACAGCTGGACGTGATTGAAGAAGAGTGAGTGGGCCAGCCCGATAGTATTAATACCCAAACCGGATGGAACTTTATGTTTTTGCAATGATTTTCGTAAGCTAAACGAGGTCTCTAAATTTGACGCCTATCCTATACCCCGGGTGGATGAGTTAATTGAGCATTTAGGACAGGCCAGGTACTTTTCCACCTTGGACCTCACCAAAGGGTACTGGCAAGTGCCCTTGACGGAGGCTGCCAAGGAGGAAAACGGCCTTTGTCACACCCGAGGGGCTATATCAGTATAAGGTATTACCTTTTGGTCTTCATGGTGCTCCGGCCACATTCCAGCGTTTAATGGATATTGTTCTTCGTCCACATCGTCAGTATGCCTCGGCGTACCTTGACGATATTGTCATTTTCAGTACTGACTGGGAGAGTCATCTAGCGAAGGTACAGGCCGTACTAGACTCACTCCGTAGGGCGGGACTAACTGCTAACCCAAAGAAATGTGCCATAGGGTTAGAGGAGGCCCGATACTTAGGCTATGTCATTGGGCGCGGAGTCCTCAAACCCCAGATGAATAAGGTAGAGGCGATACAGGGTTGGCCAAGGCCTGTCACTATCCAGCAAGTAAAATCGTTCCTGGGTTTGGTGGGATATTATATGAGGTTTATTCCCCATTTCGCTACTTTGGCAGCTCCATTGACAGGGCTCTTGAAGGGACATAAGTCAGTGATGGTACGCTGGAATGACCAAGCTGAAAAGGCTTTTTCAGCTTTGAAGTCTGCTTTGTGTGGGTCACCAGTCCTGGTGACACCTGACTTCAAAAGGGAGTTTGTAGTACAGACCGATGCCTCTGAAGTGGGCCTCGGGGCTGTACTGTCTCAGGAGGTTAACGGGGAAGAACATCCCGTTGGATTCCTGAGTCGCAAGCTTACCCCAGCCGAAACCAGGTACAGTATAGTGGAGATTGAATGCCTAGCCATCAAGTGGGCACTGGAGTCTCTCCGTTATTACCTGTTGGGGAGGAATTTTCGTCTGGTGACTGACCATTCACCTCTCAAGTGGATGAGCCAGGCGAAGGAGAGGAACGCTCGGGTCACCAGATGGTTCTTGTCACTACAGAACTTCAAGTTCACGGTAGAACACAGAGCAGGCCGACTACAAGGGAATGCAGATGCCCTGTCCCGAGTGCATTGTTTGGCAAGTGTTCACCCCCTCAAGGTTGAACAAAGGGGGGGGGGGGGTATGTGACATAGTCCGGGGGTTGTTGCTGGATGGGAGGTATTTTCCTCTCAGCTTGTCTTGCTCTGAGGAATGCAGAGAGCTAGGTTCAAGGACTGGACTGGAGTTATTAAGCCATTCCAGGTTTTTAGGCATTTTCCCAACATAGAAAGCTGAGCTGGGAGTGAGGGCAGAGAGAGGTGGTGTGTGCTCAAGTCTGGAGTACACCTATGTGATCTGTCTAGGAGGACTGGTTGGACTGTGTTCAGACACATGGACTGTATACAAGGCAGCTGCTGCTGTAAGGTCTGAACCAACACTTAGAACTTCTGTTACTGCTTTAAAGGCCAAGCTGGAACTGCACTTATGTGTGATGGCAGCATGAAGGTAATGCTGGATTTTTGTTCCATTTGTTTTTGTGGTGTGAATAAACACTAAGATTTGAACTGTGAATTGCCTGTTTTCCTCTGTCTGCGACCGCTACCTAGCTATACCTGAGCAACTCCCCTACAGTATGTATGTGTGTCCCCCTGTATGGGTACATATGCGGCTGGCTGTATGTGTGTGCCTCTGTGTACAGCGTGTGTGTATGTGTGTGTGTCCCTGTATGAGTATATATGTGGCTGGCTGTATGTGTGTGCTTCTGTGTACAGCGTGTGTGTATGTGTGTGTGTGTCCATGTATGAGTATATATGTGGCTGGCTGTATGTGTACAGTGTGTGTGTGTGTGTGTGTGTGTATGTGTGTGTGTCCCTGTATGAGTATATATGTGGCTGGCTGTATGTGTGTGCCTCTGTGTACAGCGTGTGTGTGTGTGTGTGTGGGTGTGTATGTGTCTCTGTCCTTGTATGAGTATTTATGAAGGTGACTGTATGTATGTGCCTCTATGCAGGGGCGTAGCTAAAGGCTGATGGGCCCTGGTGCAAAATTTTAGCTTGCCCCCCCCCCCCCCATCTCACCCAATCAGGCAAAGTCATATCTAACGTTATATCCAATTACTCTAATGTGCCACCCTGTTCTAATGAACTGCCACTGCCTCCACCTCATGTACTGCACTACTGCCCCCTATAATTAATGGACTGTACTGTCATTCTCTAATTATTGTTTTCCAATCTTTGACTCTCCAACTGAAAAACTACAAATCTCATCATGAACTGCCAGTAGGATATAATGGAGGTTGTAGTGCTGCAACCTGAAGAGCCACATGCTGCAAAACTACAACTCCCATAATAAACTGTCAGCAGGGCACGATGAGGGTTGAAATTCTGCAACGTGGGGAGCCAAAGACTGCACAACTCCCATCATATAGTAGTTAGGCATCTTTGAACCCCCCCATCTTAGATATCCCCAAGTAATTCTTCCTGGTAGTCCCCCAGTAAATAGTATCCATGTAGCAGGCCTGTAGGTAACACCCCCTCACCCCCCCCCCCCCAAATAGGTAGTATGCCCCATGTAACTGGCATCCCCCTTAATCTAATTCCCCGTTCAGCAGATATCCCCCAGTAGGTAATCTCATTGCTGCCCCCTCCCCCCAAATAGGTAGCCATTGCATATCCCAATGTTAAAAGCACACTCCCTCTTTATAAATTTGAAAAAAAAAACACGCTTACCCAGCTCTAGCAGCAGCAGCATCTTTATTTGGTCCTGAAGAAGTGGCAAGGGGCAGAGCAGAGGAAGAGAAGAAGCTCAGCCAATCACTTTCAGGATGCTGAAATCTACCTCTCCTCAGTAGTATAAGCAGCGCTTGAAGAGTTAAGGCCCCTCCCCCAGGTCAGATGACATCACTGTACAGCTGGCAAGTAACGATCAGAGAGTACAGCAATGTTGTGATCCAGCCTGGGGGAGGGGCCTCAGTCCTGCGTGAGCCACTTACACTACTGAGGAGAGGAGGAGAGGAGAAGTGGATTGCAGCAGTGCGATCCACATGCATTTTTGCTATATCTAGGAGTAATGACAAATGGAAGCCTCAGCTCTGCTACATTTGGTATATATACCTGCAGAGCTGAGCTTCTCAGATGTAGGAGATGCAGGTTACACATACAAATGAAGTGAAGTATATACACCAAATGTAGCAGAGCTGAGGTTTCCATTTGTAACTACTCATAGATATAGCACAAATTCATGTGGATCGCGCTGCTGCAATCCACTTCTCCTCCCCTTCTCTCCTCAGTGGTGTAAGTGGCTCACGCAGGGTTGAGGCTCCTCCCCCACCAGATCACAACATTGCTGTACTCTCTGATCGTTACTTGCCAGCTGTACAGTAATGTCATCTGAGCTGGGGTGGGGCCTTAACGCTGAGGAGAGGTGGATTGTAGCACAGGCTATAGCTCAACACTGTAAAGGTGTGGCGATAGGACCATATGTACTTATGTGACTGTATGTGTAAGACATATTTACATAGGGACACACACACACGTGTATGCCTGAAAGGGTGCTTTGTATGCCAGGGCTGCTTTTTATTGCCAATCTGGTTGTCATGAATGTGCCTGGGATGAACTCCGTGCGCCCCTCAGCTCATGCTGCGCGGCTGACATGGCGCTGATATTCAGTGTTTTGTATGTCTTGAGCAGTAACCTGAACCTTGTCTGAACACTGCTCTATTTCCTTCTGTGTGTTCAGCCACACCCGCTTTGCCTGAGATACTCCTTGCCACTCCGGAGTTAACTCTGATGCTGGTTAGCTAGTCTGACAGACTGTTCTCCCTGCCAGTCAGGTTGCTCTTGCCCCAGGTGTTCTGAGGAGATTAGGGGTCTGGTCCTATCAGCTCCTGCACTGGACCTCTGGTCTCCTATATAGTGTCTGCCAGCCTGCCTCTCACTGCCGGATATTGAGCTTGTCTCTGCCTGGTTCTGTGTTTGCTATTCTTGCTCTGTTTATTCTGACTCTGCTTTGTATTTCTGACCATTCCTGCTTGCTGCCTGCCCCTGACCATATTGCCTGTTTATTGACCTCGCCTTTTGGATTGTGATTTTGTACTTTTGCTGCCCGATTGTTGTGACCCGGACTGTCGACCATTCTTTATTGTGTTTTGTCTGTCTGTCTTGTCTTTGTGTCCCACCTAGCCAGTGCAGGGACTGACGCCCAGTTGCTCGCCGCCATCTTAGGGCGGATTGTGGCAAATAGGTAGAGGACAGTGGGCGGGGCAGAGCTTAGGGCTCACTGTGTTGTGTTGTCTTGCTGTCCGGATCCTGACACTGGTCCTGGCTGAGAATGTCAAGTATCATCTTCAGTGCACCTATGTAGCCAAGATATAAGAAATATCACCAAAAATATAAAATAAACTTAGCTGCGCCAGTCTGCACTATTCATACAAACATGCACATGTTACTTCACAAGAACCTGGCAAACTCAGCATTGCTACATCTTGGAAGTGCAACCTACACCAGAAGAGTCAGAAGAGACTCACATCATTTCTCCAGAATGGCATTCACCAAGCCTAACCCAAAGCCCCCATCCCCAGCACTATTGCTCTTTGGAGCATGCTGACCCAGAGGAAAGCCACTGGGGAAAGCCCTGGGGACTAAGCGGCTGCAGGTCTCAGGCTGAAAAACTTCGCCTCAGCGTTCTGTCTACGTGGCTGCTGACCTCCATGGTGGGTGCACTTTACTTCCTCACTCCGCAGCCTCTGCACGGTAGCATATATAAAGAAAAAAGATAGAGCTCATAGGTAGATGAAGCAGCAGCAAAAAATGAAGTGAAGGGGAGGGTGCTCGAGCTTCTAAGTGCTGGCCAGACACTGGATGCAAGACTTGGCTGAAGATAAAGGTGTGGAAGTTTGCACTCCTGGATGTAGGCAATTAAAAATTAACTTTTATTCGTGCATTTAATAACTGGTAATGTGTATGGGAGGACCTACGCGTTTCGCACAACTGTGCTTACTCATGGTCTGTGATTAAGCGCAGTCGCACTAAACGCGCAGGTCCTGCCATGCACACTACCAGTTTTTAAATGCACAAATACAAGTAAATTTTTTATCGCCTACGTCCAGGAGTGCCGACTTCCAAACCTTTACCTTCAGCTAAGCCTCTGTACAGTACAAGCGATCACCAAAGCACTGAAAGCAATCACCAACCACTGTGCAGAGAGGCCTTGAGGCATTTTGAGGCTGCCTGCAGTTTCCCCAGCAAGAGGCACTAGAGGACACCACAGCAGTCAAGGTAGCGCTGGTGGTTGCCAGACCAGCAGAAGGGGTTGTGGGGCGGGCAGCAGTGGTGATGGCGGTCCGGGGGAGGCAAGGCTGGGCTGGCCGTCTGCAGTGTCCCCGGCCATAGAAAAGGCAGCCAAGGGAAAGAGGGGTTCCGGACCAACAGGGGGTGGATGCACCATGGCAGGCAGTGACTGTGCAGGATAGGAGAGGGGTGAAGTATCACCTCACCCAGACATGTGAGATCATCTGGTGGCAGCTGTGTTGTCCCACTGTGTGCATGCTCAGGAAGGGCTATCAACCACATCTGTGAGCATGCAAAGGGCTGGGAATTCCTTCTTTATGTCTTTTTTTACAGACCGTGATAAAAACATGCATAACCTCACACATCACCTACACAACACACATCTCTCTCCCCCACCCACCCATGTACAGCAAAGAAAACAAAAACCCCTATGCAGTGTCCCAGAACATGCAGACTACTACTCCTATTATGGCCATTTCTCTTGCTGTGTCAATGCCTGTTCTGGTAAGTGTTTGCACTGCAACTGCTGCTGGTTTTCCCCTAGTATTCTCTGGTAATGTGCATTCTCATGTGTATTCTCATGTATTCCTGTGTATTATTACATTGTACAGTGGTATGCAAGGCTGTTGATCACGTGACCTGTAACCATGGTTCCTCCAATGGCCGACTAGCTCTGGCCAGGAGCAACCATGTGACCTCCCACTTCCTCCTAACAAGTTAGTCTTCCCCCTGCTTCCAAGCAAGGAGGGTGTGTGTCGTCCCTCTCCTGCCTCAGAGGAGTTGGACTTCTTCTCTGCAGCTCCCACTTCACCACTAGAAGTGTGGATCAGGTGCTCTGCTATATTCAAGTCTTCGGCTGTATCTGCCTGCTCAAGTGTCCGGAGTCTTCTCTCTCATCTGGGTGTCATTCCGTTATCTCTCATCATCGCTACAAGGATTCACAGCAAGTATTATTCTCAAGCTAATCCACCCAGCAACGCTATTTCTCTCATACTCCTACTCCCATCATCCGGCACGTATTCTCACAGCCTATGCAGCATCACTCCTGCCTTGTTTGTCAAAGCCTGCTATATACCCGGTTGCATCCGGACAGAACTGTTGCTACTAGTTACCTCATCTATAATAAAACTGCTGTTACTGAACCCTGGCATTGGTGTCCACTAACTGGTGCCCTGACTAAGTGCAGCGAAGAATCGCATGCCCATCATCACCCGCAGATTCCACAGACCGGCCCTACAGCTGTGCTGCCCTCAGGCCTATACCGTGACAAGTATAACCCCTGCAGCTGCCCCGGTCATTGCCCGCTCATAACACCAGCACTGCGGAAGTGGCCCCCAGGGGCCAGGGCATCGCACCTACCCCTAACCACTGAGAACCTCCCCACTCTAACCACTCCATACCCACCCCTATAAATATTTAAATCTTTAAGTCTCTTCTGGTTTTATGATTTACACCCTCCACTATTCTTGTAGACCTGTTCAATTTTACCAATATCTTTTTGTATGTGAGGTCTCCAGAACTGAACCTCCAACTATAGAGCCCAGTATACGACTGGCTTTCCCCACCGCCTGGTTGTGCTGGTGACTCATTTTAAGGCTATCAGAAAACACTATTTCTAAATCCTTCTCTTGTGAAGTATTTGCCAACTTAGAACTTCTGAAATGATATTCAGCTATATGAGTCTTTCTCCTCAACTGCATTATTTTACATTTGGAAGCATTGAACTGCAGTTTCCATTGTCTTGACCACTTATCTAGTAAGGCTAAATAATTTTTTCAGATTATTGACACCACCAGGAATCTACCCTATTGTACTTTTTGCATCATCTGCAAACAGACAAAACTTGTGAACAGTCATTGGCTATGTTCACACTAAGTTTAAAAAACAGAAAAGGTGTCTGCTTTTTCTATTTAAAAAGGCATCCATTATTGACATAATTCAATTGATTCCAATTCAGTGCATTGAAGGTAATGGAATGACGGATGTCCAATGCACATAGTATATTAAATAACACGCACTGTCTGCGCGGACGTCAAAATAATGATCATGACAATTAATTTCAGATGTCTTTTGCAAACATCAGACGCTGTTTTTTTAGTTGTTCACACAGTTTCATTTTTTTTACTATTAAATTCAATGGACTTTATAATTAAATACACAGCAAAAGGCCAATTAGTCCACCTAAACTAGAATAATGCACTAACAGCCGTCATTGCACTGACGGGTGGCCAAAGGAAAATGACGTCATTTTTTTTCTTTTCATAAACAGAGAGAAAAAACAGAGCGTACATTAGTGAACTGTTTGTATGACTTTTACAACTGTATGTGTGTTAGGACTCGGGACGTGCGTTCAGCTCCTGGCACTGCCGATGCATGCGGTCAAAGCATACATAACCGCTCAGGCCGGTTACTAGGGGCGCTTTGAGTGTGCCCATAGCAGATGGACTGATTCTCATGTTTTTTACCTACTCGGTTATGCTATTCTGTGTTGTAGCAGAGGCCAGTGTTCCACTCCCCTGGCTGAGCAGCATAGGTGTTGTATTTGTTAGCTGATTGTAGATTGACAGCTGACACTGCCAATCAGCTGTCAGTAATCTTGAGTCTGGGGCCTATAAGTATCCTCCCCAGTCTACTGTGCCTTGCCTGTGAAAGTTCCTGGCTTGTCTGGTGATACTTGAGCTAGAATTCCCTGCATTTCATATTCTCGTTACCTGACCTCTGGTTTTGACAATTTGACTATCCCCTTGGACACGACTTGGTACTTCATTGCTCGGCTGGTTTTGACTTGGTTCTCTGACTTTTCCTTATTGTGTGTGTATTGTCTTGCATTGTTCTGTGTATCCACTTTAGTAAGATCAGGGACTGCCTTCAAGTTGTCCGTTTGCTGCTAGAGCATCTGAGGCAAGTAGGTAGGGAAAGCGGGGCGGGTGCCAGCTTCAGGGCTCATCTTTAGGGTATGGAATATTTAGGGTATGGAAATCATATAAAGTACTATGCAGCAATGTCTGAAACTTGTTGAAACATGCATAGCAGAGGAGAAGAGAGCGGGGTTACAGTTGTGCTGCCACAGGAATAATGCATGTATATAAAATTTTGCACTATATAGTTTGTAGAGATGTGTGAACCGAACTTCCCAAACCGAGATTCTTTGCAAACTTTGCAAAAGGTTCAGTTCCCGACTGAACCAAATTTTTTAAAAAGTTCATAACATCCACATGTCACAGTACAGTACAATAAAATGGCAGGTGTAAAGGATTAACCATAATTCCTTGCAGCCAGTCAATCAGCTGCAAGACCCCCCCCCCCCCCGCAATGCAACACTTCATTGTTAAGTATTTATACAGGAACGAGCCGCTAGTACGTCATTCACAGGGGCGTAGCTAAAGGCTGATGGGCCCTGGTGCAAAATGTTAGCTTGGGGCCCCCCCATCTCACCTGATCAGGCAAAGTCCTATCTAACGTTATATCCGAATACTCTAATGTGCCACCATGTTCTAATGCCCTGCCACTGCCTCCACCTCATGTACTGCACTACTGCCCCCTATAATTAATGGACTGTACTGTGTCATTGTCTAATCATTGTATTCCAATCTTTGACTCTCCAGCTGAAAAACTACAACTCTCATCATAAACTGCCAGTTGGAAACGATGGGGGTTGTAGTGCTGCAACCTGAAGAGCCACATGCTGCAAAACTACAACTCCCATAATAAACTGTCAGCAGGGCACAATGCAGTTTGAACTTCTGCAACCTGGAGAAGTCACCTGATATCACCTGCAGTCCTATGTAACACCACAGATAACAGTGGTATCCCTCTGAGTACAGATAATGTAGTAGATTTCACCTGCAGTCCTATGTAACAGCACAGATAACACAGTGATATCCCTCTGAGTACAGATAATGTAGTAGTCACCTGCAGTCTTATGTAACAGCACAGATAACACAGCGATATCTCTGAGTAGAGATAATGTAGATGTCACCTGCAGTCCTATGTAACACCACAGATAACACAGTGATATCTCTGAGTACAGATAATGTAGTAGCTGTCACCTCGGGGCACCCCTACTAAATGATGTTCTACAAAATAAGAAAAGTGTCATACAGGGACTCACAGGTGACGTCTTCTTTGATCTGAGGCGTCACTTTCCCTTTTCCTCTCCATCCGGCCCAGACCTCCATGATGATTTCTTCCAAATACGTTTCATCTTTTCAGAACCTGCGAGACAAACAATTTAGGCTCCCCACATTTCTAGCAACTTCCTTTCCTTTCTCCCTCCTGTAGGCTCCCATAGTAACTGCGCTGTTTGGTGTTATGTGCAGTAAAGCGAGTAGGAATGTGGGATGCCCCCTGTATGTAGGGTCCCCTGCTGTGCCCCCTGTATGTAGGATTCCCTGCTGTGCCCCGATGAACTAATAATGCCCCCAGAGGTGCCCCCATGAACTAATAATGCCCCAGAGGTGCCCCCATGAACTAATAATGCCCCCAGAGGTGCCCCCATGAGCTAATAATGCCCCATAGGTGCCTTCATGAACTAATAATGCCCCCAGAGGTGCCCCCATGAACTAATAATGCCCCCAGAGGTGCCCCCATATACTAATAATGCCTCCAGAGGTGCCCCCATATACTAATAATGCCTCCAGAGGTGCCCCCATATACTAATAATGCCCCCAGAGGTGCCCCCATATACTAATAATGCCCCCAGAGGTGCCCCCATATACTAATAATGCCCCCAGAGGTGCCCCCATATACTAATAATGCCCCCAGAGGTGCCCCCATATACTTATAATGCCCCCAGAGGTGCCCCTAAAAAAACAGACATCCTACTCACCTAATCCGCGCTGTGGCTGCAGGCAGCAGCTCTTCCTCCTCTTCGGGCTCCATCTTGCGAGCCGCAGGGACGGGACTTCCGGCAGGCGTGTTGACGTCACATGATCACGCCTGCCGGAGAGGTCACGTCCCGGCCTCCCATAGGCTGCTGGTATGAAGTGCCGGCAGCCTATGGGAGGGAATACAGGAGGAGGACGCTGACAGGTCCTGCTCCTGTACTCTGATCGCTTTAATGTTCCGCCCGCTCACGGTGCGGCCGGAACATCAAAGCGATTTCTGCATCCCAAGAAGCTGCGCGTCCGCAGCTTCTCGGGATGCTCAGAGACAAGTGGCAAGGGGGGCCGTGCGGGCCCCCCCAGCGTAGGGGCCCGGTCGCCATGGCGACCGCTGCGACCCCTATAGCTACGCCACTGGTCATTCAGCTCATGATCAGTGACCATAACACACACACATACAGTATTCAAAGAGAAAGAGAGAAAAGGGAGATTCAGGGAGAAAAAAAGGGGGAGTCAGGAAAAGGCAAGGTTATAGAAGGTTTATTAGGTACTAGAAAATGTAACCGGCGCTGCCCGGGTATAAAGTGTCAGTATGTTAATTAGATTTATTCTAAGGTGCCCAGGAGGCCAATCTATGTCCTTGTTTTTTTTTTGTTTAAGGGAAAATCGCTAGTAGCCCTATATGCCCTTATATGCCCTTATATACCCGACAGTTCTGCACTGTTTATGTAAATTGTAGCTTATGCACATTAGAAATAAACTAAAAACTTCAAACATCCGTCCTGTATACCTGTAGTGTATAGTTGGGGTGAGGGGGTGGGGGGACTGTATACCTTTAGTGTATAGTTGAGGGGGTCCTGTATACCTGTAGTGTGTAGTTGGGGGAGCTGTATACCTGTAGTGTATAGTTAAGGGGGTCCTGTATACCTGTAGTGTGTAGTTGGGGGGGCTGTATACCTGTACTGTATAGTTTGGGAAGCACTGTAAATATGCAGTGTATAGCTGGTAGAGGTCCTGTATACCTGTACTGTGTAGTTGGGGGTCCTGTATACCTGTAATATGTAGTTGGTGAAGGTGCTGTATTCCTATAATGTATAGTTGGTGGAGGACTTCTATACCTCTAGTTTATAGTTTGAGGGTCCTGGATATCTGTAGTGTATAGTTGGTGAAGGTATTGTATACCTCTAGTATATAGTTAGAGGGTCCTGTATACCTGTAGTGTAGTTTGGGGGTCCTGTGTACCTGTAGTTTATAGTTGGTAGAGGTCTTGTATACCTGTAGTGTAAACTTTGGGGGTCCTGTATAGCTATAGTATAAAGTTGGTGGAGGTGCTGTATACCTGTATTATATAGTTGGTGGAGGTTCTGTATAGTTGTAATGTATAGTTTGGGGTCCTGTATACCTGTCGTATAGAGTTGGTGGAGGTACTGTATACCTGTAGTATAGAGTTGGTGGAGATCTTGTATACCTTAAGTACATAGTTTGGGGGTCCTGTATACCTGCAGTATATAGTTGGTGGAGTTCCTGTATACCTATATTGTATAGTTTTGGGATCCTCTATACCTGTAGTGTATAGTTTGGGATCCTGTATACCTGTAGTATAGAGTTGATTGGGGTGCTGTATACCTGTAGTGTATAGTTTTGGGTTCCTGTATACCTGTAGTGTATAGTTTGGGGTCCTGTATACCTGTAGTATATAGTTGATGGAGGTCCTTTATACCTGTAGTGTATACATTTGGGGCCCTGTATACCTGTAGTGTACAGTTTTGGGGTCCTGTATACCTGTAGTGTTCTGTAGTATTTAGTTGGGGGGTCCTGTATACCTGTACTGTGTAGTTTTGGGGTCCTGTATACCTGTAGTATAGAGTTGTGGAGGTGCTGTATACCTGTAGTATAGAGTTGGTGGAGGTCCTGTATACCTGTAGTGTATAGTTTTGGGTCCTGTATACCTGTAGTATAGAGTTGGTGGGTGTGCTGTATACCTGTAGTATATAGTTGGTGGAGGTCCTGTATACCTGTAGTGTACAGTTTGGAGTCCTATATACCTGTAGTATATAGTTGGTAAAGGTCCTGTATACCTGTAGTTGTATAGTTTGGGGTCCTGTATACTTGTAGTATAAAGGTGGTGAAGGTCCCGTGCACCTGTAGTGTATAGTTTTGGGGTCCTGTATATCTGTAGTGTCCTGTATACCTGCAGGGTCGTATTTACCATTAGGCACTCGTGGTCTGCCTAGGGCAGCACCTTGCATGGGAGCAGGAGCAGGGGGAAGGAAAAAACTTTTAATTTTTTAAATTTTTTTAATGTTTCTAGTCTTCCACCTCCTGTTCAGACTTGCCAGAAAATCTAGTGTCTTTTCGAAGTAGTATTGGTCATGTCTGGTGTGGCGGTGTTATCCAGTCACAGTATGGTGGTATTGGTCAGGTCTGGTGTGGCGGTGTTATCCAGTCACAGTATGGCGGTATTGGTCAGGTCTGGTATGGCAGTGTTATCCAGTCACAGTATGGTAGTATTGGTCAGGTCTGGTGTGGCAGTGTTACCCAGTCACAGTGTGGCGGTATTGGTCAGGTCTGGTATGACGGTGTTATCCAGTCACAGTGTGGCGGTATTGGTCAGGTCTGGTATGGCTGTGTTATCCAGTCACAGTGTGGTGGTATTGGTCAGGTCTGGTATGGCTGTGTTATCCAGTCACAGTGTAGCGGTATTGGTCAGGTCTGGTATGGCTGTGTTATCCAGTCACAGTGTGGCGGTATTGGTCAGGTCTGGTATGGCAGTGTTATCCAGTCACAGTGTGGCGATATTGGTCAGGTCTGATATGGTGGTATTGGTCAGGTCTGATATGGTGGTATTGGTCAGGTCTGATATGGTGGTGTTAAAAGGGGGTCTACCAGTTATTACTGTGGATGTTGTGAGGCAGCTTCCCTAGCAACCATTGCTCCCTGTGAAAATGAAATTTTTATTGGTTGCTAAGGCTCCCAACTGCCGTTTCTGCTGGCAAGCTGCTGCAGCTAATTATGTCTCCTGTGTGTGCGGTGTGGAGATTTTCCCATTTATTTCTATGGGGCGCTCTTACCCCTCCCCCTCCCCTCCTGTACATCTGGAGGGGACGGGACCTTCGCAATATCCTTCCCAGGCACCTAATGTATCTGTGTGCCAAATTTGGGGTCAAACGGTTCAGGCGTTTGGAAGTCTATATGGGACAGACGGACAGACAGAAAGACAGACAGGCTTTCATTTTTATGATATAGATTAGAGAGAGAGAGAGTAAAATAGTAGTAGAATTTGTGTAGCTGGGAAATTGTACAATTTGTTTGTCAGTACATGGTGTCCACCACTGTCCACAAATCTCTTTGGATAATTTTAACATTTCAAATCACCTGTCAGATTTTATTAATAGTCCTCAGTCCTTTAGTAAAACTGCATCTGGCAGCATAATACCCGGGATTATACATCGGTCATCCACCGCTGTTGGTTTAATTTAACTCTTTGAATCACCTGCCAAGTTGCATTATTAGTCCTTTATTAAAACTGTGCCTTCCGACATAATAATTGTAAGTCAGTCATCCACCGATGTTTGTTTAATTTAACCCTAAATATCGGGATACACCCTCAATTGTTTAGTAAAAACGTGTCTGGCAGCATAATAACTAGTAAAAACGTGTCTGGCAGCATGTAAAATATACTAACATCACTAGTCTCTAACTAACATAGTATAACCATGTCAATCTAAAGCATAAGACATAGTTTAAAGTTATAATTGATAGTATAAGGTTCGAACCACTGTACAGCCATCTTGTCTCAGGGAGTTAGTTCTGAGAATAACTTGTTTACTGCATTGCGGTAACATATGCTAGCATCAGTCATATAGATATATATACATTTGTAGGGAGAAGCAGAAGTATATTCTGGGATGTCACGTAGCTCTTTAGAAGTCACCATATTAGTTGAGGCTCAGAGACGGGAGGTGGGGGTTTCAGCTATATAAGCAGGAAATATAGGATAAGATGGAAGGAGGAGACCCTGGAAATGCTATCCCATCTGCACACCAGGCTTGTAAGACCCCTCCCAGGAACATCTAGCACTTGACACATGAACTGAAGGACATTCTTCAACTCCAGATAATGGACTCTGCTTGAAACAACAACCTTTGTAAGATAACTTATTATTCTTATCTGTACCTGAAACTTTTGTATGCTCATTATTTTTGTTCATTAAATCATTGCTCCTATCATTTGAGCGAGAGCACATGGACTAAGCTTGTCACCTTCTTTACAACTGCTGTGTAAGAGGATACGTGAGTGGCCCAAATTCTAACATAATTGGCGAGCAGCCAGACTTTTTCTGTTTTTAACTGGAGCTCTTCTCTCCCTCGCTGAGGGGGCTGCGTTTGACATTTTGATTGATTGCGAGCTTCAAGAAGAGAAGTAAAGAAAAACAAAGCCTGGAAACACGTACTTTCCACTTCTGGACAACAGCACAGGACTGCACCACACATCCCAGAAAGCCTCTGGAGCATCGGTGAGGGACAACAGCCAGTCCATACCAGAGGGGGCAAGCGGAAGCAAGAAGTTGTAAGTATGGATTTCATTGAAACTTTTGCCAGCAAATCAGATATAGAATATGCCTGTAGTGATAGTACTATGACTAATGCACAGTTGTGGGATAGTTTGTACAGACAATGTGAAAGGGAAAATGTTAAACTAGACAACAAGAAATTGTGTATTAATAGGCTACAGAAGAAGCTTAGAAATGTCTTACAAATGGTAAAGATTTACAATGCTTTACTAATTGAAGATTCACAACCAAGGCAGAGTGTTTGTGTTGTTAACAAGTGCATGAATAATTCTAGTGTGTCCGATGATGAAGATTTTATTCAATGCTCAAATTGTTTTATATTGGCTGAACAATTGGAAGCTATGGAGGATGAGATTGAAAATAAATCAAAATTGCTATCTCAGATGCGCTGTGAAAATAAGAGAATCTCCGCTGTTAGGAGAACTAGACGACCTGTCATCGCTACCCCTAATGTAACAAGCTCGAGTGACGCGTTCTTTGAGGATAGCGATGATGTAGATATACAGCGCAGAAATTTGTTAGATAAGTCCACTCAGTTGCATTTACAAATAAATGAACAACTGAGGAAAATTGTCAAAGACATGCCCTCTTATAATGATAAGATGGATGCCTTTCACAATATGGATGTATTTGAATCAAATACAGATAGGTTCCAATTGTCAAATGAGCAAAAGAATAAAATTTTCAGGATATGGTTACCATCACATATGGCTAGAAGATTAGAAGAGACACCCAGAGAGGAAACATTCGGGGTACAGGTACACAGCACTGAGGTAGATCGCTTAAGACAGCTAGTGTGGTTTACAACTGGGGATCCCACTCCCTCAATAGAATGGATGGACATCTTGAAAGTAACTATTCAAGATGATCCATTTGCCTTTCTCTTGAAATTCGAAAAAGCTTATCGAATGGTCATGAGAATAGAAGAGGGGGAGGAGCCAGATTCTATGATTTCCGCCTTTGTGAGGAAATTTAAGTATCTGGATCCTGTGTCAAGCCAAATCGCTATGGAAAAACATACTTTGCATGAGGCAGCACTCTTTATTGATCGTATGAGGCAAAGAATGAAGCTGTCTAATGCAAAAGTTAAAATAGCGGTTGTGCATGAAAAAGACCCGAAGCGATCAGAGTCTGAAGGGAAAGTTACCAGTGCAGCACAGAAAGACCTTCCGGCTGGAAAGGTCGATACATCTAAAAAGAAGGGTAATCAGTCTAACGTATCTTGTTATTTTTGTGGGGGACGAGGTCACCTTAAGTGGCAGTGCCGCAAATTTCTGAGAAGTCAGAATTTAGGGAAAGAAAATGGTTTGGTGCCTACAGCTCCAGCCATGGTAGAAAAACCACAGAACACATCTCCCTATGCACCCCTCATTAAACAGATACATGAGTTAGCTAAACATGATTTTGCAGGAGGTAGTGCAACAGGAGACAGGAGATCTGGCAAGGAGAATTTGTCTCCTTCGCTGTGACTGGAAAGGAATGCGGCTCCCAACACACTTAATTACCTAGCTCCAGTTTCTGTTGATGGCTGTGGACGTCCTTATGTTCAAGGATTTCTGCAGGGAAAGGCGATCACATTCCTCATAGACACAGGGGCTCAAATAAGTGTGACTAATCATGACCTAACAATACCACCTAACTCTACTGTATGTTCTATAGTAGGTTTTTCCGGAAAAGGGGGAACTAATGCTACGTTGGTGTCTGGTGTACAATTTGACATACCTGGATTTTTGAGTACTGAAATTGATATTTGGCATTGTCCTGACGCAGAGAACATTATAGGGGCTGACACTATGAAGGAGAGAGGTTGGATCATAGACCTAGGAAATCAGGTGATTTGGCAAGATGCCAGTAACAGAAAGCCAGTTGTTATTGATCCAAGTGACTATAGTTCTATAGCAGGTATCAATGTGGTAGAAACAGTGTCTGCTGATCATGTGTGGCCAGATGTTAATGAACCAGTACTTGTTGAATTGGTGCAGAGGTTTCCTTCATTGTGGGCTCAGTTCAGAAATGAGGTGGGGACACTGAAGGACGTTGAAGTAAAAATAGAGGGTGTTGATCCTAAGCCTCAGAAACAGTATAGATTACCTCCAGGTGCAGTGGAACCATTGTCTAAAATTGTCAAAGAATTGCTTCAGCAGGGTGTGGTCCGGAAAGCAAATTCTGTTACTAATCATCCAATTTGGGCAGTCCAAAAACCGGATGGTTCGTACAGAATGTTGCTGGATTTGAGACGATTCAATGCAGTTACTCCTAATGTAGCGCCCATTGTAGCAGAAACGCCTGACATCATGTCCCGCCTAAACGCTAATGCACAATTTTTCTCCGTGATAGACGTTGCAAACGTTTTTTTTTCCATTCCTATAGAAAAATCGAGCCAGTACAAACTAAGTTTTAGTTTTTTGGATGAACAATATGTTTTTTGCAGGTTACCGCAAGGAGCACATTTGTCACCCAGTGTATTTCATCAGGCCTTGGCTAAGGTGTTGTCAAAGTTTTCCAGACCAGATTGTATTTTACAATATGTGGATGACATTCTGTTGGCAACTGAGACTAGAGAGTTACACCTTACTCTACTGGAGGAATTGTTTGAGCTGTTGTTTGAATCAGGTTTAAAACTGAATCCAAATAAGGTGAAATTGTTGCAGCAGGAAGTTCAGTATTTGGGTGTGCTAATTAGTCCTGGCCAAAGGCGTCCCTTGCAGGAAAGAATAACTACTGTAGCTTCATTACCTGTTCCAACCACTTACAAATCTTTGAGACAGTTCCTGGGATTGGTCAATTTTTCCAGAGAGTTCATTGAGGGCTTTGCTGAAAAGGCCAAACCCTTATATGAAGTCCTGAAAGATACTCATGATGACAGTTCATTTGGGCCATGGGGAGAAGAACAGCAGAAGGCGTTTGAACAATTGAAGCTTGATTTGCAAAGGGCACCCGCTCTGGCAACTGTGTATCCATCCAAGCCTTATGCCTTGCAGGTTCATACCTCAGAGACAGCAGTCTCAGCAGTTCTACTGCAACTACAGGGAAAGGAATGGAGAATTGTTGGATATTTTTCCAAACTCCTTTCACCTGTAGAAAAAGGTTTTGAAATCTGTGCAAGACATTTGGTTGGGGTTCACTTTGCAATCAAGGCCACAGAACATATTGTGGGCTTTGGTCAAATAATCTTGCAAACTCCCCATTCCACATTGAAAATGCTTCTTGAGAAAAATGTCCCAGGGGTGTCTCACCAGAGATTTGCACATTGGTTGCTGACTATATCGTCAAAACAGATTGTGGTGGATCATAATGCAAAATATGTACTTCCACAATTGATGCAGTACGAAGGAACATCTCATGAGTGTATTGACTCTTTTCAGGGGGAGTATCCATCTCTTTTCAGAAAGGAAGCGAGTGATGAGGATGAGCCAGTGTTTGTGGATGGCTCCAGATTTTGTGTAAAAGGTCAATACTTTACCGGATATGCCATTTGGTTTCCTAAGAGAAATCAAGAGATTCAATATAGATTGCCAGGACATTACTCAGCACAGAGGGCCGAGATTGAGGCTGTGAAGAAGGTGCTTGAGATTGAAAGAGAAGAAAATCAGGGTCCGTTGGTTATCTATAGTGACAGTTCTTATGTTGTAAGATCATTAACAGACTACTTACCTGTGTGGAAAAGAAGAGGTTTTGTTGATTCATCTAACAAAGTGTTAGTACACAGTGACACTTTACTAACCATTTTTGAGTTTGCTTCTAACCATCCTAATCGTTATGCCATAGTCAAAGTGCCAGGGCATAGCAAAGGAAAAAGTGAGTTAGCGGTGGGAAATGAGAAGGCCGATTCCCTTGCAAAAGAAGCAGCTTTAACGGGAAAAATGGAAGAAACTGAGACAGAACCCAAGGAATTGTTGCCAGTAAAAAAAGACGGTAATGTGCCATCATTTATTGATGAACAAATGAAGGATCCGTTCATTGTTGAGCGGAAAAGTGATTTGGTGGATCCATTTGTTTGTGAAAATGATGTGCTATGTTACAAAATGCAGGATGAGTTCTTACCTGTAGTTCCCAAGCATTTACAATCGGAATTCACCCGTTTTAATCATGTTAGCTTAGGTCACGTGGGTCAGCAAAGATTGCTAGAAATCCTCAAAGGAAAGTTTTATTGGGACAAAATGGGGGATACTGTACAAGATGTTGTTCAGTCATGTCTCATCTGTGCTCAAGTAAACCCTAGGCCTAAAGGACAAAAGCCTCCACTACTGAGAGTGCCACCTGCAGATGGTCCGTGGAATGTGTTACAGGTAGACTACATCGGACCTCTATTTTCAGGTAAAAACGGTATGAAATATGCCTTAGTTGTGGTAGACGTGTTTTCTAAATGGGTAGAGATCTTACCTGTCAGACGAGATGATGCGCTTTCTACAGCACGTGCATTAGTAAATCATGTCTTTTGCACGTGGGGGATCCCTAAGCTGTTATCATCTGACAGAGGTAGCCACTTTACAGGTAAAGTGATGCAAGCAGTGTGTTCCATTTTGGGAATACAGCAACAATTTCATGTTCCATATCATCCACAGTCAGCAGGAATAGTAGAACGAATGAATAGGACAATCAAGACTAGAATAGCAAAGATGCTGCTAGACAAAGGAAACACATGGGTAGATGTGATACCTATGGTACTGATGAGCGTCCGAGGAACCAGTTCCTCTAGTACTCAATTTACACCTTTTGAGTTAATGACAGGAAGGAAAATGCCTTTAACTTTTCCTCATGAACCATTTTTGTCGACCCCACAGAAGGATGCAATCGCCAGAACAAAATGGCTACAGATGCTCCAAGACAACTTGAAAACGATCCTCCCACATGCAGCTTCTAAAATGCAGCGTATGGTACCCCCACACTCTTCAAAGTTTGTAAAAGACGCAAAGGTTATGATAAAAACCTTTAGGAAGAGTGGACCCTGGGAAAGTAATTGGGAAGGACCTTTTCAGATCATTGATACATTGGGTCAGGTTATGATTTTGGTAGAAAGAACACCAAACATGACTAAGAATGCACGCAAGCAACAGAAAGTGTGGGTGCATGCTGACCAATGTAAACTGTATAATTCCAAATAATAACATCTTTTGTTTTTCTTTCAGAATAGGAGGTTATCCTAATCATGGAAAAGGATTCCTGGAAGAAAACGTCTATGAGAAAACCTCCAAGATGGATGCAGAACATCTTGCATACAGCTTTATTAATCATGGTATATACTCTGAGTGGAGTGTGCGCTGACGGATCACAAAGTGCGACCGAGGTTCAAGCGTCTCAGGAAAATAGAGGTGCTCAGGAAAACCTACCTGGTCAAACTCAAGATGCATCACAGGTTTTAAAAACTGTACCCGAGTCTGAAGAAAGCATTGATGACGTATGGATTGATGATCTTCAAGAGGAAATGTTTGTGGACACTTCCAGAGACATTGGTGGGAAAATTTGCGTTGGGTATGGAGTTCGATGCTGTGTAGAAATATATTTTGCACATAACACTACTATTGACATCGACATGAAAGCAGGACCTAAGAAACGCACATATACACAATTGCAGGGAACATATGTACACAACAGACAACTTGGAAAATGGGAATGCATGCCTTATGAAATGTCATTTTGGTACAGAGATCCAAGGACATGAGCCAGCCTCATGGACTGGGGATGTCACGAATTTCAAGCTAAGCACCAAACAAAGTGGGAAAAACAGGGATGACTTCTCTTATCGATCTCAACTGTTTGCTACTTTTCTGAATCCAAATAGAATAACAAATAAGGACACTGATGAGGATTGGTCAGAAGGATGGGTTTTTCAAGTAGCAAGGGCAAATGTGTATGTACAAGTAAATGTGCAGTTAACAGTAACAAATAATATTGCCCCAGAGATAAGAGTTATTAGTCAAAACACTACTATCCAAGAAGGTATAGATCCCTTGCGGCTTCAGTGTGGTACCAGATTACCTTTACCAATTGATGCTGTCATCAAATGGTCAAGGGAAGGTAAAATCCTAGGGAGTTACACCAATGGGTTTCCAGGCCTTCTTCATAAAGGAGAGTACGGAGATGTAAGATGGGCTGGAAATCTGTTCAGCTTTTATATTGCTAGTCCTCTTAGGAAGGACTCAGGGCAATATGAATGTTGTGTCACCACAGGTAGATCCTATAAAAATTGTAACAGTACCTTTGTTAGGGTTTGGGCTCCTGAGGATAATGCATGTACCAATGTAATGTTTAAACCGTCTGATCCCTTCCAGGTTAACCATTTCCAGACCAAACCTTTATTAAGAAATGGAGTCTTCGTAACCTTAGTATGGACCTTCAATATTACTAATTGGATGATCTCTAGCAGGTTTCCTCAGTGTAAGCCTTATCTCTCTAACTCAGAGATGGGACTTTCACAATGGTTCGGACAAAACTCTCCTAAAACATTAAAGAGTAAAAGAGGGGTGGTGGAAGGAGTCTTGGGAGGTTTTGGAACTTTGGGAAGTTTAGCTAATACTATGGACATAAACACTTTACAGGCAGATTTAAAGACAATTGGTTATCTGGGAAAGAGAGGAGTGCAGGTGCAAAAAGATATAAACCAATTGTTAGAACACATGGTTATGAGCATTGCTACTGTATTGGGTTCATCAGTATCCCATTTACAGGACGCAACATTAGGGTTAATAGAGAGCCAAGAGGAAACTAAAGTGTCAAGAGCTTGTTTAGAGATCCAAATAGAATATTCCACTAATCTTAAAATGATAGCTCAAGCTATGCAGGGTGGAATAATCCCCCTGGGAGTGTTGAAGAGTTTGCCGGAACAATATGGTTTTGGTCTGGGTCATTTAGATCTATGGATTAATAAATGGGGTGGGTGCGATCAAAATGTTTGTGTGGGAACATCTTTGATTCCTGTAGCAGGTTTAGATCAAGTTTTAGTTCCTGTGGTTTCATTGGGTATACCTGTAAGTTCAAAACAAGTAATTTATTATGAATTACAATATACTGACTTTGCTTTTGATGGAAATAAGTTGGAACAATTGGATATCTCTGCTTGTTTCCATTTCGAGTCAAAGGTAATGTGTCTACCAGGTCAGGATAAGGTTATTTATCATTCTTGTTTTCACAATCATACGGCATGTAAGGCAAGAATAGAGACCGTAGATTCAGGAAAAGATCTCATGACACAGGTAAAGGTGAATAAAATTTGTTTTCAGGTAATGGAAGAACAAATGTTAGCAAGAGCTTTTTATTCTAACTGTGCTCATGTGAGAAATTTGTCCCGAGGTCTTTATTGTATAGAAGGAGATATCAAATACCTAGAGGTAAATAAGAATAGATATAATGTATCTAGTATAACAACTGAATACTTGAGACCTCTTCCTGTTCAGTTTAATTTGACCCAGATTGATCACTTTCCTTGGGAAGAGTGGACCAATGAGATAAAAAAGGATAAAGGGTTATTAAACTTGTTAAACCAACAGCTGAAAACTGCGGAAATAGTTTTCCAACATCAACAGGGACAGTTGAACCAAATTCAGCATGAGTGGGATGAAATGGCAGGGTCCCGATGGTGGAAAAATCTTAAAAAATCTGTAGATATGTGGTCAGAATCGTCAACACAAAAAGCTGTATTTAACATCTTGACGCATCCAATTGTAATTATTGCTATTATTGTTTTTCTTTGTGTGCTATATCAGTTATTTGTGTTGTGGAAAGTTAGAAAAGTGTACAAAAAGATTAAGGTAGAGGTAGACAAAGGGGATAACTTCTTACGAGATATGATAAAAAGGATGCAGAATTCCAATTCTAATCTAAATTTGAACAAAAAACCTGTCTATGCAGAGGATTCTGACATGGTTATGAAGAATAAGGGATATGCTTGAGGATGACTGTGATACGAATGTGATACGAAAAAAGAATAAGTGAGTGTGATAGAATGGTTATGATCTGAGTATATATATATATATATTTATTTCTCAATCATAATCAGGGGGACTTGTAAAATATACTAACATCACTAGTCTCTAACTAACATAGTATAACCATGTCAATCTAAAGCATAAGACATAGTTTAAAGTTATAATTGATAGTATAAGGTTCGAACCACTGTACAGCCATCTTGTCTCAGGGAGTTAGTTCTGAGAATAACTTGTTTACTGCATTGCGGTAACATATGCTAGCATCAGTCATATAGATATATATACATTTGTAGGGAGAAGCAGAAGTATATTCTGGGATGTCACGTAGCTCTTTAGAAGTCACCATATTAGTTGAGGCTCAGAGACGGGAGGTGGGGGTTTCAGCTATATAAGCAGGAAATATAGGATAAGATGGAAGGAGGAGACCCTGGAAATGCTATCCCATCTGCACACCAGGCTTGTAAGACCCCTCCCAGGAACATCTAGCACTTGACACATGAACTGAAGGACATTCTTCAACTCCAGATAATGGACTCTGCTTGAAACAACAACCTTTGTAAGATAACTTATTATTCTTATCTGTACCTGAAACTTTTGTATGCTCATTATTTTTGTTCATTAAATCATTGCTCCTATCTTTTGAGCGAGAGCACATGGACTAAGCTTGTCACCTTCTTTACAACTGCTGTGTAAGAGGATACGTGAGTGGCCCAAATTCTAACACAGCATAATAACTGTCTTTATATGTCAGTGATCCACCAACATCCTATTTCTTCCAGCATAAACTGGATGGTTTAAGTCCTACTGACAAGATACTTGGAAAAGTAATCGAGCTGCATATATTATTGATGACAATGTTGATTTTATTATTAGTAATTACAACTGGGTTTCATATTTTGATTGAAGGCATTAATAAATATCCTGAACCCTTTTGATAGAGCCAACTTTGGGACTGCTTGCTCCCCATTCAGAATATCTTCTGTAGTCACCAGGCCTTAAATAGTATTGGTGTCCCCTATAGTTGGGCTCCTCATAGAAGATCCAGTGGCCTTCAGGAATGCTGCAAGAGTAGATGTCATTGTAGCGGAACTGTTCTTGGACATGTGGACAGTCTTCTGTGAATTCCATCATATGACCTCCAAAATCTTCCTTCTCGTAAACTCTTATTCTGAAGGCGCCACGGTGCTAAAAGACAGAATAACTTATCTATAGTATTGATAATCATGGTAGATACATTTTATATTTAGACATTTATGTATTAGAGGACCTATTTTTTTTTTTAATCTTAACCAATCACCCAACTATCCAACCATTTCAGACAATACAATATATTGTAGTCATTATTTTTTTCTTGTATTTTTTATTCAGTAGACAAAGGAATGAACCTCCATCATTCTTTATAATTGTTAGACACAGCCCATTCAAATTCTTATAGTTGTTAAATATATGAAAATTTAATACTATATAATTATACTAATATCTATATTATCTACTGAAATTTGAGCTATCGCAGACAAAGATCCTACTTGTGGTGTCATCCGACAGGACCTCACAGAGTCATTGAAACCCAACCACTGTTGATAATTTGGATATTCTCCTTTCCTTAGGAAATACTGGTGTCCCTTGTAGTTTGGATGTTCATAGATCATCCAGTTTCCATTCTCCACACGGATGGAGTTGCAGCGGCTAAGGAAGGAGTGGAGATCAGCAGAGTCACAGTTGCACTCATAGGAGCGGCCCTGGAAGTTTTTGTCTTCATAAAAAACAATCTGTAAAGTTGGGAATTTGTATATTAGTTGCAGTTTTTAGCAGAGATGATAGTAATGGTCGGGGGAAGTTAGAAGATAATGTGTTAACAACTTTGCAAGTGTTTATTGTGTTGATTTATAGCTGCAATATATTTATATCAGAAATATTGGGGTTTATTTACTAAGCTCTATTCAGGTGGCAAAACCTCCAGATTTACTAAGGACGTGCGCCACATTAATTAATTTGACGCAAAAAAAAGACACAACCTAGAGCACAATGGCTTAAAATTGATGCATCGCTTGTAAATGAGGCCAATTATCTTCAATATTGGTGCTCTTTTCACAGCATGATCAATTAGTAATATAAATATAGTGTATTTTAATACTATATTGATAGCGCAAACTATGAAGAGAAATATTTCTATCAGTCTTTTTTAAACCAAAACCAGGAGTGTGGATTGAAAACACAGAGCCTGTACACATATTTCCATTATAATTTATCCCTGTTAGTTCCAGTCCAGATTTTGGTTCAGAAAATGCTGACCAAAAGACTCATGGGAATACTATGTGAGAGACTGTAAGAGACCAGCCGTTCCTTGACCCAATGGCCGGTTTCAGAAACGACCGGATCTTTAGCGCTGCAGAGTTTTGATGCGGGCGCATCCATGTCCGCATCAGAACTCCCCACAGCACACTATGGAGCGAGCGTCCGGAGCCACTCTCTCCATAGTGTGCACTGACAGGGTTTTCTGCGGCCGCTATTCAATGAATAGCGTCCGCAAAAAAAACTGGCATGTCCCACGGCCTTCGAGCAGCTCTGCAGGGCGGGCACCTCCACAAAAGGCTTGATCTCTTATATTTGCAAAATTCTAAGTACTGAAGGCAGTGATGCTGCAATCAGACATAAATATATGGATAAGTGGGAAAGGACACTATCTAGACCCATTTCCCCTGAGTCTTGGGAGATTATCTGGAGCAGAGCCGCCAAATCCTCCATATGCACCACCTATAAGGAGGTGCACTATAAACTTCTCATGCACTGGTACCACACCCCCGAATTATTAAACAGAAGCCTACCAAGCTGACACTTCAGGTCTTGATGGCTGCCAAGACCCCCCCCCCCCCCACTGTGTTTATCCCCTTGTCCTCGTCTTGTGTGATTGCTCTTTTCTCAGGCTGACGGTTTCAGCTTGTGCTGTTTTAGTTTAACCTGATACTCCACTAATTTTTTTTTTTTTTTTTTTAAGAAAGCGACAGGGCTTTAGCCTGTGCCAATGCTCATGGTTTATTGTCGTATTTTGCCTACAGCTGTTCATATGCATATAGATTTATGTTTATTTTGATTCGTTCCTTCTGCTTCCTCCCTGTTCGTGAGGAATCTACAACATTGTTTGTATTGTCCATCTATTTTCTGTTCTTGAAACAAAAACAAAAAAAAACCTTAATAAACATCACATTTAAATAAAAAAACAAAATTGGCATGTCAGTTTTCTACGGCACCGCAAGGGATCCCGGACAGAGTTTATACTATGTGTATACACTCCGGCCGGGATTCCCTCAAAAGGCAGCACCATGGAACTTCCATGTGAATCAGGGCCGTTGTAACATAAATACACCAAAGCCCCTCCCCCAATAAAAATTGAAATCACCCCCTTTTCCATTATACATGTAAAACAAATAAAAATAAAAAAATAAACATTATATACCATAGCGTGCATAATTGTCCCATCTATTAAAATATAACAATCACCATCGCAAACTGCATAAACGAAAAGAGGGTAAAAAAGCGTCAGGATTGAAAAGAACAAGCCCTTACATGGCGCTGTATATAGAAAAATGAAAGTGCTAGAGCTCTTAGGAGGGGAGGAGGAAAAAACAAAAATGCAAAAATTAAAATTGGCGCGGTCCACTGGGTCCTTTTGGGCCTGGTCCCCAAACGGGTTAATGCATTTTTGGAAATTTAGCCAATGCATTGCAGTAAGCCTCATGGACATAGAAATAATATACTTAATGTACTGGTGTTCTAATAAAATGCTGGGAAAGAACTCTTTACAGAAGAGAAAGTTTTAAACCTATTGGCCAAAATTAGAGATGAGCGAACTGGGTTCGGGTTCAAGTCCATCCGGACCCGAATGTTCGGTATTTGATTAGCAGGGGCTGCTGAACTCGGATAAAGCTCTAAGGTTGTCTGGAAAACATGGATAAAGCCAACGACTATATCCATGTTTTCCACATAGCCTTAGGGCTTTATCCAACTTCAGCAGTCACCACTAATCAAATGCAGAACGTTCGGGTCCGGATGGACTTGAACCCGAAGCCGGTTCGCTCATCTCTAGCCAAAATATAAAGATTTGTGCAAGATTATTGGATTATTTTTTAATAAAGATACTAAAATAGAAAATAAAAAATGAATACAGAAATATGATTTAAGCAATAGGTAATTTTTTAATGCCACATTCTCTTTTAAGGGGTTTTCAGTTTTCTATAAATAAGGCTTACTGTCTGTATAATGAATCATTGTAAACTGATATAATCTGTTTCTCGCCCCTTTTATGATCTTAGTTTTTGTTCTTGCTGTTAGTGAATGTAAACGTGTTGCAGTACTTTAATTTGGATGAAAAACGACAGTAAGTGGTTTAGTGAATTTGTGATCGTATTTTCTAAGTTGATGATAACCACCAAAAAATGATGGTATTAAAAATATTTTTGACTCACCTTCCCCATACTGGTTGGTTGTCGCAGACTGTCGGCAGTACATCTGTAGGATACCATCAGCTTCTATTTAACTGTCGAACTATAAAACCAGGATTTACATAAATTTAACTATGTTTGTTTTCTGAATTAGCATGTACAGTATACTTTTAGCTTTTTGTGCTGCTGTCTATACACATCATGCTGAATCTGCTTGTGACAGAATCCCCAGAATGCAATGGTTTAATTGGACTATGAAATACCCTTTGAACCTTTGTCTAGAAAATCTTTGTAAAAAAAAAAATGCAAGCACATTCCCTATAAACAGGACTACAGTCTTTTCTAGCATCACAATGATCTCAATTAATTGTGTTCTATTGAACTGTTGTACTAGACAGAAAATGCATGCACTGTAAAATAAAAAGGACGTTTAGGTCACATCAGGATACTACTGTATGTATCAGTCTGCTAAACAGGTCATGTGCAAAAAGTAACAAGGAAACCATTAATTGATCATGCATTAAATAGTGTACTCATTGATAATAAATCATTTTATGTTCACACAACGTCAAAAATAGAGAAAAGGCGTCCGATTTTGATATTGTTTTGATACATAGTTTTAGAGTATGTTCAAACAAGGTTTTTTTTAAGGCCAGAAACAGACGTAAATAATGCTCATGGTGATTATTTACGTAATCATTAAAATACGGCCATAATTTCCTCTCAAAAAATGTTGTATTTACCCTTAAAGCATCAATAGCATTTGTAATAGGTGTCATTAGGCATGTCAAAAGTTACTGATTGCAGTGACTCTCACTCCTATGATCCAGAGAGTGCATGGTAACATTGCTGCTATGGTGCTGGTATGGTGCTGTACAAGGACAAAATCTTTGGCCGAAAGAGCAAATGTCACTGCATTACTAAGTGATGCTTATAGCTATGTTCACACAATGTAAACATGCAGCGCACCCGGCCCACAGAGTTGAAAGAGTTAAGTGCTAATGCAATAACATAGCCACTTACCTTCTCTAGGCTTGCAGTGAGTAACAGTGTATCTTGCACCACTCCTTACTGTAAAGTAGTGGTTAATCCTTTCATAATGATGCAGATTTACAATGTAAATGGGACTCTGCTCCTAAATGAGCCAGTGATGGTAATGCAGCTGAGATGGAGGCATACACTGCCTCCTGCTCAGTCTGTCAGGCACGAGAAACAGGGTACTTCAGCGCTTAGCAATTCATCAGCAATAAAAAGCTATTACAAAGTAATATAACTTTGTAATAGCTTTGTATTGCTGAAGTAGCCTCTGTCTCTAGCTGCATCCCTGTTTTGGTCCCCACCAGAAGTTCGGATTATACTGACTTTTGATTGATGGTCAACTCCGCAGGCCTTCATCCTAGCGCCATTTTGTGTCACTGCATCATCTAATGTATTCAGAGTGGGCAGGCGCTCCTCGATTTTCTTCTCTGTCTGTTAAGCCCTCATCATCAGCTTTGCCTCCCAACTGGCTCTGAATGGCTAAAGGGAGGGGATTAGGAGGAGAGGTGATTACATGGGTAGATCTGAGAGAAGATGTGCAGCCCAGGTGGATGACGTGGCCGGCCAGAGCACGCGCTGATGTTGATGATGTGGCCGGATCACGCGCCCTCTTTAAGAATCAGGAAGTGAAGAGAATGCAGATACCAGTACCAGGGGTCTTGGGGCTCCAGAAAGGGTGCGATTTTGCCATCAAAGGTTCACATCTAGCAGGGTAATGCAATCCTAGCCCTTTGGTGGCTTTTTTTTCCATTTTACATGTAGCGCTAGAGTACCCCTTTAAGTGGGGATGTTGTGCATCCCACTTAACCATTTCTTATTGGGCCCAATGCTCAGCCCATTCATTCCAGAGAGGAAATGAAGGGATTAAGTGAAATGCTCAGCTGGCAGCTTCCCTGAGCTCTGGATAGAAAAGAAGAAACACATGTCTTGGCTCAGCGCACTGTTTCCTATGCAGCCGAGAGCTCTGGCTGCCTGGGGAGAGAGGACATGCATGTGCACTAAGGTTACTCTGTCCAAGGTGGAGAATATTTTAAGGTGTCTGGACACGGACCGCATCTTGGAAGACTTTGTCATGGGCTTTTACAGAGGTTACAGGTGGCGGAGGGCACACAGCAACTGCCCGGTGGGGATGACAAGAGGAGCCCCAGGTCTCTGACAGTGATGTCTTGGAGCAGGAGAAGCTCAGCCCAGCGTTGATAGACTTCACTCTGTGGCTGAGCGAGGAGTCCAACTACATTCCAAGGTCAGTTCCAGCCTAAAGGAGCGCTGGTTGTCTGTACAGTGCCAGCTGTTACCTTCTTTTCTAACTGTCACCCACATGTTTAGAGCAAGGGGTCCCGTCATTGGTGCCCGGACATCTTCAATAACTACCAGCTGAACCATACTTCAGCAGAAAGTTTTCTCTGCCGTTTTTCTTCCGTTTACTGCCGTTTACTGTTCGAGCACCAAATAAAATATCAGGGGAAATGTGGTTTGAATACGGAATTGTTTTAATAGCTAATGCCAACATAGATAAGAAATCCGGACAGATTTTTTCTGAAGTGTGAAGGGCACCTTAGGCAACAAATTCCTTCAAATTCTTCTCAAATTCTGCCATTTTGAAGAAATTCCTGAGGTAGGGCTTAAATTTCCAGATTTTGACATTTTAAAGAGGTATACCACCCATGGCATATAAAATAACATTCAAGAAAAAATTGCAGTTGCCCATACTCAAAGTTGCCAGCGCTGCCCCGATGGGAAGTCCAGGATGTAAAAATAAATAACATTTATTATAAAAAAATGGACACAGGTGCATCTTTAGGAGGGACTATTTTAAAGATTGCACAAGCCAGGAAATTACATCTAATCATGCTGAAGTGAGTGAACAGCAGAGGAGGCGAGAGTGACAAGGCATCGGGTGAGAGTGACAAGGCAGCAGGGGGAGAGAGTAACAAGGCAGCGGAGGGAGAAAGTGACAAGGCAGTAGGGGGACAGTGACAAGACAGCAGGGGAAGAGTGACAAGACAGCAGGGGTAATTAACAAGACAGTGGGGGTAAGAGGACAAGAATCGGGGGTTAGAGGAGAACAGAAATGCTATGCACCTCCTGTGCTTGTGCAGAGACATAGGGGGCCCGGAGACAGCGACAGGGCAGCATGGGGAGAGAGTGAAAAGACAGCAGGAGTGATTGACAAGACTTTGGGCATGAGAGTACAAGAAGCTGGGGTGAGAGGAGAATGGGGGTGATTGAGAAGGTTTTGTGGGCAGTCTGGGCATCCCATCCTCTGTCCCCCATCCCCCCAGAGATGTGGATAAGCTGTTCTTAATCTCAGTGGGCTGGATTAGCAGCAGTAACCTGGCCCACCACAGCCATAACTGCTCTGGAATTTTCTGTAGGCCGGGTTAGCACTTACAGTCTGGCACAGTAAGGTAGGACATGTGATCCACGCAGTGGCGTAGCTACCATAAATGGCAGCGAAGGTGACTGCTATGGGGCCCTTGCAAGAAGGGGGCCTCAGAAAGCCCTGCTCTGCCTTCATGTTAGGTATGCCACTGACAGACAACCACCGCATCCCCCTCCCACAGAGAAAGAAGGACCCGCCACTGTACTCTTCAGCCCGTTCACTGTAGTGCAGGGTGAGCGGGCTGCACATCAGAAGGAGAGGGACAGAGGAACAGGACCTGCCAGGTCCTGTACGCACAAAAAGAGATGAAGGACCTCATCACATGACCCAAAGGTCCTCAATACCTCTGTGTAAGGATGGGCATGACGTCATCAAAGGTCCTTTACACCTCCTTCTGGACACTCCACACAAACCATTATAGAAAGCTGATCTGAATCCTCTGATGCCGCCTGTGTCACTACGATTCTTCCAAAATTATTTTCCGTTCAGTGGAAGGGAATCAGACGGCTGTATACTATTTCTTGCTGGTGGTGGTGCCGTGATCATGTGACTGCTTCAGGTGACTGGAACTCTTTCACCCATCTGGCCCACCCTTGTATCCTACTGGTATTACTATATGTCCTTCTCTGCATCTCAGATCTTGCTGCTGTCTGATGTTTTTTTTATTTTTATTTGGTGCAAGAGGGGTAGTCTTATACGGAGAGTATATCTCAAACTCTATATTTTAACTAGAAAATTTGGGGGTCGTCTTACACACCCAGTTGTCTTATACGCCGGAAAATACGGTATCTTCTAAAGGAGTTATTCAGGCTTAGAAACAGAATTTCTCCTGTCCTCAGTTTGGGTGTGGTTTTGCAGTTCAGTTTTATTAAAGTGAATAAGGGTGAAATGTTTCTGCTAGAAAATAGTTGTGTTTTTTCTAATCCTGGATAACTCCCTTAAATGTTAGTAAGTATGATCAAGTACTAATAGCTTGTACCTTACTGTAGTGCAATTATGGTAGTTGGCAGGGAATTATTACACATGTTCACTTCTGGATGGCTCATGAGATTAAAGCTTCCTTACTACCAGCATAGATTTCAACTGTGGTCTAGTAGAGTTAAGTAATTAGTAAACCTATGGAAAATTATTACTATAATCATGTTGTCCAGGGTACGAGTATCTTGTTTTAGTTGTTATCGTTTTTTGGGTGAAAATTTAGAAAATTTTATTTTACAAGATTAAAATGTTACATAGTTACATAGTTAGTATGGTTGAAAATAGACACTTGCTAATCAAGATAAACCAAGGAGGGGATGAATGAAGGGAAGGGGGATAGATAAATTCTACATTCTATACATGTGCATTTATGTTATTAGAACTTGTCACTACTATTGTGAAGCCCTCTACTGTTTTTGCTGTGACCAGATTCTGCGGTCTTCATAGATTCACAGTTCTCATGGTAAAGAAGGCTTGTCGCCTCCGGATATTGAACCTTTTTTTTTCTCCAGCCGGAAGCAGTGCCCCCTTGTCTTTTGAGAGGATTTTACCTGGCACATCTTTCCCCCAAATTTTTTGTAGGGGCCATTTATATATGTAAACAAATTAATCAGATCTCCCCTGAAGTGTCTTCTCAATACTAAACACATGTAATTCTTTTTATCCATCTTCATAACTAAAATGCCCCTTTCCCCTTATTAGTTTAGTTGCCTGCCTTATATCCCTGTCCCGAGAATCCATGCCCGATTAATACATGGCAATATCTTGCTGGCCTTAGAAGCCGCTGACTGACATTGTGTGCTGTGCTGTAGTCTATTATCTATGAGTACCCCCAAGTCCTTCTCTTCCAGTCACAGACAAAAACAAAAAACAGGCAGAGCACCTGATCGGGTAGTGCGCTCAGGACCACGTTAAGGCAATAATGTGACACCAATTGAAGGCTCACCTGATCAAGTTGTGTATAGCCACAACCACTTCAGCACATATATTTGAGTAGAGTGAAGTATAGATACTTGCCGCAGCTCCAAAGTAGTACATCCACAAATGGGGGGGATGTCAGGACAATCCAAACTTAAAAAACACATCAACCATAAGCGCAGGCTTTGTATCCATAGGGGTAAATATTTAATAGTCCAATGATTATTAGACTATTAAATAAATTTACCCCTTTGGATACAAAGCCTGCGCTAATGGTTGATGTGTTTTTTAAGTTTGGCTTCTCTACCAGTGACTCTCCTCATGTAATTTCCACTAGGACATATGATGCATGCAGGTTATTAATACCCAGGTGCATAACTTTAACATAATAATTTAAATATATCCTTAGCTTTGAGGTACTTTGGTGTATTTGTATTTATAAAATTGTTCACCACTCAGTTTAAAATGATTATTTTTGATAAATGGAAGGTTTTGGGAGCTGTGTAAATGACAACTTTATTATGTAACTTCAGGGAAAGCAGAAGGTTTTGAGCAGATATGACCCCTTAAAAAGTGTACAGATTTAGTTAAAAAATAGAATTATATTAAATATATAGCTTTTGGGGGTAACTAGATTTATCAACAGTCTTGCCAGTAAATGTCTGGCCAGAGTACCTAGAACTCCCCTAAAATAATTTGCGCTAGATGCAGTCACATATGGTTTTGTGAATAAATCTAAGCTTTAACAGGATTTTGGTAGTGAGACTGCATACTATTTCCTAATTTTCACAGAATTTTTTTAATCCTTATTGTTCGGTATGTGGGTAAAAAGGAGTAGAACATTATTGTAAAGTCTGTAGGAGGGAAACAGGGCTTTAACAAAGTAATTAATAGGTAAATAATAATGGCATGTAAGCATATACAGTTAGAGTGTTTTAACTCAGGCAGATTTCTCCTCTTTTCAAAGACATTCCTGGCTTTGGCTTCAATAATCTTACAATACAATGGCTGTCAGACACACTATAGGTCTACTGCTAGATACCTCTTGTGCCCTTTAGGTGATGAATAGCTGAGTAAATATTTACATACTGTATGTTACTAGAGTAAAGCAGTTAGTAATATCTACTTGCCATTGTAGTTTATGGAGTAATTAGATTTCATAACCATTATGTACCACTACTAACAACCACTATGTAAAGAGAAGAATCATAGGAATGCACATTAGTCTGCTGTTGCCATAATGACCCACATTAAGTAAATGATTAAAAGTGTCTCCTCCTTCACAGCAAAAGTATGTAAAGAAATAGAGCGAAATATAGACCTTCAATTCCAAACTATGCAAGAAACTGAAAAAAGACTTGTTACATTTTTTTATTAATAGCTATAAAGTGAATGTAGAGCCTGATATTCAGTAGAACTCTTGAACACGTCTAAAGGATCCAACACTAGAGTTATTTGCCCCCCAGTCGCTGTATCTCCTGTATTCCCCAGGTCTCAGGTAATACTGACGTCCTCTGTAGTTTGGCTCCTCATAAAAGATCCAATGACCCTCCAGAACGTTGCAGGAGTGGATATCAGGATACCTAAATTCTTCATGTACATGAGGACAATCTTGTATAAACTCCAACATTGCACCATTGAAGTCTTCTCTCTCATAAATTCTGATTCTGAATGAACCTTGGTGCTTAAAAGAATACAAATGAATTAGTTTATTATATGTTCTCACTTTCTTTCCCAGTTTGTAACATAAAACCAAAAACAACAACGAATGCAAGACCAATATATATAAATTTACTTTATTGTTTGAATATCAAAAAATGAAATTATTTAAAAAAGATACATCACAAGGGGGCTAGAGCTAATACAAATCCCCATAAAAACGGTGGATTAACTAGGTTCTTACACATAAAATATAACATCACAGAGCAAATAACAGTGGAAAATGAGGAACCTATATATACTGGGCACTGGGCTGGTAGTACATGCAATAAATAAATATAGCTCACAGTGAGTATACAGAAATGAATACCATCCTCCTATAATAAAACATTACCCATACATGTCCTTAATACATGAATCCACCTCACCGTACACCCGACGCGCGTTTCGCGTGTCACCCTCGATAAAGCAACACCCTTGCTCTGTGATGTTATATTTTATGTGTAAGAACCTAGTTAATCCACCGTTTTTATGGGGATTTGTATTAGCTCTAGCCCCCTTGTGATGTATCTTTTTTAAATAATTTCATTTTTTGATATTCAAACAATAAAGTAAATTTATATATATTGGTCTTGCATTCGTTGTTGTTTTTGGTTTTGTGTTGGACAGTGTTGGGTGCGCATAGACCGCACTATTTGAGCCTTATGTAGGATTACCAGTTTGTAACATATTAAAATTATTCTAAAATTTTATTGTAATATACCTATTTTGTAGACACTGACCTGCATTTATCAAAACTGTACAAAAGAAAAACTAACCTAATATAGTGGAAAAGGTTAAAAAACTATTTAAAGTGTAACTGTCAAGAAGTCTGCTGACCCAATCGGTGGCGAATTCTATTCTGCGGCTGGACGCCATGATGGCAAATCCCCAATTGGATCAGAACTGAAGGGGGGGCGGTTACACGCATTACCCTCGCAGCATGGTTGATATCTGTCCATATCTAAACCTTTGGCCACAGAATAGAATAATTCACTGCTGATCGAATCAGCAGTCTTCGTGACAGGTATGCTTTACCTTTTACTCTACTGTGTTTTACTAAAAAAAAAGCCAAAAAAAACCCTGCTGCCCATACACAAGGGGGGGGGGGGGAGGAATTCCTTTCAGACTCTAATCGGTACCCCTAAAAGGATTTGAAGTTGCTAATCCACTCTGTGCGTTGTAAGAAGAGTAACATGACAAGCATTCCTACAGCTCCTATACTCAAGAATCAAGAGAGAATCTTACATACTAGAGTGGCAGGGCAAACATACTTTTCAATCCCAATGTGCATTTTGGGGTAACACTTGATAAATCAGCTATGTTAATTTAATATAAGAAGTCATGCTATCATGACAGGTTCTCTTTAAGAAGTTTGTGGCTTACTTTTTTCTCAAATACTACTATTTTATTACATTAACTTATTGCACAAAGCACTAGAAAAAGTGGCAGTTTTATTTAAAGCTAAGGCTATGTTCCCACAATGTAAAAATAACGGCAAATAAAGGCCGTTGTTTTAAAACTACAGCCGTAATTAATTATCATTAGCATTAATAATAGCTGTTGTTTTGCAACAATTGGCATTATTTGCTTTTATTTTTACATTATAGGAACATAGCCTAAGGCCATGTTTACACAGTGTGTTTGGCTGTTAAACAACAGCTGCTGTGCCATAGCGCAACAACGACCGTTGAGTAACAGCACTGCTTTATTTAATAGCAGTCTATGGAACCCCGGTCGTAGTGTATACACCCGGTGTACACTACGGCCCTTGTTCTCTGTGGCCGCACAAAATAATTGACAAGTCTATTTGGTGCAGCTGCTATTCAGTTACCAGTGGGCATACAAAATAGATCATGTTCACAGTGTAAAGTATAGCTCCCGGCCATACTTTACACTGTGGTCTATGGCAAATTGGAGTGGGGCATACCCGAATGTGCAGGGTGAACATCTCAGACATCGGCCGTCGTTTGACCCAGCCGGGTCAAACAAAGGCCGATGTTCAAACATTGTGTGATCATGGCCTAATAATGTTTTATACAATGACCCAGATTTAGGGGGAGATTTATCAAAGGGTATAAAATTTAGACTGGTGCATACTGCCCACAGCAACCAATCACTGCTCAGCTTTCAGCTCTGGTAACATAATAGAGGAGCTGTGATTAGTTGCTGGGCCCAATTTGTGCCAGACCAAAAAAGTCAGCATGGCTATTAGAGATGAGCAAGTCGGACGAGGTTCTGGTTTGTACTAACCTGAACTGTCAGCTTCCGATTCCTACTGTGTGCCTACTTGGTGAATATAGTCTGAGGACTGCCTGGCTGTATCCCCAGTATTTCAGGCGGTCCTCAGGCTGCATCCACCCTCTCCAGACAGACAGAGGGAATCAGAAGCCGACAGTTTAGGTTGAATTCTCTTGCAAATTCTGTAGCATAATTAAGTCAACTAATAGTTGGTCTATATTTAAAGTAGACAGTCTTCAAATGCACTAGATTTGTTAGCATGATACATTGCAGTAAAGATGGCACATTGAAAATCTGTCCATCTAAGTTTACCCTGTCAAAGCCAGTTTTAGTATATCTGGGCCAATGTATGCAGGTTTTTGGTTATTTTCATTGTACAGTGTGTAGCCTTAGTTTGAAAACTTACTTGTGGAATTATGCGACAAGACCTAATGGAGTCATTGTGGCTTGTCCAATGAGAGAAGTCAGAATACTCTCCTCTTTTCAGGAAGTACTGATTACCCCTATAGTTGGGGTGCTCATACAGCATCCAGTTTCCATTTTCTACGCGGATAGAGTTGCAGCGACTGAAGTATGAGTTAAGTTCAGAACAGTCAGAGCTGCACTCATAAGAGCGTCCCTGAAAGTTCCTGTCCTCATAGAAGATGATCTAGAGAGATAAAAGCAGAAAATTATTGTATCTTATTTAATTTTATTTTCATTTATTTAGTATGTGTATTATTATTATTATTATTATTATTATTATTATTATTATTTGAAAATTATATTTTATACATGAGCATTTTTATTGCATATAAAGGGGTGACTGCCATCTCCACAAGTTATCCCCTATCCACAGGATATAGCATAACAACCTAATTTTTGTAAGTCCGTATGATGGTATCCTAAACGACCATGAAAACAGAGGAAATTTGTCCCCTGAATGGAGCCCACCTCTTGTATGCAGCCAGAGCTGCATTCATTTATTTTGGAGTGTCCGAACATGGCCAAGCTCAGGAGCCATAAACAGGAGATAACTTTCGAAGACGGGAATGCTCCTTTAACTTGTCAAGTAAATTATACTAGGCAACCTTTCCATATATTTGCTGTAGAAAAGAAATTATGTTTAAGATTTATTGAGCAAATACAAGTACCATGAAGTATATATGGAAAACTATAGATCATAAAGATACTTGAGAGTTTCATCTTGGGAATAAGTTATTAATGATTTTGGAAGTAGCTGGAAATGGTCATTTAACCTTTAAATACATTTGGGACATATAAATTAGAAGTGAACACCAAACAGTATTAATCATATTTATGGAATTAGCAGCTTCGAGGTGACATAAATTTTAGTCACACAGAGCAGCCATAGATATTCCAGATTTATTCCAGATATTTTTTAATAGGATTTTACTCAAAATCAGCATGTAAAACACCAGCCTTAGTAAATCCCCCTCCCCTCCCCATGTCTCTATAACAGCACATGGAGACTAAACACATCTTAGTATAAAGCCATATGGTATTTTTGTACTCTGATACAGGGCAGTTTCTAGGCCATTTTGGCTACAGGGCGACTTTGAAAAAAGTGCCCCCCCCCCCCCTTCCTATTGATAACGGCTGATTGAGGTCCAGGAGGGGGGGGGGGCGCTATCAATCACTGCTAAGTGAGGTATGAGGCCTGGGTGAGACACAGACTGCAGAGCGCCCCTATCTGGAACATGTGTCCTGGATTCCTGGGAGGGGTGATGCTGACGGACACTTACAGAAGGAACCAGTGAGAAGAGACCTGCTCCCATCCATCCTGTATCAGTCACTACAGCTTCCTTGAATAACAACTACAACTCTCAGAATGCCCTACACTTACAGTATGAAGCTCTTGGGATATGCTGGGAGTTATAGTTTGTGAGGGGACAACACCTTGAGGTGTCTGTTCATTTGTACTTCAACTTCAGCTGTTGTAGTTGGAGGGTCCCAGGTGCATTGGTTTATTATGCTTTATGCCTGCAAACAGGTGTAAATCATGGCGGAAATCTACACGTGTTCCAGAGCAGACGCAGGTCCCTCTGAATTTACTAAAGCAGGGTTCACACAGGGTGCGTTTACACAGGGAGATTTATCTGACAGATTTTTTACGCCAAATCCATTAATGTATTTGAAAAGAGGAGAAATCTCAATCTTTCCTTTATGACCTGTTCCCTGTTTATAGTCTGTTACTGGCTTTGGCTTCAAAAATCTTCCAGATAAAATCTCTGTGTAAACCCTTAGGGTGCCTAAACACACACTGAATCCGCTGCAGATCCAGTGCCAGTTCATCCCTGAATACATACTTGCAGTTGGATTGCATGTATGTAAGTTAACCCCCCTGCCGGCCGGAACATACATCATCTCCTCCCCGCTCTGGCTTGCTTTGGGGGTTCTCGGCTGGATGTCCCACTCAGCCAATCAGTGGCATGCAGTGGGGCAGCGCACTTATTGGAACTTCCAAAGCAAGCCAGAGGGGGGAGGAGATGATGTATGCTCCAGCCGCCCGGTTTACTTACATACTCGCAGCGGGATGTGTACACATAGGGATGAACTGGCACTGGATCCGCAACAGATTTCCCTGCAAATTCACAGTGTGAAATCTGCTGCGGACCCGGTGTGTGTGAAGACACCCTTAGGCTATGTTCACATGTAGCAAAAGTGGCGGAATGCCACCAGCCTCCCTGTCATAATGACAATCTATGGGAGGCTTGCGCGCCTCCTCTCTTTGCGCTGAAGAATGAACACTTTTGCTATATGTGAACGTAGCCTTAGGAAGTTCATTCCCAGATGGCTATATAATAGGACCAGCGGTCAGCCAACAGGTGAGCAAACTCCTGCTTGTTTACTGACTAAATCTTTTGGACGACCATATAAACTACTGTGACTGGTTGCAGATAGCAATGCATTTAAATAGCTGATTGAATGATACAGCAGCCTGGCTGCGCAAAACTGCGTACTGGGCCATGTAAAGGGTCCTTCCTATAGTAATATTGGCCTGCACTGTGACTATCACCTCTCTACCCATAGTAATATTGGCCTGCACTGTGACCTGCACTGTGACTTATCACCTCTCTAACTATAGTAATATAGGCCTGTACTGTGACTATCACCTCTCTACCTATAGTAATATGGGCCTGCACTGTGACTATCACCTCTCTACCCATAGTAATATTGGCCTGCACTGTGACTATCACCTCTCTAACTATAGTAATACATACCTCCCAACTTTTGCAAAGAGCAAAGAGGGACATGTGCGCCGCGGTCCACATAGCCACGCCCCCATAGCAACGCTCCATAGCCACGCCCCCATAGCAACCCTCCATAGCCACTCCCCTACAGTCATCACATGCTGCTGACTGAATAGTGCCCTATACAGTATCCAATCCCGCCAAAAATGCCCTATATAGTATCCAATCCCCCACATAGTGCCCCACATAGTATCCAATGCCCCCATATAGTGCCCCACATAGTAGCCAATGCCCCCATATATGCTTAACATAGTAGCCAATGCCCCCATATAGAGCCCCACATAGTAGCCTATGCCCCATATAGTGCCCCACATAGTAGCCAATCCCCCCATATAGTGCCCAACATAGTAGCCAATCCCCATATAGTACCCCACATAGTAGCCAATGCCCCATATAGTGCCCCACATAGTAGCCAATGCCCCATATAGTGCCCCACATAGTAGCCAATCCCCATATAGTACCCCACATAGTAGCCAATCCGCCCATATAGTGCCCCACATAGTAGCCAATCCCCCCATATAGTGCCCCACATAGTAGCCAATCCCCCCATATAGTGCCCCACATAGTAGCCAATCCCCCATATAGTGCCCCACATAGTATCCAATCCCCCATATAGTGCCCCACATAGTAGCCAATGCCCCCATATAGTGCCCCACATAGTAGCCAATCGCGCACTCCCGTCATCCTCCGGGGCGGGCAGCGGGGTACAGAGACACTGACTGTACCGGAAGTGATTCATGATGGAGGCGGCAGGTCACTTCCGGTACAGTCAGTGTCTCTGTACCCCGCTGCCCGCCCCGGAGGATGACAGGAGTGCGCGCTCTGCCGGGAGAGGAGCTGCTGGGACCGGAGGACAGGTGAGTTACTGGTTTATTGTTTTTTTTCGCTGAAGCCACATATAATGCGGGACACTGGGCGCCGTTCCGGGACCGCGGGACAGAACCCCGAAAATGGGACTGTCCCGCGAAATCCGGGACGGTTGGGAGGTATGGTATTATGGGCCTGTACTGTGACTATCACCTCTCTACCTATAGTAATATGGGCCTGCACTGGGACTATCACCTCTCTAACTATAGTAATATGGGCCTGCACTGTGACTATCACCTCTCTACCCATAGTAATATTGGCCTGCACTGTGACTATCACCTCTCTAACTATAGTAATATGGGCCTGCACTGTGACTATCATCCTCTTCCTATAGTAATATGGGCCTGCACTGTGACTATCATCCTCTTCCTATAGTAATATGGGCCTGCACTGTGACTATCACTTCTCTGGCTCTTTCAGTTTCTCCTCATCAGACACTTTTTTATTGCAGCAAAGAGATAGGTGTAACCCTTACATTGCCTTCACAGGCAGGGCCGCATCTGCCATAAGGCGAAGTGAAGTCTTCGCCTCAGGCGGCAGCCCATAGAACCTTGCAGGGGGCGGCACTGGCCGCCCCTGCACAGCGAGCGTTCGTGCATATATTATATGCCTGACTGCTCACTGACTACAGGAGCAGAGATATCAGCCACAGACTGATGTCTCTGCTTCTGTATGCCTTTTCCGGGGCGTGCTACGCTAATAGCGTACCGCCCACGGAATTTACGTGCAGAAGCAGGGACTCCAGTGTGATGCCGGACTCCCTGCTCCTGCACTATAGGAGCGCCCCCTGCTGTCAGCTGTGTCCTTATTAGGAGGCAGACACAGCTGACAGGAGGCTCAGAGCAGAGAACTATCAGCCCTCTGCTCTGTGCCATTCACTTCTAGATCGCAGGCTGTGTTAGTGCTGCGATCTAGAAGTGATCTGGAGCAGCCTGTGATGTCTTCCTGGTCAGGCTGCTCCATGAGATCTGTGATCAGCCTGAGCAGGAAGCATCCAGGAGGACACAGCAGCAGCAGCAGCGTGGGTTGTGACACTCAGCGTGGGAACGATTGGTGAGGTGAGTAACTGGCCTGTTTGTTTGTTCTTTTACTTTGCTGAAGATGGGGGGACACAGGGGGGGATTATATGGAGATGGGGGGGACACAGGGGGGATTATATGGAGATGGGGGGACACAGGGGGGATTATATGGAGATGGGGGGACACAGGGGGGATTATATGGAGATGGGGGGGGCACAGGGGGGATTATATGGAGATGGGGGGGCACAGGGGGGATTATATGGAGATGGGGGGGGGCACAGGGGGGATTATATGGAGATGGGGGGGCACAGGGGGGGATTATATGGAGATGGGGGGGGACACAGGGGGGATTATATGGAGATGGGGGGCCACGGGGGGATTATATGGAGATGGGGGGCCACGGGGGGATTATATGGAGATGGGGGGGGGACACAGGGGGGATTATATGGAGATGGGGGGGGGACACAGGGGGGATTATATGGAGATGGGGGGACACAGGGGGGATTATATGGAGATGGGGGGACACAGGGGGGATTATATGGAGATGGGGGGACACAGGGGGGATTATATGGAGATGGGGGGAGCACAGGGGGGATAATATGGAGATGGGGGGACACAGGGGGGATTATATGGAGATGGGGGGACACAGGGGGGGGACTGATGTCTCTGCTTCTGTATGCCTTTTCCGGGGCGTGCTACGCTAATAGCATACCGCTCACGGAATTTACGTGCAGAAGCAGGGACTCCAGTGTGATGCCGGACTCCCTGTTCCTGCACTATAGGAGCGCCCCCTGCTGTCAGCTGTGTCCTTATTAGGAGGCAGACACAGCTGACAGGAGGCTCAGAGCAGAGAACTATCAGCCCTCTGCTCTGTGCCATTCACTTCTAGATCGCAGGCTGTGTTAGTGCTGCGATCTAGAAGTGATCTGGAGCAGCCTGTGATGTCTTCCTGGTCAGGCTGCTCCATGAGATCTGTGATCAGCCTGAGCAGGAAGCATCCAGGAGGACACAGCAGCAGCAGCAGCGTGGGTTGTGACACTCAGCGTGGGAACGATTGGTGAGGTGAGTAACTGGCCTGTTTGTTTGTTTTTTTACTTTGCTGAAGATGGGGGGACACAGGGGGGGATTATATGGAGATGGGGAGACACAGGGGGGATTATATGGAGATGGGGGGCCACGGGGGGATTATATGGAGATGGGGGGACACAGGGGAGATTATATGGAGATGGGGGGGACACAGGGGGGATTATATGGAGATGGGGGGACACAGGGGGGATTATATGGAGATGGGGGGGGACACAGGGGGGATTATATGGAGATGGGGGGGGGACACAGGGGGGATTATATGGAGATGGGGGGGGACACAGGGGGGATTATATGGAGATGGGGGGCACGGGGGGATTATATGGAGATGGGGGGGACACGGGGGATTATATGGAGATGGGGGGGAGCACAGGGGGGATTATATGGAGATGGGGAGACACAGGAGGGAATATGAGAAGATGGGGAGACACAGGTGGAATTATAAGGAGATGGGAAGACACAGGAGGGAATATGAGGAGATGGGGGACACAGGTGGAATTATAAGGAGATGGGAAGACACAGGAGGGAATATGAGGAGATGGGGGACACGGAGGGCTTATGAGGAGATGGGGAGACACGGGGGTTTATGAGGAGATTGGGGACACAGGGATTTTAAGGAGATGGGGGACACGGAGGAATATGAGGAGATGGGGGACACAGGGGGGACTGAGGAGATGGGGGATTATGAGGAGATTGGGGGATAGGAGGATTATAGCTACATGGGGACATGGGAGGAAGATTATGACTATATGCGGAGATGGAGGGGATTATAATAGGGGGAATTATTCATATTTGGGCACTATGGATAGGGTATTGTATAAAGGTGAAGAGAGTGTTGGTAAATTGTGGAGCCTAAAATGTCTGTCCGATAGATGCTGCTGGGACAAGTCATGGCTTACAGAAGTCTTCATGATTGAGCCGGATTCGAATGGAGAAGAAGCGAGAAATTGAACGACTTGAATTGATGAGAGAAGACGTCACCTGTGAGTCACTGGATGTAACTGTACCCTGATCACTATACTGTCACTATGTGGGGGTAATGCTGGACTCTATACGGTAATTTTTTTCAGTAGCAGTACTGGTGGTATTGATCAGTCATTAAGATGGGGTAGTGTGTTCAGGATGTGGTGGTATTTTTCCCTTGTGTAGTGATAATATTGGATCTCAGTTTAGTGTGGGGGGGCGCTATTTCAGTTCTCGCCTCAGGCAGCAGAAAAGCTAGAATCGGCCCTGTTCACAGGTAACTGATTCAAGGCAGTGTAAGGGTTAATTTCTCAGCAGTAAGTACAAGTGTCTGATAAGGAGAAAGAGGAGACTCCAGAGAAAGAGGCTGCCTGTTGCTCTACTCCTCCCCACCCCCACATACAGGACGGACACTGAACTGCTGATTCTCCTCAGTGACCAGCCCCAAGCCCCCAGCTCAGCTATAATACAAGACAAGAAAGCAGGACTTACACTGATGCTGCTCTTCTGCTGTGTGCCGGCCGGGTCGGGGGAGGAGATGATAGCACATGGGAGCTGCTGCCTGTTTGCTGAATCAGCAGCAGAGCTGCAGGGGAGCGTCAGGAAGTCCGTGCTGCCTCCACTCTCTACTTCCCTGCAGTGACAGGCCACAAAGAGCCCTCCCAGGAGCCAAATGCCATGTGTGGGGGCGCACTGAAGTTTCAGACCACTGCACTGGGCACAGACAATGTCGGCCACTGCTACTAGGTGAGGTGGTGGAGGGCGCCCCCTAGCTGTCCCTGCACGGTGCTAGAAACGGCCCTGCTCTGATACCATGATCTAATGTCTTTCTGTCAGCATTCTATAAAAACTAGAACAAGAAGAAGCTCCTTATGATGTGCTATAAAATAACACATAAACTTGTATTCTGGAACTAAGTTTAAGGAAAACCAACAGTTAGAGAAGGAGCCTGCAGAGAGGTAAATTGCTGATAAATGCAGATACAATATAGGCTATGTTCCCACAATATTTTTTCTTGTCTGTTTATAAATTTTAATATGACATCCGTCATTTTGAAGATTGGCCGCCCATCTGTGCAATATCAGCTGCTGATACATTATTCTAGCTAGGTGGACTAATTCGCCTTTGGGTGTATCTTTAATTGAAAAGTCCATCAAATTTGATAGTAAAAGCGGAGAAAGGACGGTAAGTAAAGAAAAACTGCGTGTGAACAACTAAAAAAAAAATTGTTTGCAAAAGACGTCCGAAAATAACTGACATGATCATTATTAAAAGCCCTATTTTACGGGTCGTTTAGAGGAGCAAACGAGCACTCTCAGCGCTTGTTTGCTCCTCGTTCCCCGCTCGCTGCCGCCGCTATTCATTGCGGCAGCAGCGAGCGGGTGAGTGCGGGAGGGGCGGCGGGGAGCTGCGGGGGGGCTGCCTGGGTGATCGCTGATCGTCCGGGCAGCCCATAGGATACAGCAGCGTCTGCTGCCGATGCTCCTATTCAACGGAGATCGTTGCTGTATCAGTCGCTTTTTTTTCAACATGTTGAAAAACAAGCGACTGCAACGATCAGCCGACATGAACGATGTCGGCTGATCGTTGCACTCTATTCCACGGGACGATTATCTTCCATATCGGCCGAATACGGACGATAATCGTTCTGTGGAATATGGCCTTTAGATGTCCACGCAGATAACGTCCGTCATTTTCTACACTGTGCATTGGACGTTTGTCATCTCATCGATTTCAATGCATTGCTCTGCAGTTAATCAAATTGTGTCAATAACAGACGTCTTTTTAAATAGAAAAATCGGACGCCTTTTCTCTTTTTTGACGTTGTGTGAACGTAAGGTAAACAAAAAGCTTATTCTGAAAATTCACTTTACATAAAAACAACATAATTTATTGACACTAAACAAATACAATGGAAATTACAAGAAATATGGTGTCATTAATTGTATATTTACATACCTTTCCCATGATGGTTAGCTGATGAGGCCCTAAACCAAAGTGCAACAAATAACTTATCAAATGTTCCTTTATATACTGTTCCTTGGTTCCTTTTTAAGCCTAAAGAATTTGAATGTGAATGACTGCTGTATGGCTCAATAATGCAACTGTAAAGTCCGCTAATGCAGGACTTAGGCTTGTGCTGACAAAGTTTTTTCCTACGATGAATAGTCATGCAGCAAAGCAAATTCAACATAAAAGTTAACATGAAGAGCAAGAAGAATATGAATAAAATGCCTGCTTTAAGATAAAATGGTTTAATATGAGCAATTTTCAATATATATATAGTACTAGAAAATGTACCCGGCGCTGCCCGGGTATAAAGTGTCAGTGTGTTAATTAGATTTGTTCTAAGGTGCCCAGGAGGCCAAGCTAAAGGTATTGTTTCATCTGAGTTAATCAGTGGAATTAGTGTATACCTGTAGTGCATAGTTGGAGGGGTTCTGTATACCCACAATTTATAGTTTTTAGGGGTCTCGCATATCTGTAGTGCATAGTTGGGGGGCTGTATACCTATAGTGTATAGTTGAGGGAGGTCCTGTATACCTGCAGTGTACAGTTGGTGAAGGTCCTGTATACCTGTACTGTATAGTTCGGGGGTCCGGTATACCTGTAGTATATAGTTGGTGCTGTATACCTGTAATGTATAGTTGGTGGAGGTCTTGTATACCTGTAGTATATAGTTCGGGGGTCCTGTTTACCTGTAGCAAATAGTTTGAGGGTCCTGTATAACTATAGTATAGAGTTGGTGGAGGTCCTGTATACCTGTAGTGTATAGTTTGGGGTCCTATATACCTGTAGTATATAGCTGGTGGAGTTCCTGTATACCTGTAGTATATTTGGGGTCCTGTATACTTGTAGTATAAAGTTGGTGAAGGTGCTGTATACCTGTAGTGTATAGTTTTGGGGTCCTGTATACCTGTAGTGTATAGTTTGGGGTCCTATATACCTGTAGTATATAGTTGGTGGAGTTCCTGTATACCTGTAGTGTATAGTTTTGGGGTCCTGTATACCTGTAGTGTATAGTTTGGGGTCCTGTATATCTGTAGTATATAGTTGGTGGAGGTCCTGTATACCTGAAGTATATAGTTGGTGGAGGTCCTGTATACCTGTAGTATATAGTTTTGGGGTCCTGTATACCTGTAGTGTAAAGTTTGGGGTCCTGTATACCTGTAGTATATAGTTTTGTGGAGGTCCCGTGCACTTGTAGTGTATAGTTTTGGGGTCCTGTATACCTGTAGTGTCCTGTATACCTGCAGGGTTGTATTTACCCGTATGGCAGTGTTATTCAGTCACAGTGTGTCGGTATTGGTCATGTCTGGTATGGGGGTGTTATCCAGTCACAGTATGGCGGTATTGGTCAGGTCTGGTGTGGCTGTGTTATCCAGTCACGGTATGGTGGTATTGGTCAGGTCTGGTATAGCGGTGTTATCCAGTCACAGTATGGTGGTATTGGTCAGGACTGGTGTGGCGGTGTTACCCAGTCACAGTTTGCCGGTATTGGTCAGGTCTGGTATGGCAGTGTTATCCAGTCACAGTATGGCGGTATTGGTCAGGTCTGGTATGACAGTGTTATCCAGCACAGTATGGCGGTATTGGTCAGGTCTGGTACGGCAGTGTTATCCAGTCACAGTATGGCGGTATTGGTCAGGTCTGGTATGACAGTGTTATCCAGCACAGTATAGCGGTATTGGTCAGGTCTGGTGTGGCGGTGTTATCCATTCACAGTATGGCGGTATTGGTCAGGTCTTATATGACAGTGTTATCCAGTCACAGTATGGCGGTATTGGTCAGGTCTGGTATGGCAGTGTTATCCAGTCACAGTATGGCGGTATTGGTCAGGTCTGGTAAGGAGGTGTTATCCAGTCACAGTATGGCGGTATTGGTCAGGTCTGGTATGGAGGTGTTATCCAGTCACAGTATGTCGGTATTGGTCAGGTCTGGCAGTGTTATCCAGTCACAGTATGGCGGTATTGGTCAGGTCTGGTATGACAGTGTTATCCAGCACAGTATGGCGGTTTTGGTCAGGTCTGGTGTAGCAGTGTTACCCAGTCACAGTTTGTATGGATGGAGTAGGGGGTCCTGTATATACATGTACTGTATAGATGGAGTAGGGGGCCCTGTATATACATGTACTGTATAGATGGAGTAGGGGGTCCTGTATACATGTACTGTATAGATGGAGTAGGAGGTCCTGTATATACATGTACTGTATAGATGGAGTAGGAGGTCCTGTATATACATGTACTGTATAGATGGAGTAGGGGGCCCTGTATATACATGTACTGTATAGATGGAGTAGGGGGCCCTGTATACATGTACTGTATAGATGGAGTAGGAGGTCCTGTATATACATGTACTGTATAGATGGAGTAGGGGGTCCTGTATATACATGTACTGTATAGATGGAGTAGGGGGTCTTGTATATATATGTACTGTATAGATGGAGTAGGGGGTCTACCAGTTATTACTGTGCATGTTGTGAGGCAGCTTCCCTAGCAACCATTGCTCCCTGTGAAAATGAAAGCAGTAATCCTATTGGTTGCTAAGGCTCCAACTGCCGTGTCTGCTGCAGCTAATTATATCACCTGTGTGTGCAGTGAGGAGATTTTCCCATTCATCTCTATGGGGTGCCTCTCTTTGCCCTCCCCCTCCCCTCCTGTACATCTGGCGGGGACGGGACCTTCGCAATAACCTTCCCGGGCACCCAATGTATCTGTGGGCCAAATTTGGGGTCAAACGGTTCAGGCGTTTGGAAGTCTATAGAGGACAGACAGACAGACAGACTTTGATTTTTATGATATAGATATGCATTACCTGAAGAACAGCATTCCCTGGTTTCAGTCAAACTTTAAAGACGACTTTTTTTTTAAACATCTCAATAGTCCAGAAATCCGAATCCAGAAAGGGGACAATATAGTGGAATTTTATACTCACCGTAAATTCTCTTTCCTGTAGTCCGAAGCAGCAGCACATAATGGGGAAGATTCTATCTTCCTGCAATGATAGGACAGATGGTAACAAGCAATAAAGAGTTAATTGCCCCGCCTATAAGGCCCTATGCTGACCCAGCCTCCTTGTGTACTTCTAACGATCTAGGAAAACATAACCCAAAACACTCAAGGTATGCTGCATAAACTTTTATAGGGAGGGTTAGTTTGTGCTGCTGCTTCGGACTACAGGAAAGAGAATTTACGGTGAGTATAAAATTCCACTTTCCCTTACGTCCTAAGCAGCAGCACATAATGGGGATATAGCAAGATCACATAAAGGGTGGGAGAATCATACAGCAGCCATGAGAACCGGTTTACCAAGATTGGTTGCCCAGAGGTTCTAATGTCCAAAAGTATAAGAAGACCACAATGCAGTTCTGTATATCTGATCAATGGGCATGCACATCTCCTCCACCCAGGATGTACACATTGCCCTTGTGGTAAGGGCCTTAATGGATTCAGGTACTTGGACTCTCACCTCTTGGTAACACAGAGTCTGCCGTATCCATCTGGATAAAGTGGCTTTTGAGGACTTCCAATTACTGTTCCTTCCTGAAAAAGATACAGATAAAATCTTCTGACTTCTCTGGTTCTCACTAAATAAACTCAAGTCTCCGCCCACAACCAGAGAGTGCCGGCACAAGGCTCCGCCCACATCCAGAGTGCGCCGTTGTAACGCTTCCTCATTGGAGGAGTTTAGGCAAAAACAGGTAACTCAATCTGCTGAGTAATGTTGGATAGGGAAGGAACCTTAAGGGTAAAAGACGAAGTCCTGAAGGATAACAAGATATGGTTCAGTGGCTCCTAATGTCTGAACATACTCCTGCGTTTAGCAGATGTAATAGCTACTAGGAAGCACCTTGAGGGTCAGGTATTTTAATTCAAGTAAAGATAAGAACTCAAAACGGAGCCGTGCAAGGTGATGAAGGACGAGTCCCGGATCCCACCTGGGAGTTGGATCCATTACAGTTGCTTTAATCCTTTGCGTAGCTTTAATAAATCTCTGTTTTAGGGATTTATGGGACAGTCAGCTGTCTGGAAGAGCAGAGACATGTACTTTGACGGTCGCAGCTTCAGCTCATTCTCAAACCCATCCTGGAGAAATCGAAGGATCGCCTTTCTAGCCAGTGATATAAGTCCAATTCTTCACACCAGGATAGAAAACCTCCTTCACCCTCAGGGAGGATCTCTTTGTGGGTTCTGCTCTTAGTAGCAGAATCATGTTTACCACCAATTCTAAAAAGCCTCAGCTCATCAGGCCTGTCAATCTTCAGGCTGTCAATCATAGGTGGTCCAGACCCAGACACAATCTGCCCTTCTGTGACAGTAAGTGAGGATTCTGGGGAAGTCTCCAAAATGTCCTTTTGGACACATGCATCAGGAGAGAACAACCATGCCTTCTTGAGCTATTAGGAGTAATGAGGCATGATTCTGTCTTGTCCTTACAAGACTACTACGGGTTGTCGTCCCTAGCAGTTTTAGGGAGTAAAAACCACGTATTCTGGTGTTATCCGAAATGGCCATTAGGTCCACGTAAGGGTCGCCATAATATCTGGTGATTTGCCAGACATAATACGTCCTCATGAGGCAGTAGGTGAGGAATCTGGGGAAGTCTCCAAAATGTCCTTTTGGACATATTCATCAGGAGAGGACAACAACTACCACAATGACCTCTTGGGCCAATCCGTGGCTATCAGCATTAATGAGACTTGATCCTGTATTGTCTTTTACCAGACTTCTACTGATTGTTGTCCACAGTAGTTTTTAGGAGTCAAAACCACGCATCCTGGTTTTACCCGAAATGGCCATGGGACCAATGGGTAGCTGTAATATCTGGCGATTCAGTAGAACATCTCCTGGTCCAGAGACCATTCTTCTGTCAGGGTAATATAATGGCTTTAGCCTTTTACATTAAGGTATTGTGACTTCCCTTGTTGCTGGATAGATCTCTTGGTCCATGCAAAAACAGCTTCTGCTTTTAACAGTAATGCTACTGGTCACATGCAGCTCTGAAGATCGATATGCACCACTGTAGATGCTTTCTTGAGCTTACCCCGATAGCTTCCCCATAGATTGATGTGCTGAAGTGGACTGGAGCTCACTTACCGCACTCATCTCTCACATGTTGGATGACGGCCATTTCTGTTAGGAACAAAGTCTTCTTCGCCTGTCTCACCCTTTGTTAGATAGATCGGTGGTTGCCTCCACCCACTTTGAGGGCGAGATTGGTCTGCCACTGACTGAAGAAAATGTTGAGGCCCTTGTATCTGTGGGTATAAACCATAACCCAATGTAGGCTGTTTATTCTTTGGTCCCATACTGACAGCATCTGCTGCAAGGGGATACATATGCCAACCTGCCGATTCAATTCGTTGCTTGAAGATGTCATGAGACCTTCACATCATTGGGTGAAGATACACCAATTGGGGAGTTCTAGGAATCCTGACCCAGGAATGGTTCCGGGTAGGTGAAAATATAGTACTGTAAGTTTTTGACAATTAACAATCACTCGTGCAGGAAGGAGACAATGGTGATCTTGGATTCTCTCCAGATGGTGACTACAGCTGACATAACATAGAAGAGTGTCCCATCTACTTACCTTCTTATCTTAGGATAGATATATGTCATCCCAGGCCCGGCAGGTAACCTTAGTGAATGTAAAGGGAGCTGAGGTGATTTCAGAAAGATGCAAAGGAATATGCAGTCTTCTCTGTAGCCAGGTATATGCAGGTGTATACAGTCTTCTCTGTAGCCAGGTACATGCAGTCTTCTCTGTAGCCAGGTATATGCAGGTGTATACAGTCTTCTCTGTAGCCAGGTACATGCAGGTGTATACAGTCTTCTCTGTAGCTAGGTACATGTAGATATGTGTCTCTCACAACTAGCATGGTTAGTCACCTTTAGGAGAGGGAACACAGAGCATATGTTCTCCATATAGAACCTTCTTTGCTTAGAACTGTAGATCTATGGACGTTCACCAACAACTTACCTTCTTTGGATCGGAAACTGTCGAGAATTTGGCATCATAAGGTAAACCCACGGTTGCTGCCAGAGGAGCTTTTGTCACAAGCTTCTTTTTTTTTTTTTTTTTTTTTTTTTCCCCACATCCACAAGACCTCTGAGATGGACGATCCCTTTTAGTGACTGATCCATCATTTCTTCCAGTACCTTCAATGCTGGAAACTTCTATAGAATGGGAAACAAGGGAGGATTTCCTTCTCCTTTTCAGACTGGGGCAGAGATTGTACCTTTCTGTAAGGAAGAGTCCTTCCTCAGAGTGTCCCCAATCCATTCAGGTGGATTCTCATGGTGCACAGTTTTATTAGAAAGAACATCCATCTCTGGCAAAGTCTAATGCTCCTCTCCAAGCGTGGAGGGGCCACGGATCGGAAAGCCAAATGTGGAGTGACACGCATACTCAGAAGTAAGCACTATAGTATCTTCTGTAATGGTTTACAATGAAGATACAATCTACAAACAAAAATAAATTCCACTGCCATCTGGATGTGGGATCTTGCAGGATACATACATAAGTGACTGAGCTTTCCCAAAGGTTTCCTCACCCTGAAACCTTGGACATAGATTCCTGCATTAATTGAGATAAAATGATAATAAACCTGTGCCAGGTAAAGAGGCAACAGACTGCTGTGTAGTGCAAGAAAACCAAATACCTCAGAGCAGCTGATACATAATTAGCAATTCTAAGGCTGTGTTCACACAATGCAGCCTCATTGTTTCAATGGATCATTGTTTCAATAGCAGAACTAATGTAAGACAGACACCAGGTATACTCGGTACACAACTAGAAACTCTAAAGTTGTGATCACACCCTGCAATATCTTCGTTTTACTATTTTAAAAATAGCAGTACTATACCACTCTAGGAGTGTGTACACACAATGCTGTTTCATAGCTTCAATGCAACATTAAATATCAGTAACTGTGCTAGAAAAACCCCCAGATGCACTCAATACACAACCAGGAACTTTAGGGTTGTGTTCATACAATGCAGTCTCATAACTGCACTGCATCAAACAAAAAGCAGAGCTATAGATGACATTAAGGTGCAATTAATACACCACTAGCAATCCTAGGGTTGTGTTCACACAACGAAGTTTCATAACTTTACTGCCTCATTCAATAGCAGTACTGAGAGGAACATCAGGTGTAATAAAAAAAATAGCAACTTTAGGCTTGTGTTCACACAATGCATCTTTCCACAACAGAACTAGAGCAAGGAATCAGACATCAGGTCCAATAAATAGCAACTCTAGGCTTGTGTTCACACAATGCATCTTTCCACAGCAGTGCTAGAGCAAGGAATCAGAGGTCAGGTGCAATAATAGCAACTCTAGGCTTGTGTTCACACAATGCATCCTTCCACAGCAGAACTGGAGCAAGGAATCAATATTCACCGAGCAACTCTGGGCTTGTGTTCACACACTGCAGTCTCACAGCTTCACTGCATCCTTCAATCGCAGTACTAGAGCCAGGAATCACACTCAGGTGTAATTAATCACGCATCAGGTCTCACCAATACACACCTAGCAAATCTAGGGTTGTGTACACACAATGCAGTTTCATAGCTTCAATGCAACAAGAAAAAGCAGTGCCAGTGTAAGAAAGATACCAGGTGCAATCAATACACAACCAGCAACTAGTGCAAGAAATCAGCAACCAGGTGCACAAACAGCTCAGTGACTGCACAACTAGCAGCTCTATCTAAGGCTGCATTCACATATAGCAGATCCATAGTTTTTACTGTCTTATTACATAGCAGGACCCATACCGCATGATCACATAGCGGAACTGTCTCACCATGAAATTTATATCCATTAGCCTGCACACAGGCCTCCTGCAATACAGGTCAGGCTTCCAGGCAGAGAGCCTGCACAGGCACCATACAATTCCTCACAAAAAAGGCCATATGACTTACCTCTCTGAAGAGTGAGGACAGACACCAGGCGAGCGGCGTCCTGTCTGACCAGCGCCATGGTTAGCAGCCACGTGCAGCCCGGCAGCGGATGGCACCATAATACTTACTGACCAGAGCATAGAAGCTGAGCGATCACTGAGATGGCGGCTGCTTCCATAAGAAAAATAAAATCTTTGCTCTGTACACAATAGAGCAGGATAGAAAACAAAATACATATACAAAATAACTCTCCCTCTCCACACGACCATGTGGAAAAGAAGAATTATTGGAAGGAGAGCAGAGAAACACACATAGGCCTGCTCCCCGCTCTCCTCCTACCACCTGTCCCACAGAAGGACAGAAAAAAAAACACAAGGAGGCTGGGTCAGCATAGGGCCTTATAGGCGGGGCAATTAACTCTTTATTGCTTGTTACCATCTGTCCTATCATTGCAGGAAGATAGAATCTTCCCCATTATGTGCTGCTGCTTAGGACGTAAGGGAAATTAGAATTTTCCCCAAGTATGCTGAAACCCATAAACTGCTGGTTGTGCACACCGCAAGACTCAAAAGGGAAGGAGTAAGATTTAGGGGCAGATGTATTATCTTCAACAACTCTTTTGAGCAGGTAGTACTTTTTATGGGATATGCATAATTTTACAATTGTTGTGCAAAAAATATCATTTGGCACAAGTACCTTCATGAATCTTGCTATTTTTTAATGCAATTTTTAGGTAATTTTTTTTGCTTAAAACGACTCTGTACCCACAATCTGACCCTTTTTCCAAACCACTTGTACCTTCAGAAAGCTGCTTTTAATCCAAGATCCGTCCTGGGGTCCGTTTGGCAGGTTATGCAATTATTGTCCTAAAAACAACTTTTAAACTTGAAGCCCTGTGTAAAACGTCCGTGACCTAGATTGTGTATGCATTAGGCTGGCACACCCTCTCCGTCCCCCCTCCCCATCCTCTTCCTGATTAGGATTGCCCCTGGAACATTTTCTCCTGTCTGAACACTGCCCAGGTGCCTTAACGATCCAGCCCATGTGCCGTGCTAACATAGCTGATAAATAGGAGACAATCTGTCTGGAGCATTCCTAATGGTGAGGAGGGTGGGGAGGAGGGACAGAAAGGGTGTGCCAGCCTAATGCATACACAATCTAGGCCACGGGCTTTGGGCACAGGGCTGCAAGTTTAAAAGTTGTTTTTTAGGACAATAACTGCATCGACTGCCAAACGGACCCCAGGACAGATCTTGGATTAAAAGCAGCTATCCAAAAGAACAAGCGGTTTGGGGGGGGGGGGGGGGGCAGATTGTGGGTACAAATTCGCTTTTAAACAGCTTAGCTAAAAATAAATGAGGCTAGGATAGAAGAGGAGAACAAAAAAGTGGAAAATCAAAAATAACCAACAAAGTAGCTAACATGCCCTCTACTAGCATAATAAAACCAAAAAAGCTCAAGCACAAACTGCTCAAAGGTAGTGCAGAGGCCTTTATAAAATGAACACAATTTTGTATACCATATGCAAAAACTCAGTATTGGCAAAAATAAATACATTACTGTTAGGAATATGACTTTGCGCTCCTCGGTCCGTGCCGGGCGGTCAAGGAAGCGTTTTTTTGTGTTTTTTTGCACTGTCTGAATTGTGTTTTATTTGCCAGCCACCCCCGCTTTTCCTGGCAGACTCCTGGCAGTGCAGGGGTTACTGCTCTGCTTGATCTTCTCAGCTGAACTTACTGCTGGGATCAGGGCTGGTCCAATCATCTGCTGGACCCAGTCTCTGATCCTAGATAAAAAGCAGCAAGTTTCTCCCTTCCCTGCTGACTATTAGAGTTCACTCGCCTGCTCAGCTCCCTGTTTAGTTACTCTGATCTCTGTATTCTGGACCTTCTGCATCTGACCTTGACTATTCTCCTGTTTGCTGTTTTTGTACTAGGCCGGCCGACTGTCGCTGACCTGGTTTATCTGACAACTCTTATTGTGTTTGTTCATCTGTCCGAGCTTTGTGTGTCACACCTACTCAGTGTAGGGACCGACTCCGTGGTTGTCTGGGCCGTTTAGGGCCATCCGTGGCAAGTAGGCAGGGACAGTGGGTGGGGTCAGCTCAGGGCTCACTGTCCGTGTCTTGTCAGACTGCCTTTGCCATACTGACCATAACAATTACCCTATTTTAGTAACTAAACCCCTCCTAGCTTCTTGGTATTAAAATGCGAAAATTACAGATTTTCCAGTAGATTACAGTTTTTATAATAATTTAGGGTCCTATTAGACAAAGCGATTTTTAACGATAAACAATCACAAACAAAATTGTTTATTGTTAACTTGAAATTGCTCATTATATTACATAGAACGATCGTCGTTAGTTACAATAGTTAAGATTGTTACTACGATCATTTACTCCATCTGATCCCAGCAAAAGAAGGAACAATTTGGAATTACACAAAATGATTAGTGAACAAATGTGGAATTACAGCGAACAATTAGCAAGCAATTAACAATGATTTTAGGGTCCGTTCTAAATCAACGATTAACGACACACAAACTATTTTTCGATTGTTCCCTGCAATTGCACAGGACGATCATCGTTTAAATTCGAAGAATATAACGAATTTCCATGCGATAATCATCCCATGTAATAGGGCCCTTTAGTTTATGCCTAATTTTTTTTTCTTACCAGAAATAAAATCAGAAAAAGCACCTCACAATGTGCTAGGTAATTTCTACCAAGTATTACAATACACCATAATACACCAGGGAAAACTCAAACAACACATCCTAAATCTAAATGAATAAAACATCCTCATGGAATACTTTGTTCTGTACAAAGTTGAATGTGCTGACAACAATATCAACAAAATAATCAATGAAAAATGAAATTTATAGACCAATGGAGGACTGGATTTGGAGTCACACAAAATTAGGCTATGTTCACACTACGTATATTTGAGGCTGTATGTTTGAGGCTGTATAGCAACCAAAACAAGTAGTGGATTGAAAACACAGAAAGGCTCTGTTCACATAATGTTGTAATTGAGTGGATGGACGTCATTTAACCCCTTCGTGCTGCAGCTAGTTTGGGCCTTAAAGGGAACCTGTCACCCCCCGTACCGGGGTGACAGGTTCCCGACCCCCCGTTAGAGACCCCTATACTTACCTCATCCCGCCGGGTCCCGCTTCTGGATTCGGTCGGGTCCCGGAGATCTCAGCCGCTGCAGCCCGGCGCGCGCGCTGAGAGATGAGTCCAACACCCATAGAGAATGACAGGAGAGTCCAGCGCTCCGTCATTCTCTATGAGCGTTGGACTCATCTGTCAGCGCGCGCGCCGGGCTGCAGCGGCTGGGATCTCCGGGACCCGACCGAATCCAGAAGCGGGACCCGGCGGGATGAGGTAAGTATAGGGGTCTCTAACGGGGGGTCGGGAACCTGTCACCCCGGTACGGGGGGTGACAGGTTCCCTTTAATGACCAGGCTAATTTTTCAAAATCTGACCTGTCTCACTTTATGCTCTTATAGCTCAGTGATGCTTTAACGTATGCTAGCGATTCCGAGATTGTTTTTTCGTCACATATGGCACTTTATGTTAGTGGCAAAATTTGGTCACTACTTTGTGTGTTTTTTGTGAAAAACATCAAAATATCATGAAAAATTTAAAAAATTAGCATTTTATGAACTTTGAAATTCTCTGCTTCTAAAAAAAGAAAGTCGTAGCACATAAATTAGTTACTAAGTCACATTACCAATATGTCTTCTTTATTCTGGCATAATTTGGTAAACATATTTTACTTTTTTAGGGTGTTATGGGGCTTAGAAATTTATCAGCAAATTATCACATTTTCGTGAAACTGATTTTTTTAGGGACCAGTTCTTTTTTTAAATGGATTTAGAAGTCTGGTATCCTGAAAACCCCCATAAGTGACCCCATTTTGGAAACTACACACCTTAAAGAATTAATCTAGGGGTATAATGAGCATTTTAACCCTACAGGGGCTGGAGGAAAGTATTCACAATTAGGCAGTAAAAAAATGGAAAATTTTAATTTTCCAATAATATATACATTTAGATTAAAGTTTCTCATTTTCAAAAGGAATATGAGACAAAAAGCACCCCAAAATTTGTAATGCAGGTTCTCTTGAGTACAACGGTACCCCATATGTGGGCGTAAACCACTGTATGGGCACACAGCAGGGCTCAGAAGGAAGGGAGCGCCAATTAGCTTTTCCAATGCAAATTTTGCTGAAGAAGTTTCTGAGCGCCAGGTGCGTTTGCAGTGCCCCTGTAGTGTCAGCAGAGAGAAAACCCCCCATAAGTCACCCCATTTTGGAAAGTACACCCCTCAAAGAATTCATATTGGTGTGTGGTGACCATTTTGACCCCACAGGTATTACAAGAAAGTATTTAAAAGAAGACAGTAAAAATGAAAAACTCGAATTCTTCCAAAATTATGTTCGTTTAGTTTGAAATTTCTCAATTTCACGAGGAACAAGAGGAAAAAAGTACCTCAAAATTTGTAACGCAGGTTCTCCTGAGTACAATGGTACCCCATATGTGGGCATAAACCACTGCATGGGCACACAGGAGGGCTCAGAAGGAAAGGAGCGCCAATTAGCTTTTTCAATGCAGATTTTGCTGAAGTTTCCGAGCGCCAGGTGCGTTTGCAGAGCCCCTGTAGTGCCAGCGGAGTAAAATCTCCCAATAAGTCACCCCATTTTAGAAAGTGCACCCCTCAAAGAATTTATTTTGGGGTGTGGTGAGCATTTTGACCCCACAGGTGTTTGAGGAAAGTATTCAAAAGTAGACAGTAAAAATGAAAAACTCGATTTTTTCCAATAATATGTTCCTTTAGTTTGAAATTTCTCAATTTCTCGAGGAACAGGAGAGAAATGTCACCCCAATATATGTAACGCAGGTTCTCCTGAGTAGAACGGTACCCCATATGTGGGCATAAACCACTGCATGGGCACACAGCCGGGCTCAGAAGGGAAGGAGCGCCAATTAGCATTTTCAGTGCAGATTTTTCTGAAGAAGTTTCTGAGCGCCAGGTGCGTTTGCAGAGCCCCTGTAGTGTCAGCAGAATAGATTCCCCCCAAAAGTCACCCCATTTTGGAAAGTGCACCCCTCAAAGAATTCATCTTGGGGTGTGGTGACCATTTTTACCCCACAGGTATTAGAGGAAAGTATTCAAAATTGGCCAGTAAAAATGAAAAACTCTAATTTTTCCAATAATATGTTGGTTTAGTTTGAAATTTCTCAATTTGACGAGGAACAGGAGAGAAAACGTACCCCAAAAACTGTAACGCAGGTTCTCCTGAGTACAACGGTACCCCATATGTGGGCATAAACCACTGTATGGGCACACAGCAGGGCTCAGAAGGGAAGGAGCGCCAATTTACAGGAGCAAAACCGCAGCTAGTAATGGTTATTAAGAATAGCGCAGTTACTAAAATAAAATAAAAAAAATGAGATTACAGGTAATGTGGGGTGGTTACGGGCAACCAGGGGTGGTTATGGGCAACCTGCGGTGGTTACGGACAACATGGGGTGGTCACGGGCAACCTGCTGTGGTTACGGCAACCTGGGGTGGTTACAGGCAACGTGGGGTGGTTACGGGCAACGAGGGGTGGTTATGGGCAACGTGTGGTGGTCACGGGCAACCTGCTGTGGTTACAGGCAACGTGGGGTGGTTACAGGCAACGTGGGGTGGTTATAGGCAACGTGGGCTGGTTACAGGCAACGTGGGCTGGTTACGGGCAATCTGCTGTGCTTACAGACAATCTGGGATGGTTACGGGAAACGTGGGGTGGTTACGGGCAACCTGCAGTGCTTACAGACAATCTGGGGTGGATACGGGCAACGTGGGGTGGTTACGGGCAACCTGCAGTGCTTACAGACAATCTGGGGTGGTTACGGGCAAAGTGGGGTGGTTACGGGCAACCTGCAGTGCTTACAGACAATCTGGGGTGGTTACGGGCAACGTGGGGTGGTTACAGGCAATGTGGGGTGGTTACGGATAAACTGAAGTTCTTATAGGCAATCTGGGGTGGATACCTGTAATCTGGCATGGGCACCGCAATCTGGAGGGGGTCATTGGCAATTTGGGGTGGTCAGAGGCGACGTGCGGTGGTCAGAGGCGACGTGCGGTGGTCAGAGGCGACGTGCGGTGGTCAGAGGCGACGTGCGGTGGTCAGAGGCGACGTGCGGTGGTCAGAGGCGACGTGCGCTGGTCAGAGGCATTGTGGCGTGGTCAGAGGCATTGTGGCGTGGTCAGAGGCATTGTGGCGTGGGCAGAGGCATTGTGGCGTGGGCAGAGGCATTGTGGCGTGGGCAGAGGCATTGTGGCGTGGGCAGAGGCATCGTGGCGTGGGCAGAGGCATCGTGGCGTGGGCAGAGGCAACGCGCGGTGGTTACGTGCAAGCTGGGGGGGGTTACATGTAATCTGGCATGATTACGGGGAACCTGGGGGGGTTATGTGCAACCTGGAAGGGTTACAGACAATCTGGGATTGTTACTGATATACTGAAGTGCTTATAGGTAATCTCGGGTGGGTACATGTAATTTGGGGTGGTTACGGGCAATTGGGAGGGGGTCACTGGCAATTTGCGGTGGTTACGGGCAACGTGCGGTGGTTACGGGCAACGTGCGGTGGTTACGGGTAATCTGGGGAGGGGTTAGGGGTAATTTGGGAGTAAACTGCAATTATTACTATAATAAAAAGTGTGTGTTTTATTTTTTTATATGTTTGTCACTTTTTGTACTTTATACATTCATTTTCACTGTATTACTATGATTACTGTGATATTTTCTATCACAGTAATCATAGTTCAGTGACAGAGACTAAATTGGTCTCTGTCACTTTAAATTTTCAGAGCTTGGCTGGTTGTGGAGCGCATTCGCACTTCATAACCAGCCAGGACGTCGAGGAGGACGGAGCTCCAGGAGCAGGTGAGTATATGTGGAAGGGGGGGTGACTGGGGGACGGGGGTGACAGGGGGGGTGGGGGGCGACTTGGGGGGTGGGGGGACATCCCTTTTTATTCCCTGCCACCAATCATTTATGGTGACAGGGGATAAAAAGTGCCGGGAGCACATGGTACAAGCGATCAGCGGTATATAGTATATACCGCTGATCGCTTGTACCGGGACCCCACAGGGGGGGTCCCCGATGACTGCCCCATGCTCTCCGCTACCTCCGGTGGCGGAGAGCATGGGGCTTTCATTCATTTTAACTTTTCCATCGCTGTGAACCGACATTAGTCGGTTCACAGCGATGTCGGCGGCCATCTTGGAAATGATGGCCGCCGGGGGAGGGGGGTTAGAGATCACCCTACTAGGGGGGGCTGATCTGAGGTCTGGGGGACATTTATTTCATCTCCCCCCGCCGTATATTCACGGCGGGGGGAGATGAAAGGCGGCAGCACCTGTAATCCCCTTTACCGACGGCCGCCGCTATAACGTTAATAGCGGCGATCGTCGGTAAGGGGGGGGGCCGGGACGGACCCCACACACTGCCCCAACCCCTCAGCTACCTCCGGTCCCGGCCCCGCAGCCTTATTCTCTGCCATCGCCGTAAAAAGCTGATGGCAGCAGAATAAGGACCATTAGTGACCGCCGTAAAAAGCCGTATCGGCGGTCACTAAGGGGTTAATGGCAAATATGTGCTGTTATTTTAAAACAACGGCTGTTATATTGAAATAATGGAAGTTATTTACCGTTATATGGCGGCCATCCACTCAATTTCAACATTGTGTGAACAGATCCTTTCTGTGTTTTCAATCCACTCCTGGTTTGGGTTGCAATGAGGACCTGACATGAGGACCAAATACAGCCTCAAATATACATAGTGTGAACCCAGCCATAAAGTGGAAAAACACACTCCAGGCTGATCCAACGTTGATGTAATGTCCTTAAAACTAATAAAAATGAGGCTCAATATTACAGTTAGGGCCAGAAATATTTGGACAGTGACACAAGTTTTGTTATTTTAGCTGTTTACAAAAACATGTTCAGAAATACAATTATATATATATAATATGGGCTGAAAGTGCACACTCCCAGCTGCAATATGAGAGTTTCCATATCCAAATCGGAGAAAGGGTTTAGGAATCATAGCTCTGTAATGAATAGCCTCCTCTTTTTCAAGGGACCAATAGTAATTGGACAATGGACTCTAAGGGCTGCAATTAACTCTGAAGGCGTCTCCCTCGTTAACCTGTAATCAATTAAGTAGTTAAAAGGTCTGGGGTTGATTCCAGGTGTGTGGTTTTGCATTTGGAAGCTGTTGCTGTGACCAGACAACATGCGGTCAAAGGAACTCTCAATTGAGGTGAAGCAGAACATCCTGAGGCTGAAAAAAAGAAAAAATCCATCAGAGAAATAGCAGACATGCTTGGAGTAGCAAAATCAACAGTCGGGTACATTCTGAGAAAAAAGGAATAGACTGGTGAGCTTGGGAACTTAAAAAGGCCTTGGCGTCCACGGAAGACAACAGTGGTGGATGATCGCCACATACTTTCTTTGGTGAAGAAGAACCCGTTCACATCAACTGGGTTCTTCACATCAACTGAAGTCCAGAACACTCTCAGGGAAGTAGGTGTATCTGTCTCTAAGTCAACAGTAAAGACAAGACTCCATGAAAGTAAATACAAAGGGTTCACATCTAGATGCAAACCATTCATCAATTCCAAAAATAGACAGGCCAGAGTTACATTTGCCGAAAAACACCTCAAGAAGCCAGCTCAGTTCTGGAAAAGTATTCTATGGACAGATGAGACAAAGATCAACCTGTACCAGAATGATGGGAAGAAAAAAGTTTGGAGAAGAAAGGGAACGGCACATGATCCAAGGCACACCACATCCTCTGTAAAACATGGTGGAGGCAATGTGATGGCATGGGCATGCATGGCTTTCAATGGCACTGGGTCACTTGTGTTTATTGATGACATAACAGCAGACAAGAGAAGCCAGATGAATTCTGAAGTGTACCGGGATATACTTTCAGCCCGGATTCAGCCAAATGCTGCAAAGTTGATCGGACGGCGCTTCATAGTACAGATGGACAATGACCCCAAGCATACAGCCAAAGCTACCCAGGAGTTCATGAGTGCAAAAAAGTGGAACATTCTGCAATGGCCAAGTCAATCACCAGATCTTAACCCAATTGAGCATGCATTTCACTTGCTCAAATCCAGACTTAAGACGGAAAGACCCTCAAACAAGCAAGACTTGAAGGCTGTGGCTGTAAAGGCCTGGCAAAGCATTAAGAAGGAGGAAACCCAACGTTTGGTGATGTCCATGGGTTCCAGACTTAAGGCAGTGATTGCCTCCAAAGGATTTGCAACAAAATATTGAAAAAAGAAATATTTTGTTTGGGTTATGTTTATTTGTCCAATTACTTTAGAGCTCCTAAAATGTGGAGTGTTTGTAAAGAAATGTGCACAATTCCTACATTTTCTATCAGATATTTTTGTTCAACCCTTCAAATTAAACGTTACAATCTGCACTTGAATTCTGTTGTAGAGGTTTCATTTCAAATCCAATGCGATGGCATGCAGAGCCCAACTCGCCAAAATTGTGTCACTGTCCAAATATTTCTGGCCCTAACTGTATGTGTGGCCTCTGCGTGCCTGTATGACCTCCCTACAATGCCTGGGCATGTTCCTGATTGCAGATCATCTTCTGAGGGATCTTCTCCCAGACCTGCAATAAAGTGAGACATGATGTCCTAGATGTGCTCAATTGGATTCAGGTCTGGGGAACGGGTGGGCCAGTCCATAGCATCAATGCCTTCATCTTGCAGGAACAGCTGATAGAGTCCAGCCACATGAGGTCTAGGAACCCAGGGCCAACCACACCAGCATATGGTCTCACAAGGGGTCTGGGGATCTCATCTCGGTACCTAATGGCAGTCAGGCTACCTCTGCCGAGCACATGGAGGGGTGTGTGGCCCTTCAAAGAAATGCTCCCCACACCATTACTGACCCACTGCCCAACCGGTCATGCTGAAGGATGTTGCAGGCAGCAGATCGCTCTCTAAGGCGTCTCCAGATTCTGTCACATCTGTCACATGTGCTCAGTGTGAACCTGTGAAGAGTACAAGGCGCCAGTGGCAAATTTCCCAATCTCAGTCTTCTCTGGCAAATGCCAAGCATCCTGCACGGTGTAAGGCTGTGAGCATAACCCCCATCTGTGGACATCGGCCCTTATACCATGCTCATGAAGCAAGTCTCTAACCATTTGTGCAGACACATGCACTTTTGTGGCCTGCTGGAGGTAATTTAGCAGGGCTCTGGCAGGGCTCCTCCTGTTCCTCCTTACACAATGGCCGAGGTAGTGTTCCTGCTGCTTAGTTGTTGCCCTCCTACAGCCTCCTCCACGTCTCCTGGTATATTGGCCTGTCTCCTAGTAGCCCCTCCAACCTCTGGACACGCTGACAGACAGAGCAAACCTTCTTGCCACAGCTCGCATTGATGTGCACTACCTGAGCCACTTGTGTGAATTGTAAAGGCCGTCTCATACTACCAGGAGTGTGACAGCACCACCGACTTTCAAAAGTGACCAAAACATCAGCCAGAAAGCATGGGTACTGAGAAGTGGTCTGTAGCCCCAACCTGCACAATCACTCCTTTATTGACTGTGTCTTGCTAATTGCCAATAATTTCCACCTGTTGTCTATTCCATTTGCACAGCAGCATGTGAAGTTTATTGTCAGTGTTGCTTTCTAAGTGGACAGTTCGATTTCACAGAAAGTTAATTTACTTATAGTTTTATTGTGTTGTTTCATGCTGCAATTACACGGAACGATTATCTTTCGAAGTTTCGCATAAACGACTGCATTTGAGCGATAATCGTATCGTATAAACACAGCAAACGATCCAATGACGATCGAGAAATCATTCATTTTGATCTTTCAACATGTTCTTAAATCGTCGTTTGCTGAAAATTTGCAGATCGCTTTGTCAAAACAGGCTTTTACCGATTTACCCTATGTGAAAGATGGGCTTAATCGATCTTAAAAACGATCGCAATAATGATTTTTCTTATGAATTTTCAAACGATTTTTCTAACGCTTTATTCGTCTAAACGCTGATCATTATAAAAAACAAATTGTTGCTTCAAAATCGTTAAACGATCAATTGGGCAACTCATCGCTCTGCGTAAATGTAGAATAAGTGTTCCCTTTATTTTTTTCAGCAGTGTATATTTATAAACAGCAGTGTGGACACATGACAATGTGTAATGGTAGCTATAAATATTTAAAGGGGGACTCTGGCCAAATTTTAAAAATCATAGGAGGTTAAGGGATAAAGAATTATACCTACCTATCCCCATGCCCACGCAGCCACAGCACCACCAGCATCAAGACAGCCTCAGGTCTCCTGTTTTCCTCCAGTTCCAGTATCCTCATGACTCACAGGAGATGCCCATTCAGCCAGTCAGTGACTGCAGAGGTGTCATGCCTTAGTTACTGGCTGAGCGTGTGTTTCTCTGAGTTGTGATGTTGCAGAATCGGGAGCTGCAGGAAAACAGTGGGGGTCAGTATATAGTGATGCTGTGTGAGCACAGCAATCATATTTATTAAGTTCCCCCCACCCCCTGTCTGCCTGTGATTTTTAACTTTAAGCCTAAGTTCTCCTTTAATTGTCACGAGGATCACATTAGAAAAAGTAACCCAAAATTGACTACATATCTCCTGACTATCACAATACCCCATACATGGTGGTATACTGCTCATCTGTCCCACATCAGAAATTAAAGAAAGAAAAAAAGGGATTTTGCTTTTGGAGGACAGATTCTGATAAAGTGGCTGTGGGCATCATGTCTCATTTGCAAAGCATGTACAGCAATTCTACTATAGTGGAACCTCTTTCTGCCAGTAAACTTGTCTTATTTAAAACAAAAACAAAAAAATATATTTAATAACATATATTACACAAATATCTACACCTTCCTCTAGCTCGACTCCACACTTCTGACGTCTGTTGTCTCAAGTGTTCCCAGTGTATAGGGGGCATTGGGCACTCCTAGTCCACCTTTCCCTCCCCCCTTTTTCTCCCCAATTATTCCCTCCCAATCTTTTTCTTTTCCCTTGCGCCCTACATCTTCCCCACTTATCTCTACTCCGTCCCTCATTTCCCTCACCAACCCAGAATCCTTAGTTTTTAGAACTCACTGATATTCTTGCTAGTTTTACCAGTTGGGTTTTTGTTTTACTCAAGGTATACTCATTAATGGATGTGCAACACACTGGTATTGTACCTTTCAAATTGATGTGCACAAATCACTGTTCAATTCATGCTTATTGACTAATTTGAAAGGCTTAAAGAGCAAAAAAATTAACCAGCACTCCCACACCTATGTTCACACTAAGCAGTTTAAGTGCTGCAGTGGCTAAAATCCAGACAAAGACAAGAAAGTGTAACAGCAACCTGCAAGCGCCAGGACTTTCCACACATACTCACTCTTTGTGTTATATGTGGGGAGTGTGGCTACCTCCGATTGTCTTGCACTCCACCCATCTCATGTGGGTGTTTTAAACAGAAATTAGTTCAATCCTTCATGCCCAGTTTGTAGGCTTAATGTGAGCCCAAAAGAGATCATTGCTAGTGTAGGAACCATCTCTCTGAGGCTCACCTTAACATGGTGAGATGGTACACTCTTTTTGATCAAATAGTTTGCTAAGAACCAAATTAAATAAGTAAGTCTCGATTTTGTCATTTTGATGGCTTGTCACTGAATTAATCAGCTATCTTTGACTGTTATGTTAATCTTTTTTTAAAAAAAACCTTTAAAAAATTCCTCATCCATTGTCATACAGACTTTTAAGCCACCTTAAATTTAAACTTTAAAACCAGAATATCATAGACTAGGGGTGTCAAACCATATGTTGACCACAGTATCTATAGGGTTAACTGTCAGAATTGAAGGACTGTACTGTTTGAGGTACTATTTGAGAGCACATACAGGGTCCTTTCTACTATAGGAGGGCATATAGGGTGCCTAAGTACTATTTATAGTACTATATGGAGCACAAAGTGGGCACTGTTTAGGGGTGTAACTACTAGCGACTGCTATGGGGCTCACCATATCAGGGGGCCTCTTGGCCAGCTCCTGCAATGCGCTGGACCCCATGACCGGTCAATATTTGCAGTACCCAGTAGCCAAGCTGGCCTTCCGGGGCAGGGCCGGCTCCAGGTTTTTGTGGGCCCTTGGGCGAGAGAGCCTCAGCGGGCCCCTTTGTATAGCACACCTCGGGGCACACCTAGCACACCTCGGGGCACACCTAGCACACCTCGGGGCACACCTACCAAATGAAGTTTGACAAAATATCGAAAAAAAACGTAATCCAGTAACTCACAGGTGACGTCTTCTTTGATCTGAGGCGATCTCTCTCCGTTTCCTCTCCATCTGGCCCAGACCTCCATGATGATTTCTTCCAGCTACAATTCATCTCTTCGGGACCTGTCAGACAAACATGTTAGGCTCCGCACTTTTCCAGCAACTTCCTTCTCTTTTTCCCACCCATAGGCTCCTATACAGTAGTAACTGCACTGTTTGGTGTCGTGTTCAGTAAAGTAAGGAGGTTTGTAGGTCCCGTGCTGTGCCCCCCATATAGTAATAATGCCCTCTGTCCCCATAGTAATGCCCCCTGATCTCCCTCAGCACAAGAAAATAAAAAAATTAAATCATACTCACTAATCCGGGGGGGGGGGACAGGTCCTCTTCTCCCTTGTGTGCACCTTGTGGATCCACCAGCAGGCGTAATGACGTCATCGCTCTGCGCCTGTTGGTGAGATCACATCCATGCTAGAATGGACTAGAATGGAGGTGCTAGAAGGAGGTCGTCCCCCTGGAGTCTGTATTCTAGCTTCTTCACCATAGAGCAGGCTAGAATGGAGTTACAATAAGAGACATTACATGAGGTATACCAGGGGGAACTACATCTCCCAGCATGTCCAGCCTGTTATTATGGGATATCAGAGAACATTACAGGAGGAGATATAATAGGACTACAACTCCCAGCGTTTCCAGCCTGTTATTATGGGATATCAAAGGACATTACAGGAAGAGATTTAAGAGGAGTACTACAACTCCCAGCATGGACAGCCTGTTATTATAGGAGATCAGAGGACATTACAGAAGGAGATATAACAGGACTACAACTCCCAGCATGGACAGCCTGTTATTATGGGAGATCAGAGGCCATTACAGGAGGAGATATGAGGAGAACTACAACTCCCAGCATGGACAGCCTGTTATTATGGGAGATCAGAGGACATTACAGGAGGAGATATAAGAGAAAGACTAAAACTCACAGCATAGCATACAGAGAGAAGGTATTAGTGAGCCCCGCCTCCTCATGTCACATGACAATGATCACAGGTCCTTCTTCCATATGCAGCCTCTCCCGCTCTCAGTCCCGCCCCCTTATGACATCACCACAGGTCCTTCTTCCATATGCAGCCTCTCCCGCTCTCAGTCCCGCCCCCTTATGACGTCACCACAGGTCCTTCCCCAGCCCTCCCCCGGACTTGGGGTCGGCAGCACCCGCTCCCTCGGGGGTCGGTGATGCGGCGGGCGTCTGTCTCACTGCTTGGGCAAGTGTCGGGGGCCCCTTGGGCGGCCGTGGGCCCCGGCACTTGACCGAGTATGCCAGGTGCTGACGCCGGCCCTGTTCCGGGGGCTGCAAATGTCCCTTCAACTGTAAGCACTGCTCACAAGCACATGCAGTTAAAAGTGAGGAGCCATTGGCACCCTGCTCTGCCAATCACATGGCCACAGGCAGCACTGTTCCTCTGGAAACAAGAGGCCACTCTTCCTCACTGCTTCGGTGCACAAGTGATGTGGTGGGTTGAGGGCCCAATCAAACGTTTGCTATGGGGCCTAGCCCTTTCTAGTCATGCCCCTGGCACTGTTACAGTGAAGAGTAATACAGAGCTTGTATAGAGGTGAGAATGGTGGTGGAGAAAAAATGCTAAAATGTCTATCTGGCAGATTCTGTAAAGATGAGGCATTACCAGAAGAAGTCTTCATAATATCTGAGCCAGATGGAAAGAAATGAAAAGTGAGCAAATCCGATTATAGAAGATATCCCCTTTGAGACACTTATAGAATACGCCCCCTGTGAGTCATTGGATATAACTGCGTTGTAATCACTTATATGGGGTGCAGTCGGTGCACCATTTATATTTACTTCAATATAGGTCAGTGTATGGGGGGGGGGGTACTGGTTTTCAAATAGTAGATTTTGTTTAGCAATGATATGGTGGTTTTAGTAACTACACTATGTAGCAGTAATGGTGGTAGTGGAAATGGTGGTGAAATTTGTTTCTTATATGGTATTATTGGTCTTGTAGTTGGTATTATTGGGCTTGGTATACTGGATTTTAGTAATGGTGGTATTAATTAGTATGTTGGGGTAATAGTAGTGGTAATGATGTGGTAATAATATTTATCTCCTATATACTGGTATTATTGATAATGCTTTACTGGATTTGGTTAGTAACAGTGTAACAGTGATTTGTATGTTGATATTATGCTAAAGACATTATCCAGACATGGCTGTGTTCTTCCAGAAACAGCACCTCTCTTGTCCTCAGTTTAAGGGCTCGTTCCCACTGAGGAAAGGTAGCGGAATTCCGCGACGGAATTGTCCGCCGCGGAATGCCGTTAGCCTCCCGCTCATAATGGGAGTCTATGGGAGGCGCGCGCTCCTGCCCTGTCCGCGCTGAAGAATGAACATGTTCATTCTTCAGCGCGGACAGGGCAGGAGCGCGCGCCTCCCATAGACTCCCATTATGAGCGGGAGGCTAACGGCATTCCGCGGCGGACAATTCCGTCGCGGAATTCCGCTACCTTTCCTCAGTGGGAACGAGCCCTAAGTGTGGGTGTTGTTACTCAGTTCCAATAAAGGAGTGCTCCAATTAATTTTTGTTCACTAAATAACACACTTAACAAAGTTATACAACATGTGTAATCTGTGTTATTTATGTAAATGGCCTCCTTTCCCATGTTTCCACCCCTCTGACGCTTGACCTGGTGTAATATTGTACACTCACATAATCACTGTCGACCCCTTCAGTCCCGGTCGCCATTTTGGGATTATTCTGTCGATCTTCAGGAGGCTAGCCTGACTGCTCCGTTCCTGTCTCATGCTGAGCCCCCATCCAGTGTGTCATCAGCTGCACAGCCGTGATTGGCTGAGCATAACAGAAGACATCTTGGGCTACAGCCAATGAAAAGATGCCGGTGCGCATGCTTGCTATTACAAGCACAACACAATGAAACTGCCATCTGATTCGCTGTTCCTACGCTATACACGCAAGCGCAGAACAGCAAATCATTGCTCTCAATAGAAATTAAAAGACCGACGATGCGCATGTGCACAGGCAGCCTTTTTATTGGCTGCAGCCCTTTAGATGTTTTCAGTTATGCTCAGCCAATCGCGGTTGAGCAGCTGATGACGCACTGGAGGGGTCCAGCATAAGGGAGGGCTGGAGCAGTTAGGTCGGCCTCCTGAAGAGTGACAGAATCGTCCCAAAATAGTATCTGGAATTGAAGGGGTCGACAATGATTATGTGAGTGTTCAATATAACACTTCTGAGTCAAGCGTCAGGTAGGGGGGTGGAAACAAGGGGAAGGGGGCCATTCACATAAATAACACGCATTACAATGTTGTATAACTTTGTAATGTATTATTTAGTGAAAAAAAAATTCACCCAAGTACTCCTTTAAAGTTAACTGAATTGTACCACCACACACAATAGGACAGGGCCGGCGCTGGTTTTGCAAGAATGTTACTGTGCTATTTCTAATCCTGGATGATCCCTATACCATTATATGTGTGTATGTGTTTTGTTCCATCCCCTATTAGTACTGTTCTGGGGTCACTTCCACACACTGAACTTTTCTGATTTCCCACAAAGCATTCAGCGTACAATGCACCAAGGACCCTCCAACTAAAGCAGCTAAACACACTACAGCTCCCTGCATTTACTAACAATCTGCAGCCCCCAGGATATGCTGGGAGTTGTAGTACAGATTAACAGAAAATTGTCTCATAACTGCTGGCTTTGTAGAGATGTTTATCCATAGACCTTTAGGGCTGATAGTTGTGACCTACAGATTGCAGGCACCAGAAGCTTCTACACAACCAGTTCTCTTGGAAACTACAACTCCCATCATATGGAGCATTCTGAGAGTAGGACACAGATACAGCTAAATCCAGGAAAGAGTCGGATCAGCATGTCAATTCTCACTCATATTTCAGTGATGGGCCCCCAGGATCATTTCCTCTGGGGGGCCCTAAGTACCCCAGTCTGACACTATTAGTGCATGCAAACTATTGTATTGAAGGCATTTTTTCAAATTTGTTTCTTCTTCTGGTTTTGCCAGGATGTCTCAAGTATAATAGACATTAATACTCAAGACACAAAGATAAGCATACAGTCAAGTTTAACAAATAGAGAGTGTTTATTGAAAATCGTTATTTCAAGACAGTAATAGGTAAGACCCTTTACACATACTGAATGATACTCCCATGAAGACCAATGTAACTCTCTGGGGGTTCTAAAACTCCCCTCACAAAATAAAAATAAAATGTTCTGGAACTTTTCTGGGCAATTGTCGCTCATGTTATACAGATGGACATTATTCTTTCTTAAACTTCTTGATACAATTATCGTCCCCATCAGGGCCGGACTGGGACTTGAAATCAACCCTGGCAGTCAAACCCCAGCAGCCCACATACCATATCATGGATAGATACACGCTGTAGCAAATTCTGCTTCATTTAGCCGTGTCCCCACTACTCCCTTAAACATGTGAACCCCACTATCAGCACCTAAAAATAATGCTATAACATGATCTGCTGCGGATTTGATGCGGCATATATATGCATTCATTTCAACTTATTAAATCAGAAGCTTCAAATCCGCATTGGATTAGGTATGAACGTGCCCTTAAAGGGAACCTGTGGGGTCTATAGCAGGTACACAGCTGTAGATCCCAGCGTACAGATCAGGGACTGGACCTTTAGTACAGTGTAAACCTTTATAATCATTCTTTTCATTACCACTGAAGTGTCACAGAGGTGGACCCACAGCAGCACCTTCTGCCCCGCTCGTTCCTGCTCTGACTGATGGACGTATAGGGTGGTGGTGCTGCTGCGGCTGCTGTTGTGAAACTTTAGTTTGTAATGAAAAGGACAATTATAAAAGTTTACACTAGACTAAAGGTCCTGTCAGTGATATCTCCCTCACACCTGTCTGCTGATATCTACAGCCCTAGACCTGGTATGGACCTCACAGGTTCCCTTTAAAGGAGAAAAACATGGGCACCTTCTTCCAGAAACAACGTCACACTCTTCTTTAGTTTGTGTGAGGTATTGCAGCTCATCTATCTCTATCTATCTATCTATCTATCTCAGGTATAATTAGGGCCCCAGGACAAATTTTAGGATATATAATGGTAGCATAGGTAAAAAATTTCTGTGTATAATACTGTCATAGTTAATAACACCTGTAAGCAAATATTATCCCCATACTGTACACGTTACTGCCATACTGTTACTAAGCAAACCCACCAATATTGCCAATACTACCAGTATATAAGTAACAAATAATATCACCACACCATGAGCATTGCCATTACCACCACATAATGACTAATACCGCTACACTGTGACTGAATACAATCCACTATATAAACCACTAATATTACCAATAATACCAGAATACACAGGACGAGTAATACCATCACACCAAGCCCACTACTCTCACCATACAGTGACTGGATAATACCACTATACTGGCACCAAATAACAGCCACTATATAAAGACCAATATTCTCCCAAACCAGTGACAATAGAAAACAGGTGTCACACTCCGTCCCTCCAGCTGTTACCTCACTACAAATCCCATCATGCCTGGACAGCTAAAGCATGACAGGAACTGTAGTTTTGCAACACATGGAGGGACGGGTTTGACACCCCTGATACAGAGGTAGATCCCAGCTGTATAAAGGTTCTGCAGACCTTATAAGTGATGATAGTGCAGTTACATCCTGTCACTCACAGTAGGCGTCTTCTCTGCATGAAGAGACGTCCACTTTTCCTTTTCTTCTCCATCTGCCTCCGGCCATCATGAAGGCTTCTCTGGCCATGACTCCTCTCCACGGGATCTGTCAGACAGACATTTTAGGCTTCTTGCTCCAGCAACATCCTCATCTATCCTTCCCCTCATATAGAATAGCCCCCCCTGCACATCCCCCCATATAGAATAGCCCCCCCTGCTGCACATCTCTCCATATAGAATAGCCCCCCCACTGTATTTCCCCCCCATATAGAATAACCCCCTGCTGATGTACATCCCACCATAGAGAATAGCCCCATTGCTGTACATGTACATCCCTCCCATATAAAATAGCACCCCCTGCTGTACATGTACATCCTTCCCATATAAAATAGACCCCCCTGCTGTACATGTACATCCCCCATATAGAATAGCCCCCAGTGCATCCCCACATATAGAATAATCCCTCCCTATAGAATATCCCCCCATATAGAATAGCCCACCCTGTGTAATCCCCCATATAGAATAGCCCCCCTGTATAATAGCCCCCCCCTGTGCAATCCCCCCATATAAAATAGCCCCCCCTGTGCAATCCCCCCCCATATAGAATAGCCCCCCTGTATAATAGCCCCCCTCTGCAATCCCCCCATATAGAATAGCCCCCATGTGCAATCCCTCCATATAAAATAGCCCCCCTGTGCAATCCCCCCACATATAGAATAGTCCCCCTGCATCCCTTCCCCCTCCCCCCCATATAGAATAGCCCCCCTGTGCAATCCCCTCCATATAGAATAGCCCCCCCTGTGCAATCCCCCCACATATAGAATAGTCCCCCTGCATCCCTTCCCCCTCCCCTCATATAGAATAGCCACCCCTGTGCAATCCCCCCACATATAGAATAGTCCCCCTGCATCCCTTCCCCCTCCCCTCATATAGAATAGACCCTCCTGTGCAATCCCCCCACATATAGAATAGTCCCCCTGCATCCCTTCCCCCTCCCCTCATATAGAATAGCCCCCCTGTGCAATTCCCCCCATATAGAATAGCCCCCATGTGCAATTCCCCCATATAGAATAGCCCCCCTGTGCAATCCCCCCCACATATAGAATAGCCCTCCCTGTGCAATCCCCCCATATAGAATAGCCCCCCTTGTGCAATCCCCCCCACTCACCTCGTTCCCAGCAGCTTCTTTCTCCGGATCTCTGGTCCACAGCTGCTTCTTCCTTCTGCAGTGTGGCTCTCCTCGCTCTTCTCTCAGGTCCTCAGCGGCGCGTCAGAGAAGTGACGTCAGCCACTGGGGGCCTGGTGTAGGTGCCCGCAGACGTGCCTGCGCGCGGCACGTCTGCGGCCTCAGCACTTGGAGGGGGGGATCAGGCGGCCCGGAAGAGACTGGGTGAATAGCGCGGCGGCGGTCGCGCTATTCTCTCAGTCTCAACCGCCGCAGAGGGCCAGCCGCGGGCAGCACATTGCCCCCAGCCCAGCCTATCCCGGGACGGGGGCGGGACGAAGACACGACACCTTAGCCCCCTCCCGTTACCGCAGCCCGCTCCTCTTGGCCCGGCTGGCCCGCTCCTGATATACTCCTCTAATCCAATCAACGAGGGGCCGCAGCGGCCCCACGCTCCTACTCGTTGATTGGATTGGATGAGTATGTTAGGAGCGGGTGGGCAGAGAGAAGGGTGCTGTGGTAACGGGAGCGAGGCGCAGCGGTGATTTTTTTTTTTTTTTCTTATTATGCGGCCCACGGACTGGTAATCCGGCCAGCCCAGAGGGCATTTGCCCGGCTTGCCAGATTACCAGTCCGGGCCTAGTCCCCATCATGTCATATGTATTATGCTAACCTGGGCAGACTAGAATTGAAGACAGGCTATTCAAGCTCTTTAAACATAACACAAAGAAATGGGGACCATAGATGCAGCGGTCAGCCAAGGAAACTTAGGGATCTATTCCACCGGACGATTATCGTTTGCATAATCGTTAACGATTAATGATCTCAAACGACCGCTATTGCGAAAGACATGAAAACGTTCGCAAATACAATCATAAGTAACGATTATCGTTCCATGGAAATGAGTGATCGTTTTTTTCTTCGCTATTTATTCGCTATTGCGTTTGTATCTATTGTGAGCGATTTGCGAACATTTTGCGAACGAGCAACGATAAAAATAGATCCAGGTTATAAAGCGATCAACAGTTTCTCGTTTGGTCGTTAATCGTTAACTGCATTTCAACCGAACGATTATCGTTTAGATTCGAACGATTTAATGATAATCTGAACTATAATCGTCTGGTGGAATATGGCCCTTAGTGTGGCAGATCCAAGACACCATGCTTACTTCCCTCAAAATCAGAAGTTTTCCAGCAATGCCCTTAGCTAAGAACTGGCAGAAACCATTGGGATCCAGGTATACCTATCTACTGTTTGGAGAAGCCTGTCCAGAAGTGATCATTGTGAAAGAAATGCGACCAAAATGCCATACTTTCAATGTAGGAAGAAAGCCAAGTGATTCAAATATGCATGAAAACATAGTCACTGGGATGCAGAGAAGAGGCAGCGGGGGTTCAGGACTGTTCAGCCAAAACGTGAAACATTTGGCTGTTCAGAAGGGTATTTGTTGCTGGAGTGGTACAATAATGAGTCTGCAGGTAACTATGAAATATAGAGGAGGTTACTTGAATGTTTGAGTTGAGGATTAGGTCTAGATTAATGGTGTTCTTAAAGGGGTACTCCATTTAAAAAATTTTTTAATCAATTGGTGTCAGAAACAACAAATTATGTTTTCTTTCCAGTTGTACACAGTGCTCTCTGCTGCCACCTCTGTCTCTGACAGGAACTGTAGCAGTAGCAAAAGGTTTCCAAATTAGCAAATCCCTATAGAAAACCTTTCCTGCTTTGGACAGTTCTTGACAGAGGTGGCAGCAGAGAGCACTGTGTCATAGTGGAAAGAAAACACCACTTCCTGTCAAGATTGGATCAACCATGGACAAACATCTGACAGAGGATCACACTAGAAGAGTTAAGAGCTAGGTAGCTTCTTTGGTATGTTAGCAATGACATACCACAGTGAAACTATATGCAAAAATACTACAGAGACAGTATCACATGTTTCTCAACATCAGTAAGCTGGCCATACCCTCTACCGCAAAGGATCAACACAGCCAATTGGGGTCTCCAGTCAAGGAAACCAACTTCCAGGACTTTTATCTTTAGGGCCATTTTTGTTAAATCTTAAGTTTAATGATTATGTAAATCAGGTTGTTTAGTGTACCTTACTCAATGCACCAAGTTGCCTAGTTTTCATATTAATTAAAATTAAAAAGGTTAACTTTTTCCATAAAAAAAACTTTAAAAAAATTTGGTTCTGTGTTTTACAAGGTACTACCGACACCAGATATTTATTTACCACTACTCTAGTGCTGGGTACCAGTGGCCATCATACCCTGTATAATAGGGGCTCATGATATGTCGGAATTTCATAAAATCTATGTTTTCTCTCTCTAGGTATACTTTAATGTTAATGCAGAAAAAATATAGAGCAATTCATTATGTGATAAAAACACTTTATTTACTTTTAAAAAATTGCAACTCATATCTCTAAAAGCAATTTATTACTTTGCGAAAAGAGCTCACTCTGGCATTCAATGCACCCCATTCACTAAACCTTCGATACTCCCCAGGTCTTAGGTAATACTGACGGCCCCGATAGTTGGGCTGCTCATAAAATATCCAGTATCCTTCAAGTACATTACAGGAGTGAATATCATGGTGATAAAACTTTTCAAAAACATGAGGACAATCTTCTGTAAACTCCTTCATCTCACCTCTGAAGTTTTCATTTTCATGCAGTCTAATCCTGTAAGGTCCATAATGCTTAAAAATTTAAGAGAAAACAAAAAACAAAGAAACAATGAATACATGATACAGCTTTACAAACATGTTACATAAAGTAATATATGTTCCAGACTTCCAAATAAATTATTAAGTCTAAACAGTGAGTGCCAGCTGCTCACTGTCAATGATGGACACCAGTGTTCGCACTTCTGTTTACAATTTTCCCCTAAGCGCGGCAATCTATAGCAATCTTAGCTTTTACGTGTGTCAGTGGTAGGAGCTGCACCTGTTAATGATTGTTTTGAACCAAGTTCCAATCATTTATCCTCACAGCCAGCAGAGTCTTACCTACCTTTGTGCTGTCTGATTCAGGGGCAGATTAACTTTACCATAGGCCCCAGGCTGTTCACCAAGCTTGGGCCCCCCCACCTCACTGTTACTATGGCAGCACTTGTGTGATGTTCATAGTAGAGGGTTGATAACGTCATAATGCCATGATTTGTGCACATCATGGCAGAAGTGTAGCCAGGGGACAATACACCAATGTAAGTAAAACTCTTTTTGGGTGGCCATGGGCCCCCAGGAGCTCTGGGCCCCCGACTACCGCCCAAAACGGACCTATTATAATCTAAGCTACTGGTCTGATTGGTAATCTGTCCCCGGAGTCTGCCTCAGTCCGACTCTAATAACATAGCGTCGATACTGATCAATGCTGGGCAAAAGTATATCATTGACCAATACAAGCAATTAGATTGTTGCTTGTAACTGTCCACTAGAGGGACCAAAAAAGCATAGAAAAAAATAATAAAAAAAATATAAAGAATTCCAAGTAAGCAGTTAGGTATTGTTAAGTGTTAGGTATTGTTGCATGTGAACTTGTCCAATCTATTAAAATCTAATGTTACTAATACTGCATGGTAAAAGCAGTAAATAAAACAGCCTCTGTCATGAAAAAATAAAGTTTTAGGTGTCAGAAAAGGACACATCTCAGCTATGTTCACACTGTGTAAAAAAAAAAAGCAAAAAGGCGGCCTCTATTTTTTTTTTATTTTATTTTTTTATTAGGCTGGATTCACACTGTTTAACATATCCATTTTTTTTTTTTAATAATGGATGTCAATAGAAAAACTGATCCTAATGGATTGTACACAATTGCATCCTTTTTTGCATGTTTTTTTTTTTTTTTTTTCATAAAACAGATATTTTAAATGGAATGAAAAAACGCAGTGCAAACCTAAGCTAACCTATTTATAGTTATCTGCACTGAAGTTTATGAAATGATGGTCACCCAATAAACATAGGGGGAAATTTATTAAAAGGCTAAAATGCCTTTTTTAGGCACAGATGGACCCAACTGCTTGCACCGCATTTTTCATTTTTCCGGCGGAAAAATGATAGTGAAACCTACGCCAGCTCTGAGCTAGCATAGGTTTCACTTTGTTCGCACGGATGGGCTCCTTGCACATGGGATTTATGTTAAGGGCAGTGCGCCTCTACTTAAATCCTCTGTGCTCTGGAGCTGCGGGGACATTTGTAAAAAATGCTGGACTTAATAAATGTCCCCCATAGTGTATAAAATAATGTCTACTGTTCCCAAAGGCCATGAAATTAATGTCCATTCCATACTTTAACAGCGGCCGTGTTTTTAAGTAGTTCAAACAAAGTACATTGAATTCACCGTTCTTTCTATTAAACTCAATGGACTTCTTAATGAAAGACACACCCAAAAGGACCCTCAGTCCGAGAATGCGAATAATGCTTCAGCAGCCTTCATTGCAATAAAGGCCGCTGAAACAGTGACCGTTATTTTGAGTATCACATAACGGCCATAAAAAATAAGGTTGTGTGAATATAACCTAAGGCTAGGTTCACACTATCTAAAACAACAGCCGATTTTCATAACACTGTCCCGTGTATTTATATGAGGAACCGCACCGGCCATTCTATCACTGCCCAATACCCCCTCCCCCTTTAAAGGGAACCTGTCACCCCCCGTACCGGGGTGACAGGCCCCCGACCCCCGTTAGAGACCCCTATACTTACCTCATCCCGCCGGGTCCCGCTTCTGGATTCGGTCGGGTCACGGAGATCTCAGCCGCTGCAGCCGGGCGCGCGCGCTGAGAGATGAGTCCAACGCTCATAGAGAATGACAGGAGAGTCCAGCGCTCCGTCATTCTCTATGAGCGTTGGACTCATCTGTCAGTGCGCGCGCCGGGCTGCAGCGGCTGAGATCTCCGGGACCCGACCGAATCCAGAAGCGGGACCCGGCGGGATGAGGTAAGTATAGGGGTCTCTAACGGGGGTCGGGAGCCTGTCACCCCGGCACGGGGGGTGACAGGTTCCCTTTAACACCCTGCAAACTGCATGCCTGTTTCCGCTTTCCCTATGCTCAGTTACAGTGTGGATGCAGACTAGCCTTGTGAGTGCCCAATAAAACCTATTACAGCTACACTTAAAAAAAAATCCCCCGAAAAGTTTTAAAGTAGTAAAATAATTTTAAAAAGTATGTAGACATAGATATTGTAATCAGACTGACCTACAGAATCAAGGTAACAGGTCAGTTTTACCACAAAGTGCACTGAATTAAAAATAAACCCAAGCCAGATATTGAATTATTGTGCTTGTTTTTTTTTTTTTATATATTTTTAGAGGGAAATTAATTGTATCATTACAAAGTTATTTCGAATTTATTTTGGGAAATTATTGTCTTAAAATTCCCCTAACAGGTCTCTTTTAGTAAACCCCTAAAATTCTTCGTAGTCACTGCTCAGGCAGCATTACCAATCCACCCCAAGATGATAGATTGGCAGACCCTATTTACAAGAGGAATACCGCACAAAAATATAGTGACAGGCAGCTCCCCCCAGGTATTATATATTCTTATACAAATATATAGTACACAGGGGATCCTGATGTGCCCATACTTGATTACTTTGCCCACAGCAGAGGTATTTAAATAGACTGCCATGTAGAATATTAGCTTGGATTCTCCATATCATCCATTCTGGCAATGTGAACAAAATATATTTTCTGCAGGTGAAGGACATAAAGGAGGAGCATGATACACATTGATCAATGATTTGTTTGCTATTATAGATTCACTTTAAAACTTCCCTTTAGTAAAATACAAGTCAGGAGACCTCTTTCCCCCTCAAATAAACCACCACATTAGGTTCTTCTGGACCTATCACAAAGTCATGGTGCATACAAGTTTCTACCCTGGGGCAATAGTGTATGGAAGGTGCTGATCAAACATCAGGTCTCTGTGTGCTGCATGACATACAGTACAATGCCTTGACAATGGCTAAAATGAGGTCCTGTGCCCAGGGTCTAATTTAGGGGTCTGGGGGAGCCATGCTCTAGGTACTTTCTAGTTTTATGTTATAGCATGTAGCTTGTGGCTACACTAGGGAGACTTTTTGTCACTTAATGATGTCACTTAATAATTTTAACATTTTGCAGAGACATATATTGCATTTGGATTGCAGCAGCTGCATGATAAATCAAAATTTGCAGTAATAATAATCTTCATTCATATAGTGACAGCAATTTCCACAGGGCTTTACCTTTTGGAAAGTGACAACCTGTAAAATAATTAACAATTGAGCAAGCAATGAGACAAAAGGAAATCCCTGTCCATAATGGCCACTAGAAATGTTCTGCATCTCGCTCTAGATGAGAGGCTAGATGATGCATCTAATTTAAACTTACTATGGCAATGTAACAAATGTGTGTATCATACCTGAGGAATCATTTGACATGACTTAATGAAGTCATTAAATCCCATCCAATTTTGGTAGTCTGGGTAGTCCCCTCTTTTCAGGTAGTACTGAAATCCTGTGTAACCTGAACGTTCATAAATCACCCAACAGCCATTCAATACTCGAGCTGAATTACATCGGCTAATAAAAGGCTGTAAATCGCTATGGTCACTGCTGCATTCGTAGGAACGTCCCTGAAAGTCATGGTCTTCGTAGAAAATTATCTAGAATATAAGCAACAATGATTTCTCAACATGTGAAAACACACAGTCTACCATGATGTTATTTTTATATTACTGAGCTAAAGTATCTGTAAGTCTCATAGTGCAATGCAATGACAAGAAAAGTCCTGATGGCATTATTTATTATGTGAGAAGGTTAAATTAGAATTTTGGTCTATGGCCACCAATGTAGTCCACCTCTCCGCTCTCTTTGGAGACCCTTTTTTGTACTCCATTTTTCCTTTGCATCTGCCTTAATTTCCGCCAGCGTATGAAGAATAGCCCTTTAAGTTGCTCATATACAGGAAAAATAACATACCTTTCCCATTCCAGTGGTCGTTTGTTGTCTTTAGTATATATGCTTTCAGGTGGCCTGGCAGCAGTCTTATATATGTAGTGCAGACTGCCAAAACTGCAGGAACTAAACAAAACTTTCTGCACAGTAAGGATGACATATACTATGTTAACATTGTTTATTGCTTCTGTTATTATTGCATGTTTGTTTTCCACTATTGCTGGTGTAGGTATAGTTTGGATAAAGGTATTTTTCCAGTAAACTAAAACAATGACAGATACATCAATAGTGTTACATAGAAAGTCGCTGCACAGAAATAAGCCCTGTTTACATTTTTGTGACCTGCTAAAAGGCACTGTTTTTATTTTCAACCCTTTAACCCTGTGAAGACTGGCCAGCCTTGACAACCAAGACAGTTTTTTTTTTCCCTTTATTTTCCTTTTGTTTAATCTTGCTATATGTTGTTTTTTGAGTGACAAGTTGTAGGTGACACTGTTGCGTATATACAGAATACATGACCTATATAATATTATTATTATTATTATTATTATTATTATTATTATTAATATTATTGTTGTTGTTGTTGTTCCTTAGAGTTGTGAAGGGTGTATATCATATAGCTACAAAAACCAGGACATGGCAGAATCAAAACAGTGTTACCTGGATTAATATATAAGAAGGTACATGGGGCAATACTTTTAGTGTTGAGGATTGGTATATCCTGATGTTTTCCACAAATTTCATTCAGACAAAAAAAAACCATCAAATATTTCCTACAAGCGACCAAACACAGTATCACATATGTAACTCTATTGAATTTTTTTTTCCTAAGGTCTAACTGTGATAAATGCCCCTTTTACCCATGACAACAACAACGGATATTTGTGCATACAGCTTAAGGCTATGTTCACACAAGGGTATTTTTGAGTAAAGAACGGTTGCTAATTGCAATGGAATCAGCGTCCATTCTTTACTGCAGGGGCGGCATTGCATTAAAGTCATTGCAATGCCGTCCGTTGCATGCACACATCGTTATTTTAACACTCGTTCTTTAGAATGGGCGTTAAAATAATGTATGTGACTATTATTTCCGGACGTAGTCTACAGAACAGCGCACAGAAATAATAGCTGTTCACACAAAGTAAAGTTGGCCGGTGGCCGCACTTTACATTGTAGTGAATGGCTAATTGATTTGCGGGCACACCTGATGGTGCCCGCAAGTCAATTGTTAAAAAAGAATGTTCCTGCAGCCGATACAGAGGTGTTGGCTGCAGGAACGTGCTGAATGCAGCCCGTCGGTCAGCAGTTGCTATGCAAACGGACACTGTTAAGTGTAGTGTGAACATAGCCTATCTCAAACCTTATATACACACCAAACCAGCTGACACATGACTTCCCTTATAAGCCACATGCTACTAGCATTGAAAGTAGAAAGTGGTCATATTAGTGTGAATCAAATGTATATTTTTCTTGCAAAGTTAACCTCTTTAGGACCCATGCCGTACGGGTATGTAATGGAATCCTGTCTCTTAAGGACCCATGCCGTATCCGTACGTCATGGAGTCCACCGGTGCTTTGAAGTGAGCTCAGGAGCTGAGCTCACTTCAAAGCATGTGGGGACTGGCTGCTATATGCAGGTCCTCACTGTTAATGACGGGCCGCCGCGATCGTGCGGCCGCCCGCCATTAACCCCTGCAGCTGTGCTCCTGTCACTGACCAATCGGGACCCTCGCAGCTTGACTGCGGGGGTTACGATCATCCTATCTGACTGCCGGAGGTCTCTTACCTACCTCCTGGCAGTCAGTTAGGCGATCACTGTATAGAGTCTGCATAGGCAGGCTCTATGCAATGATCGCAAATTACACTGATCAATACTATGCTATGGCATAGCAGTGATCAGTGTAAGAAATCCAATGTAAAAATGTTCAAGTCCACTAAGGTACACATGTGGCAGCAGAGACCACTGTGTCAGACTCAAAAGAATACACCACTTTCTGCAGGACATACAGCAACTGATAAGTACTGGAAGTAGTTGAAATGTTTAAATAGAAGTAAAGTACAAAACTATTTGACTTTCTGTCACCATTAGAAAGATTTTTTTTGAAGCTGGAGTTCCCCTTTAAGGGACATTAGTTGTTCCAGAGTTCCAATGGCTTTATGTTACCAAGGAGGCTTTGTAAATGTTGATGTCATTTTACTTTGCTTAGTACACCTCAAATATAAAAGTCTTGTGGGTGCATCACAGGGTTAAACTGTTGAGGTGTTAAGTAAAAAGTTTAGCTAAGTCTAGTATTTTCATCAGTGAGAGGAGATAATTGTTAATCCCCAAAGTGTAGTTTCTGATGGACAAATGGGGTTCTTTAGTGATGATATGCACAAGGACATGGCCTGGTCTTACCATGATCTGACGATGATTTGGCTAGCTTTTTATCTATTATGCAATACTTACTGGAAAGAAAGAAGTCACTATAACGTAACCATGACAAGTGAGGGAGATTTTCTGTCCACAATATATGTTGCCCTCAACAATTTTGTAAAATTTTCCTATTTAAAGAAGTCTGGTGAACATTATAATTCCCCTAGAGGCAGGGGCAGGGGGGACCATAATAAATAAGCTCTATTTACTCCCTGTGCCTCGAGTGTTTCCTGGACTCCCGCCAGGCTCCCGCTCAGCTAGTCAGTGACTGGGGTGGGACACTGCTTCAGTCACTGATTGGTTAGGTGGGAAATCCATCACCTGGGTTTGGTATTTTGCCCCAAGTTGTGACAACATTGCAATTTGGGGGGAAATGAATTCTGGGGTCTGTGTTGCAGGATAGGTTTATTATGTTCCCCTGCCTCCTGAAAAAATTATCATTTTTGCCAGATTTCACTTTTAGTATTTGTGATTTGTTAGATGTACAAGTGTTACAAACTGTGTAAGTACAGTTGTTAGTATTGGACACAAGAACAAGGTATCTTCCTTGCAATTCAACAGTAAGGCATATTCCATGCATAGTTCATAAATACGGAAGTTGTGCTACAGAACAGAGTTTAGAGTTTCTGGCATCTTCATTCAGGAGTAGTGTTGATTGAACTGTTCGAGAAAAGTTAAGTTTGAGTCGAACATCTCGATTTTCTCGGTTTTGAACTTTTTACTGTTCATTCGAGTTAGTGTTTGAGTTCAAGTTTGAGCGCCTTTTTGCCAGCCAATCAGTGCAGAGCACATAGAAGTGTCAGAAACGTCATTGCTGAGTTGTAGCGGTCTCATTGGCTGCTAAAATCACATGACCATCTCATATATTTATATATCACTGTGATGTGTTCTGGGCGCCAATTTCTGCTCACTCACTGTGCTGTACAGACTGCTCTCTGTCTGTCTGTTTGTCTGCTTGCATGCTGCTATTTAGCTTAGTTAGTTAGTTAGTTAGTAAGTGGGGTGTTTAACAAGCTCAGGGACTTAGGGACAAGCTTAGGGACTTAGAGAGAAGCGTAGACTTAGTTAGATGGCATTTTCCTCTCCATAGACAGCAATAATTGGGTTTGGTAAAGCTGGGTGACCTCCATTATTTTCTTATTCACACTCAGTGCCCAAAAGTCCATTCATGTCAGTTTTTATTGCTGAATAATAGTATAAAAACCGTCTCCCCATCTGTCATACAAATCAATCAATCATACATAGGAGTTGCTTAGTTACATTTATCCTGAGTTGTTAAAAGTTAATTTTTGTCAGTTTTGAGGGTTAAATATCATTCAAATACACCATCATACAGATTTTAACAGGGGAATTCCCCACAAAAATCATTTTTTTGCATTAATAGCTTTCACTCTTTTTAATATCAAAGCTGGGTGACCGCCATTATACTGACTACTATACATGATGCTGGGAAAGCTGGGTGACCACTAATATACTGACTACTATACAAGATGCTAGGAAAGCTGGGTGACCTCCATTATACTGACTACTATACAAGATGCTGGGAAAGCTGGGTGACCTCCATATGCTGACTACTATACAAGATGCTAGGGTGACTTCCATTATACTGCCTACTATACAAGATGCTGGGTGACCTCCATTATACTGCCTACTATACAAGATGCTGGGAAAGCTGGGTGACCACCAATATATTGACTACAATACAAGATGCTAGGAAAGCTGGGTGACCTCCATATACTGACTACTATACAAGATGCTAGGAAAGTTGGGTGACCATCATTATACTGACTACTATACAACATGCTAGGAAAGCTGTGTGACCTCCATTATACTGACTACTATACAACATGCTAGGAAACCTGCCGCCTCAACTCTGCTACATTACTACCGCCTCAACTCTGCTACATCACTGCCACCACAACTCTGCTACGTCAATGCCACCTCAACTCTGCTACATCACTGCCGACTCAACTCTGCTACGTCACTGCCTTACTACCTCAACTCTAGCAAATCACCACCTTACTACCTCAACTCTGCTACATCACTTTACTACCTCAACTTTGCTATGTCACTATCTCAACTCTGCTACCTCAAATATCCATTGAAAGGAATGAAGTATTTTACCCTCTTCATTCTAAGAGCCAAATTTTTTTCACTAAGTTGTTCCATGTATCCAGTTTATTCTTCTGGATGGTAATTCCAGCTTCTCCTCACCTGTATAGGTATAAAAATGAACCTGAACATCTCCCATGGACTGGGTTTGAGTTCGAGTCAAACCTCGACGTGAACACTACTACTGTTCGAGGTTCGACGCGAACATCTTACTGTAGTATGCAGTGACGGATCATGCTCATAGGAGTGAATAGGTGGAAGTAATTCGTAGTTTAGATCTATTTAACCCCCAGATTTTTCACAGAAGTAGTGAGTTTTCACAAGTTTCTGTAGATGCTTAAAGTGTATTTATTGTGCAGAAGAGGATCTACAGGCCATCACATTAATCAAACTCGGCGTTTCGGTGTAACATACACCTTTGTCAGGACCATCCTACAGACCATTCATTACCTCACTATAAGTGTCTTATATATATGTCCTCACACACAACATTTTGTCAAATGCACATCATTCACTAATGTAACATAAACCTCTTGCTGACAAATTCATTTAGTCACTTCCTATGTCATATACTCCATTCAGATGCATTGTCTTATATCCCATGCATTACATGCCTCATTCATTCAGATAAAACCATATTCAAACATCCATTCCATATAACCTTTCTCCATTTCCTATCATTCATTTATATACACACATATGCAGAGACTTTTTAACCTTTATTTAGGACAGTTTACACTCACACATAGAGATTGCTGCAACAGGGCAATCCCCTAGCTACCAATACACATCGCAGCCTCAATAACACCACCCCTATACAGCGTCATTATGCCAACATCATTAGAACAGTACTGCATGATCCGACGCAGATGGCGCCGGCGCCACACCTCATGACGCCACCAGCATCTATACTCACAGTACGCATGCGCCGCATCCCTCATAAGCCGGAAGTGACCCCATCACACAGTACACTCCGCGATCAAATCTCGCCAGCCACTCATCAGCACAGCTGACAACCAGTTAACTTTCTGCCAGCCTGCAACTCCATCCGTCTAATCTCATCTTTGCCTATCTCTGCCAAACACTCACAATCTCTCTTCCATTACAGCCTTACATCCTCATCACAAGGATTTGTTAGGATTACATTGTGCATCCACTATACAGGTAGTACACACTCCTCCATCATCTCATATCCCCCACACAGACTTAGCTACAGTATCTTTGATAGATAAGTGACTCCACCTATTTTGTTGACCAGTCAATGTAAGAGAGGGGGGCCTGAGCAGTAGTCTGCGTGAGGAAGTGATTGCATACGGTGTTCCTACCTTGCTCCCTTATACAAATAAAATCTTGGAGCTATTCCATCTCGGAAGGTACTTTTCAAACCTAGGCATTTTATGACATGGCATTTATTAGACACTATGGGGGAAATTTATTGAGGGCTTTGCACGTATTTTTAGGTGAATAATTGGATTTTTCAACCTTTTTTGGTTTAAGGTCTTTTTATGAGACAGTCTTTGACAGGTAATAATTTTTAAGATTATCTGCCTGCTTTAAGTATTCATCCAAAAGTCTGCATAATCTGATATTATCATCCAATTTCAAATTTGCAATTTTTTTAAAAAAGGCACACAAACTGTTACATATCTCGTCACTACCAGGTGAATTTGTGTGCAGAATTTTCTTTTTTTCTTTTTTACTTTTTTTTTTACTTTTTACTTGAATACATTCATTATGCTACATTTTAATAAGTCAGTCACAAAATATACACCAATTCTCATTAAAAGAGTCACACGAATTAGGCTCCTTAGTAAATATCCCTATTTATGTACTCAATGTAAACATTGTGTATACCTCTTTTTGGGGACTGACATTTTACCTGGATGTTGTGTAGCAAATGCTGTGTTACAATTATATCTTAATAAAACTTGCATTGACTTCCATAGTAATATTGTTTGTAGGACTGGAAAAAAATATATGTCCATCCTGTCAGCCTGCAGTATTGATCCAGAGATAGTAGCCAATTTTCCTAATTTTCTTAAAATTCCTTCCTGAATCTGGCAAAAAGAGTAAGTACCTGGATCAATTACCCAGTCTTAAGAAAAAACAGATAGTACCGTTTCATTGCTATAAATAATGACATATACACATATTAGTTTCAGAAGCTTCATGTTTATTATATTTAAAGATGTAATATCATCTTTTCCAGTATCAGGCAATTTAACAGACATCCAGCACTCTTCTGAAGGAACTCACTCTTGCATTGAGGGATCCCCAGTCGCTGAAACGCCTGTATTCTCCAGGCTTCAGAAAATACTGCTTTCCGCGATAATTGGGCTGCTCATAAAAGATCCAGTGACCTTCAAGCACATTACAAGAGTTGATATCATGGTTCTTAAAGAGCTCCAAGACAGAAGGACAGTCTTCTAAAACTTCCATCATTTGACCTTTAAATTCTTCTTTCTCATAAATCCTTAGTTTGTGGGGGCCTCTTTGCTACAAAAGTAGAAAAAGTATATAAATAATACTTAAAGATAATATGTAATAATAATAATATTAATAATAATAATAATTCAAAGGGTACAAATCCGTATAAAATTAAACATTACATAGTAACAACCTAATTATCCATTAAAACAATTGTGAGGGCCTCGCTAGCAAGCGCTTCCAAACCACACGTGTCTTTATCTATAATTTCCAAATTCTCATGAAACCATTTTAACACAATAATCTGGACATGCTATCAGATCACTCAAAAGTAGAGATGAGCGAACCTGGAGCATGCTCGAGTCCATCCAAACCCGAAAGTTCGGCATTTGATTAGCAGTGGCTGCTGAACTTGGATAAAGCCCTAAGGCTATGTGAAAAACATGGATATAGTCATTGGCTGTATCCATGTTTTCCAGACAACCTTAGAGATTTATCCAAGTTAAGCAGCCTCAGCTAATCATATGCCGAACGTTCGGGTTCGGATGGACTTGAACCCGAACCCGGTTTGCTCATCTCTACTCAAAAGGCATTATTTACTTAACAATCATTGTGTGTCCACAGATAAACAAATACAGCATCTACATCTAGTGTCAGAGGGTCATGGAATCACGTTGTAGTAAAACGCTGACAATCTCCCACCATACAATTTACATAGTTAAGTTACATAGTTAATACGGTTGAAAAAAGACACATGTCCATCAAGTTCAACCAAGGAGGGGATGGATACAGGGAAGGGGGAGGGGTGATAGGATGTCTGAGTTGATGTGTACAAGAAAATAGGGATAAAATAAAAAGGTTTGCTGTGTATAATGGTCTAGCAACCTTTTAAAAATTATAGAAATCGCAACTCAGCTATCATGTAATATTTTGTTCTTGAAAAATTAATCTGCACAGTGTTTGTTTTTTTTTTACTCTAAGCGCAACAAAGACATTTTTCTAAAATCTGCACATAAAATTTTTTCTTGTTTCCACCAAAAGAAAAGAGAGGATATTAGATGTATTTTTGAAGTGCAGAAAGCATAAGTCTTCAAGTGATTGTATACATGGAGTATGAACGAATAAGAGAGGGTTAAGTTAGAACCTGGGACTGCTGTGGACATGAGTTTAGGTTAGAAAGCAAGAAGTTCAGTTTTTGAAAGATTTTAGATTAAGGCTATGTTCACACAATGTCCAAAAACGAAAAAAGGTGTCCGCTTTTTGTGGTAAAAAAAAAAAAAAGACATCCGTCATTTAATTGACTTCAATAAATTGCATTGACGTCTATGGAATAATGGACATCTTTTTTACACAGTGTATTAAATGACGTCCACCTGAAAAGACATCCGTCATTTAATACACTGTGTGAAAAAGACATGGGTTATTCCATAGTCTTCATTGCAGTTTATTAAAGGCAATTAAAATGATGCAATAATGGACAACTTTTTTCTTTTTTGGACTTTGTGTGCACCTTGCCAAAGAAAGGACAGAGGACAATCACTGTGTTTTTACTAGACTGGTTTGTAAGTGTTACTGCATGTACTGGTTTATAGATGTATAAAGGATATACCACCTACCTGTGGAATGACGCGGCAAGACCTGATGGAGTCGCTGAATCCCATCCACTGCTGATAGTCAGGATATTCTCCTTTCTTTAGGAAATATTGGTGGCCCAAATAGTTAGGACGTTCATACAGCATCCAGCAACCACTGTCTACTCGGATGGAGTTACAGCGGCTGAAGTAAGAATGGAGGTCAGCACAGTCACCACTACACTCATAGCAGCGGCCCTGGAAGTTCCTGTCCTCATAGAAGATAATCTAAAATAAAGATAAAGGTGTTCAGTACACACACACACAAATTAATGCTGATAAAAAAAGTCTATTTAAGAAAATCCTGAAAAGCCTTAAATAATAAACTTGTAGCTTATTATTATGAAGTATTTTTACAAATACATATTGTCAATAGCTAATATTAGGTATGCTACCATTATATAGAATTATTGTAAAGTTACACACTAAGAATATCAGCGTATATCATGTTTTACCTTTCCCATTTTAGCTGGACTGTGGATGCAATTGCCAGTACCTAGTGCACAGCCTTGTAGCTCTTATATATATCACATCCATGCTCGATCTGCAGAATTTAACAAAGGGAAACATTTTCTGTGCAGTCAGGGAAAATTTCCCTCCACGCTCGATTTCCACTATTAGGTTGGCTAATTGATATTAGATACACATTTTAAAGAGTCGGGTTAATTTTTCAGCTATTTTTTACTGTGTTTCTACATTTCTTATTCAAGTTTGCTGAATGTATATACATCATAATCTCTCACAGATTCTAAGGTGATACTTTTACAATTACAAAATGATTTAACCGCCATGGCAAATTAAGTTTATTTGCAAAATGTACAAACTTTGTGTGCTGCAACTCTCTTCTTCAAATCTTGTCAAGGAATTGTCAATGGGGTCCAGGTAACTGTGATGGCCCCCTTAGAATTTTTCAGAACATTTTTTTAAACCAAGCCTTGAAGTATGCTTGGCATCATGTCCCATTGAAAGGTCCAATGTTGCCCAAAATTCAGCCTCTTGACACTTTTTATCCATCCTGCCCACCTCACAATGCTAATTTGCTATAGCAAAGGAAGTAAAGATGCCATAGACCATCACTGAGCTACCGCAACATTCATTGTAAGCAGGGTATTCTTTTTAGCACTTGCATCACTCTTTCTTTACATATGGCTGGTCCATAAGACTGGAAAGTTACTGTTTAACTTCATTACACCATAGAAAAAAAAATCACAAAACTTCTCTGGCTTATTTATATGGCTTTGTGCATTTACAAGCTGATGTTTCTTGTGGGTTTTGATCAGTAGAGGTTTACACCTTGCATTTCAGGGATGAAGACCTTCAATGATTAGTATCTTAGTAGTATTACCAGGGTCCCTTTAACATAAACCCCTTCCATACCCAGGATGTCCATGTACCTCACAGGTCAGGTGACTGAGTATGGCACAGGCTCAGCCAGTTTTATTGACAACCTCCTCCTGGTATGGACTGGGACACCTCAGGAAGCAAGCAACTTTGTATTGTACATTAACTCCAATAATCTAAATCTTAGATTTACACAACATTTTGATTTGCATGAGATTCCTTTTTTAGATGTTTTGCTATATTTCGATGAAAACAAAAAAGTTTGTACTACCCTCTATAGGAAGCCTACCTCTGGAAACGTCCTTCTTCATGCGTCGAGAAGCCACCCCAAATACGTCATCCGGAATCTCCCCATTGGCGAATTTGTCCGGGAACGTCGTTTTTGCTCTAATCAAATACAGTATGAACTAACATGTCAAGATTTGGAAGGCCGTCTATTGAGTAGGGGCTATTCCACACACATCATTCGTAGAGCTAGGAATATAGCGGAAAGACATGACAGACCTTACCACTTGAGGGACAGAAAATGCAACATATCTCCACAAAGTGTGAACACGGACCCACAAACTAAAGACACCACACCTATCCTACTTACTTTCTCCACACAATTTAGCTCCCAGTTCCATTCTATTAAGAGTATTATCCACAAATACATATCTATACTTTATCAGGATAACACATATGAAAAGATCCTGAAATCAGGAGTGAGATGTGTGGCTCGCAGGGTTATAACCTTGGCTAATGTCTTGTCCCTCAGTATATTACCTGACCGTACTACTCCTCATCGCACCTGGCTAGATCTACAAGGTTTTTTTCCCTGTGGTCTTCCCAGATGTTCTAGCTGTAAAAAATGTTCAGTCTTTTGTTCTTTCTCTTGTGATCGTAACTTCAATATAAAAGCATTCATGAATTGTAATTCATACTATGTTATTTATTTAGCAGAGTGTTCGCTGTGCCACTTGCAATATGTGGGATCTACAAAGCGCAAACTTAAAGTGAGAATTGCGGAACACTTGGCGGACATTGGCAACCATTTCATGTTGGCCCAAAAAGTCCATGTCGGGTCTATCCCGACACTTCATGGAGGTCCGCCAAGGTGATGTGTCCGGTTCTTCGGTCAGCGCCATTGAAAAAGTTTATACACCCAGAAGAGGTGGTGATCGTGTCCATCTGCTTCGTAACCGCGAGGCATTAGGGACCAAATTCCCCTCAGGTTTAAACCTAAAAAATTATCTATCATTGATATATTAAAATATTTTTTTTTCTTTTCAAAAAAAATTTTTTTTTCAAATGTTTTTATTTATTTTTTTTATTGCCTTGTTGCAATATTGTCTTATATGATCTTGCTAATATGCATAATATGGTATTTAGGTATATTCTCTTTCTCCATTAATGTATTTTGGTCACATGCACTCCTTCTCTCTAAGGGGTTAATGTTCCAAACGGCCTTGGATAATCAGCTGATCTCCTCGGCCTCACTCCTCCCCTTTGGGGTGTATCCATGTTCATTGTGCTGCATTCTCTAACATTTATAAGCTTGTAACTTTGTACTGTATAATTGCCATGGTTAAGGAATATTGTTTTCCAAAACGCGTAAGCGCTATTTTAATATTTTGTACCTGACTTTCCATTGCAGGCTCAGCTAACACCCACTGGTGATGACCAACATGTTATGATCAGTAAAGATTGGGGCATTTAAATAGTTTTTCTGTAAAATCCCAAGAGTCTAGGGGTCAAAGCAGATTAAATCAAAGTTTACACCGCTTAGGCAATTACAGCCTCATTAATCATATAGGTAATGCATATCCCCAGGGTGTGTGGTGTATCTGGGATCACAGGTTATAATATAGTAGAATTGTTTCAATGCCATGTAGGTTCTTGGATGTGGCTCGGTCCCTATTGCTATCATATACTGAGACTTCTACTGAGGACTCCCCATAAAAAGGATGACCCAGTGCATCTTTCCGTAAGGCCTTATAAAGCCTTAGCAAGACCAGGAGCTCCCATAAAATGCCAAATGTTGTTTCACTGGGAATAACCCAATTTTATCAGTGGGATTGATGTAGATAAAAAATGTTGGCATGTTAGCTAAATGAATGTACAGTGGTACTTTGGTTTAAGAGTAACTTGGATTAAGAGCATTTGGTAAGAAGAGCTCACAGTTTTTCAAAATTGTAACTTGGTTTAAGAGCATTGCTTTGGTTTAAGAGCTCCTGTACTGGGTGGGAAAGAGTGGGGGAGGGGCATGGTCTGCATAGCGGGATCTACAGCACTGTACACTGACCCAGGAAGTTTCCCTCACCTTCCAAATCATGGCAGATCTACTTCAGGCTGGGGCTTGCATCAGGGGACAGTACTGTGGAGAAAATCTCTTCGTAGCTGTAACCCTCTCTCTTCCTGGACAAAGAGTGCTGCAGTTATGTGCCCACATCTGCCATGCTCATTCCCATGTGCCACCATGCTCCCTGCAGTCTCTGTCAGACCTTGTGTTCCCCATCCTCTCCATTCCTGCTATAATGTGCCTGCACTTACACTCAAGTATACACACTGCTGCTCTAATGTGCCTGCACTTACACTCAGCTATTCACACTGCTACATAGTAAAGGTTCTGTCACTGTCCTCCTGCACAGCTCTGTGATTCTCACTTGCTGATTTGCCTATGCTGAACACACACCCCATTGCTGTCATGTGACCACACAGACCTCTGAAAGCAGCCCTGAACAGTAACTTATAATTCAGCTGTTGGTTTCTCATTGTTTTGTTTCATTTTTTCTACAGGTTATTCAGAATAAAATATCATTATTTTGGGGGGTGTTGAACCAATTTTCTGCATTTCAATGATTTCTTATGGGAACATTTGCTTTGGTTTAAGAGTGGACTTGGATTACAAGCACAGTCCCAGAACGAATTATACTCGCAATCCAAGGCACCACTGTATTTACAAAAATAATTAACTTGACAAGCCCTACAAGTATAACTATAATAGTGGAGATGGAAATATCACTTCAAAGTCAGTGTTTCACACTTGGAGTTTTAAAACATTGCAGACTGGGGAAAATGGGAATGTATGCAAAGTCAGAGATCTCTCTAAAAGAAAGGATTATCCATCTGTAGGCAGCTGCTTATGAATTATTCCCCCTCATCATTACAGATCAAGGTGCTGACTGGCTAGAGAGGCTTCTCATCGTTAGACCAAAGGGTTTAAGCCCCTCCTTGGAAGAAAGCTACCATAAAAAGGTGATGTGAGAGTTGTGTTGCATATTCTTTCTTTCCAAAATTCCCAGTGGAGCATGAATGGCCTGTAAGTCTACTTATGTCTTTACACCCTGCAGGAGAAATTTAACCCTTGATAAACCTCTCAATAACAAGCACCTTACTCTACACTGACGAGTGGCAATATCTCTGAAACAGCTGTCTGCAGACGGGTAATTTCTTCTGGAGAGATCTCTAGCTTGGTAGACATTCCCAGTCATGTTTTAAGACATCTAGTTGGAGCAAGACACTGGAGGGATAATTAAAATGAAAACTCTAAAACAGGCGGAGAAACCTACAAAATTACTGTGAGTTTCATTTCCATCATATGGCTATGTTCTCATATAGTATTTTAGTCAAACATGTCTGTTTGTATTTTGGTAGCCAAAATTTTTACTTCTATTAAAAAATCTCAAGTCTTCCTCTACTTATCAGCTGCTGTATGTCCTGCAGGAAGTGGTGTTCTCTTTTCAGTCTGACACAGTGCTCTTCTGACATCTCTGTCCGAGACAGGAACTGTCCAGAGCAGTAGAGGTTTTTGGGGGGGATTTGCTACATTTCCTGCAGGACATAAATCAGCTGACAAGTATGGCAAGACTTGAGATTTTTAAATCGAAGTAAAATATAAATCTATATAACTTTCTGAAACCAGTTGATTTGAAAGATAACAATTTTCACAGGATAACCCCTTTAATTGCAAACCACACCTGAACTGGAGACAAGAGTGGTGCTGTCTCTGGAAGAAAGTGGTCATGTTTTTGTAGCGCTGAATAACCCCTTCTTAAAACTTCTGACATATCATAGTGACGTATCAGTAGTTTTCAGTAGTATGGGTCCAGGTGCTAAGACCCTGCCGGTTGCTAGAACAAAGGGTCAGACAAACCAGCAGTGCATACTCTGCCCCTTCATTTCTGCTGTAACTGCTAATATGTGCAGTCTACGGAATTATAGGGAGCCTATGGAACTTCCAGCAATTACAAATACCGTAAGTATCATAGGCTCCGGAAGGGGGAGAGTGTATGCTGCTGGGTGTGTCTGCCCCTTCATTTTAGTGATCGTGGGGGTATCAGCACCCCGGACCCCCACAGATGCAAACATGTCAGGAGTTTGTTTATTTTATGATCGTTACACCTTAATTTGTAAAAACAAGTTCTACAGTGGTTGAGGTATGTATTTTGTGCTTATCATAAGTACAGTCTTACTGTACATTGTGTCATGGAACCTTGTGCATTTATGCATCTGTAAAACTTCAAGGGATTACAACTATTTTCACATTTACAACAAGTAACATTATCCCATGTGTTATATAAGCATAGTAAGCTAGATGTGTTTGTGCTCACCTGTTTTCAGTTAATTTAATTATTAATCGATAAAATATATGCAGTGCTCTAGTTAATGGTTTTCTAGACCCAGGAGGAAATTTCAGCCAGCAGGCCAATGCTGGCAGCAATAGTCTTTGGTGATAGGGAAGAAAGCTCTGGCAGTGTAATCTCTTGATAAAACATGTTCATTATCATTATACTGTAAATAAAGCAACAATAGACCGTACTGTTAAACTAACACAGCTGGCATTGCTTTTTTTCAGTTGAATGAAAAGTGTTGAATACAGACAAAGATAATTGAAATAAAACTATTTGAAATGTAATTGCTAGATCTGTTGAGTCCATTTGTTAAATAGGCAGTAGAGTCACAGTGTAATATTTCTAGTGAAAAAATGATGACTTAACATGCCTTATATTCATCATTGCAAATGTAATTTTTCTTATATCAAAGCATTCTACTTATTTTTCCATATTTGAATGTCAGAAGTAGAAATGAATTTCCACTAAAGGACAGGGCACTTTTCTTCTCACCACCAGGCTGGCACTGATCGGAGTCCTTCTCCTTCCCTTTTCTTCTACTTCTGACTAAGGCGGCCATGAAGACTTTTCTCAAATACATCTCTGCAGAGGGGTTCCCCCATTATTATATAATATGGTAAGAATGTCACCATTGCCCCAACTGTGTCCAACTATGCTGCTTTGTAATGCCACCACGTACCGTATATGTTTTTATGGTACAAGCAACCTAAAAAAGGAACTGATAAACAAGAAAATGTCATGTGATATCAACCCCTTATACTTATAGTGTAGTGCTGATATTTTTACTATTACATTTAGTGTATGCAAATTACCTGGTCATTGTCCTACTGACAATTTAAATGGGGAGTGGACCCAAAGGCATTATGGATTCTCCTGATTCATTCTATTGATCAGTCAGGGCAAGAACACTCAGACCCCAACTGACAAAAACTTAAAAGTTATACTTTCCTGGGCTCCCGGCTTGCATCATCTTAAAAATTTGGCTTCATCATCTGCAATCAGCCAATCAGTGGGTTAGGCAGGACACCACGGCAGCCTCTGATTGGCTGGGTAGAGACTCCTGCAGTTACCCCTCAGCCAATCAGTGGCTGCAGCAGTGTCCTGCCTCAGCCGCTGATTGGCTGAGTGCATATTAAGGAGCCAAAGATAGAAGTCGCCGCATGCTGGAAGTCCAAGAGTTTAAGTTTAAACACCCCCCCCCCCCCACAACAGAGCACAGTCTGGACCCAGGGGGTTAAGTGGGGATGCTGAGGGCCAGACTGTAATTTTTTGGCCCAAAATTCTAATCCCCTCTAATTTCAATGGGGTTCAGATTCAGTTCTGGGTTTGAGTTCAGTCTGGGTACCTAAACCCAGACTGGGTACCCAAACATTTACAGATCCGCTCATTCCTAGTCAAACTTTTTTAATAGTGACAGGTACACTTTAAGGCTATGTTCACACTACGTATATTTCCTGCCGTAGTGCGAACCGCAAATATACGCCCGTAGTTTTGAGGTTGATGCGTACGCTTGGAAGTATACAATTTCCGACCACACAATGCACACTACGTATGAGCCTACGGCCGGATCGTATAAGGCGCCGTGAAAAATGAACAAGTCCATTGTTTGCGGCCGGAACTGTTCCAACTCACGGCCGTGGATTTCCATGCGGTCCCGTACGGAGTACTTACTTCAGCCAGCCTGAACTTGATTTTTAGATCCAAAAGGTTCTGTGTGTTTTATTGGGCTGGGCGAAGATTTCCAAGTGAATGACCTGTTTCAGATCACTTCGAAACAAGCTAGGAAGCATAACTGTACTACGGGTGTATGTTCGCAGTTCGCCCGCATGTTCGCAATCCGGCCGCATGTCTATTTTTCCCACGGCCGTAGTTTAAGCCGCACATGTCCAGCCGCGTACGAACTACGGCCGGACATATACGTTGTGTGAACATAGCCTAAAGAGGATATGTGATAAGTTTAAACTAAGCATCAAGGGGGATGACTTTTAGATTTAGGCAGCATGAGTTTGATGCTTTGAAAGAAAAAAAATCTCTATATCTTGAGAATAGAGTGTATAAAAACTAAATAAAACACTGTAATCAGGACTCCAAAGGCTACAAACTGATATGCATGACTAGTTTTCAAACTAGCCAAAGATACTCTTTAAGAACAGGGAAAAACATGTATAGATGCGTTAGAGCCTTCTGCACACAGCTAGTTGGTGTGCATGAGGACTTGGAGATCTCAGATCAGAGTCATGTGAAAATATGGCATTGGTCATTTTGGACCACCTATATTTCTGAAAAAGCATTACTCACTTCATCCGAGCTCTGCATTTCATTACTGCAGCTAGGTCACATGAATTCTAATCAGCCGCCATCTACACTTTCACACTTCATCCTGCTCTGGGCTCTTCCATCGATCCCATGATACATCAGCAGAGCATCACATGGACAGCTAGAGCCAGTACTACCTATGGCTGCTGGTTACATAGCATAATAATCCTCACTTCTATATTCTCCTTAAGGGTAGGTTCACACACACCATATTGCAGTGAATATTCTGCTGCGATACGAAGCAGATACGCAGCAGATTTGATGTAAATAACTGAACACAGCATCAAATCTGCACCATCAAATCTGCTGCTGATCTGCTGTGCATCGGTCGTGTGTGTTAGCACCCTAATAGACTAAAATACCATAACTATGCAAACAGAGAGGCTGCGCTGTCATCTCCTCCATTATAACTGAGTGACAGGAGCTGTATAATCTGCATTTTAGTGAATGGATTGTAGTCATTCCAGTAAGGCAGTGATCGATCCTTTATGTACTGTACTATGTAGATAGATAGGAAGATAGACAGATAGATGGATAGATAGATAGATAGATAGATAGATAGATAGATAGATACAGTAGATAGACAGATAGATAGATAGATAGATAGATAGATAGATAGATAGATAGAGCGGAAGACAGAAGTCGCCACATGCTGGGAGCCCAGGAGGGTAAATTTAATCCGCCCAACAGAGCACAGTCTGGCCTCAGGGGGTTAAGTGGGGATGCTATGCATCTCCACTTAACCCACTGACGGCCAGACTAAAACTTTTTGGGCCCAGAAATTCAAGTCCCCATTGCTTTCAATGGGGTCCAGATGGGGTTCCAGGTTGGAGTTCAGACATTTTTTACTGGGCACAAAAGGTACCTGATGTGGAAGCTTATCTCATTCAATTCAATAGGATGAGCTACACTACCAAGTGCAACCGGTGGCAGCCTTGGCACCATTCAGGATGTTTGGCACTGGACAGGGAACACCAGGATTGGCAAATTCGCCACTGGCGCCCTGTGCTCTTCACAGAACAAAGTATTCAATATCTCATTCATTCAGATCTAGGATGTGTAATTTGAGTGTTCCCATTTTTGAGCAGTGTATATATATTCCCCCACACACACAATTTCAGGTTTGCTAATATTTTGAGGTGCCAAAATATTAAATATAACAAACATTCCTCAAAAGACCCAATTTTGGTAATTTAACCCCTCAAGGAGCATATTACCGTGCTTTAAAAAGCACTATATTGTAATCCGTATTCTTCTTCCAGCCATTGTTCTGCAATTAATACAGCCCGAATCGCTTTGCGCACAAACTCCATTCAAACTGCGCTTTGAAGCAGGTGTGCTATCTATTTTTGGTTTAGATCGGATTTGACATTTTAACAAATTTACATTTAAAATCCCTAATTTCCCATTAAAAAAATAGCACTCTGGAAATAATGGCCACACTGTATACGCTAACAGCCAATCACAGCGCATATGCAAATAGCAAAGATTGTCATGGTAACGAAGCAATGATCTTTACCATTATAAGAAGCAGAGGTCAGTCAGTAAAGTAGCAAAGCAGAGGGGACAGTACCCAAGTCGCTCTTAAAGTTACTGTACCAAAGTTGCTCTTAAAAGGACAGTAGCAAAGTTGCTCTGAAAGGGACTGTACTAAAGTTACTCTTTGATGATCATCAGTGATGTCATTAATGATGTCATCGATGGTGTCATCAGTGATGACATTGATAACTTCATCGATGATGTCATCCAAGATGTCATTGATGATGTAATCACTATTCGATGATCTCAACAATGATGTCATCCCTATTCGATGATGTCAACGATGATGTTGTCGATAAAGTTATCATTGTTGTCAATGATTGTCATCAGTGATGTCATTGATTATGTCATCGGTGATTTCATCGATGATGATGTCATCACTATTCAATGATGTCATCGATGATGTCATCAGTCATGTCAACGATTATGTTGTCGATAAAGTTACCACTGTTGTCAATCATTGTCATCAGAGTTGTCATTGATGTCATCAGTGATGTCATTGATGATGTCATCAGTGATGTAATTGATGATGTCATCAGTGATGTCATTGATGATGTCATCAGTGATGTCATCGATGATTTCATCAGTGATGTCATTGAAGACGTTACCAGTGATGTCATCGATGATGTCATTACTATTCAATGATGTCATCGATGAAAGTTATCATTGTTGTCAATCATTGTCATCAGTGATGTCATTGATGATGTAATCAGTGATCTCATCAATGATGTCATCAGTGATCTCATCAATGATGTCATCACTATTTCATGATGTCATTGATGATGTTAACGATGATGTCGATAAAGTTACCATTGTTGTCAATCATTGTCATCAGTGATGTCCTTGATGATGTCATTAATGATGTCATCAGTGATGTCAACTATGATGTTGTCGATAAATTTTTCACTGTTGTCAATCATTATTAGTGGCATCATTGATGATGTCATCCATTATATCATTGATGATGTCATTAGTGACGTTATTGATGATGCCATCGATGATGTCATCACTATTCGATGATGTCAACAATGAAGTTGTTGATAAAGTTATATTGTTGTCAATCATTGTCATCAGTGATGTCATTGATGATGTAATCGGTAATGTCATCAATGATGTCATCGATAATGCAATTGAAGATGTCATCGATGAAGTCATCACTATTCAATAATGTAATCGATGATGTTTACGATGTCGATAAAATTATCATTGTTGTCAATTATTGTTATTGTGATTGTTATAGTGATGTCATTGATGATGTCATCAGTGATGTCATCACTACTCGATGATGTCCTCAGTGATGTCATCGGTAATGTTGTCGAAAAAGTTATCATTGTTCAAAAGAAAAGGTTTCCCACAGCATCCAGGATGAAAGTAGAGTGTTTATTCACACATCAGGATACACAAAAAATGCAACGTTTCAGCCTACTGGCCTTTGTCAAGCATACAAATACAGTGTAACCACAGGGTATATATATATATATATATATATATATATATATATATATATATAAATATATATATATATATGTGTGTGTGTGTGTATTAATTATATTAAACCAACCCAGAGGGAGGCACCACAAGAGGGGAGGGGGGGGGGAGGGGAGAGGGAGTGAGAGAAGAGAGGAACAAGGAAGAAATGGAGTGGAGTCACAGGGTCAGGGCTATCAAAGCATACCAGATGTACATGAAGGAGATAGTAGATGGTCACAACATCATAAGAGTCATATCTGTATAGTACTGTATGACTGTTCAACATGTTCCCCCATAATGATAGAAGGGGTTAATATCAGTGTATAAGTTGTAGCTATAGCGTAGCAAACAGCCATACCTGGTTTTGTATATTGCTTTTGTATATGCTTTGATAGCCCTGACCCTGTCACTCCACTCCATCTCTTCCTTGTTCCTCTCCTCTTCTCTCACTCCCTCTCCCCCCTCCCCTCTTGTGGTGCCTCCCTCTGGGTTGGTTTGATCTATTTGATACACATGTATATATACCCTGTGGTTACACTGTATTTGTATGCTTGACAAATACCAGTAGGCCGAAACGTTGAATTTTTTGTGTACCCTGATGTGTGAATAAACACACTACTTTCATGCTGGATGCTGTGGGAAACCTTTTCTTTTGAAGTTCGTAGTGCTCATACCTAGGATTGTGAGCATACCTGCGTGCATCCTTCATCTTATTGTTGGCCATTATCGGAGAATCTCCAAGGTGCTGTTAGACTTCTTTTGTTTTTCTTAATAGTTATCATTGTTGTCAATGATTGCTATCAGTGATGTTGTCAATGATGTCTACGATTATACTATTAATGATGTCATTATAGTGCTTGAAAAAGCACTATATTGTAATCTGTATTCTTCTTTCAGCCATTGTTTTGTGATTAATACAGCCTGAACCACTTTGCACACAGACTTCGTTGAAACTGCACTTCAAAGCCCTCGGCGGTGTCAGGTGTGCTATCTATTTTTGGTTTCAATCAGATTCGTTGTTTTTAACAAATTTACGTTTAAAGACCCCTAATTTCCCATAGAAAATAATGGCCCATTGGAAATACTGGCCACACTGTATACACTAACAGCAAAACACAGCACATATGCAAATAGCTGAAATATAGCAGCCAATAGAAATTCTAGGGTCTTGTCAGTCAATGCCTCACAACATCCACACAGTCACATGTCCACTATTGGCTAATAGAAGATGTAGAAGAATGAAGGTCCTTAACAATTTTGTCTCACTGACATGAGTAAGATTGTCATGGTAACCGAGTAATGATCTTTACCATTATAAGTAGCAGAGGTCAGTCAGTGATGTAGTAGAGCCGATACCCGCATGACATGGCAGAGGTCAGTCAGTAAAGTAACAAAGCAGAGGGGACAGTACCCAAGTCGCTCTTAACCCCTTAAGAACAGAGCCTGAAATGACCTTAAGGACAGAGAAAAATTTTATGAATATGACGTGTGTTACTTTATTCATTAATAACTTCGGGATGCTTTTACCTTTCTGGCTGATTCTGAGATTGTTTTCTCGTGACATATGGTACTTAACATTTCTGGTAAATTGGAGTCGATACTTATAAAAAATCTTTATGAAAAAAAAAACAAAATAAAGTGAAAAATTGTGAAAAAATGCATTTTTCCAACTTTGAAACTTTTCTACTTATACAGAAAATGGTTATGCCACATAAATTATATATTAAACTAGAAAATGTACCCGGCACTGCCCGGGTATAAAGTGTCAGTGTGTTAATTAGATTTGCTCTAAGGCGCCCAGGAGGCCAAGCTAAAGGTATTGTTTCATCTGAGTTAATCAGTGGAATTAGTGTATACCTGTAGTGTATAGTTGGATGGGTTCTGTATACCCACAATGTATAGTTTTTAGGGGTCTCGCAAATCTGTAGTGCATAGTTGGGGGGCTGTATACCTATAGTGTATAGTTGGGGGGTCCTGTATACCTGTAGTGTGTAGTTGGGGGGGCTGTATACCTGTAGTGTATAGTTGAGGGAGGTCCTGTATACCTGCAGTGTACAGTTGGTAAAGGTCCTATATACCTGTACTGTATAGTTCGGGGGTCCTCTATACCTGTAATATATAGTTGGTGCTGTATGCCTGTAATGTATAGTTGGTGGAGGTCTTGTATACCTGTAGTTTATAGTTTGAGGGTCCTGGATACCTGTAGTGTATAATTGGTGGAGGTCTTGTATACCTGTAGTATATAGTTTGGGGGTCCTGTATACCTGTAGTGCATAGTTTGAGGGTCCTATATAACTGTAGTATAGATTTGGTGGAGTTCCTTTATACCTGTAGTATATAGCTTTGGGGTCCTGTATACCTGTAGTATAGAGTTGGTGAAGGTGCTGTATACCTGTAGTATAGAGTTGGTGTAGGTCCTGTATACCTGTAGTGTATAGTTTGGGGTCCTATACCTGTAGTATGTAGTTGGTGGAGTTCCTGTATACCTGTAGTGTATAGTTTTGGGGTCCTGTATACCTGTAGTGTTTAGTTTGGGGTCCTGTATGCCTGTAGTATATAGTTGGTGGAGGTCCTGTATACCTGAAGTATATTGTTGGTGGAGGTCCTGTATACCTGTAGTGTATAGTTTTGGGGTCCTGTATACCTGTGGTGTAAAGTTTGTGGTCCTGTATACCTGTAGTATATAGTTGGTGGAGGTCCCGTGCACCTGTAGTGTATAGTTTTGGGGTCCTGTATACCTGTAGTATCCTGTATACCTGCAGGGTCGTATTTACCATTAGGCACCCATGGTCTGGTGCGTAGGGTAGCACCTTGCAGAGGGAAAGTACCCTTCCGTTCAGACTTGTCAGAAAATCTGGTGTCTTTTCGAGGGGGGTATGGCGGTATTGGTCAGGTCTGGTATAGCTGTGTTATCCAGTCACAGTATGGCGGTATTGGTCAGGTGTGGTATGGCAGTGTTATCCAGTCACAGTATGGCGGTATTGGTTATGTCTGGTATGGCAGTGTTATCCAGTCATAGTATGGCGGTATTGGTCAGGTCTGGTATGGCAGTGTTATCCAGCTACAGAATGGCGGTATTGGTCAGGTCTGGTATAGCAGTTTTTTCCAGTCATAGTATGGTGGTATTGGTCTGGTATAGCAGTTTTTTAAAGTCATAGTATGGTGGTATTGGTCAGGTGTGTTATGACAGTGTTACCAAGTCACAATATGGTAGTATTGGTCAGGTCTGGTGTGGCGGTGTTATCCAGTCACGGTATGGTGGTATTGGTCAGGTCTGGTATAGCGGTATTATCCAGTCACAGTATGGCAGTATTGGTCAGGTCTGATATGATGGTGTTATCCAGTCACAGTATGGCGGTATTGGTCAGGTCCGGTATGGCAGTGTTATCCAGTCACAGTATGGCGGTATTGGTCAGGTCTGGTATGAAAGTGTTATCCAGCACAGTATGGCGGTATTGGTCAGGTCTGGTGTGGCGGTGTTACCCAGTCACAGTATGGCGGTATTGGTCAGGTCTGGTATGATGGTGTTATCCAGTCACAGTATGGCGGTATTGGTCAGGTCTGGTGTGGCAGTGTTATCCAGTCACAGTTTGGTATACCTGTAGTGCCCTGTATATACATGTACTGTATAGATGGAGTAGGGGGTCCTGTATACATGTACTGTATAGATGGAGTAGAGGGTCCTGTATACATGTACTGTATAGATGGAGTAGGGGGTCTACCAGTTATTACTGTGGACGTTGTGAGGCAGCTGCCCTAGCAACCATTGCTCCCTGTGAAAATGAAAGCAGTATTCCTATTGGTTGCTAAGGCTCCAACTGCCATGTCTGCTGCAGCTAATTATATCACCTGTGTTTTCAGTGAAGAGATTTTTCCATTCATCTCTATGGGGCGCCTCTCTTCCCCGTCCCCCTCCTCTCCTGTACATCTGGCGGGGACGGGACCTTCGCTAAAACCTTCCCAGGCACCCAATGTATCTGTGTGCCAAATTTGGGGTCAAACGGTTCAGGCGTTTGGAAGTCTATATGGGACAGACAGACAGACTTTGATTTTTATGATATAGATAGCACTAGCAATATGTCTGCTTTATGTTGGCAGCTTTTATTAAACTATGTTTAATTTTTTTTAGACAATAGAAAGCTTAAAACATTAGCAGCAATTTTCCAAATTTTCAGTAAAATTTCAAAATTAGATTTTTTCAGGTTTAGGCTATGTTCACACTAGGTAAGAGAACTGTGTCGAGAACTACGGCCGTAGTTTTACGTAGTGTGAACATAGCCCTAAAGTGTATTTGAGGGGACTGTATTTTAGAAATCCCCACAAAGCACCCCATTTCAGAAACTGCACCCCAAACTCTGCAACAGCACATTCAAAAAGTTTTTTTTAACCCTTTAGGGGAGTCACAGAAATAAAAGCTAAAATTTAAATTTTCTGTGCAGAGATTTTATTATAATCCAATATTTTTCATAATTATAAACCTATTACCAGAGAAATGCACCCCAATATTGATTGCCCCGTTTCTGCAGTTTATAAAAATACCCCATATGTGGCCCTATTGTGCTACTTGACGCAACCACAAGCCTCAGATATAAAGGAGCGCCTAGTGAATTTCAATGCCTCCGTTATATTTGGTCATTTTTGACTGTACCACTTCAGGTTGGCAGAGGCTCTGTGTGCCAAAACCTAAAAAACACCCCTAAAGGGACACCATTTAGAAAATTACACCCCTCGAGGAATAAAGCAAGGGGTGCAGTGAGCATTTGGACCCCACAGGTGCTTCACAGATTTTCAGAACAATGTGGTGTAAGAAAGGAAAAATTAAATTTTTTTACACTAAAACGTTGTTCTAGCCTTCATTTTTAATTTTTACGAGGGAATAAAAGGAAAAAAAAACACCAAACATGTAGCGCAGTTTCTCCCAAATACGGAAATACCCCACATGTGGACATAAAGTGCCAAGCGGGCGCAGGACGAGCCTCCAAAGGGAAGGAGCGCCAATTGACCTTTGGAAGCTGAATTTCACTGGAATGGATTTCAAGGGCCATGTCACATTTACAAAGCCCTCATGCTGCCAAAACACTGGACACCCCCCAAGTGACCCCATTCTGGAAACTAGACCCCTCAAGGAATCTAACAAGGGGTGCAGTGAGCAAATGGACCCCATTCTGGCCAAATCCAGCCTCCAAAATCCAAATGGCGCTCCTTCCCTTTGGAGGCTTGCCCTGCCCCCACATGGTGCTTTATGTCCACATGTGGGGTATTTATGGACTCAGGGGAAATTGCTCTACACATTTTGTGTGTTTTTTTCTCTTTTAACACCTTGTGAAAATAAAAAAAATAAGGCTAAACCAACATTATAGTGTAAAAAATGTAATATTTCATTTTCACGCCACATTGTTCCACATTTGTGCCCGTCACCAGTGGGGTCCATATGCTCACTAAACCCCTTGTTACATTTCCTGAGGGGTGAAGTTTGCATAATGGGGCCAATTGTGGGGGGTTTCAACTGTCTTGGCAACACAGAGGCCTTTTAAATGCAACAAGGCCCTCGAAATCTATTCCAGCCAAATGCAGCCTCCAAAAACCAAATGGTGCTCCTTCCCTTTGGAGGCTTACCCTGCACCCACATGGCGCTTTATGTCCACATGTGGGGTATTCAGAGGAAATTGCTCTACACATTTTGTGTTTTTTTTTATTTTTTAACCCCTTGTGAAAATAAAAAAAATAAAGACAAGATCAATGATTTTGTGTAAAAATTTAACATTTTTTACACTAAATGTTGGTCTAGCCTTGATTTTTTTCCATTTCCACAAGGGGTAAAAAAAGAAAATGAACACAAAATGTGTAGGGTAATTTCCTTTGAGTACGAAAATACCCCACATGTGGACATTATGTGCCATATGGGCACAGGACGAGCCACCAAAGGGACAGAGCGCCATTTAGAGGCTGGAATGGAGGATGGAGGCCATGTCGCAATTACAAAGCTCCTGTGCTGCCAGGACAGTAGAAACCCCCCACAAGTGACCCCATTGTGGAAACTACACCCCTCAAGGAATCTTAAAAGGGGTGCAGTGAGCATATGGACCCCACTGGTGACGGGCACATATGTAGAACCAATTATTAGTTTATGAGGTTGAAAAGGACAGGTGTCCATCAAATTCAACCTGCGTTGATCTAGAGGAAGGCAAGAAACGCTCGTGAGGCAGACAACAGTAGCCTCATCACAGGGAAAAAAATTCCCCTCCGACTCCATAATGGCAATCAGAATAATCCCTGGATCAACGTGACCCCTGAATTAGGAATAAGGGAAAGAATTTAAGGGAAAGTGTAGAACTCCAATGGCATGTGGTACGCCTTGAAGCGATCCTGTATGCAGAGGCCAGGGTGATCAGGACAGGTCTTACACTGGAAAATGGTGTCCTTCCTGATCCCCCTGTTACACCACACTCTGCACTTCTTCTGGGGTCTCCTGTTTTCTAGTGTGGGGGACATCACCTGGAAAATGTTGCCCTGCTGCGATACGGGGTTCTTCATATCCAGAAGTGCTGGGTCCGCTCCATGGCTGCTAAACATTAGGGCTCTAATTACTGCTTCTGATTTTTTCGGATCGTGCCTCAAGCTACAGTAGCTCGGACTGGAAGAAGGGGTGCTGGTATAAAAGTTATCCCCGTACAGGTGTTAACCTTTATCCACCAGTGCGAAGATCAGTTCCCGAACGATCTTCCCACTTACTCCGAGGATGGGGGGGCATCTGGGGGCTGGATTCGGGTGTCCCTTCCTTCATGCACTCTATGGCTGGGTTCATACTACGTATATTTCAGTCAGTATTGTGGTCCTCATATTGCCACCAAAACCAGGAGTGGATTGAAAACACAGAAAGGCTCTGTTCACACAATGTTGAAATTGAGTGGATTGCCGCCATTGACAAATATTTGCTGTTATTTTAAAACAACGGCTGTTTTATTGAAATAATGGCAGTTATTTACTGTTATATGGCGGCCATCCACTCAATTTCACCATTGTGTGTGATTTTAATCCACTCCTGGTTTTGGTTGCAATTTGAGGACCACAATACTGACTTAAATATACGTAGTGTGAACCCAGCCTAAGGATACGTGCTCACTGCGGAATGGCAAAGGATAATCCTTTGTGCATTCCGCAGCTGGCACACGCCAGCGGACTGATGGAGGCGCGCATCTCTGCTCGTGTCACACTCCATTCTATGCACGGGCGGATTCCGACGGACGACTGAATCCGCCTGTGCATAGAATGGAGTCTATGACACGAGCGGAGACACGCGCCTCCATCAGTCCGCCGGCGGGTTATCCTTCGCCATTCCGCAGTGTGCACGCACCCTGAGGCTAGGTTCACACTATGTAACTGTGCGGCTGTATTTTTTATGCGGCTGTAAATGTGCGGATGAAACTCCGGCCGTGGGAAAAAATAGACATGCGGCTCAAAACATACGGTCATTTACTTTGAAATCTGGTTCAACTAAAAATAACAAATAAAATCTTAAGAAAGTGATGCAAACACCTCTGGATGCATCTGGGAAAGCAGGGAACACAGTTTACATGAATTGCTATTACCGGGGTTTGCGATCCTCTGCACTAATGCCGATGTCTCTCATGGTTAATCTATTAAAATAATAAAACACATTTTCGTTGTAATAAAGTGCCTTTCGTTGTTCAATAATTAAATTTAAACTAATCCATCATTTTGCAATTAAATATACTGTTAAAATAAATAGATATATAAATAAATAAATGTATATTTATATATATATTTATTTTTTGACAGTATATTTAATTGCACAATGATGGATTTGTTAGAATTAAATTATTGACCAACGAAACTGAATTTATTTCAACGAAAATGTGTTTTATTAATTAAATATTAATTAGTACAGGAAGCTCCATAAGCCGTTAATTCATATGCCGGCAATAGAGCTTTCTGTACTAATCATCACTTTACTTTAATGAAAACATTAAATGTTTCTTCTAATTATGTTATCACAATAGCATTATTAGAAGAAACATTTAGAATTATATGTGCGCTCAGCTGATTGGCTGAGCGCACATATAATGAGCGGGTCCGCAGCACAGTGACTTCATTGTGCTGCGGACCAGCGAAGAGACAACATCGGGGTGAGTATACAGATCTCCCCACCCCCTCCCCAGCACTGCACCCCTCCCAGCAAGGAAGGGGGGTCACTTAACCCCTTCCTTGCTGGGATGGGTGCAGTCTGACATCAGTCTGGCCCCCAAGGGGTTAAGGGGGATGCAATACATCCTCCCTTAACCCCTTGGGGGCCAGACTGTAAGCAGCGATCTGTAAAGATGCTGCATACTGTAAGGAGCACAACACCGCTCACAATGATGGGTGTTGTGCTCCTGTTTGTGTGTTTTTTGTGTGTTTCTCCCTTTTTGTTTTTCAGATATCGGTATCCTGTGGATTACGTCGGATTCTGTGGACTACGTCGATGACCAGCGTTTTTTTAATGTTTTTTTTTATAAAATGGTCAATGAGGGGTGTGGGGGTGTTTTTATTTGAATAAAAAAATTTTTTAACTTGTGTCTTGTCTTTATTTCTTTACTTTATAGACTTAGTAGTGGAAGCCGTCTAATAGACGGAATCCATTACTAAGTTGGGGCCTAGTGTTAGCCGGTATAAAATGGCTAACACTAACTCCCTATTATTACCCCAGTACCCAATGCCACCAGGGGTACTGGGAAGAGCCGGGTGCCAGTGGTCCCGGAGCGTCAAAATTAGCGCTCCTGGACCGGGCGGCAGCAGGCTGGTAAGATTTAGGCTGGGGAGGGCCTAAACCAATGGCTCTTCCCACCCTAGTGTTACCAGGCTGCTGTCGTTTGGTTTTTAACCCGGCTGGTTATAAAAATAGGGGGGACCCTATGCGTTTTTTTTAAATGATTTATTATATAAATAATATATATAATTATTAATTATATATATTTATATATATATTTATTTTTTGACAGTATATTTAATTGCACAATGATGGATTCGTTAGAATTAAATTATTGACCAACGAAAGGGACTTTATTACAAAGAGAATGTGTTTTATTAATTTAATATATTAACTATTAGAGGCATCGGCATTCGGCATCATTGCCGGCTATTTTTGAAGTACTCCTTACGGACCGCCTGTCAATCCTCGGCCGCATGTCCAGCCGCAAACAATGGTCTTGTTCATTTTTTACGGGTCCGTTTACGATCGGGCCGTAGATTCATACATAGTGTGCACTGTGCAGCCGTATATCCTATACTTTCCAGCATACGCATTAACCACCAAAAATACCGCCGCACAATTACAGCCGCAAATACAGCCGCACAGTTACATAGTCTGAACCTGGCCTGAAACTGTAAGTGTACCCTGAGGTACTCTCACAGAGTTTATAGAATTTCACGCCATACCGTCATCTCTTATCGGGATGGTACTGAAGGAAAAGACGTGTCTGGGCGGCAGCATACACTACGCTACCCCCAGACACGTCACTGGATGATGAGGAGGAGGATGGAGGAAAAAAGGAACCCCCCTTTCATCCTCACTGGCTGTTTCGGAGTCGGAGGAAATAATAGTGTATGCCTCCGACATCGAAAAAACCCTGGGGGCCATCTTTATACGGGGATTAGTATATGGTGTATGTAAATGTGTAATGTAGTGTAATGTAAAACGTTATTTCATGTAGTGTAGTGTAATGTAGTGTTTTTTACGTTTTTTTTGACAGTAAGGAAAAATATACCTACGCCAAGAAAGGAGTTGCTGATAAATGCCGCACTTATGTGCGGTACTTATCAGCAGACAGTGTTGGTAGGATATAATGGGGGAAAACGCCCCTACGCCAAAAAGGAGGAGTTGCTGATCAGCGGTGCACTTACATGCAATGCTGATCAGCACTCAGCCGCATTAGGGCACATAAAAAAAAAAAAAAAAAAACTCTTTTTAACCCAAAGCAACTGATCAGTGTATAATATACACTGATCAGCCGCTAGGGGGCAGTAGAGTGAAGCTGCCGAAGATAGACGAAGAACAGAAGATTACTGAAGATTTCCGAAGTTAGACACCGAAGACCCGACGGGAGCCGAACGCAGCCAATGCACAGAAGAGGAGGTCGCAGGACCCGATCTTCACTCCGGATGCCGGGATCAGGTGAGTATAGTGCACCTACACTACACACACCTGTTTTGCACTGCTCATCTACCTCAGAACACTTTTTTAACACTTTGATCTCCGTGATAGGCTGGCCGGTACTGGCCGGCCTATCACAGCGATCGTGGGGGTGGCACCGGCGCCATATTTCTGGAGCACACTAATGGCGATTGGTGCTGTCTCTGACAGCATCAATCACCATTGCTTTCCGGGTCACCGATGACCCGGAAAGCTGAATTTAGCTGCTATCGGCTGATCTGAATTCATCAGCCTATAACAGCGATTGTCGGCACAGGGGGAGGGTTAACCACCCCCCGTGCCGACTAGCAGAGATGGCTTGCGTAAATGTATGTCCGTTTGCGTTAAAGCCCACCCTGCCGGTGCGCACATGTACGCCCAATGTCGTTAAGGGGTTAATGGGACTGTACCAAAAATGCTCTTAAAAGGACTGTACCAAAGTTGCTCTTAAAGGAACTGTACCAAAGTTACTCTTTAAAGATCATCAGGGATATCAACAATGATGTTGTCGATAAAGTCATCATTTTTGTCAATGATTGTCATCAGTGATTGTCTTTAGTGATGTCATCAGTGATGTCATTGATGATGTCATTGGAGATGTCATCGATGATGTCATCACTATTTGATGATGTCATTGATGAGGTCATCAGTGATGTCAACGATGATGTTGTCAATAAAGTTATTGTTGTCAATCACTGCAATTAGTAATGTCATTGATAATGTCATCAGTGATGTAATCGATGATGTCATCAAAGATGTCATCGATTATGTCATCACTATTCGATGATGTCATCGGCGATGTCATCGATGATTTCATTGATGATGTCATCAGTGATGTCATTGATGATGTCATTGATGATTTTATCAAAGATGTCATCGATGCTGTCATCATTATTAGATGAGGTCATGGATTACGTCAACAATGATGTTGTCGATAAAGTTATAGTTTTTGTCATTGTCATCAATGATATCATTGATGATGTCAACAGTGATGTCATCACTACTCGCTGATGTCTTCAGTGATGTCAACGGGGATGTTGTCGATAAAGTTATCATTGTTGTGAATGATTGTTATCAGTGATGTCGTCAATGATGTCTACGATTATACTATTAATGATGTCATTATAGTGCTTGAAAAAGCACTATATTGTAATTAGAGATGAGCGAACCGGGTTCGAGTCGATCCGAACCCGAACGTTCGGTATTTGATTAGCTGGGGCTACTGAACTTGGATAAAGCTCTAAGGTTGTCTGGAAAACATGGATACAGCCAATGACTATATCCATGTTTTCCACATAGCCTTAGGGCTTTATCCAAGTTCAGCAGCCACCGCTAATCAAATGCCAAAAGTTCGGGTTAGGATCGACTCGAGCATGCTCGAGGTTCGCTCATCTCTAATTGTAATCCTTATTATAGTGCTTGAAAAAGCACTATATTGTAATCCGTATTCTTCTTCTTCCGCTTCTTCTGCTTCCAGCCTTTCTTCTGCAATTAATACACCTGAACCACTTAGCGCGCAGAGTCCGTTCAAACTGCATTTCAAAGCCTTCAACAGTGACAGGTGTGCTATCTATTTTTGTCTATCTATTATCATTACTACTTGATGTCATCAGTGATGTCAACGGTGATGTTGTCGATAAAGTTGTCATTGTTGTGAATGATGATTATCAGTGATGTTGTCAATGATGTCTACAATTATACTATTAATGATGTCATTAGAGTGCTTGAAAAAGCTCTATATTGTAATCTATAATCTTCCACTTCCGCTTCTTCTTCTTTCAGCCTTTCTTTTGCGATTAATACAACCAAACTGCTTTGCGCACAGACTCCGTTCAAACTGCATTTTAAAGCCCTCAACGATGACAGGTGTGCTATCTATTTTTGGTTCCCATCGGATTTGTAGTTTTTAAGAAATTTACGTTTAAAGACCCCTAATTTCCTATAGAAAATAATGGCCCATAGGAAATAATGGCCTCACTCTAAACGCTAACAGCCAACAGCCAATCACAGCACATATGTAAATAGCTTAAATATAGCTGAGCCAGCAGTGTAGCAGAGCCGATACCCACACTACATAGCAGAGCTGAGACAGCCGTGTAGCAGAGCCGACACCTGCACTACGTAGCAGAGCTGAGCCAGCCGTGTAGCACAGCCGACACCCACACTACGTAGCAACGCTGAGGCAGCCGTGTAGCAGAGCCGACACCCGCCGGCTAAGGCAGTGCTAAGGCAGCTGTGTAGCAGAGCCGACACCCGCACTACGTAGCAGTGCTGAGGCAGCAGTGTAGCAGAGCCGACACCCGCACTACGTAGCAGTGCTGAGGCAGCAGTGTAGCAGAGCTAACACCCGCACTACGTAGCAGAGTTGAGGTAGACATGTAGCAGAGCCGACAACCACCCTACATAGCAGAGCTGAGCCAGTCGTGTAGCAGAGCCAACACTCGCACTACGTAGCAGTGCTTAGGCAGCCGTGTAGCAGAGCCGACACCCGCACTACATAGCAGAGCTGAGGCAGCTGTGTAGCAGAGCCAACACCTGCACTACATAGCAGAGATGAGGCAGCTGGGTAGCAGAGCTGACATCCGCACTACGTAGCAGAGCTTAGGAAGCCGTATTGCAGAGCCAACACCTGCACTACGTAGCAGAGCTGAGGCAGCCCTGTAGCAGAACCGACACCCGTACTACGTAGCAGAGCTAAGGCAGTCGTGTAGCAGAGCTGAGACAGCCATGTGGCAGAGCCGCAAAGGGACAGTAGTACCCAAGTCGCTCTTAAAGGGACGGTACCCAAGTCGCTCGTAAAGGGATGGTATCCAAGTTGCTCTTAAAAGGGACAGTACCCAAGTTGCTCTTAAAGGGAAAATACCCAAGTCACTCTTAAAGGGACGGTACCCAAGTCGCTATTAAAGGGATGGTACCCAAGTCGCTCTTAAAGGATGGTACCCAAGTCACTCTTAAAGGGACGGTACCCAAGTCGCTATTAAAGGGACGGTACCAAAGTCGCTCTTAAAAGGACGGTACCCAAGTCGCTCTTAAAGGAACGGTACCCAAGTCGCTCTTAAAAGGACGGTACCCAAGTCGCTCTTAAAGAGACGACACCCAAGCCGCTCTTAAAGGGACCATACCCGAGTCACTCTTAAAGGAAGGGTATCAAGGGTTAAAGTTTCTCTTAAAGGAAAGTCAGTGTTAAAGGGCTGCTCTTTTCAAGCACTATGTATTTCCCTGGAAATGCAAATCTAGTTTAGTGAGCATTTTCACCTAACAGGTGTTTTGTAGAACATTTTTTTTTCCAGTAATAAGTAGGTTGACCTCATCATTTTCCATTTTCACAGGGTTTAATAGGGAACAAAACGCCCCACAATTTGTTAAGTAGTATCTGCCAAGTACAATAATGTTTACATAAACAGCTGTTTGGGCTCATGATAAGAAGGAGTGCCCTTTAGCTTTGGGAGCACGGATTTCAGTGGAATAATTTTTGTATTACCTTTTGCATTTGAAAAGTCACCAGTGAAACTTCCAAGAGAGACACAATTTGTAAAACTTCAAAGAACAATACATATAGGGGCACATTTATTAAAAATGCACCCCTGGCATAAACTATAGAAAAGGCACAGATTCTTACCTTTTTCACAGTTTAAACCAGCCGTCATTCCCACTCACCTAATGGCTCGGTGTGGCCTCTTCCCAAGCCTCCTGTAATTTATAATGGCGTACAGGCATAACCCATGCAAAAATCTACACCTGCAACAGAACAGATGTATGTTTCTGTGGAAGCCTGCTGCAGACGAAGGTCCCCTGCATTTATTAACACCTTCCCCCAATATGACGTCAAGGGACGTCATGAAAAGCAGGGCCATTCTGCATCATGACGTCCCTGGCATGACGTCATGCTCTCCCTGCCTCCCCCCGCTGTCCCTATCTGAGATCTGGCAGCGGGAGGAGGCTGTGTCACACAGCCTCCACCCGCTGCCACTGCCCGGAGGGGATGCCTCCTGGTGATCGGATGCCTCCTGGTGATCGGGTGGCAGGAATAGGCTGCGGACACTGCCTCCTCCCGGTGCTATTGTTTTGATTCTCCCATCGCCCCAATAGAGCTTCCTCCCTGACAGCTAATTCACTATATCATGCATTACAGCACAGATCATGTGCTGTAATGCATTTTATATATATATATATATATATATTTTTTTTTTTATACAAAATTAAAAAACACAAATACATAATTAATACAAATAAAAATAATTAATTAATTAAATAAATACATAAATAATTAATTAAAATAAATAAATATAAATAAATTTATAAATGATCCCCCTATAAATAAGATACATGTATTTGGTATCGCCGAATCCGTAATTACCCCGTTTATTAATCTGTTACACTAATTATCCCACCCGATTAATGCCATAAAAAAAACTAACCAAAATGAAATTTTTTTGTTAATTCAGCCCCATAAAAAATGTAGAAAAAAACATATTAAAAAAGTCAAAACATCGCAAGTACCCAAAAGGTGTACCACTAAAAACTTCAGCTTATGCCACAAAAAAAAGCCCTCACAACACTTCATTAGCGGAAAAAAAAATATTGCTGCTCTTAAAATATGCAAGACACAAAGGGGGATATTTACTAACAAATCTAAAAACGCGATTTTGTCAAAGATGTTTTGGCATAATTTCCCATCTAATGTGTTTAGTCAAATTTATGTAAATTGTCTAATAGCATAGTAAATGTGTCTTAAAAATAATGGTCTCTTAATTAGTCTAATAAATCCACCTGGTTCGGAGCAGATGTAGCGATGTGCCAATATACAGTATGCAACTTTTTAAAAAATTGTGCAGTTAATAAATTTAGGTAAAAAAGAATTCTGGCGCACTTTCGATCTAATTAACAACAAAAAAACTAATTCAAAAAGTCGCATATAATTTGGATAGTCTTGTCTAAAAAAGCTTCATAAATTCATATTAGATTTATTTTGAGCGCAAACTAGATATATTAGACTAAAAACAGGCGTAATTAGTTTGATAAATGTCCCCCAAACAGTTTTTATAGTATAAATGCCATAATCTATAACAAAAGCTATATAAAATGGATATCGCTGTGATTGTACTGACCTGATGAATAACTATTACATGTCATATGTATTGTATAGTAAACGGCATACAAAAAAATGGTGAAAAACAGCTGCTTAATAGTGTTTTTTATTTCTACCACCTCATAAAAAATTTATTAAAAAATGATCAGGGTGTCAATTGTCCCCCAGAATGGTACCGTTGAAAACGTCAACTTGCCTTGCTAAAATATTTTGGCACCGCAAGGCCTCTGTGACATGATATAATGATTAAAAAGAAAACTGAAATAAAAAAGGCCCCAAAATTCACCAGTTTTCTGTCATGTCTGTGGCCTGTGGTTAATTCAGGTGACGCACTGCGGCCACATATGGGGGATTTCTAGAAACATTGGAATAAGAGGAATCAATAGTGAGTGGTATTTCTCAGTATTTGCTGTGTTAGAGGAAAAATGGATTAAAATGGAATATCTGCCAAAAAATTAAAATGTTAAATTGCCCTCCAACTTGCTTAAATTTCTTTGAAACACCTAAAGGGTTAATAAACTTATGAAATGTTACTTTGAATACTTTGAGGGGTGCAGTTTTTACAGTGGAGATATTTATAGGGGTAACTAACATACAGGCCCCACAAATCAACTTCAGAACTGATCTGGTCCCTAAAAAAAATCAGAATTTGAAATTTTCCTAAAAATTTTAAAAATCGCTGCAAAATTTCGAAGCCCTCTAACATCCTAAGAAGCAAAAGGACGTTCACCAAATGACATCACCATAAAGTAGACATGTTGTAGATGTATTAATAATTACTTCATGTGGCATGACTATCTTTCTTAGGAAAAGAGTATTTTGAAGATAAAGAAACATACACTTTTCAAATTTTTGCGCAAATGTGTATCAACCAAAGTATACCCCAAACATACCGAGGAATATGTAACGAATAAAACAATCTCAGAATAACCCTGATAGTTAAAAGCATTGCAGAATTATAACTACATAAAGAGAGACAGGTCAGAATTGAAAAATAGGTCCTGGTCATTAAGGCCAAAACAGGCTGCGGAGGCAAGGGGTTAAGCTTGTACCTCTTAGTAAATCCGGCCAGTTAATTGGGGGCAGGGCTTTATTTTAGACCAGTGGATGAGTCCTATAGTGCATTTACACAGACATATTTATCTGACAGATTTTTGAAGCCTAAGCTAGGAATGGATCTACAAATAGGAGAAATCTCAGTCTTTACCTTATGACCTGTTCTCTGTTTATAGTCTGTTCCTGGCTTTAGCTTCAGAAATCTGTCAGATAAATCTGTCTGTGTAAACGTACCATTAATCTCCCCCAAAGTGTTTTCCCTAAATAGGTGTGCAACGGAAGTGCAATAAGTGAAAATTGGAAACATTGTACAGATATGCTATTCAGCACACAATATGTTAATGTTGTACTAGTTTATTTATTTATTTTTTTTTTAACAATAAAAGCACTAAAAACATATATTTTTTGCCAAGAGCTATGTAATGGCCTTTGGGGAGAGGGGCTGTAGCATTTATTGCTATAGTGTACACTATAGTAGAGGCGACAGCAATTCTGACAGTTTTGTATTTATTTTTTTTATTTCCCTGTGCAGCTTAAATCATGTGATAGTTAGATAGATGGACCTAATTTTATATCTAATAGGTTAGTATGATGTTGTTACATTCTAAGGTTAAACTAGTAAAGATGAGTAAATTACAATATTAAACAAAAAGAAAGAACAATGAGATACTGTATATTTGTATATTTTTTTATTACATTAATCTAAGAAAATTCTGTAATTTGCTTGAAAGAGCCAACCCTTGCATTCAGAGCACCCCAGTCAGTAAATCTTCTGTACTCTCCAGGTCTTAAGTAATACTGATGACCCCTATAATAAGGAAGTTCATAAAATATCCAGTAGCCATCAAATACGTTGCAGGACTGGATGTCATGGTGATTAAAGCGGTCATTAACTGAAGGGCAATCATCCATTGCTTCCAGCATTTTGCCCCCAAAATTGTTTCTTTCATAAAGCCTCAGTCTGTAAGATCCTTTATACTGTAACAGAAGAATTAGGTTAAAATGAACAGGTTAAATTAAAGCAACAAAAGGAAAGCATGACGGGCAAGCTATTGACTGCAAAGTAACAACTCATTCATTGACCATTCCTTTTAAATTTAATACTAAATAATTGACAAACTTCCATGTTATAAACAGTTGTGCACATGCCAAGATTGACCATAAGTGGAACTGTTAAACAAAATATACATTACGTAAAGGAACACAAAATTCTCCACATAGTGGCAGACCCATGTTTACCATCAATACTGTTCTTTGTTAGGGTACTGTATGTCCACATTAAGGAATTCTCGCGGAGAACTCCCCATGGATTCCGCTGCTCGTCCCCGCATGTTCCCGCTTCACTATGTGCCCGTCCCATATACTCCATTCTATGGTCAGGCAGATCCCAAAGAATGAAAAGGCTATAGCTATAGTAAATGATGGTATGTGACAAGGGGAGATAATGAGTATTTGGTGGTGATCTATGGATGCCAATTGACTTACTTAATCTTACTTGCATATTTGGTGGTCTTTAAACAACACTGTCCTTTTCAGGCAACGTCTATGATTTATTAGGACATACTATACAGTGATTTATGAACTTTAGAAAACAAAGACATGTTGTAAGCAGGGGTGGATTAACTTTACCATAGGCCCCGGGCTGTTCACCATAGATCCTCCACCCCCACTGTAAATATGGCAGCGCTAGCATAAAGACAATACATCACTTAAAGTATAAGTCTGAGTGGCAATGGGCCTGGGCTACCGCCCAAAACAGACCTATTACAATCTGCTACTGGTTGGGAGGGTAAAAACATTTAATTTTAAAAAGGTTAATTCCCCTTGGTTAAGGGCTGAACTTTAGGACCTAGACTGGGAGCAGCTGTTGTCACATACTGATACAGATAATAAATGGGAAATCTTTAAACCAACACTAAATAACTGTACTGCTAAATTTATTCCTACAGGTAACAAATATAAACGATTAAAATCAAATCCAACATGGCTTACAACCGATGTGAAAAGAGCTATAAATGACAAAAAAAGGCATAAAAAAATACAAATCTAAAAATTCGAAGTTCTTTAAGTTCTTTACCCTTGTAAAAAAATATATTCAGATATTCTTGGGTCACTGGTACTGTGCTGAGGGACTGGCGTAAGGCAGATATAGTGCCAGTCTTCAAAAAGGGCTCTAGGACTTCCCCAGGTAATTATAGACCGGTAAGTTTAACGTCCATTGTGGGGAAATTATATGAGGGGCTTATAAAGGACTACATACAGGAATGTGTAGGGGGTAATAGAAGTATAAGTGATAACCAGCATGGTTTTACTAAGGACAGAAGTTGTCATACCAATCTAATATGTTTTTATGAAAAGATGAGTAAAAGCCTGGATAGGGGGCTAACTGTGGAAATAGGAGATTTGGACTTTACAACGGCGTTTGCCACTGTCCATCACGGAAAAGCTAGGATACATAAGTTTAGAAAGTTTAGTTGGTAACTGGAGTGAAAACTTGGTAACTGGAGTGAAAAGTCTTAAAGTGAAACTGCCACCCCCTTTTTTTGCATTATAACTTTTCTACACAGGTGTAACGGGTACATTTTGCAGTTTTCATACCTTATTTTATATCATATGTCATGGTGCCTGTTCCAGTAAAAAGTGCTCTTTTATCATCTGCGGATTGTGCTACCTGGGTGGGGCTTAACGGGCACAGCACCACTTAGCCCCGCCCACATTACCACCGTGGGCCTGCCCCTCTGTGATGCCATCAGCACATAGGTCCCGCCCCCACAGCGGCCATTGGTTTGGGCTGAGCTAGAGGCTAGGCTAGGCCTAGACCCTCTGTTCCAATGGCAGTCGAGGGGTGGGTCCCAGATGGCTATGATGTCACAGAGGGGCGGGTCCACTGTACTGTTGTGGGCTGGGCTAATTGGTGCTTTGGCCGAGAAGCCCCGTCCAGGTGGCACAATCTGCAGATGATAAAACATCACTTTTAACTGAAACAAAGCACCATGACGTATGATATAAAATGTCATGATGCAAAAAAGGGGTCACTTTAAGAACGATACCGGATAGTGGTACGGGCATATTCCCATACATTTGTGTGAATGCAGCCTATAGTTCATAAATAATACGTGTTTATTTCTTTCTATTATAATATCATAAAAAATTAAAGACACTTACTTGTGGGATAGCTATACAAGATCTGATTGTATCATTAAATCCCAGCCAATTTTGAAAATTTGAATACTCTCCTCGTTTTAGAAAATATTGATTCCCTCTGTAGTTAGTACGTTCATATATAATCCAACATCCTTTTATAACTTGAACAGAATTGCATCGTTTGATATAAGAGTGTAAATTGGGGGAATCGTTCAAACATTCATAGTGGCGACCCTGGAAATTTTTCTCTTCATATAAGATTATATGCATCTAAAAGAAAAAAATAAATAACTTGACCAATCACAAATTTACATGAAAATTCTCCTTCCCTCCTCAATGGCATATGTTAAGAAATTGTCTATATAGTAATACTGTTAGGAAATTTTATTCCAAGTCTTATGTCTGATACAGTGGAAGATGTTAGACCAGACCTGGGCATTGTATGGACCGCAGTCCACATCCGCTCCGCTGACCAGCTCTGACCGGCCCATGTGAGTTTGATAAGGTCAACGTGTCAGAAGCATTATGTTTTGGGGCTCCATGACTCCTGTACACAAATGACTAATATACACTTACACTTATGCACTTACTACTGCATCAAGGCTTCACTTTCTGGATAAAATGGTGATGTCACGACCCGACTCCCAGAGCTGTGAAGGCTGTGGCTGCAGGAGAGGATGATGGCAGGGGGATGCTCAGTGTTCCTTCAGTGCCCTGTGTCCCTCAGTGTCCCCCTGCCATCATCCTCTCCAGCAGCCACAGTCCGCACAGCTCTGGGAGTTGGGCCGTGACATCACCATTTTATCCAGGAAGTGAAGCCTTGATGTGGTAGTAAGTGCACTTTATAAGCATTTCCCGTAATAAGTCCATATGGGAATTTGTATACATTTGTATAACTTTTGGGGGGCAATACAATACTTCTCCGTTAACTATAGTAGTCTGGTCCTTTAAAACCATTCCAATTTCTCATGTTGCAGACCCTGTGTTAGCAACACTAAAATAAAAGGTGGCTGGCCAGTTGCTACAAACTCTACTGCCTGCAGACCTGAGGCTTATAGTATGATGATTTGGGGGGCAAAAATTACTTTAGCCTCAAATGTAATGTCTGTGGTAACTTAAAATGTAGAATGTAGAAAATGTAGAAACTTGGGCGATGATACTACTCATGTGGTTCAACATCAGAACCCACTATGTTAGACTTGTAGTGTTGTGTGATGCCAAGAGCAGTTGAAACATTGTTCCAGATTTGTCTATCATAGAGAAATTTGTATATTATTGGAATGGGGGGAGTTATTTTATTCCTTATTCTTATTTTCTCCAGATAATTAAGGTTATTCAGTCTCTCACTTTATTGCAGTATATCTAGCTGGATGTGCTAGATGGAAGTTATCACTGTAGCTGCCAGAGTCTACTGTATTTTTTAGTAGATTATTTGGAAATGACCAGTAGTCTGTTTTAATTTAATTGGTGATACTTTTACCATCTAATTCCTCATCACATTGAGCCGAGGCCATATAGGATTTAGTGCATTTGTTTTAGACGTGCTATAGGAAATCAGACCAAAAAAAAAACCTATTATTTCACTATTTTTCAACTAGGTGCAGCTTTTTAGTATGCATTTATTTAAAATGGTTACATGGTTTTCATTTAACATAGTTAAATACATTTTTGTTTTATCCTCTTACACAGAAGGCAAATATGAATGTATTGCTGAAAGACCCTCCTTTTATTAAAAAAAAAAAAAACAACATTGTCTATCTCAGTTCTCGAGTGTTATGAGGAAAAAGTATAGAAAACTATTTCCTTCTTGAATAAGAGTCTATTTTTACAGTATATTATTTGTTAACTCGGCAGTGTGATATGGGACTGGAAGCTAAATATTTTAATATTTAATATTTTAATATTTTAATTTATTTTAACTGAATTTTTGCTACTGTATTTAAACAATCCCAATATTCACAAAAGGAACTAAAACAGTTTTCTGTCAGCCTTATAATCAAATTGATGAATAAAAGTGCCATCAGGTACCAGATTTTCACAACAGAATATGCCTTTAGAGAAAAAATTTAAGTTACCTATAAAATGCACTTTTTAATTGTCATTTTCTAAATATACAATTATAACAATATCTGATATAAATACAAAATTACACATAAAATGTCTTGCTTAACAATTTTACCTTCAGAGAAGTGTTATGCAAGATGTAATGCCATAAACTCTCAGTCCAAGCGAACTCAGGCAGTTAGTGTCCTTTATATACATTTCAGGGGTCACACAATGGAGAACATTTAACCTAATGACAGGAATAGACAGTTCTGTTTTGTCTCCATTATATACAGCTACAACATTCTTTCCCACTATGGTACAAATGTCATTGACAGGTTATAAGTTTGTCTTTTGTTTGTTTTTTACACTGTTCCCCAGGTGGTAAAACTGACATGAAATCTATATTCCAGTCTATATTTGAGTCAGTTCATTACAATGATACCCAATTTATATAACGTTTGATTTAATTTTTGTTTTACTACTATAATTATTATTTTTTAATATATGTGATAAAAATTACTGACCCCTATAACTTTTTTTTGTATATTGGACTAATTGTGCATTAAGAATGAGCCATATTGCCATATAATGTGTTTGGAGTGTATTGTTGAGAGGCTGTGATAGTGGCGTAATATTGTGACTTGGGCGTGTTAGGCTTCCCCTGCTGTCTTAGTTGTATTCCAGATGTGTGTGCATCAATTTCTGAGGTGTCATTGTGGACTTGGAAACTTAAATTCGACCACTTGGAGGTCACCAAGAAATGAGCATTTTTCTCCCATAGACTTTAATGGGGTTCGATATTCAATCGAGTAGTTGAACATCGCAGTCTGTTCAAATCAAATTTTAAGCTTTTGAATATTTCACTACTCACTCATCTCTATTAAGTAGCAATTTTTCCAGGATAACTTTTTTAAGTGGTTTGCCTCCTCAGAGGGTGTATGCCCTATTACACGTATGCCCTATTATTGTGCTGGAAATTGTTACATATAAATAAATAAACTACATATTTGTTCGTTCTAGTTCCGCATTCGTTCACTAATCGCTCAGTGTAATTGCACATTGTTAATTTTTTTGCTGGGCTCAGATGGAGTAAACGTTTGTAGTAACAATCGTAACGATCGTAACTAATGATTATCATTCTGTGACATATGGTGAACAATTTCAGGTTAACGATAAACACTCTCGTTAGCGATCTTTTATCATTAGTCATTAATCGTTAAAAATTGCTCCGTCTAAAGCCCCTAATACAAGAGGCGATGTAGAGTAGCAAACGAGTGATGTCAGCGCTTGCTTGATCCTCGTTCCCCGCTCGCTGCCGCAGCTGTTACACGTGTCTTCTATTGCACAAGGCAATTATCGCCCGTATACGGACGATAATCATTTCATTTAATAGGACCTTAACAGGACCCTGTCTCTGCCCACGTGGCAGCCTTAGAAATCTACACCAGCTTTAGGCTATGTTCACACAATGTAAAACTACGGCCGTAGTTCTTGCTGCAGAACTACAGCCGTAGTTTTGCGGTGTGTAACAAAGTCTTATGTGCATCGTATATGCTCCAGCTGGGGTCCCATACGGCACCGCAAAAAACTGAAAGGCCAGTTTTCTGCGGCCGGAATTCAGTGAATTCCGGCCGCAGAAAGACCTGTCAGTTCACACAGTGAAGCGAGCGGCTCCAGCCGCTCGCTTCACTGTGCGCTATGGGAAGCTCTGATGCGGGCACGCGCTGATGCGCCAGCATCAGAGCTCCACGGCCGGAAAGATCACCCGGCTGGTACTTAAGTACCGGCCGAGATGATCCGGCCAGAGACCGGCCGTTCCGTGACCCGGCCGGGGTTACGGAACGGCTGGTCTCATACATAATGTGAACATAGCCTTAAACTGTTTTTAATTTCAGCTACAATTTACACCTCTAATTGATTTGTTTAAACAGTCCCTTTACCAGATGGAACACTTATGGGTAATGTTGTACCTATCCATAGATTAGGACAAATTAGAGCTGCTAAAATAATAGAAGATATTAATCATAAACAATACTCTGTGGTTCAGTTTTCCATCAGTCACCAACCTCTGTGCATAGAGAGCTGGAAGCCACAGCCAAACAGTACACAAAAAAAAGAGACAAACTAGCATGTCACATGACGTAAAAGCTTCTTCTTCTTTATTACAAAGTGTACATCTAAGAGACAAATAACATAGAACATAATTCAGGCATCTGGCGCATTTTGACTATACAGCCTTATTCATAGCATCTCATGCTATCAGATGCCTAAATTAATTTCCATGTCAATAGGTTTTTGGATATATACTTTGTAATAAAAAAAGGAAGCTTTTACCTTACTTGATATACTGGGTCTACTCCCTTTTTATGGTCTTAACCATAAGGCTTGCCTCACACAAGTGTATGTATACATTAGATTTAAGCAAACCTGAAGCATTCTTGGGTTAGTCCAAACTCAAATACTTAGCATTTGTTTATTGGTGGATGAATACGTTGGATACAGTCCTAAGGATGTCTGGAAAACATGCATACAGCCAGAGGCTATGTTCCCATAACATCTTTTTTAGGTGAAAAAAAGGCTGTTTTCATTATACTGACCAACATTATGGCTTGGTTCACACCATGGCCGTCTTTCATAAAAACTATGCAAAAATACTTATGTCCATAAGCTGGCCAGACCTTCTACCGGGAAGAAACAACCCAGCCCAGGGGGTCTCCAGTCAAGGAAACCACCTCTCAACAAGCCACAGTCAAACATGCCCTGACCTGGGAAATAAGCAAGCAAATTATCCATTCCCAGACAGCTGTTGTGGGGTATTTGCATGTTATCAGTAGGGGGCAGTATTTTTTGCATATTTTCCCAAGAGGCAAGGTTTCGAAATTCAGAACCTTTATCTTTAGGGCCATTTTTGTTAAATCTTCAGTTTAATTAATATGTAAATTAGGCTTTTTTGTGTACCTTACACAGTGCACCAAGCTGCCTAATTTTCATATAGATCAAACTAAAGATTTAATACATTTTACATAACATTTTTTTCCTGTGGATGGATACCTTGCTTGAGAATTTTCCAAGTCAGGTCATGTTTTACCATGAATTTTACTGGATTGCTGGATCATCTGTTTCCTGCATTGTGGCAAATGGCTGCTTTAATTTAAAAAAATCCTCAGGTAATTCAATTTTCATGGGGAGTCCTGTTGGAACAAAAATGTTCCCAAAATGTGATAGAAAATATAGAGGAAGTTTTATTACAACCCTCTCGTTTCCCTTTGGCATTTGAAGGCTGGAAATCAGTGTCTTTAGTGCATCTCTATGAGAGTGTTATCATAGAGATACATTGAAGACACTGACTTCTTGCCTCTTTAAAAGCAGGACAGTCAGAGAAGAAGTCACTTTGGTGCAGGATTTGAATGGCATCGAATGATCATCATTGGTGAGTATACATGCCAGCCTGCAGCTACGGCAAAAAAAAAAAAAAGAAGCAGAGTGCTCCTTTAGGAAGTGTGAATATGTAATATGCCACAAAAGTTAAAAAAAGGAAAAATATGAATACAGTACATACTAGAGCTTTTTTTCTGAATATTTTAACTGCATGTCTGATAAATGTAGAAATTCCATAGACATTTTTGCAAATGTTTTAAATTTACTTTGCCCCCCCCCCTTTTTTTTTTTTTAAGCTGAATCTGAACTTTTAGTTTATTACGCAGTGAATAGTGTGTTCTCTGATCTATCTCTGTTAAGGTTGTCTGACCATGATTCAATATTCCATACAATTATGTACTGGCCATGTGGGAAAAGTGTTTTTGTAGCGCTGGATAACCCCTTTAGGGTGAATTTGCTGTCAGAGATCTTTCCACTAACTTGGATGCTTTGATTTCTCCTACCATCATTATTAACGTATGCTTTAGAACAGTGCTTCTCAACATGTGAGGCGGGCCTCACCAGTGAGGCGCCCCCTAGTTGTTGGTGAGGCCCAGCTGGGGAGCCAGTTTTCACAATAGTAACTGATCTGCACAGTCCTTTTGCTGTATGCAAAACTCTCTATTTTAGCATCATTATTAATTTATTTTGTATATAGAGCTTGGGAGACAGGTTAAAGCTAGCCCTAGCATTCATTTCAGCTTTTAAATGGACTTTCACCACAGATAATAAGGCCCAGGCGCCCTCTTGGTGAGTCTGGTGAGGCTAGACATTGCCTTGGTCTGTTGGGTGAGGCTCCAGTAGAAAAAGTTTGAGAAGCACTGCTTTAGAAAATGCTTCAGAGAGGCTTGAGGAAAAAGGATACCTAGATATGTAGTCTAGTCTCAAGTGACCTCATATTTCTGTAAAGCTTCAAATTTAATGTAAGCCTCCCATCCCTTCTTAATTAAGCCCTTCAATATACAGTTAATCACACCTAAAAAAAAACAAAAGAGCCAAGGAATATCCATACTGGAATGTTATGCAGGGGGTAGAGCAGTTGAGGTATTGGTGGAAAAGCTGTAAAATCTGCCTATATGCTACAACATTAGAGTATCTCATAGAAACATAGAAACATAGAAGATTGGCGGCAGAAAAAGACCACTAGGTCCATCTAGTCTGCCCTTTTAGTATTTTCTTTCTTATTATCTTAGGATAGATATATGTCTATCCCAGGCGTGTTTAAATTCTGTTATTGTAGACTTACCAACCACCTCTGCTGGAAGTTTGTTCCAGGTATCTACTACTCTTTCAGTAAAATAATATTTTCTCACATTGCTTCTGATCTTTCCCCCAACTAACCTCTCACTGTGTCCTCTTGTTCTTGAGCTCAGTTTTTTTTACTAAAAACACTTCCCTCCTGAACCTTATTTAGTCCTTTAACATACTTAAAGGTTTCAATCATGTCCCCCCTTTCCCTTCTTTCCTCCAGACTATACAGATTCAAATACTTAAGTCTTTCCTGATATGGTTTATGCCTTACACCCTCCACCATTTTTGTAGCCCATCTTTGGACCCGTTCAATTTTATCAATGTCCTTTTTTAGATGAGGTCTCCAGAACTGGACACAGTACTCCAGATGTGGCCTCACCAGAGCTCTATACAGCGGGATCTCTCTCTTCCTGCTGGTTATATCTCTAGCTATTCCCCCATAGCATCCGATTAGCTTTCCCCACTGCCTAGTTGCACTGGTGACTCATTTTAAGGCTCTCTGATATCACTACCCCTAAATCCTTCTCTTCTGAAGTCTTTTTCAACACAGTACTGCAGATGTGATACTCGGATAGAGGATTCCTCCTCCCCAAGTGCATTATTTTACATTTGGAAACATTGAACTTCAATTTCCACTGTTTGGACCACTTATCTAGCAAAGCTAAATCGTTTTCCATATTACTGACACCTCCAGGAATATCAACCCTATTGCACACTTTTGTGTCGTCAGCAAACAGACAAACTTTACCTACCAAGCCTTCTCCTATGTCACTTACAAACATATTAAAAAGAATAGGACCCAGAACAGACCCTTGTGGCACTCCACTTGTAACCAGTCTCTGCTCGGAATATACACCATTAAAGAGTCACTGTCGTATTTTTTTTTTTTTGCAGAAATCAATAGTCCAGGCGATTTTAAGAAACTTTGTAATTGGGTTTATTAGCCAAATCTGCCATTATCTGCATGTAAAAAGCCTTTTCCCAGGTCCCCCCTCCTTCCTCTTTTTCATCCACTCTGAAAAATCTGAAAATTGTGACTTGTTGCAGGAGACGTCCCCTGTCTGTTCTAGGGAGAGGGGAGGGGGGAGGAGGAAGGAGGGAGTTAGCCGGCAGCAGAAAGCAGATAACAGAGGATTACAGGCACGGAGCTGGGTGACAGCTGTAATCTGAGCTCAGACAGGTCACTGGTGATGGTCAGAAGAGATATCCCGTGAGGGATTTGTAGATTAACTCTTTGTTGTCCTGTTTTGGTCTTTTCTTTAGCTCTCTCCATAGGAGAACAATGAAGACAGGGGGGAGAGCTTCAAACTGCTTTTTCATGATAAAAATGCATTTTTCGAATAATAAACCCAATTACAAAGTTTCTTAAAATCGCCTGGACTATTGATTTCTGCAAAAAAAAATTTCACGACAGTGACACTTTAACAACAACCCTCTGATATCTATCCTTCAGCCAACCACAAATCCACTGAACTATCCAGGGATTAAGTCCAATTTTCTCCAACTTCTCTATCAGCTCTTTATGGGGAACTGTATCAAAAGCTTTGCTGAAGTCCAGATAGGCGATATCCACAGCACCACCTTCATCCAGTACTTTTGTGGCATAATCAAAGAAATCAATGAGATTAGTCTGACATGATCGGCCCTCAGTAAAGCCATGCTGGTTTGGATCCATCAAATTGTTGTTTCTTAGGTGATCCATTATCTTCTTTTTTAGAAGAGTTTCCATCATTTTCACTACTACAGATGTCAGGCTCACTGGCCTGTAGTTACTAGGCTCTTCTCTATTCCCCTTCTTGTGGATTGGTCTAACATTGGCCGTTCTCCAATCATTGGGGACATCTCCTGGGATTGGACAGGGATTGGTTATACAGATCTGTCAGGGGGGCAGCAATCACAGATCTGAGTTCTTTAAGAACCCTGGGATGGATCCCATCTGGACCCATCGCCTTATTCAGCTTTAAACGAGCAAGTTCCTCTGCAACTTCAGCCTCTGAAAATACTGGAGCTGAACCCATATAGCTGGAGGCAATGCTGTGTCCAACCATCCTGTGATTGTGAAGGCCGCCTGCTGAAAACACTGAGCAGAAGTAACTATTCAAATAGTCAGCGACCGCCTTATCTCCATCAATAAACGTATTCTCCCCATTACTTATTTTAGTAATGCTGCAGCCATTCTTCTTCTTCCTGTCACTTATATATCTGAAGAAGGTTTTATTCCCCTCCTTAAAAGATTTTGCCATTTCTTCTTCTTTTGAGGCTTTAGCAGCATTTATAATCTGCTTTGCCTCCTTCTGTATACTTTTATACGTCTCTCTGTCAGCTTCATTCCCAGTCTCCTTATACTTCCTATATGCTGCCTTTTTTCCTTTTACAATGGCCTTAAACTCTCTGGTAAACCATAATGGATTCTTCTTCCTTTTACTTTTGCTAACTTCTTGTACATGTAGTCTAGTTGCCTTTAATATGGCATTTTTTAATTCTGCCCACTGAGTGCTCGCTCCCGATGTTATCCCACCCTCTTAATTCTTTATCTAAATACTACCCCATTTTATTAAAATCTGTCTTCCTAAAATCCAATACTCTTGTTGTAGTATGGGATTAGACGCAGTCAGTTTGTATGTGGAACCATAAACACTGGTGGTCACTGGAACCTAAGTTTTCTTCCACTCTAACTTCAGACACCCGATCCCCATTAGTAAATACTAAATCTAGAATGTTCTCTCCTCTGGTTGGTGACTTCACTAGCTGTTTTAGAGATGCCCCTGTAAGGGCCTCCATTAAATTCTTGCTTTTACATGTAAGTGCAGAAGGGATATTCCAATCCACATCCGGCATGTTGAAGTCACCCATAACTACAATGTCCCCCTTTAATGACATTTTAGTAATTTCATCCATCAGCATGTTATCATAGTCCTCACTTTGCCCCGAAAGCCTATAGATAACACCTATACTAATAACAGATCCCTCTTTGGACTGCATACAAACCCAGAGAGTCTCCAGCTCTTTATACGTATTTTGGATGACTGTCGATTTAAGACTATCCCTGACATAAATGGCTACCCCGCCTCCCCTTCTCTCTGCTCTGTCTTTCCTGTACAAAATATATCCCGGTATAACTATGTCCCAATCATTAGACTCTTTGAACCAGGTCTCGGTTACAGCAACAAGGTCCAAATTATCTCTAGACATAATGGCCGTCAGCTCACAGATCTTGTTTCCTAAGCTGCGAGCATTCGTACACATTGCTTCATAAGCTTCATAATACCTTTATTCCCAACTTCATCTACCGCACCATAGCTGTAAGTCAGTGGTTATCAGATATAATGGAAACTGAAATTAAATAAAATCATTTTTTATTTGCTGTAGATGATAGTATTTTTACATCATATTTAATAAAAGTCAGCAATTCTCTTCAGAGATCCGACTCTGGGATGTGTAGATCCCCAACTTGCACATCTTCTGTATTCACCAGGTCTAAGGAAATACTGATTTCCCTTAAAACCAGGTTCTTCAAAGAAGATCCAGTAACCATCAAGAACATTGCAGGACAATACATCATTTGTATGAAAGCTGTCAAAAATGTTTGAACAGTCATTAAGATACTCCTTCATCTGACCACGGAAGTCTTCTCTCTCATACAGCCTGATTTTGTAAGATCCACGATGCTGTAAAGAGGAAATTAAAGGTAAGATTTCCTTGTGCAAAATCCAATCATCAAGTGATTTCAATTTTAAGGCCATGTTCACACAATGATTTTCAACGGACATTATTTTATTAAAAAAGATATTATGTGAACATGGCCTCAAACTTCATTTTAACTGATAGTGAAGATTGTTCCCCTCATATGTTTGGGGTGGTTTTCTGTCTCCATGCCTACTTACAATGCAGGCTGTTAATGGAGTAACTCATTGCTCAGCAATATGAGATTATGTTCCCACTTAGTAATAATATCGGCAGAAGGCAGCCTTCTCAATAAATAGATGTCTGTTAATAGTGATCATGATCATTACTAGTGGCCGTCTGTGTTACAAGACAACATTTTTCTGAAGAGGGAACATAGCCTGAGCCAATGCAATTTTCTTCTCTTTTCTTAAAGCTTTAAAGACACAGCAAAAAAAACAACAACAAAAAAAAAAACAGCAGCTGCATTCCCCTTCCTCTCCATTATTTTATTTATTTATTTTCTGAGCACATTAAACATAGCCATATATAGAAGCATACTTGACCTTAAGTTACATGGATCTTACTTTACTTAATCTAAGTCTTAATCTAAGGGTCCTATTACATGGAGCGATTTTTAACGATTAACGACTAATGATCGCACAATAATCGTCCCGAGTAATAGGGACCTAAGTCTTGCTCGAAACTAACAAACTATCAAAAGATAATACATACTCCATGGGTACATGGAAAATCCACGTAAGCTGACACCTTTACGCAACTTAAACTAGTTAACCTTTGATGGGGCCAAAGTGTCCCAACACTTGGATTCATATGTTGTATGCTGATTATTCCGTCATTGGGTTGTATTAAAATGTGCATTGTGAGGACATTTATGAAAGTTACGGTCAGGGTGTACACCAGGAAAAAGGCGTAGATGCGCCCCTTCCCCCTGGTGTACACCTGTCATATCATCCCATATACACTTGCCCAATAGGCGGGAAGGCAGGGGCAGGCAGGGAGGATGTGTGGTCTTGAAGGCGTAAATCATGATACACATCTACACCTGCTGGAAGCAGGTGTAGGTTTGTTGCACCACAGACAGGGACGGGCGCACGCCAGACACATTTACTAAGAGGCGTGTGCTTCTTAATGAAGCCGGATGGGAAAAGGGGGAAAGGAGAAAAATAATAAATAAATATTATATATATATACAGTCTAACACAAAATACGTCACATTTCCTAAAGCTGAATGAAATGAATTTATGATGCAATAATTGTATAAGCTTATCATATAGAAACTTAGCATAGAAAAAATGTAAATTACTTTCAGTACATAAAGACTCACATTTGGAATTGCATGGCAAGATCTAATGGAGTCATTTAAACCCAGCCAGCTGTGGTAGTCAGGATAGTCTCCTCTTTTAAGGTAGTACTGATGTCCCATGTAATTTGATCGCTCATAGATCACCCAGCATCCATTTTCTACCCTGATTGAGTTACAACGCGCAAAGAAACCTTGCAGGTCCGCATTGTCTCCCGAACATTCATGAGACTTTCCTTGAAAGTTCCTGTCTTCGTAAAAAATGATCTGTTGAAATAAAGTAGTTTAAAATATGAACCCAAAGTTCAATATTTGCTGATGATTTCAGAAGCAGAAGTAAAATGTAGAACTATCATAAAAATAACCATAATAGATATATAAGTATATATCATGATAATAATAAAGCATTAGCTAAAGCACAATCTAAAAACAGTCTATGTGCTAGTGCCTTCTTTTACCTTGCCCATGATGGTGTTCTCAGTGTTCTCAGCTTGAATAGAATGCCTCTAAAACTCTATATATGACAGACCATGGAGCTGATCTGCATTCTCCACACAAATGAACTCTCCTCACAATAGAGGTGCATTATATGTGATACTTTTTGTGTGATACAGTATGACTGTACTTTTATTGGTTGCTTTTCATGTAGGGTTTATAGAGCTGGTTAAATCAGCAAAACCTTTATAATGTCACATGCAGTCTGAATAACAGAGGGATGGATCTGGCAGGGTGACAAAGTGTCCATTATGTTTGTCAGACTTATGGAAATCATATTCAAACAAGGTAAATATTCATACAGAAAACCTTTATGTTAAAATGTCCCTGTTACATAACAAATTTTTGGGCATGTTAGGGTCTGAGTGGGCAGAAGACTATCGATTATTAGAGTAAACGGGAAGAAGCACATAGCTGCGTACTTCACGCCTCAGCTCGCTGCAATCTCCAAGCTCCATCTTAGGGGGTGGGGGTGGGTTTCCTCTGAGTACTTCAGTTTAACCCCATACTCCATAATAAAAAAAAATCTACAGATAGTAATGTAAATCTATGAAATAAATGAATAAAATATAAATAAAGGAACCGTTATTATTATCATCAATGCACTATATCAAGACCCAGATGATCTAACACAACCCTAATGGATTTAATTTAATTGAAACAACCTCCATATTGAAAACATAGTTTACCTAAAAGTGGAACAGAAATGTAGAGATTTTAATACCAGCTGGCAATATTACTATGAAGGTTCAAAACAGTACTGTAAAGTATATATTCTACTCCCTAACCTGAATTGTATCTGTAGTTTTTAGTCTTTTACACTTTTATTTTTCCTTTCAAGTCAGTACACATATCACAGTGAGAATAAGAAAACTGGTATCTGGAGATCAATCTACAATACAGAAAGTGTCAGTCTATTGTGAGACCAGGTAAAAAATTCCAAGATTTCAGATTTTTTTTTTTTTTTTTAGTATAAATAATCATGTGCAAAATTACAAAAAAAGATCACCAAAAAGGTTTTCTTATAATACATTCAATTTTGGAAACATTAAAACTAATCTGAAATCCAAGAAAGTAAAACCCTGGCGATCACCAATACTGCTTATTTTCTCCTTTATCGAGCAGCTGTCATAGGATATAGAACAAATTAACCACCATTTTATGCTCCACATGCAATTTGTTAATATGTGCTGTTAACAACATAGAGAGGGATGGGAACAGACGTTTCTGGAAGACGCTAACATTAGAAGTAGATTAAATTTAGCTACCTGTAGTAGACATAGAATATGGCAAGTGAAATAGTGACAAAAAGAACAGTAAGTAACTTTATGGTATTGAAATGAAAGACAGTGACACCTTGTGTTCTTTCTTTGTAATAACATATAATAAAGAGTTCCTATTTGATTAAAGATACAATTTGGAAATACCTTCTATTGCTCTTTCTAGATGATTTTCTGAGGTGGATTTTAAAAAGTGGTTGCCAAATTTGCAAAAACTTTCTGCTATCTCTGTATATATCTATTTATCAGGTGTGAAGTCTTAATTGGTGCTTCTAAGAGTTGAAAGGTTCTTTCCCTCACCCACATGGGGCTATAAGCCAAGGCAAAAAGCACTTGGGGCAACATCACCAACACTAGATTTGCATTTCCAGGGAAATACATAGTGCTTGAAAAGAGCGCCCCTTTACCAGTGACTTCCTTTTAACTTTAATCCTGGGTGCCGTCCCTTTAAGAGTGACTTGGGTCCCATCCCTTTAAGAGCGACATGGGTCCCTTTAGTAGCGACCTGGGTCGCTTTAAGAGCGACGTGGGTCCCTTCGCTCTTAAAGGGACCCAGGTCGCTCTTAAAGGGACCCAGGGATATTTCGCTCTTAAAGAGCCCCAGGTCGCTCTTAAAGGGCCCCAGCTCGCTCTTAAAGGGACCCATTTTGCTCTTAAAGGGACCCAGGTCGCTTTTAAAGGGACCTATTTCGCTCTTAAAGGGACCCAGGTCGCACATAAAGGGACCCATTTCGCTCTTAACCCTTTGAGGGCCAGGCCCAAAATGACCCAGTGGACCGCGCAAATTTTGATCTTAGTGTTTTCGTTTTTCCCTCCTCCCCTTCTAAGAGCTCTAGCACTTTCAGATTTCTATCTACAAACCGTGTAAGTGCTTGTTTGTTACAGGAATAGTTGTACTGTGTAATGGCTTCATTCATTTTACCATAACATGTGTGATGGAATTCCAAATATATTATTTATGAAGATATAAATAGGTGAAATCGTAAAAAAGAATGCAATATGGTAACGTTTGGGGGGTTCCTGTGTCTACGTAATGCACTATTTGGTAACAGCGACATGATACTATTATTCTATAGGTCAGTCTGAACACAACCATATGCAGGTTACACAGATTCTCTAATGTTATATATATTTTTTTTAAATGAAATCCTTTTTTTTTTTGGCAATTAATTATAAATAAAATTGGCCTATTGTGATGCTTATAACAGTTTTATTTTTTCACCTACAGGGCTGTATGGGGCGTAATTTTTTACGCCATGATCTCTAGTTTTTATTAATACCATATTTGTGAAGATCGGACGTTTTGATCACTTTTTATAAATTTTTTTATATATATAATGTAACATAAAATCGGAAATCCACGCATTTTTCCCTCTTTTCGTGTACGCCGTTCACCGTTCGCAATGACGCTTGTAATATTTTAATAGATCGGACAATTATGCACGCTACGGTATATTATATGTTTATTTGTTTATTTATTTTTATATGTTTTATTTATATAATGGGAAAGGGGGGTGATTTCAACTTTTATTGGGGGAGGGGTTTTGGGGTAGTGTGTTAGTGTTTTTAACTTTTTTTTTTTTACATATTTGAAGTCCCTTTGGGGGACTTTTACATACACTTGTGTGATTACACACACTGATCATTGCTATGCCATAGGCATAGCATTGATCAGTCTTATCGGCGCTCTGCTCATTGAGCCAGGCTCAGTGTAGCAGATCGCCGATCGGACCGCACGGAGGCAGGTAAGAGACCTCCGGCGGTCCGTTTTACCGATCGGGACCCCCGCAGTCACACTGCGGGGGTCCCGATCGGTAAGTGACAGGGGACTCCCCCTGCGACTTACACTTAAACGCCGCGGTCACGCCGCGATCACGGCGTTTAAGGAGTTAATGACACGCGGCAGCACGATCGCTGCAGCGTGTCATTACCGGTAAGGTCCCGGCTGCTGATTGCAGCCGGCTCCCACCTGCTGTGAAGCGCGCTCCGCTACGGAGCACGCTTCATAGCCGGAGAAACACCCAGGGCGTACAGTTACGCCCTAGGTCGTCTGGGGACAGACTTCCATGGCGTAACTATACGCCCTGAGTCGTCTAAGGGTTAAAGGGACCCATTTCACTCTTACAGGGACCCAGATCACTCTTAAAGGGACCCAGGTTGCTCCTAAAGGGACCCATTTTGCTCTTAAAGGGACCCAGGTCGCTATTAAAGAGACCAATTCCACTCTTAAAGGGACCTATTTCGCTCTTAAAGGGACCCAAGTCGCTCTTAAAAGGACCCATTTTGCTCTTAAAGGGACAGATTTCACGCTAAAAGGGGCCAATTTCACGCTTAAAGGGACCCATTTCGCTCTTAAAGGGACCCGGGTCGCTCTTTAAGGGACCCATTTTGCTCTTAAAGGGACATATTTTGCTCTTAAAGGGACCCAGGTCACTCTTAAAGGGACCCAGGTCGCTCTTAAAGGGACCCAGGTCGCTCTTAAAGGTACCCAGGTCGCTCTTAAAGGGACCCAGGTCGCTCTTAAAAGGACCTAGGTTGCTCCTAAAGGGACCCATTTTGCTCTTAAAGGGACCCAGGTCGCTATTAAAGAGACCAATTTCGCTCTTAAAGGGACCCAAGTCGCTCTTAAAGGGACCCAAGTCGCTCTTAAAAGGACCCATTTTGCTCTTGAAGGGACCGATTTCACGCTAAAAAGGACCAATTTCACGCTTAAAGGGACCCATTTCGCTCTTAAAGGGACCCGGGTCGCTCTTAAAGGGACCCAGGTCGCTCTTAAAGGGACCCAGGTCGCTCTTTAAGGGACCCATTTTGCTCTTAAAGGGACATATTTTGCTCTTAAAGGGACCCAGGTCGCTCTTAAAGGGACATAGGTCGCTCTTAAAGGGACCCAGGTCGCTCTTAAAGGGACCCAGGTCGCTCTTAAAGGGACCCAGGTCGATCTTAAAAGGACCCAGGTCGCTCTTAAAGGGACCCAGGTCGCTCTTAAAAGGACCCAGGTCGATCTTAAAGGGACCCAGTTCGCTCTTAAAAGGACCCAGGTTGCTCCTAAAGGGACCCATTTTGCTCTTAAAGGGACCCAGGTCGCTATTAAAGAGACCAATTTCACTCTTAAAGGGACCTATTTCGCTCTTAAAGGGACCCAAGTCGCTCTTAAAAGGACCCATTTTGCTCTTAAAGGGACCGATTTCACGCTAAAAGGGACCAATTTCACGCTTAAAGGGACCCATTTCGCTTTTAAAGGGAACCTGTCACCCCCCGTACCGGGGTGACAGGTTCCCGACCCCCCGTTAGAGACCCCTATACTTACCTCATCCCGCCGGGTCCCGCTTCTGGATTCGGTCGGGTCCCGGAGATCTCAGCCGCTGCAGCCCGGCGCGCGCGCTGAGAGATGAGTCCAACACCCATAGAGAATGACAGGAGAGTCCAGCGCTCCGTCATTCTCTATGAGCGTTGGACTCATCTGTCAGCGCGCGCGCCGGGCTGCAGCGGCTGAGATCTCCGGGACCCGACCGAATCCAGAAGCGGGACCCGGCAGGATGAGGTAAGTATAGGGGTATCTAACGGGGGGTCGGGAGCCTGTCACCCCGGCACGGGGGGTGACAGGTTCCCTTTAAAGGGACCCGGGTCGCTCTTAAAGGTACCCAGGTCGCTCTTAAAGGGACCCAGGTCGCTCTTTAAGGGACCCATTTTGCTCTTAAAGGGACATATTTTGCTCTTAAAGGGACCCAGGTCGCTCTAAAAGGGACCCAGGTCGCTCTTAAGGGACCCAGGTCGCTCTTAAAGGGACCCAGGTTGCTCTTAAAGGGACCCAGATCGCTCTTGAAGGGACCCAGGTCGCTCTTAAAAGGACCAAGGTCGATCTTAAAGGGACACAGTTCGCTCTTAAAGGGACCCAGGTCGCTTTTAAAGGGACCGTTTTCGCTCTTAAAGGGACCCATTTTGCTCTTAAAGGGACATATTTCGCTCTTTAAGGGACCCATTTTGCTCTTAAAGGGACATATTTTGCTCTTAAAGGGACCCAGGTCGCTCTTAAAGGGACCCAGGTCGCTCTTAAAGGGACCCATTTCGCTCTTAAATGGACCCATTTCGCTCTTAACCTCTTAAGGACATAGGACGTACCGGTACGTCCTATGTCCTCACTTGCACTTCAAAGCGCGATCCCGGGTGCCGCGAGTAGCCCGGGACCGCTGCTATTAGCGGGCACGGTCTGATCGCCGTGCCCGCTAATTAGCTAATCGGAGGCAGCTGTCAAAGTTGACAGCTGCCTCCGATTACCGGAGGCAACGTTTCCCTGGTGTCTAGTGGGGGAGATCGCTCCTCCGGGACCTTGTCCCGGAGGAGCGATCTCCGTTACTGATGTCGGCCGGGGACGCGTCCAAGATGGCGCCGTCCTCGGCTCGGCACTCGTTCGTTTTCGGCTGCAGCAGCCGAAAGCAAACGAGTGCCGATCTCGTGGATCTCTGCAGCATATCTATGCTGCAGAGATCTCAATGAGAGATCCAAGTGTATATACTAGAAGTCCCCCAGGGGGGCTTCTAGTATATGTATAAAAAAAAAAAAAAAAAAGTGTTGTTAATAGTAAAAAGCCCCCTCCCCTAATAAAAGTCTGAATCACCCCCCTTTTCCCAGGTTTTAAATAAAAGTAAACAAATAAATAAATAAATAAACATGTTTGCTATCGCCGCGTGCGTAATCGCCCGAACTATTAATTAATCACATTCCTGATCTCGTACGGTAAACGGCGTCAGCGCAAAAAAATCCCAAAGTGCAAAATTGCGCATTTTTGGTCGCATCAAATCCAGAAAAAATGTAATATAAAGCGATCAAAAAGTCGTATATGCGCAATCAAGGTACCGATAGAAAGATCACATCATGGCGCAAAAAATGACACCTCGCACAGCCCCATAGACCAAAGGATAAAAGTGCTATAAGCCTGGGAATGGAGCGATTTTAAGGAACGTATATTGGTTAACAACAGTTTGAATTTTTTACAGGCCATCAGATACAATATAAGTTATACATGTTATATATCGTTTTAATCGTAATGACTTGAGGAACATGCATAACAAGTCAGTTTTACCCCAGGGCGAATGGCGTAAAAACACATTTCCCCCAAATAAAAGAAATGCGTTTTTTTTTTCAATTTCACCACACTTTGAATTTTTTTCTGGTTTCGCAGTGTACTTTATGCAAAAATTCAGCCTGTAATTGCAAAGTACAATTAGTGACGCAAAAAATAAGGGGTCATGTGGGTTTCTAGGTGGAAAAATGCAAGTGCTATGACCTTTTAAACACAAGGAGGAAAAACCGAAAACGTAAAAACGAAAATGGGCCATGTCCTTAACCCTTTAAGGACATGGCCCATTTTCGTTTTTACGTTTTCGGTTTTTCCTCCTTGTGTTTAAAAGGTCATAGCACTTGCATTTTTCCACCTAGAAACCCCCATGACCCCTTATTTTTTGCGTCACTAATTGTACTTTGCAATTACAGGCTGAATTTTTGCATAAAGTACACTGCGAAACCAGAAAAAAATTCGAAGTGTGGTGAAATTGAAAAAAAAAACGCATTTCTTTTATTTGGGGGAAATGTGTTTTTACGCCATTCACCCTGGGGTAAAACTGACTTATTATGCATGTTCCTCAAGTCGTTACGATTAAAACGATATATAACATGTATAACTTATATTGTATCTGATGGCCTGTAAAAAATTCAAACCGTTGTTAACCAATATACGTTCCTTAAAATCGCTCCATTCCCAGGCTTATAGCGCTTTTATCCTTTGGTCTATGGGGCTGTGCGAGGTGTCATTTTTTGCGCCATGATTTGATCTTTCTATCGGTACCTTGATTGCCCATATACGTCTTTTTGATCGCTTTTTATTACATTTTTTCTGGATTTGATGCGACCAAAAATGCGCAATTTTGCACTTTGGGATTTTTTTGCGCTGACGCCGTTTACCGTACGAGATCAGGAATGTGATTAATTAATAGTTCGGGCGATTACGCACGCGGCGATAGCAAACATGTTTATTTATTTATTTATTTGTTTACTTTTATTTAAAACCTGGGAAAAGGGGGGTGATTCAGACTTTTATTAGGGAAGGGGGATTTTTACTATTACCAACACTTTTTTTTTTTTTTTTACACATATACTAGAAGCCCCCCTAGAGGACTTCTAGTATATACACTGTGATCTCTCATTGAGATCTCTGCAGCATAGATATGCTGCAGAGATCCATGAGATCGGCACTCTTTTGCTTTCGGCTGCTGCAGCCGGAAGTAAACGAGTGCCGAGCCGAGGACGGCGCCATCTTGGACGCGTCCCCGGCCGGCATCAGTAACGGAGATCGCTCCTCCGGGACAAGGTCCCGGAGGAGCGATCTCCCCCACTAGACACCAGGGAAACGTTGCCTCCGGTAATCGGAGGCAGCTGTCAACTTTGACAGCTGCCTCCGATTAGCTAATTAGCGGGCACGGCGATCAGACCGTGCCCGCTAATAGCGGCGGTCCCGGGCTACACGCGGCACCCGGGATCGCGGCACTTCAAAGCGGGGCCGCCGCGCGGCCCCGCTTTGAAGTGCAAGTGAGGACATAGGACGTACCGGTACGTCCTATGTCCTTAAGAGGTTAAAGGGTCCAACTTCGCTCTTAAAGGGACCCATTTTGCTCTTAAAGGGACATATTTTGCTCTTAAAGGGACCCAGGTTGCTCTTAAAGGGACCCATTTGGCTCTTAAAGGGACCGATTTCACTCTTAAAGGGACCCATTTTGCTCTTAAAGGGACCAATTTCACCCTTAAAGGGACCCAGGTCATTCTTAAAAGGACCCATTTTGCTCTTAAACGGACATATTTCACTCTTAAAGGGACCCAGGTCGCTCTTAAAGGGACCTAGGTCGCTCTTAAAGGGACCCAGGTCGCTCTTAAAGGGACGTATTTCGCTCTTGAAGGGACATATTTCGCTCTTAAAAGGACCCAGGTTGCTCTTAAAGGGTCCCAGGTCGCTGTTAAAAGGACCCGGGTCGCTCTTAAAGGGACCCAGGCCGCTCTAGCGACATTGGTCCCTTTAAGAGCAACATGCGTCCCATCCGTTTAAGAGCAACTTGGGTCCCGTCCCTTTAATAGCGACTTGGATCCCTTTAAGAGCTACATGGGACCCTTAAAGAGCGACTTGGGTCCCATCCCTTTTTAAAACAACTTGGGTCCCTTTAAGAGCGACATGGCTCCCGTCCCTTTAAGAGCGACTTGGGTCCCTTTAAGAGCGACTTGCATTCCTTTAAGGGCAACCTGGGTCCCTTTAAGAGCGATCTGGGTACTTATAATGGTAAAGATCATTGCTCGGTTACCATAACAATCTTACTCATGTCAGTGAGACAAAATCGTTAAGGACCTTCCATATATTACATCTTCTATTGGCCAATAGTGGACATGTGACTGTGGATGGTGTGATACATGCCTGACAAGACCTTAGAATTCCTATTGGCTGCTGACCAATTTTGCTCTTAAAGGGACATATTTTGCTCTTAAAGGGACCCAGGTCGCTCTAAAAGGGACCCAGGTCGCTCTTAAAGGGACCCAGGTCACTCTTAAAGGGACCCAGGTCGCTCTTGAAGGGACCCAGGTCGCTCTTAAAAGGACCAAGGTCGATCTTAAAGGGACCCAGTTCGCTCTTAAAGGGACCGATTTCGCTCTTAAAGGGACCCATTTTGCTCTTAAAGGGACATATTTCGCTCTTTAAGGGACCCATTTTGCTCTTAAAGGGACCCAGGTCGCTCTTAAAGGGACCCAGGTCGCTCTTAAAGGGACCCATTTCGCTCTTAAATGGACCCATTTCGCTCTTAAAGGGACCCAGGTCGCTCTTAAAGGGACCAGTTTCGCTCTTAAAGGGACCAAATCGCTCTTAAAGGGACCCAAATCGCTCTTAAAGGGACCCAAATCTATGAGAGATCAGTGCTATGTATATACAAGCCCCCCAGGGGGGCTTCTAGTCCATGTAAAAAAAAAAGTAAAAAAATGTTTTTATTAATAAAAAATCCCCTCCCCTAATAAAAGTCCAAATCACCCCCCTTTTCCCATTTTATAAATATAAATTAATAAAAAACAAATAAATAAACATATTTAGTATCGCCGCACACGTAATCGCCCGAACTATTAATTAATCACATTCCCTATCTCGCACAGTAAACGGCGTCAGCGCAAAAAAATTCCAAAGTGCAAAATTGCGCATTTTTGGTCGCATCAAATCCAGAAAAAATGTAATAAAAAGTGATCAAAAAGTCGTATATGCGCAATCAAGGTACCGATAGAAAGAACGCATCATGGCGCAAAAAATGACACCTCACACAGCCCCATAGACCAAAGGATAAAAGCGCTATAAGCCTGGGAATGGAGCGATTTTAAGGAACGTATATTTGTTAACAACGGTTTAAATTTTTTTCAGGCCATCAGATACAATAAAAGTTATACATGTTATATATCATAGTAATCGTAACGACTTGAGGAACATGCATAACAAGTCAGTTTTACCATGGGACAAACGGCGTAAATGCAAAACTCCCCGAAATCAAAACAAATTAGTTTTTTTTTCAATTTGACAGCGCAAATGAATTTTTTCCGGTTTCGCAGCATATGTTATGGAAAAATAATGCCTGTCATTACAAAGAACAATTGGTTTCGCAAAAAATAAGCGCTCATATACGTCTCTAGGTGAAAAAATGCAAGCGCTGTTGACTTTTAAACTTAAAATGGAATAAGCAAAAGCGCAAAAACGAAAATTGGCTTTGACCTTAAGGGGTTAAAGGGACCCAGGTCGCTCTTAAAGGGACCCAGGTCGTTCTTAAAGGGACCCAGGTCGCTCTTAAAGGGACCCAGGTTGCTCTTAAAGGGACCAATTTCACTCTTAAAGGGACCAATTTCACTCTTAAAGGGACCCAGATTCGGCCCGGCCGTCCGAAGACGACATCGCTGACTGAAGATCGGAGACGAGTCGGCACGTGACAGGTATGTATAGCACACCACACTTCCGGGTACACGGGTGGGGGTGGTGGGACACGCGGAAGGGGGCCATTCACAGACATTACATACATTACAAAGTTGTATAACTTTGTAATGTGTGTTATTCTGTGAATAATTGTTTACTGCCGCACTACCCCTTTAAAGGGACCCATTTTGCTCTTAAAGGGACCCAGGTCGCTCTTAAAAGGACCCATTTTGCTCTTAAAGGGACCAATTTCACTCTTAAAGGGACCAATTTCACGCTTAAAAGGACCCATTTCGCTCTTAAAGGGACCCATTTAGCTCTTAAAGGGACCCATTTAGCTCTTAAAGGGACCCATTTCGCTCTTGAAGGGACCCATTTCGCTCTTAAAGGGACCCAGGTCGCTCTTAAAGGGACCCAGGTCGTTCTTAAAGCTACCAATTTCACTCTTAAAGAGACCACTTTCACGCTTAAAGGTACCCATTTCGCTCTTAAAGGGACCCAGGTCGCTCTTAAAAGGACCCATTTTGCTCTTAAAGGGACATATTTCGCTTTTAAAGGGACATATTTTGCTCTTAAAGGGACCAATTTCACGCTTAAAGGGACCTATTTCACTCTTAAAGGGACCCAGATCGCTCTTAAAGGGACCCAGGTCGCTCTTAAAGGGACCCAGGTCGCTCTTAAAGGGTCCAATTTCGCTCTTAAAGGGACCCATTTTGCTCTTAAAGGGACATATTTTGCTCTTAAAGGGACCCAGGTTGCTCTTAAAGGGACCCATTTCGCTCTTAAAGGGACCGATTTCACTCTTAAAGGGACCCATTTTGCTCTTAAAGGGACCAATTTCACTCTTAAAGGGACCCAGGTCGTTCTTAAAAGGACCCATTTTGTTCTTAAACGGACATATTTCACTCTTAAAGGGACCCAGGTCGCTCTTAAAGGGACCTAGGTCGCTCTTAAAAGGACCCGGGTCGCTCTTAAAGGGACCTAGGTCGCTCTTAAAGGGACCCAGGTCGCTCTTAAAGGGACGTATTTTGCTCTTGAAGGGACATATTTCGCTCTTAAAAGGACCCAGGTCGCTCTTAAAGGGACCTAGGTCGCTCTTAAAAGGACCCAGGTCGCTCTTAAAGGGACCCAGGTCGCTCTAGCGACATTGGTCTCTTTAAGAGCGACATGGGTCCCATACCTTTTGGAGTGACTTGGGTCCCTTTAAGAGCAACATGCGTCCCGTCCGTTTAAGAGCAACTTGGGTCCCGTCCCTTTAATAGCGACTTGGATCCCTTTAAGAGCTACATGGGACCCTTAAAGAGCGACTTGGGTCCCATCCCTTTAAGAGCGAATTGGGTCCCGTCCCTTTTTAAAACAACTTGGGTCCCTTTAAGAGCGACATGGCTCCCGTCCCTTTAAGAGCGACTTGGGTCCCTTTAAGAGCTACTTGCATTCCTTTAAGGGCAACCTGGGTCCCTTTAAGAGCGATATGGGTACTTATAATGGTAAAGATCATTGCTCGGTTACCATGACAATCTTACTCATGTCAGTGAGACAAAATCGTTAAGGACCTTCCATGTATTACATCTTCTATTGGCCAATAGTGGACATGTGACTGTGGATGGTGTGATACATGCCTGACAAGACCTTAGAATTCCTATTGGCTGCTATATCTCCGCTATTTGCATACGTGCTGTGATTGGCTGTTAGCGGTTAGAGTGTGGCCATTATTTGCAATGGGCCATTATTTTCTATGGGAAACTTGGGGTCTTTAAACGTAAATTTCTTAAAAACGACAAATCTGATCGAAACGAAAAATAGAGCACCACAGGAGCTTACAGACTAGGAGGAGGACTGGGGGACACAGGAGCTTACAGACTAGGAGGACTGTAGGGCACAGGATCTTACAGACTAGGAGGAGAACTGGGGGGACACAGGAGCTTACAGACTAGGAGGAGAACTGGGGGGACACAGGAGCTTACAGACTAGGAGGAGGACTGGGGGGACACAGGAGCTTACAGACTAGGAGGACTGGGGGGGACACAGGAGCTTACAGACTAGGAGGACTGGGGGGGGGGGACAGGAGCTTACAGACTAGGAGGACTGGGGGGACACAGGAGCTTACAGACTAGGAGGACTGGGGGGGCACAGGAGCTTACAGACTAGGAGGACTGGGGGGGACACAGGAGCTTACAGACTAGGAGGAGGACTGGGGGGACACAGGAGCTTACAGACTAGGAGGACTGGGGGGACACAGGAGCTTACAGACTAGGAGGAGGACTGGGGGGACACAGGAGCTTACAGACTAGGAGGAGGACTAGGGGAAACAGGAGCTTACAGACTAGGAGGAGGACTGGGGGGACACAGGAGCTTACAGACTAGGAGGAGGACTGGGGGACACAGGAGCTTGCAGACTAGGAGGACTGGGGGACACAGGAGCTTACAGACTAGGAGGACTGGGGGACACAGGAGCTTACAGACTAGGAGGATTGGGGGGGGCAGCAGCTTACAGACTAGGAGGAGGACTGGGGGACACAGGAGCTTACAGACTAGGAGGAGGACTAGGGGAAACAGGAACTTACAGACTAGGAGGAGGACTGGGGGGACACAGGAGCTTACAGACTAGGAGGACTGGGGGACACAGGAGCTTACAGACTAGGAGGACTGGGGGACACAGGAGCTTACAGACTAGGAGGACTGGGGGACACAGGAGCTTAAAGACTAGGAGGAGGACTGGGGGGACACAGGAGCTTACAGACTAGGAGGACTGGGGGACACAGGAGCTTAAAGACTAGGAGGAGGACTGGGGGGACACAGGAGCTTACAGACTAGGAGGAGGACTGGGGGGACACAGGAGCTTACAGACTATGAGGACTGGGGGACACAGGAGCTTACAGACTAGGAGGACTGGGGGACACAGGAGCTTACAGACTAGGAGGACTGGGGGACACAGGAGCTTACAGACTAGGAGGACTGGGGGACATAGGAGCTTACAGACTAGGAGGACTGGGGGGGACACAGGAGCTTACAGACTAGGAGGACTGGGGGGACATAGGAGCTTACAGACTAGGAGGACTGGGGGACACAGGAGCTTACAGACTAGGAGGACTGGGGGGACACAGGAGCTTACAGACTAGGAGGACTGGGGGGACACAGGAGCTTACAGACTAGGAGGACTGGGGGGACACAGGAGCTTACAGACTAGGAGGAGGACTGGGGGACACAGGAGCTTACAGACTAGGAGGACTGGGGGACACAGGACCTTACAGACTAGGAGGATTGGGGGGGGGGTACAGCAGCTTACAGACTAGGAGGAGGACTGGGGGGGGGACACAGGAGCTTACAGACTAGGAGGAGGACTGGGGGACACAGGAGCTTACAGACTAGGAGGAGGACTGGGGGGACACAGGAGCTTACAGACTAGGAGGACTGGGGGGACATAGGAGCTTACAGACTAGGAGGACTGGGGGGGACACAGGAGCTTACAGACTAGGAGGACTGGGGGGACATAGGAGCTTACAGACTAGGAGGACTGGGGGGGACACAGGAGCTTACAGACTAGGAGACTAGGAGGACTGGGGGACACAGGAGCTTACAGACTAGGAGGACTGACTCAGTCCTTCTTGTCTGTAAGATCTTGTGACCCCCCCCCCCCCCATCATACTAAGACTAAGATCCTGGGAAAGCTGGGTGGCCTCAGTCATACAACAATATAAGATGCAGGAAAGCTGGGTGACTTCTGAATGGCAGTAAGTGTTAAAATACCACCTGTGGTCTGTGCCGGGGGCGGGGCTTGAGACCAGGGGGCGGAGCTTCTCGGGACATACTCCGGACAGGTCCGGTGGGCAAATCCTCTGTCAGTGGGCCCCCAGCTTCAATTCCCCCCCTCCCCCCACCTGGCTACTACTTACATCCATGGTGCAGGTGCTGCTCCCCGGCCTCCACACATTCTGCCTGGGGAGAGGCTGGATGCTTGTGAAGTCGGCACTGCCTCCTGGGCTCCCCCGCAGACAGGGCCAGCAGAGCATGGAGTGCAGCCTGTAGCTGCTTCCTGTAAGATCCGGTCACTCTGTCTCACAGGAAGCAGCTACAGTCCTCCTCCTTCCCGACCACCACCAGCCCCGCACTGCCACAGGTGTCACAGAGCGCCGACACTTGTGTCTTCAGCTCCCTACCCTTCACTGTTCTCCTCAGCCGGGGGGCCCCTGTCACGTGATCTGAACTAGGGGGCCCGGTGCACGTGCACCATATGCACCTAGGTTAAAGCGGCCCTGATTGTTCCCCCTGCAATGTTAGCCAGCGAAAAAAAAATTTCTTTCAAATCAACTGGTGTCAGAAAGTTATATAGATTTGTAATTTACTTCTATTAAAAAAATTCAAGTCTTCCCATACTTATTAGCTGCTGTATGTCATGCAGGAAATGTTGTTTTATTTTCAGTCTGACACAGTGCTTTCTGCTGACATCTCTGGCTGAGACAGGAACTGTCCAGAGTAGGAGAGTTTTTCTATAGGGATACATAGAAAACCAAGACAAAGTTCTTGTCTCGGCAGAGATGTCAGCAGAGAACACTGTGTCAGACTGAAAATAAAACAACAAGACTTGAGATTTTTTAATTGAAGTAAATAACAAATCTACATAAGTTTCTAATATCAGTTGATTTGAAAGAAAAAGATTTTCTCTGGATAACCCCTTTAACCTGTCTGATATCTCAGACAGTACGCAATTTAGATCACCCATTACCAGAACTGGAATTTCAGCTTTTTCCCACAGAAAAATTGCATAGCTCCTTAAGGGGCCTCCAATGAGTAGGGTGGGGGGGGGACATATAGGAAAGCCTAAACCATTCTAATACCTTTATACTCAACCAAAAGAAACACATAAGTTTCTTTTTTATCTACCTTAGAGTCTAACACAATCTACCTCCTTATGAATAAGAACACTAACACCTTTCGCAAAGTTAGAATATACTGAGTGAAATTACCAGCCAATCCATGTACGCCACAGAATATCAATCTTTTCCCTTTTGTGGTGAGTCGGTACTAGGCATATCACCTAGATATTTCGAAATTATGAAACATTGAAAAAACTAGCATTGTCAAAAGAATCCAGTTTGGATCAAGTTTAGATAAATTCTTTACAATTACCCCCTTTCACTTTCTCTGGGAACCCAACCAACCTAAAGTTGTTCCTTCTAGCCCTATCTTCCACATCCACTAGTTTCCCAAAGACATCCTTATACTCTTTGATAAACAGTTCAATTCCTTCTCCAATACTTTTGTTTTCTTCTCCACCCCCCCCCCCCCACACACACACACCGTTTGCTCCACTCCAAGCAACCTCTCCCGCATCTTTTCCATATCCACACTGATAAGTAAGACTTCTTTCTTTACCCCTCCAATCTAGGACTGTATCTCACTGAGGGCCTGGTTTGTCTTATTTACACCCTCCTAAATCATTTCCAGACCTCCATTTGCTCATTTGCAATTCCTATCTGAACACCTTCTCCTGAGACCACCTCTCCCACAGCAAAACCCTCCCCCCCCCCTTCTCTCTATACCTTGCTCCTCCATAGCTCTAATAGCTCACTTTTCCCTATTCTCCTCTTTTCTCTTTGGAATTGTTCCTGGGGATTTAAAGAATTTATCCATTCCCTCTCCTGCTTCTACCAGTATTTTATCCTTACTAAGGGGGGATTGTGGACCACTCGCCACCCATTTCTCCTAATTGCCGACAGATCCTCTTCAGGTCCATGATTAGTATCCTGCCTGACCATCCTCACCCCTCCAACAAAAGTGACAGAGAACTTTCAAAATCTGTTAATCACTATATATATATTAGACCAAAAATAGCTCTCCAGCCTCGAGTTTGTGAGCCACTATACACAGTATACTTAACTAAAATTACAAGCGGCCTAGATTTTACTTAGTATTGCTCAGGCACTATATAAACTTGGAAGCAACTTCACCCAGTCGCGTGTAGTGGCTGCGGCAGGGAACGAGTGCTCGTTTGCTCCTCACAGTCACAGGGGCTTCCTAGTTTTTGGGGTAAGGAGGTACTCCCTTTATTTTTTATTAACCATCTTTAAGATTATCCTTGTTCCTGGAACCTATTTCTCAGGTCATTGGCTTCATTCAGGAAGTCTTCTTTTTAAGAGCAGTTTCTCCTTAGCCGCAAATATTGGCCTCTGGAGCCTCCCTCTTTTTGCCTAGACCCCACAAATCAATCACTTTTCTCCTATATCACTGTAATCTCTGTATAGAGACAGTTCTAAAGAGTCAGGTTTCCTGATTATGTCACTTCTATATTATGCACATGGTCATACAAAATAATGATTTGTCATTTTTATCTTATAATTTGTGTACTTACATTTCTTATCTTCTGTATCAGTTTTCCTTGGCTCATAATGAGATACTGTTACAGGATTATTAACATGTTATGTATGATTCTTGGAAGTCGATTGCAGCAATAACACACATTGATAGTTCTAGAGTCTACTTCTAAACTATTTATGATATGACTGCAGGGGGATGTGCATAGATACTGTTATCTCATCTCTGGCACCTTCTGCTTTTAGGCTAGATACCTGTCCCAGTATACACATATATTCTAGAATATCGTTATAAGGAAGTCAAAGAAAATGACTGCTTTCAAACTGAAAATTCTGCATTATGTTACAGTTATTTTATTCTTCCTAGCATATAAAACAGTGGCTATACAAATCCATTATAAAGGGTAAGTTGAGGACAATATGGTCTTCCTAGTTTTATTATACATGCTGTTATTTGTTTTAATTGTGGTTCTTAGTATCATACCTTTTATTGGTGTCATTTTTGTTTCATTTACTTGTCATAAATGTAGTGTTATAGATTAACTGGAACTTAATGTTGAATTTTGTATATTAATATAATTAAAATATAGACATGCACAATAATGGTAAATTTGCTGCAAATGCACATTACACACATAGATTTTACTGCAGATTAGCAGCACATGTATCAAGAGATGTGTAGGTGGATAAGGGGCTAACTTTGCTGTCATTTACAATATTTTATTTTTGTCTAGCTTTTTATACTTGATACCACTGAGATGAATACCATTGCTCTTTTTAACCTAAATCACTCTATTTACTCCATATTTTAGTCTTGCAGATCCAGGCAATTTATATGGTATCAGCTTACAATTAAAACAAATGTATTGCAATTATTTTAACTATTCAAAAGTCTATGAAAAAACTAAGGTCACTGTGCAACCTAATGGTGCCTTTACACAGAGAGATTTATCTGACAGATTTTTGAAGCCAAAGCCAGGAACAGACTATAAACAGAGAACAGGTCATAAAGGAAAGACAGAGATTTCTCTTCTTTTTAAATCGATTCGTGGTGTTTGCTCCCAAAATCTGTCAGATAAATCTGTCAGTGTAAACGCACCATTAGGTTATGCCCCTGACTTTTCATAGAGTGCAGTAACTGGGCCTCCTATTTTGGCATAGCGGGAGCTCAGCTGGAGGTATCATTCCCTGCACCATTATCATTTGTTTGGACTTAAATTAGGTTAACCACATAGAGGTTAAGGACCTCACTATAGCTGAAAGTATACTTTTGGTGGTATGTAAGCCTACACATCCACAGCCATGAGTAGTCATGCAAAATTTTCTGACAAAGTTAGCAGCATATTGATTGTGAGGCCCCTCATTGTTAGTTTCCTGGAAACCCCTTTGATAATTTATAAAGTGATTGGATGAATGGATGAAAAGCAGTACAAACTAAGCATGCTTAGGCAAGCTGCATATGCATAATAATCTGTATTTTCTGTGGAAAAAAACATTTTTGGCATATCCTTCCGGGACCCAAATGTCTGTATCTTTCACTCAGAATTAGGGCCATATTTTGGTATTATTTTACTGTGTGTGATCATAGCCTCAAGTTGAACTACCATTTCATCCTATACCATATACAGCAGGGGTCCTCAACCGGCGGACCGCGGTCCGAACCCGGACCGCGGAGGCCAGCTGTCCGGACCCCTGGTCAGACCTCCTAACCGCCCCGGATCCGGTCCGTCCCGGGGCGGTTAGGAGGTCCCGCTCCCCACCGCACTGCCTCCTGTCCCTGTCCTTAGATGTCAGTACGCTTGTGGGGCTGGGGGCAGTGTCGGTCCGGCCCCCGGCTGATACGCGATCTCTGGGGATGTCCCGGGGATTCCCCAGCAGAGCGCGCACCACAGACCTCGGTGTACGCTGCCGGCCTGTCCTTCCCGGAAGTGCAGGCCGGCGTACGCTGAGGTCACTGATGCGCGCTCTGCTGGGGAATCCCCGGGACATCCCTACAGAGCGCGTATCAGCCGGGGGCCGGACCGACGGGAAGAGAACAAGACAGCCGCAGCGGGGAACGAGGTGCTAGGTGAGTTGTTTTTGTTATTTTTTTTTTCTGTCTGGGGGGCATCTACAAGGGGAGAGCGCACAGGTGGACTATATACTACAGGGGGGACCTCACTGGGGGCTATATACTACTGAGGGGGCTATATACTACTGGGGGGAGCGCACAGGGGGCTATATACTACAGGGGGGACCTCACAGGGGGCTATATACTACTGAGGGGGCTATATACTACTGGGGGGAGCGCACAGGGGGTTATATACTACAGGGGGAAAGCACAAGGGGGCTATATACTACTGGGGGGGACCTCACAGGGGGCTATATACTACTGGGGGGAGAACACAGGGGCGCTATATACTACTGGGGGGAGCTCACAGGGGGCTATATACTACAGGGGGACAGCGCACGGGGGGGCTATATACTACAGGGGGTGCTCACAGGGGGCTATATACTACAGGGGGGAGCTCACAGGGGGGCTATATACTACTTGGGGGGAGCTCACGGGGGCTATATACTACTGGGGGGAGCTCACAGGGGGCTATATACTACAGGGGGAGAGCACAGGGGGGCTATATACTACTGGGGGGAGCTCACAGGGGGCTATATACTACAGGGGGAGAGCGCACAGGGGGGCTATATACTACTGGGGGGAGCTCACAGGGGGCTATATTCTACAGGGGGAGAGCGCACGGGGAGGCTATATACTACTGGGGGGAGCTCACAGGGGGCTATATACTACAGGGGGAGAGCGCACAGGGGGGCTATATACTACTGGGGGAGCAACAGGGGGGGCTATACACTACTTGGGGGAGCAACAGGGGGGCTATATACTACCAGGGCAGTCACCCCCTTTGTACCTAATATCAAAGGCCTGGTGAGAGAGAAAAAAATGCCAGTTTTCCCGCTAATAAGCAGCAATTCTGTATATAAATAGTTGAACGTTTGTGACAAAGTAACAAAACACGTTTCCTACTGATGTTCAGCTCGGACCTTCACCTGACAATAGACCCCGGTAAGTGGACCTTCACTAAAAGTTGTTGAGTACCCCTGATATACAGTATATCCATTACGTGTACAATTCACCATAACATGGCTGTATCTTACCACAAACCATACAGTTAGGAAAACTCTGACCTGGTTTCAAAGAGAGCTTCAACCAGGACCAGAGGTTTCGCTGAAAAAGGCAATTTTGAGAATACAGATAAGTAAAAGGTAAGTATGTGGGTGTGTAAGGAAAGATTCTGTCTTAATAAAAGACAAGAATTGTAGGAAATTACATTGCCTAATACCTAATCACTTTTATGGACAGCACAAGGAAACTCTACCCTAGAAACACAAACTTTCTTAATGTTTCCATAATGCTGAGCTAACCTTTTTTTTATATATATATTAGAGATCAAGTTTTAAGCATTATCCCAGAAACACCAAGCCATGCCATGTACATTAAAGAAATCTGCAATGATGTGCAGGTAGGTTACAAATACACCAGATAGGTTTATATACTTGATAGATTTATTGGACAGTGCGTCACTGGTTGAATGTACACAATATCCAGGTTTATTCCTTTCATGACAAGTTTTCTTCACCTTCCCTGTTCTACCTTCTAGAATCATCATGCTCTAAGACAGTCGGGCATTACTAAAATCATTTGAGGGCTGCATACTGTGCGCAGAAGTTAGTAGCGTGGGTTTGCTGCACCCGGGGCAAAGAAGTATTGTTCCCCTAGTGCCCCTGCTATTGTAGTTAACACCCCCTGATGCCCCTTGTAGTCTAGTTAACCCCTAAGTCATGACCCTTGTAGTCTAGTTATCCCCCCCAGTGATGTCCCTGGTAGCCTAGTTAACCCCCCCCAGTCATGTCCTTGGTAGCCTAGTTAACCCCCCCCCCCCCCCCCCCCCCCGGTCATGTCCCTGGTAGCCTAGTTAACCCCCAAGTGACTGTCCCAAATAAAAAAAAATAAACATCCCACTCATTTTTCCTCCGCTCCCACGCTGCCCAGGTCCTCTTCTCTCCCCTCTAGCCTGTGCCTGCCTTCTCCTGCAGGCGGCGCGCAATGAAATGATGTCATCACGCACGGCCAGGAGAGGGAAGACGTGCGCCGCTCTGGTGGGAAAGGGGCCGGCACTCACAGCATCCTCCTGTGTCACAGACACAGGAAGATGCTGTGAATGCCGGCTCCTGCCCCACCAGAGCGGCGCGCACATAACAGGGGAGCCGCGGGCCGCATCGGGGGGTCTCAGAGGCCGGATGCGGCCCGCGGGCCGGAGGTTCCCCACCGCTGCTTTAAGAATGCCACAAACTGCAATGCATGGATCTAGGTCATATGATGAGGGTTATATCAAGGTCAGGACTGACTAGTCCACAATCAACACGATGTGCCACTAAATAAATAAAAGAAACCCAGATCTTTTTACTGATTATCAGAGGAAAATAAAGAATCAACAGTAGACCACATAGAGCTGAACAAAAGGCTATGTGCTTTACAGCCCATTGCCCCTAGTTAAAGCCCCAAACAATTTCAATTTGGGACACATTTTTGGCCATTTACAGGACAAAGTACAGTATATGTAGAATAGCCAGATTTTGGGACGTAAACAGACACCTTTAGATGGTCCAGGTGGCCCATAGGAGAGAGTGGCGATCTGTTGCCGCTGTTCCTATTACACAGAGCGACGTACAGCAGACCGTGGCTGTGCTGATCATTTTGTTTGAGCATGTTGAAAGATCACGATCAGCAGATATTGTGCAAGTCGGCTGATTCTCACCTTTAACAAGCCCTATTACACCAAGCGATTATCAGTCAGAACGGTCGGTAATCGGCCATTTATGACCAATAATCAATTCATTTAATAGGGCCTTATGAAATACTATGGTTTTTGATAACAATAGTGATTTCCAATTTGAATGTACAATGAAGGTGGGAATTTTAATATAGAAACAGACATGCCTAGTAGTGATGAGCGAGCATGCTCATCTGAGCTTGGTACTCGTTCGAGTATTAGGGTACCCGATGGTAGTCATTACTCGGACGAGCATCTCGTGATACTCGAGAAAATGGCATCATCCTTTTCCTGTAAGTTTGGGCGCAATTTCTTAGCCAATCAACATGCAGGATACTCTTTGGTACATCCTGCGATCACATGGGACCCATACATGTCGATAGCAGAGATTATTTGGCCAGATCAGATGATCCTGGCCTATAAAATTCTGGGCCGGTGGCGCTCGGCTCACATGCATGCTGGAAGAGAATAAGGACAGAGCTGCTGCTTGTCCGGAAGAGCGTTAGGGAGCGAATTAGTGTTCCAGTAGGCAGGTACTATAGAAAGAACCCAACATCCCTTGTAAGGGCTCAAAATCTTTATTTATTTATTTATTTTTTTATTACTCCAGACTGCTGGCTGGGAGTTGCAGTGCAGCTACCACGATTTTAGAAGTACACTGTGGTGAGCTGCTACTAGAAAGGGGACAGCAGGTGTTGCATACAGACCACAAAGAAGTCCTCAGTACTATTATATATTTTTGTGGCTGGCGCTGCTGCTGCTGTACATTGTACTGCTGTGATTTGTAGAACAGCTGCATAGAACCTGCGTAACAGGTGGCATACACCATATACCACCACTTACACACAGACTCTACGACAACCTCCGAAAACTAGTGTGACCAGTATATTTTCTCATTTCATTTCTTAGTGCAGCCACATCCAAGCTTACTGTTAATTGCCCTGTGTAAGAGGGTGGCATACACTATATAGCTGCACTTAGCCACAGATTGTATACCACAACCTCCAAAAATTAGTGTGACCAGTATATTATCTTATTTCTTTATTTCTTAGTGCAGCCACATCCAAGCTTACTGCTAATTGCCCTTTGTAAGAGGTTGGCATACACTATATAGCTGCACTTAGCCACAGATTGTTTATGACAACCTCCAAAAACTAGTGTGACCAGTATATTTTCTTATTTCTTCATTTCTTAGTACAGCCACATCCAAGCTTACTGCTAATTGCCATGTGTAAGAGGGTGGCATACACTATATAGCTGCATATATCCACAGATTGTATACGACAGTCTCCAAAAACTAGTGTGACCAGTATATTTTCTTATTTCTTCATTTCTTAGTGCAGCCATATCCAAGTTCATTGCTAATTGCCCTGTGTAAGAGGGTGGCATATACTATATAGCTGCACTTACCCACAGATTCTATACGACAACCTCAAAAAACTAGTGTGACCAGTATATTTTCATAAAATGGTGAACCCCAGGGGTAAAGGTCGAGGGCAAGGACAAGGGTGTGGGGTTCCAAGCAATGCAGTTGGCAGAGGTCGTGGTTCTGGGCAGGGTGACATACTGTAGCAGCACCCATTGAGAAAGGAGCAGTGGCACACTGCAGACATTAACTCCCTAGCTTCTTCTAGCAACTTACAGCGTCTCAGGGTACACCGCTATTGAAACCTCAGCAGTGTTAACAGGTGATCACGTGGATAGCGGATAATGTGTCCAGTAATTATACACCATCCAGTCTTCCACGCAGTCCACCCACGTTAGCCAAGTGAGTGGAACCCTTGATCCTGCAGCTCAGCCTCCTTCCTTACAGCCTGGCCCCTTCCGGGAAAGGAGGGATTCAGATCCACCACCATGCTCCCAGGAAATCTTTTCTGGACCCATCTCTGAGTCTAAGCAACCGGAGCAGTCGATCTGTCCCGATACCCAAACTATGCAGCTCACGCAGACAGTGGGTGATGAGAGTGGGGAGTTGCAAGCGGGGTTGGAAGAGGTGTCTGATGGTGATGATGAGACCCGGTTGTCAGACAGTGAGTTGTTGTCATGGATGTAACTCAAAGTGGGGAGCAGAGTGACGAATTGGAGGAAGAGCTGGTGGATGAGGACGAGGTGACTGACCCGAGCTGGGTGGATAAGCCTTGTGAAGACAGTGCTTCTGAGGGGGAGGAAAGTTCAGCCACAGGACCGGTTGGAAGAGGAAGAGGGGTGGGCAGAGGGAGAAGCAGGGCCAGAGCAAGTAGATCAGCAACTGTTTCACAGAGTCAAACTCCCGTGGCCAGGCCTAGATGTTTGCAAGTCTGGAGGTTCTTTAAAAAAACTGTGAATGACCGACGGACTGTAGTGTGCAACCTGTGCCATGCCAGGATCAGCAGGGGAGCCACCACTACCAGCATGCGCAGGGATATGAGTGCTAAACACCCCACTCAGTGGAACCAAGGCCGTTCAGTTACTGCAAGTCACACCCCTGCTCCTTCCCCTGTGTCACACGCTGGCTCTGTCAGTCCCCCCCGCCCAAGCTCCAGGTACGAGCACCTCCCGCCCTCACCTCCACTATGCTCCACACCTACCAGCAAGGTGTCCAAGCACAGCATTCAACTCTCCCTACAACAGACCTTTGAACGGAAGCACAAATACACTGTCACTCACCCACATGCACAAGCCCTAAATATGCAAATGATGCTGCCCTATCGGCTGGTAAAGAGGATTTTAAGAACCTCATGGCGGTGGCTTTCCCTCGGTATTCTGTCCCCAACTGCCACTACTTTTCACGGTGTGCCGTACCAGACCCACACTAGCACGTGTCAGATAACATAATCCGTGCCCTGAATAACGCGGTTAGTGACAAGGTCCACCTAACCACGGACACGTGGACAACTGCTGGCGGGCAGGGACACTATATCTCCCTCACCGCACATAGGGTTAACTTGGTGGAGGCTGGGACAGAGTCTGAGCCTGGTTCTGCTCATGTGCTTCCCACACCGAGGATTGCTGGGCCTACCTCGGTCGTGGTCTCTCTTGATTTGCATAACTCTTTCTCCTCCTTCTCTTCCTCCTCCTCTCTATTACCCTCCATGAGTACGTCTTCGTCATTTGGCAGCGCTAGGTGCATCAGCACTGCGGTGGGTAAGCGCCAACAGGCGGTGTTAAAACTGCTGAGCTTAGGCGACAAGAGGCACACCACCCAGGAGCTGTTGCAGGGCATCACGGCACAGACCAATCTTTGGCTCGTGCAGAGGAACCTCAAACCAGGCATGGTTGTGTGTGACAACGGGCGGAACCTGGTGGCGGCTCTGCAACTGGGCAGCCTCGCACATGTACCATGCCTGTCCCACGTGTTGTACCTAGTGGTGCAGCGGTTCCTTAACACCTACCCGAATTTGGCTGACTTGCTCACCAAGGTGAGGCACATCTGTGCGCATTTCCGCAAGTCAACCACAGATGCTGCCACCCTTAGGGCAGTGCAAAGGCGCTTGCAACTGCCAGCTCACCAACTGCTGTGCGACGTGCCCACACAGTAGAATTCCACCTTCCACATGCTAGCCAGGGTTTACCAGTAACACAGAGCCATTGTGGAATGCCAGATGTAAACCTCGGTAGTCAGGTCAGTCAGCTTCCTCAAATCTACAATGAGGAGTGGACTTGGATGTCTGCTATCTGTCAGGTACTGGACCCCTTTGAGGAGTCAACACAGATGGTCAGCGGTGATGCCGCCATCATCATCCTCACCATCCCGCTGCGGTGTCTGCTTCAAACCTTCTTGCTCAGCCTGAAGTCTGAGACATTGCCTTCGTCTCATGAGACGGGGGAAGAACATCCTGCGCTAGATAGATAGCCCTTCCTCACGTCTGTTTCTCAGCACAAAGTAGAGGAGGAGGAAGAGGAGCAGACTGCTGCCACGACTGAAGAGGGTAACCATGCTCAATCCTTAGTTGTTAAGCGTGTATGGCCTGAAGAGGAGGAATTGGTGGAGGAGGAGGAAATTGAAAGTCAGCCTATTGAGGAGAGGGAATTCTTGCGTGTTTGGACCCTTGCACACATGGCTGACTTTATGTCTCTAGGCTGTCTTTCTCGTGACCCTCAGGTTAAAAATAATTTTGACAACACCGATTACTTGGTGTTCACCCTCCTGGACCCTCGATACAAGCAGAACTTTTCCACTCTCATTCCTGCCGAGGAACGCAGAATGAGAGTGAATCAATATCAACAGGCCCTGGTGCAGAAACTGAAAATTTACTTCCCATCCGACACCACTAGAGGCAGAGGACGTAGTTCTGTGGGCCAAAAAGTGGGGGAGAGGAGGGGTGGAGCAGGCAGCTTGTCAAGGGGCAGGGGAACAGTCTCCAAGGCTTTTGACAGTTTCATGGCACCCCAGCAAAACTATGTCACCCGTCCCCAGTTTAGACAGAGTAGAAGAGAGGCCTTCAGAAATATGGTGAGGGAGTACCTTGCTGACCATACCAATGTCCTTCCTGATCACGCTGCTACATACAACTACTGGGTTGCAAAGCTGGATATGTGGTCCGAACTGGCGTTTTATGCCTTGGAGGTGCTGAGCTGCCCTGTTGCTAGCATGTTGTCAGAGCAGTTCTTCAGTGCAGCTGGTGGCATCATCACTGATTAGCGCACCCGCCTGTCAACTGACAGCGCTGACAGGCTGACATTTATAAAAATGAACAAAGCCTGGATTTCACCTGAATTCAACTGTCCACCCGGGTAAAGCAGCTCAACATGAGGATTTGTATATCCTCTCCTCCTCCTCGTCCTCCTCCTTCTTTAATTTTCAGCCAATAGCCAATTCCGCCATGCTGTGTCTGGCATAATTTTTGGGAGGCTCACCTGCTACCGCTTCTACCTGGGTCACTCTGTCATCACCGCCATGCTGTGTCTGGCATAATTTTTGGGAGGCTCACCAGCTACTGCTTTTACCTTGGTCAATCTGTCCTCACTGCCATGCTGTGTCTGGCATAATTTTTGGGAGGCTCACTTGCTACCTCCCTTTTACTGGTTCTCTGTGTCCTCAGTGCCATGCTGTGTCTGACATAATTTTTGGGAGGCTCACTTGCTACCTCACTTTTAATCGTGCTCTGTCTGGCTAAGTTTTTGGTTGGTTCATATACTACCTCTGTTTTAATGGTTCCCTGTGTTCTCACTGCCATGCTGTGTCAGGCTAAATTTTGGGGTGGTTCATATGCTAACTCTGTTTTAATCCTTCACTGTGTTCTCTGTGTCATGCTGTTGCCCAGAATTTGGCGTAATGGTGCGATTAGGCAGCCTCAGAGGCATCCATGCATGCTGCCCCTTCTGTTTCCTGTCCATTTCCGTTGTGTTTCCATCATTTTCAGAGGTTGCTAGGTTTTCAGACAACCTTCCCTGTGCCGAGCTTGGGTCCCCTGCAAAAATGCTCGAGTTTCCCATTCACTTCAATGGGGTTCGTTACTTGAAACGAGCACCTGAGTATCTGGAAATATTTGTCTCGAGTAACGAGCACACGAGCATTTTAGTACTCAGTCATCACTAATGCCTAGATATAGATTATGCACATGTGTATATTCTGTATATATTACAATGTGTCTATTTACATACTGTACATATATAATAAACACATACAACACTCAGACTGTACAGTACACATTACATATGCTACAAATACATTTTAGTTTTAGAAGTACAAAAGTTTAATTGGAGTTAATTGAGTTAAGTTTATGGGCAGAAAATTGATAAACTGTAATTTGTCTTGTTTAACTGTAGCTTGACTTGTGGAAACCTGGCTATTTAGAAGACCTCTATCCTGGCAGGGAAGTGCATATACGGGTGCCATCATCACATCTCCATGATATTAAACAAAATCTTCTGCAAAAAAAGATTTCATTTAGGTATGTGTGTTTTCTGAACTGAACTACTGTAAGCGATAAATAAAAAGCCGGATTTTTTGTGGAGTGCTCATACCGTTCAGCAGATCACATGGAATCTAACAGGGTACTCCAGAGACTGAAGAATTTTTATTATTATTTTTATTTTTTATTTTTTTTGCTATGCGGTATCCCACCACGGGTGTTTTTGTCTCTCCTGTGTATCAAAAAGCCTTTTCTCTGAAGTAGTGATGAGGTATTCTAACGTTTCCTCACTAGTTGTCAGTATTGTCTATGTATTTCTATGCACAGCTGTAGTTAATGAGTTTACTGTTTTGTACCATGTGTTTTTGTGCTGACCTATCACAGGTGCTCTTTTTTTCTAACCTATCTCTTTTCTCCTTTCTCCCCCACCACTCACAGGTAGGTATACTGAGGCCCCTTTAGGAGGAGTTACATGGTGGAGGAATTGCAGTTCAGTCTTATCCAGATTCTAAGAAAGGAAAGACGCAAACAACACTGTTCCTGCAGTAGTTAAGCCAGGGCCTGGCTGATGCCAGGACCCCTGTCAGGGACAACCAAGGCAGTCTAGTCTAGGTGCAGCAAGAGACAACCAGTTCTTTCACAACTACTACTATATCTACTATGCAGTGATAATATCTACTATGCAGTGCTAAGCACTTTAAAGGGAGAGGTCATCAAGGAAAACCCTTAGCCATTCCGAGAACATGTCTAGCCCCGATAGGACAAAGCAGCTAGTACTGAAGGCCTATGTATCCTATCGCGCAGTGCAGGTAACTGGGACACCCTCAGACACTTAGCTACATTTAGATAACCACAGCTGGGGCTTGTAGTACCCTGACAGGATGGGTAGCTCGTTACTGTAGGGCAGACGGTGGTCAGACCAAAGTTTAAACACAACTACAAGTAACTATTCACTACAAAGTATATCTTCAAGTTCCGGCAGAGTACACAGCTACATTGAGTTGGAGCACCTTTGACTCACTCCTCTCCTCTACTCTTCAAGCACAACTACCTCTCCTCTATTCTACTCTCTAGCACCTCCTCAAGCACAACAAGGTCAAGCCCTAAAAGTATATGCAAACATGCAAAGTGTATGGTTATCTTGGAGCACTTGACAGTAAAGCTGTTCTATTTTTACATCAATGGGACTCTGTCATATTCTATACACACCAGCACCTATACACACAAACCACACACCTTGGGTTATTTTTCCACTTTGTGGGGGGGGGCAGTATTGATAATCCAGGTGGGTCAGTTGCCACTCAGGACTACAGTGACAAGAGCCCAAGGGACCCACCACAACCTCGCAGGTTACCAACCATTCGGGGAACACAGCCAGCCACATAAAAAGCAGGTATCAACATCACACCTGTGTGCTGGACTAGCGTCACAACACTAACACCTTTGGCTAAGCTGACACCACCACCAGTACTAACATCACCTGGTAGCACCTCCTGCACACCACACTAACACATTACTTACATACGTTATTAAACATTAGTGAATGAATTTGTTTGCACTTATTTTTACCTTTAGGGAACATAGCCTTAGGGTGCATTCACATGTACAGGTTCTGCAGCAGATCTGCGGCAGATTTGATGGCGCAGATTTGAATCTGCAGCAGATCCGCAGCAGATTTGATGGACAAGAATAATTTGCTTTGAATCTGGAGCTTCAAATCTGCGCCATCAAATCTGTTGCAGATCTGCTGCAGATCCTGTACGTGTAAACGCACCCTAATGCTGGGTTTACACGGAACGATTATCGTTCTAATTTGCACAATAACGATCAAATCGTTCATTTTGATCTTTTATCTTGTTCTTAAATCGTCGTTTGTCGTTCCCAAAAAATTCGCCCCTCGCTCATCCGCAGCCCCCTGCGCTGGGTCGATCGGCGCCCCTGCCACCCCGATCGCCGCCGCTCCGATCGCCACCCCGATCGCCACCCCCGCCGCCCCGATCGCCACCCCCGCCGCTGCTTTGATCGCCATCGCCGCCGCCGCTCCGATCGCCCCCGCCGCCCCGGCCACGAGCATACGTTACCTGCTCCGCGTAGCAGGTCTTCGAAATCCCCGGCTCTTCAGCGCATTGATTGGCTGAAGAGATGAGTCGGGAATTTCAAACGGCTCCTCTTCAGCCAATCAGTGCTCCTCTTCAGCACTGATTGGCTAAAGAGGAGCCGTTTGAAATTCCCGACTCCCCTCTTCAGCCAATCAATGCACGGCAGCACTGATCGGCTGAAGAGGAGCCGTTTGAAATTCCCGCCTCCCCTCTTCAGCCAATCAGTGCTGCCGTGCATTGATTGGCTGAAGAGGGGAGCCGGGAATTTCAAATGGCTACATACAGGATGCGCAGCAGATTTCCCAATCCTTAGTCGGAGGGTGAGTTCACACGTACAGGATCCGCAGCAGATTTCCCAATCCTTAGTCGGAGGGTGCGTTCACACGTACAGGATCCGCAGCAGATTTGATGGCACAGATATCAATGTAACTAAACAACTGAACACAGCATCAAATATGCACCATCAAATCTGCTGTGGATCCTGTACGTGTGAAGGCACAGTGAATATGATGTTGTTCATTTCTGCTACATAACATCTATAGATTTATTGTGGACAGTGGAAAACCACAAAAAACTCAAACAAAAAAAGCAGCATTTTAATCTACAAGGGAACTATTTATTAGTTCTAAGGAAATACTTTTTAGACGCCAGTAACTAATGGTGTTCTTATTGATCCTATATCTTTTCAGTGTTCTGATAGATGATGTACAAAAACTTATAGATGAGCAATTTGTTGTTAAACCGAAAGATAAAAGATCATTGACTTCATTTCAATATACAATATACCACCCAATGAATGAGGTAAGGCCTCTTTATGGTATAATATATATTTCTATTACAAATCAGTATAAAATGTTACAGCAATAAATACAATGAGCACTGCTTCCAGGCATATAAATAAACATTATAACTGCTACTTATATGGCCCGAAAACATACTTTGTAATTCCTACATATGTAGGCAAGGGGGTGGTCCTGAGCAGTTAACTAGTCACTGCTGGTGGGAAAACTGTTCGGCAATTGCACCTCCCTGGGAGTGTCGGCATATAGGAGCCTGTAGTGTCACAAAGGGGCTGTCCCTGAGCACCAGCGCTCCCAGAGAGGCCTGATTGCAGAAGAGTTTTCCTAAAGAGGTGACTAGTTAACAGCTGAAGAACACCCCATGCCTACATAGGTAGGAATTACAAAATAAGTTTTCAGGCCATATAAGTAATGCTCATATCGTATACATGTTTGCCTGGAAACAGTGCTCGGGCTACATCGTAAGGTATTTATAGCTGTAACATTGATTGTATAGTAATTGGATCCCTTAATAAATTAACTTTTGAAGGCAAAAATAAATAACTAAAACATAGGTACACTGCTTTTTCATCCATTTTACTCATTGTCAAGGCATAAACATTCAACTAGAGTTATGGTTCTAATCTTTTATCCTCATTTCTCATTTGCAGATCTATGACTGGATGGATAAGATTAAAGAAACACATAAAGAACTAGTCTCCTTACATTATCTGGGGTCCACTTATGAGACAAGACCTATTTACTATTTTAAAGTAAGTTTACTTCATGCTGTATAGTGGTATGTCTGTAAATTACATTTTGTGTGGAACTGTGGTCTGTCCAAAAAAACCTCTGCTACAGTCAAACATTTTTTATTTTCTGAAGCATAATGCTTCATTATATTGCTGATATTACACCCTTAGGGTACTATTACACCAAGCAATTTTCCGACGACTAACGATTAACGATAAACGATCTAAACGACCGCTAAGGCAAAAGACCCGAAATCGTTCACCCAGGTACACGAAACGATGATCGTTAATTATGATCGTTCTTGCGGTCGTTTAGTCGTCGCTATTGCGTACGTTTCAGCTGTGAATTCTTATTCCACCGAACGATGTGCGAACGATGAGCGAACGATCAAACAATAAAAATAGGTCCGGATCCTATTAAACGATCAACGATTTCTCGTTGGTCGTTTAATCGTTGCCTGCTATTACACAAAATGATTATTGTTCAAATCCGAACGATTTAACGATTTTTCGAACGATAATCGTTCTGTGTAATACCACCCTTAGGCTATGTTCCTACAAAAGAAACATAGCAGGGAAAGGCAGACATCTTGTTATAATTACAGCCACAAATAATAATCATGATTGTTACCATAACGGCTGCCTTTATCCTCTACGTTCCCATCATGGTAAGATAGCCTAAAGGAGTACCTGACATTAAAAAAAAAAAAATTGACATATAAGAGAGATAGACATATCAAGAGTCGGTTTGAGTTGTTTAGGCCATAGCCAATCAGTAGAATGAATGAGGAGATGACCGCACTGCCTTGCACTCCTCCCCCCGACTCTGTGTCTTAGACCTAGATGGCCCCATAGACTTACATTAAAAGTCTGGCTAGGTCACGTGACATGAAGCCGGTAGTGAATCTGCTGTTCGAGGATTTATTCTGGTGTTATCTCCTGATGGGTCAATGTCTGAACACTCAGACCATTCAAAATTTTTAACATGTCTGTGGTGTCCCACTAGGGGTGTTACTGTTACATATACCCTTCGCAAAAGTCTGTACTTTTTGTGGTCTTATTTTGATGAATATAGTATTAAAAGATGGCCGATAGATGTCGCTGTATTGTGTATTAGTGTATGGAAGCTGCACAGCTGAAGGATCGCAAAGGGTTATTGTGTTTATGTATTACCAGAATCTGTAGACCAGTAGGATTTCTACTTTCTTCTTTCCTATCACCTCTCCTCTCTGTTTTCTATTGCACTCTTTTCACGCAATCACAGCGCACCCTACACGCTGTAGAGGAAGTTAGTCACATGAGTGGGGGAGGAGCAAGAGTCTTCTGTTTGGGATGGTGTGGAGAAAGAACGCAAACTAGACAACTCTCCACAGCAGTCCTATCTGGGCCCTGGCCCTCTGCCAGGTCCCCAAGTCGTCAGTCTTAGCCAGTACCCTGCATGGGTAGGGAGCAGGACAGTACGCTATTACTAACCTTCTTACAAGTACCTACACCAAGCACTATGAGTGTTAAACCTCTCAGGAGAGGACTAGCCAAAAGATAACCTCAACCCATGCTGTGGACAAGGAGAAGTCACAGAGCAGGACAGTATCCACTATAGAGCCACGGAGCCAGGAACTTGTCTGGACAGAGCAAAGTTGCAGTAGCCTAAGAACTCTGTCTCGCAGCGTGGGTGTCAGCAGGGAACCCTTAGCATTCCCCTCAACCCAGGTAACAAAGTCTGAGACCTGTGTCACCCATTATTATGGTCGGCCAACGCTAGTGGGCATAAGGTGGTGTGAAGACTGAAGTCAAAGGTTAATACACAGGCACAGGTGTTCTTCTTATTCCTCTTATTCTTCTAAGTATTTTACCTCATCCTCCAACATCCCGGCAGAGCACATTACTACATGGGTTGAGACTCTCACGGCATCCTCCTCTCTGCTACTCTACCTCAACACAACTCTATCGACACGATTATCTCCTACACTGCACTTATCCTACAGATCTGGTCGTCTTATTTTCAAGTCTTTATTGGAACTTTGTCAAGTGTATATCATAGACCTTCTGTATTACCTGTGGCACATTTACAAGTAGTAAACTAACTCAACGTTACTCCAAGAGTCTGTGGTTATTCATCACCCTCTACACAGCATACACACTGCAACCTTGGGAAACTTCCTATTTCTGTGGGTGGCGGGTCCTACTATCTGGGAGGGTCATTATACTGCTCTGGCCACCTGTGACTACATCTTCTGTGACACTATCCCAAAGGGACCTGGTAGCAACCCGGCAAGACACTGACCACAGGGGAAAAGGGTACAACTAGCCTTACCCGCTAAAAACAGGTGTGCCATCACATCTGTGAGCCCACCAGGCACTGGCGTCATGTGACAACCCATTAAGGTCCGGCTGTATCTAGGCCATGCACCACAGGAGTGGTGTCACACTACAACACCTAGCAAGTAACCGGATGTCCCTTCGATATAACACCTCCAGGGGTACACCACACGTCTCTCTGACATATCAAAAGTGTTTTAATGACAGTGTCCATTTAAGAACTATGGCGGTTTTAGCCGTAAAGGTTTTTTTTAGGCAAACTGGACTGATCGGTATTTAACGCCCACCCTACACAGTGAAGAGGGCTGAAAGCAGTTTATCTCCCTTCACTGTGTAGAGGTAGCAACACGGTAAACTGAGTGAAATAGACAGACGGCCACAGTGAACGGAGAGAAACTGCTTCCACCACTGTTCATTGCATATTTTGGGTGCTAGGTGTGGGCACCCCGCTAATCAGTGACCGATGAGCTATTCTGAGAAAAGCTTGTCAGTCCATTTTGTCACGAAAACACTGTTAAAGGACAACTCCCACAAAAAATTTTTTTTGCTCATTTAACACACATTACAAAGTTATATAACTTTGTAATGTGGTTAAATACCCGGCCTGGCCCCCTTCCCCCACTTTCGGACCCCCGACCCCCCACCCCGGAAGTTAAGGAATGTATACATTACCTATTACGATCGTCACGGTCCTCTTCTCCTCTGGTGACGACGACGTCAGAGCCGAGGGGCGGTCCGGGTCTTCTTCCTCCTCGGCGTCTTCATGCAAAGTGAATGGGGATGAAAAGGCTGCTGGTGCACATGCGCACCAGCAGCCTTTTCATTGGCTGGAGCGCATCACATGGCTTCCAGCTTGCTCAGCCCTGATTGGCTGAGCTTGCTGGAAGCCATGTGATGCGCTCCAGCCAATGAAAAGGCTGCCGGTGCGCAAGCGCACTGGCAGCCTTTTCCATCCCCTGGACCCGGAAGTCGGAGACATCGCTGGATGGCCGACGGCGGCGACGGAGAGGCGGACGCCGGGCGAATCGAGTGGCGATCGTCACCGGAGAGATGGTGAGTATGGTGTCTGTGTGTGTCTGTGTTTTTTTTTTTGGGGGGGTCCCGCGGGAGTTGTCCTTTAAGGTAGCTTCACACACATATTGAAACATATTTTATACTGCAGATTCTCAGCAGATCTACTGCAGATCTGCACCAGATCCGCAGCAGATTTGATCTAAATAACTGAACAAAGCATCAAATCTGCTGCAAATCTGCTGTGGATCCTGTACGTGGGAATGTACTCTTAGGCTGTGTTCACACGTACAGGATCCGCAGGATCCATCAGTTTGAAGGTAAGGGTACTATTACACAAAGTGATTATCAGATGGACATGGCTGAATACTGGTCCTTCCGGACGATAATCGCTTCGTATGATAGCTCGTGCTGAAAGACAGCAATTAGCCAACATACACAATGTCGGCTGATGGTTGTCTTTCAGCATGAACCAAAATCAAGATAACTATAGCAATGGTAGGCTCGGCTTCGCTCCGTACAATAGGACAGTTGGAAGCAGACTGCCGCTATCTTCTATGGGCTACTCGGGCAATGAAAAGAACATCTAGGCAGCCCCCCTAAAGCTTCCCGCAGCCTACCTAGGTGAAAGCTCATCTGCTCCTCATTCCCTGCTGGCTGTTGATGCTATTGCACACATGGACAGTGAGCAGGGAATGAGGATCAGGTAAGCTCGCACCTGATATGTCATCGCCTGCTTACTCCTTAACATCTGGCCATGTAAAAGAGTCCTAGGTCCTTCCCGGCCATGTCTTTTAAAATGGTTAGGGCAAAAAATGATCTTTTAATCTGCAGCAACCAAGTCACTGAGGCATGGCTTAGAGTGTCTGTGCCCTAGGCCCGAGATGCCTCACCTTTCTTTATCCCCACCCTCCTTGTCACTAGGAACGCCCCCGGGGTTTCTCCTATTCATTGCTTGTCTAAACAGTGCCACACCTCATTGACTCAGCTACTGCAGATTAAAAGGTATTTTTTTACTCTAACCAAGGCACCGGGAACATTTTAAAAGACATAAACTAGAAGGACATACTCTCATCAAATAGACAGTACCAATGGTTTGGAGAGTGGGTTGATGGATATAGTATCGCTTTAAGGATCACAAGAATGTTCTCAACTTTGCTGCACAGCACTCTATTAACCAAATATTTTTTTTATGTGTAAATAGCTTTTTTTTGGTATTCAAAAATAAACTGTTTCATTATATTTGATGGTTTCCTAGATTGGATTGCCATCGAATAAAAAAAAAAAAATTATATGGATGGACTGTGGAATTCATGCTCGTGAATGGATCTCAGTGGCATATTGCCAGTGGTTCATTGGAGAAGTATGTAAATATTGATCAGAACATCTTGTTTCTCTGTTTTACCTTGATTCTATGAACACTAAACTATAATAAAAAAATCATAGACCTAGTATTTACAATACCATAGACAATAATTTGTAATACTCAGCTATGATGATTTTCATATGACCTGATTAGCTGCTTACATCTCTTATATGTAGATTCAAAATTTCCTAGGGCCCTATTACACATGACGATATATCGTTCGAATTTAAACAATAATCGTCCTGTTTAATTGCAGGCAATTTAGGTCTGACCCTAAAATAATTGTTAATCGTTCACTAATCGTTTGCTAATCATTCTCTGTAATTCCATATTCCTTTACTGTCATTCCGAATTGGTTCACTAATCGCTCAGTGTAATTGCACATTGTTCATTCTTTTGCTGGGATCAGATGGAGTAAACGATCGTAGTAACCATCATAACTAACGACTATCCTACTGTGCAATATAATGAACAATTTCAGGTTAACGATAAACAATCTTGTTTGCTATAATTTATCCTTAAAAATCGCTTACTTTAATAGGACCCTTAGGCTGCATTCACACGTCCGGGATTGTGGTCTGCTAGCTACCTCCGTGATCCGTGCAAAACAGTCCGTTTTGCATCCGGTTTGCATCCGTGTCCCTTTTTTTCACAGATCTGTTTTAAAGCATTTTAAATTACATTGATTACATCACGTCCGTGTTTTTCACAGTGGTCACATCTGTATACATCTGTGAAAAACACAAATCTCATTGATTTCTATGGGGAATCTGTTCAGTGCTTCCGTTCCAAATAATGACATATCCTATTTTTAAACAGAACGGACCACGGATCTGTGAAATCACAGAACGTCTGAATAGCCCAATAGAAAGCAATGGCCTGTAAAATTGTCGGTGAGCACGGACAACTTCCCAGAACGTGTGAATGCAACCTTAGGCTATGTTCTCACTTTGGGAACATAGCGGGGAAAGGCAACTGCTGGTAATATAGACGGCCACAAATAATGATCGTGATCACTATTTGCAGCCATCTATATTAACAGATGGCTGCCTTTCCTTAAATACCTTTAACCTGCTGATACTTTCCATTTAAGTTCAGAAGAGCTCTGGTGATCAGGTTTAACATTGAACATTTCACTGAATTTTCATATGAAGTTTCCGTAAATTGGTCCTTTTTTTCAGTTACTTCATAATCACAATTACAATAATGTGATTAAAAAGGCTCTGGAAAACATGGATTTCTACATTGTCCCTGTCCTCAATATTGATGGTTTTGTTTATTCATGGACTACGGTAAGAACCAATGTAGATTTGCTAAACTTCTATAAAGTAATATTATTATGATAATCAATCAGAAGGAGCATAGCTATACTTGAAATCTTACCTACTGATGATTGCTTCATTTATTATCGTATCATAAATATGGTAGGAACACTCATTTCTGATAACCACTCTGATAAAAAAAGGCAGAAATCAGATGCCGTACACGAACACACTTGTTAGTCAGCTGATCACATCTTTAGTACAGGCATGAAAATCATAGTTATCGGCCACACATCGACTCTGTGTAATCAGCTAAACATTGACCGGACCAATGAGTGTTCATGCAACCCTGATTGAGCCTTGTAAAAGCCAATACACTTTTTGAACTATTTTATTTATGAAGTATATGTGTGGTGTTCAGCCAATAATATGCACGTAATACACCTAGGGTCGTGTTCCACAAGACAGCAGTTTTTGTGTTATACTTGGTATAATGTATGTGATGAATGGCAATGGGGTGCCCACAAATAACATAGTCACAAGGGAACAGATACTGCTTCAAGCTGACTGTCCAGAATACATGTGCAGGGATGCCAACAATAGAGTTTACTCCTATAACCTTGAGCAATGTAGGTAGGGATGATATACTCTTAAAACACTTTATTAAAGGAATCTTTAGTAGTTGGCTTTAGGTGACTTTAGGAACATTAATGTTCTCATAATGGCGAGCTGCAGTGTCCTGAATGCAGGTCTATGATTCCTCATGTTGTAAGAATGGTAATAGAGCAATTTTAAAATTTTAAAAGCCATCACATTTAATAAAAGTTATACAAGTTGCCTATCATTGTAATCGTACAGACTTGAGGAACATAGTTAACATGTCAGATTTACAATTGGGCAAATGGTGTAAACACAAAGCCCACCCTAAATTTAAAAAAGGGTTTTTTGTTTTGTTTTTATCAATTTCACCTTGCAATTTTTTTCTGTTTTCGCAGCATATTTTAAGTCTGCCATTGCCAGATTCAATTAGTGGCGCAAAAATAAGGGCTCATGTGGTTCTGTAGGTAAAAAAAAAAAAAGGAAGTGCTATGGCCTTTTAAACACAAGGAGGAAAAAACAAAAAGCGCAAAAATGAAAATTTGCCCGGTCCTGAAGGGGTTAAAAAAATGCTACAAAGTTGCTTACTTGCAGACTTGTTTACATCAGCCATTTCAGAAGGGAGGGGGAGGAGGGGGAGACAGAGAAAAAGCTCACTTAGTTTTTTATGTCTTCAGGAGAAAGCAGCAGCTGAGAACTGGGGGAAGGAGATTGAATGGATAATAAGTATGGAAGGAATTGTGAGGGTGGGCTCACACTGAGGAATCCACACGCTGGAGAAGATTCCATCGCTCGCCCCGCTCTCATTTCCGCCCGTCCCATAGACTCCATTCTATGGTCAGATGAATTCTGTCTTCCGCAGAAAGAACTGACATGTCAATTCTTTCAGCAGGCAGTAAAATCCACTTGTGCATAGAATGGAGTCTATAGCAAAAGAGGAGATGCGCGCGGCTGCGAGAGGGGACAGGCGATGGAATCCACTGGAGCTTTGCATGGATTCCTCAATGTGCACCCACCCTTATTCTCACCATGGGCAGCAACATATCAAAAGTTATGTTTGAGCAGAATACCCCTTTAATATAATCTTATGTATATATATGTTTTAAACTCAGGATCGTCTGTGGAGAAAATCTCGCTCTCCACATGAAAATGGAACTTGTCATGGCGTAGATCTTAACAGAAATTTTCATTCAAAGTGGTGCAGTAAGTTCCTTATAGCTAACAATATTTTTCTACAAAGGCATTCCTAAAGAGACTAAAGTATGCAGTGGAAAGTATACAATGTTCTCTAAATCTGACCAGCATTCTTTTTAATACTAACCCACCTTTAGACTATATTCCCACACAGTGTTTTTGCTCAGTATTTTTGTCAGTACTTTGCAACCAAAACCAGGTGTGGGTTTAAAACACAAACAGAAAGGCTATGTTCCCACACTGTTGAAATTAAGTGGATGGCCACCATGTAATAGCAAATAACCACGTTATTTCAAATCAACAGCTGTTGTTTTAAAACAACGTCCGTTATTTGCCATTAAATGACGGCCATCCACTCAATTTCAACACTGTGCAAACATGGCCTTTCTATGTTTTCAACCCACACCTGGTTTTGGTTGCAAAATAATGACCAAAATACTAAGCAAAATTACTGTGTGGGAACATAGCTTTAGGCTATGTTGACACAACAAACTTTTTATGAAAAGAACGGCTGTTGTTTTCATAATGCAATGATTTGCATTGAAGTCAATGCAAACAATGATCATTGTTTTTCACAATGTATTGAACAATGGCCATTGTCTGCTACGGCTGTCAAAATAACGATCATGTCAGTAATTTCTGCCCCTTGTCCATAGACTTCAATACAATTTCCCCCCCCCCCCCCCCCCCCAGTTTGTAGCTCTCAACTGTCTGAATCCTTTTACTGTCTTTGCTGCTCTCCCCTGCCTTTGCTGTGACTAGCTCCTGATAATGACTGTTCCACATGTTCTTCTGGTTTCAACTAGCAATTGGTGCCTCTAAGGACTGCAGCAGCAATACATTCTGTGGAACTGGACCTGCTTCGGAACCAGAGGTGCATGCTTTGTCACAGCTAGTGAGCAGTTATAAATCTGATATCTTGTGCTTCCTGACAATGCACTCATATGGACAGTTAATTCTGCTCCCTTATGGGTACACCAAAGATCCATCTATCAACCATGCTGAAAAGGTAAGAATTAATTATTCGGTTATGTTCCTGTCTTTTTTTGTCCCTTTGAGTCCAAATAACGGTCATTATTTCATAATGATGGCCACCAATTGTACAATAGCAGGTCTTTTTATGAAATAAAGGCCATCATTTGGACTCAAATGACCAAAAAAAGACATTGTTAATAAATAGGAGTACTGAAAGTGAACTGTGAAGTCCACAATAACATACTGGATGTTACCTAGCCATTGGCTGTATCCGTTTTCTAGGCAGTCCTCAGGCTGCATCCACCTTCTCCATGTAGCGGGATTCAAATGCTGGTTTTGGCAGGGCTGATCATCTCTACTAATGAGGGTTTGACCTTGAAAAGAAGCTTTATAGTTCTTTCATTGTCAGGCTTTGTTAACACGCTGTACAAACAACAGCTATTTCCCATGAATAGCCGTTGTTTAACGTTACCTACGGCTGGAATTAATGATCATATTCATGTTTGTACAATGTGTGAACATAGCCTCAATGTGGTATTGTCTTCAGCGCCCTTGCTTTTCCCTCCCTCCTGAGAAAACCGCTCCTCTTCTGCTATCTCAAGAGGTGTGGCTAGATCTTGTCTCTGATCTCTAGCACCACCCAGTGAGTGATGTCCCCACCTCTGACCAGCCCCTACAGCTGAATTCACCACCTCTTACCAATCCACAGAGCACTTCCATATACACATACATATATACTGTTTATCTGTTTCCACTTGTAGGACAAGAGTAAAACATTATTAGGACATTTAGGTTGAATGATGTAATAGCATGCTGCTTGGTGCTAGACAATGCCACAGACGGAATTATTCATGTAACTGCTGGCTGACTGTAAGTGTGGGTTCACACATAGCAGCTTTCTTGCAGAAATTTCTGCAGACCAAAAATAAATTTGCTTTGTTATTGGTTTTATTTTCTTTCCTGTTTGAATCTTCTATGTGTTCATGTGTGGCGAAGCAGGGTAGCCATGTAGCGTTAGTTAGGGCTTGTTGTGGTACCACTGCAGCACTTGTCACAGGCTTGTATGGTATACACTTTCTCTGGGTTTACAAAAACATGCCCAATAAAAGGTTGTAGGTAGAGATGAGCGAACCAGGTTCGGGATCGAGTCCATTCGAACCCGAACCTTCGGCATTTGATTAGCGGTGGCTGCTGAACTTGGATAAAGCTCTAAGGTTGTCTGGAAAACATGGATACAGCCAATGACTATATCCATGTTTTCCATATAGCCTTAGGGCTTTATCCAAGTTCAGCAGCCACCGCTTATCAAATGCCAAAAGTTCGGGTTCAGATGGACTCCAGCATGCTCGAGGTTCACTCATCTCTAGTTGTAGGTGTAGGTATTCCCTGATGTCCCTGTAGTGTATGATGCAGTGCAGATGAATCACAGAGTCCAGGATCAGCTTAAAGGGAACCATTCACCCCGTGGCCCCCGTTATAAACAGACAAACAGTCACATAAAGGTCAATATACTTACCATATCGCTCCCGGTCCCGGATCTCGTTGTTGACACGGAGAAATCGCCGAATCTTCTTCTCGCGCCCATTATGGTAATGAGCGCCGCCGGCCCGAAGTCCAGCCTTCTCCCCGCCTCCAACACTTGATTGACGCCGGGTCTTCTTCGTCTTCGTCTTCTCTCTTCTCGCCGGATCCCGCGCAGGCGCCGTGACGGTCGTTTTCGGCGCATGCGCAGTTCACAATTGAAGCCGCTCCACAGCTTCAATGTTTACTGCGCGTGCGCCGATTGTCAGAGCTGGTGACGTGTTGGACTTCGCGCATGCGTGGTACACAGGAACGTCAAGAGCACGTATCCTGTTTACCGCGCAGGCGCAGAAGAGATGACGAGACCTTCGCAACGGCGCCTGCGCGGGAATTCGTGAGGAGACTGAAGACTGAAGACGTCAATCAAGTTCCAGGAGGCGTGGATGGGCGGCGACGAGAAGAGGACCTCATGAATAAGTTGGACTCGTCCGTCGTTTCCTATGGACGTTGGACTCATCTCAGCTCATTACCATAATGGGCGGGAGAAGAAGATTCGGCGATTTCTCCGTGTCAACAACGAGATCCGGGACGGGACCGGGAGCGATATGGTAAGTATATTGACCTTTATGTGACTGTTTGTCTGTTTATAACGGGGGCCACGGGGTGAATGGTTCCCTTTAACCACTTGCACACTTTACTGGAACGATTCTTAAAGTGACAGTACAGCTTAATACTTTGCACATGTTGAGAGTAAGTGGTTTGAACTTGAGTGTTATTCTCAACCCCCTTTGAAATATTTGAGCGATAGCTTTGGATAAGTTAGAGTTGAACCAGGACAGTATCTTTCGTAGGTTTGTAGTTGGAAGACTTTATAAAGTACTGTAGGTGGTGGTGGGGGGACCTGTCTCGGCAGTGCAGATCTCTGTCAGGTCCTAAGCCCTCCTCCTAATGACGCTCCTTGCAGGGCGAAACTATTTAAGGGGCTATGCGGTGTATGTTTTAAACTAAATCACTCTACCACTAGTGAGCTACCCTAATACTTGAATCAGCGAGCTGCAGTCTATCTGATTCACCACTGCCAGTATGGTGGATGCGAGAGATAATAGTTAGAACTAGTGGAGAGAGTAGTTTTTAATCACTTCACTTTCTTTTTTCACTTTATTTTAAAAGCCAATTAAAAGTTATATTTTAGAGAGAGAGGGAGTAAAAGATGGTTATGTTTTTGGGCTATTGGCCCTAACAGAGTGATGTTGAACTCGCCTTGTGCCGGAAAAGATTACTGAGTGCCAGATCCGAGAGCAAGGGCCCCAGGCCTGAACAACCAAACAAAGCTAATCCCTTAAGGTTACCAAGGGAGATCAAGCGAAGGTTCGGTGGGATACTTCAGGTTTAACTGCTCTTTGCCAACCACTGAGGATAATCCGAATAGTTGAAGAACTACCTGACAAATACTTGGTCACCTGAGATGTAGACACGTTAAGTCCCTTGGGTGGTAGTTGCCCCTCTTAGTGTGTTAGCAACGCATGCTGCTGTGGGCAGACACTTGTGAAGAAAGAAACAGTCTTATAAATATTCACCTGGCCTCAAGGGCCAGGCCCTGTGGGAACTCCCTGGAACAGCTGGCTTATCAGGAACACAAATCATGATCATTATTTGCGGCCATCAATATTACGAGGCGGCCGTCTTACCCCATTGTAATCCCATAGTGGGAACATAGCCTTAGGCTACTTTCACACGTCGTCAAATGACGGTTGAAAAGGACAGCCGAAATTCAACAGCAAATAACGCCTTTTATAACAATGGTCATTATTTGTATAATAATGGCTGCTGTTATAAAATAACAGATGTTATTTGCTGTTGTAATAACATGCCACATACCATAAAGCTATTTTTTTCCATGAGGTCATAGGTCTTAGTCTACCAGATCCCCAAAGAAGAGAAATATTCAGACTACAGAAGTGTGCTAAAATGGTTTTATTCTGTATGCACAATAAGTGAGAATTTCAAATATTGTTTTTACAGTTATCAGTCGGGGAGATTGCAGCTTCTAAAATTGCAGAAACTCATGGTGCTCACTACAGAGTTGGAAGTGCATCTAACATACTGTGTAAGTAGTGAGATATAAAAAGAAAGTTTGCAATTTCATATAAAGTCTGAATGGTTTTATTAGTTATATAGTATTTGTACATGCGTGGCAATTCATGTTCAGCATTCTCTTAAAGGGAATGTACCATCAGTCCTGGGCTGAAGCACTGAAGGCGGGCCAACCCACCCCCAGTGGGAGAAAACCCCCGCCCCTCTATGACACTGCTCCATTAGCAGCAATGGAGCCCTATCATAGAGGGGCGGGTGTTTCCTCCCACTGGGGGTGGGTTGGCCCGCCTCCAGTGCTTCAGCCTGAGTCTGGTGGTACATTCCCTTTAAAGAGAGAGAGATGTTAAAGACTGCTACATCTCTGTTTTCATTTTCTATAATGGGAGACCTTATATTATCCTTATATATCCTTATATTATAAGTAAAGTAAACATGTGTGTAAAAAAGTGTATATATACAATATACTGTAAATACTTTGAAAAAAAAAGTTCTCTGAAATAACCTACATTGGTGTTATATGTAGTGCCTCCCTAACCACAGTACATCTGGGTCCTCAAGATGCAGCTGCAATGAAGTAGATCCGCTCTCAGAGTAAGGGTGGGGTCACATGTACCGGATCTGCAGTGGATTTCTTGCTGCGAGTTCGCAGCAAAATCCGCTGCGAATCCCAAACTGTCATTTTCAATGGCATTACATACTGACAGCGGGATTGTCATCCTGCTGTCAGTATGTAAATGCCATTGCCCTTGCTGATGCCCAGAGCATCCTTTACCTGGTCCACACTCTGGCTGCATCTAAGGCTCCCGGTCCCTGTAGGTGCCACTCAGCCAATCAGTGCATGGCCCTGCCACAGTCACACCTATGGCTGATACTAAAGCCGCTAAGTATGAATATGATATTACACTCACCACACTGCTGCAGACAGAATGGGAAAACATGGAGGTACTGACGTGTGAGCACAGGTGTGTTCTGCTAATTTGAGTCACGTGGGTCTTATGAAGGGGAATGCCAACTGCTAAGAGAGGGAGAGTTAGAAAATGTGAAATGGAGAGAAGAGTGCAGGTGCACCTAACACATATGGCTGATGCTAAAGCCACTAAGCTACTTTAAAAACAAACTCCAGCTATTTGGTATACAATTTGATCAAACCAATACGCCCCGTGTACCACGTGCAGGTATCCTGGTTCACACGGGTCCCTACGCTAACTCTGTACCGTGTCAGTCAGTGACTGCCTCCCCTGCAAGGCGTGCACATGCTGGGAAGTGAGGCCATGGAATGGCCCTGCAACCCCACTGTCACAGGACCAAACCCAAAATGCCCCACATAGGCCCTGCCGGCACCGCCGGCGGAGAACGCTGCCCCCAAATGACACAAGTATGAATAGGATATTACACTCACCACTCTACTGCAGACAGAATGGGAAAACATGGAGGTACTGACGTGTGAGCACAGGTGTGTTCTGCTAATTTGGGTCACGTGGGTCTTATGAAGGGGAGTGCCAACTGCTAAGAGAGGGAGAGTTACAAAATGTGAAATGGAGAGAAGAGTGCAGCTGCACCTTACACCTATGGCTGATACTAAAGTCGCTAAGCTACTTTAGAAACAAACACCAGGAATTTGGTATACAATTTGATCAAACCAATGACCGACCGACACGATGTAGAGTTAGCGTAGGGACTAGGGATGGTCCATACCTGCCGAGGTTCGGGTTCGTATGAACCCGAACGCTCGGCAGCAGATTCCCGCTGTAATGCCTGGAAAACTGGGATACAGCCTATGGCTATGGCTGTATCCCAGTTTTCCAGGCGGTGCTCCCGCTGGATCCGCCTGCTCCACGGAGCGGGCAGAGAGCGTGAATCATTACCGAGGGTTCGGGTTCGTACGAACCCGAACCGAACTCGGTTCGGACCATCCCTAGTAGGGACCCGTGTGAACCAGGAGACCTGCACGTTTGTACACGGGGCGATATGGCTTGATCAATTCATATTCCTACATCCTGAGGTTGGTTTTTTAAAATAGGCTTAGCAGCATTGGTATCAGCCATAGGTGTGATGTGCACCTGCTCCTCTATCTCCATGTCGGATCACTATATATGAGTATGTGCAGTATTTTACATATGTTGTATCGTTGGAGGTAAAGCATAGATTATAATTCTTACATTCAAGGTTTTTTTTGTATTTTTAATTGTTTTAAACAGATTTTAACTCTGGCTCTTCAAGAGACTGGGCTACAGATCTAGGAATTCCTTTTTCATACACATTTGAGCTAAGAGATAATGGAACTTATGGATTTGTTCTTCCTGAAGACCAGATTCAACCTACATGTGAAGAGGCTACAGCCGCAGTTCTATCAATTGTCAACTATCTAAATGAAAAACATTTTAATGGTGCATCAAGTGGCTTTTCTGACACTGTGTGGATTAATCTGAGTTTTTCAATAGTCATTGGCACATACTATTCCTTATATTGATTAATAATTTCTGAGGAAAAAAAAATGTTTTTCAAACAACTGGTGTTAGAACAAAGTAAAGTCTTCCAGCCATTATGAGCTACTCTATGTTCTGCAAGGAGTGGATTTTTCTTTCCAGTCTGACACAGTGCTCTCTGCTGCCCCCTTTGTCCATGTCAGGAACTGTCCAGATCAGTAGCAAATCCCAATAGAAAACCTCTACTACTATTCAGACTGGAAAGAATACACTTATATTACATAACGTATCTGAGCTATACTTTGTCACAATGTTCATTGAGTATAACATACAAAGAAAATTCACTCATGTTTTGCAGTCTTCCAACGACTTGTCTTTATTTCTTCTGTGAAAATTTGGCCGTGTGTAACAAACACTGGAGATAGCTGGAGGCTAGGCATCCTTTCCCCTGTTGCGCGTCATTTCGGAATGCGGAGCTTCCTTACTCATGCGCGCGCACAGGTGAGTGGAACCTGTTCAGCTAAGTACCGACGTGTGATGTCACAAGTTAGAGTTAGAATATGACCATTTTGAGCATTTTTATTTAGCGGGAAAAAAAAGCAGTTTTAAAAGTATCAAAACAATACAAAACCTATGTAAACATGAGTATTGGTGTCATCTAACCTACCTACAGAATTGTTTGTGCTATTTCACCCAACTAATAATATATATATTTTTTTGTTTTGCTCATTATGTTTCTGGTTAAAGGAAAAATTTATTAAAAAGTACAATTGATTCCACAAAAAATAAGCCTTCATACAGCTCTGTACATTGAAAATTAAAAGAGCTATGGCTCTTAGAAGACAAGGAGGGAAGAACTGAAATGCAAAAATGAAAAATGGCTTAGTCCTCAAGGCCAAAATATGCTAATAGTTAATATACACTGTTAATATAGTGACATTTTTTCTTATTAAAAAGAAAGCAACAGCAAAGACGAACAAAGTCTTTTTATGTTCATTTAATGCTTCAACAATTTGTATAATGACAGTGATGTACAGATGTGTCCTTCTCCAGCTAATGTGAATTGCATTTTTTTGTGTGGGGGGTGGGGATCTAGCATGCTGAATCTGCTGTCCGCCCAAAGAACTGATATGACAATTCTTTGGGGGGGATCGCGGATTACACTTGAGAAATAACATTAAGTCAATGGGACAGGCAGAACTTCAAGCGGAGCAAACTCTGCTTGAAATTCTGAGCTTAATTCCATAGTAAGAACATACTCTATATCCTATATCCTATCCTGTGGCGTAGCTGCCATAGAGGCAGGGTAGGCAGCTGCTATGGGGCCTGTGCAGGAGGAGGGACCGGGGGAGAAGGTGTCTGCTTAACACATGACGCTATTACCTTCTCTGCACACTGCAGTGTGTAAGTGACCCAATGTTTACTTACATGCTGCAACAAATAAAAGGGTTAACAAGCAGAAGACAAAGAGATCTCTGCTATACTGCTCTAAAAACCCTGACCTCTGTTCTCTGCCTACCGCAATCAAGTAGGAAAATATGCAGAGCTCCTGTAGAGGTCAGGTGTTATCAGTGCATGAGCAGTAAAGCAGAGATCCCCTTGTCTTCTGAACATTGGGTCACTTACAAAGTGCAGTACATAAGGGGTTAAGCAGAAGGTAGTCTGCTCCTGCACCTTTGTATTTAACCATAAGGGCTCCTAATGGGCCCTTCAGTTAAAAACAGTGCACTGACAGAGCAAGCAGCCACTGGCTCTCTGCTCTGCCAGTCACTCTTGTGGCTGCAGGTAGGACTCTGCCTCTGGTCACAAGAGATTTTATTTTTGGCCACTTGACTGCCCTGCTGGTGAGCAGTGATAGACGGACGGTCACAAGTTAGATGGAACAGCGTGACTCCACTGGTGTAGTGGTTGACTGAGGTATAGCCCTGCCCGGTGGTAATTTGTCATGACTTAAGTGCTGGTTGGGCACACAAGTATGCTGGCACACGTGCTTTTACTTTGAGTGGGCTGGCTATACCTTTTTCCCCTGTGCACAGTAACCTGCCGGGCTGTTTGGGGGTCCCTTGGGCAATTATCATGATGGTCCGGAGTGGAGTAGTGAACCACCCGGACTATTGGCACTGCCACCCATAGAAGGGGGAAATAACTCAAGGAAGTTGTGATTACTGTGTAGGTGCTTGGTAAAGAACCACAGAGTCCCGTTAAAATAAATATACTCTTCTTTAGTGTAGAGATACTTGATACAGGAAAATACAGTATACTTTCGTCTTCATAAGTTACTTTCAGACTTGAAAACAGGAACAAATCTATACTGAGAGTGAAGAGGGTGATACAGGATAAAGGATCAGAAGAGTAGAGAGGAGAATGTCGTGAGAGTACCAACCCAAGTAGTACTGTGCTCTACCGGGACTTTAGAGGTAGAATAAGTAGAATACTTGAAAGTAGAGAGAATACTTGTGCCCGTGTTTTGACTCCTTGGTTTTTCTACCACCTATTGCCCACCAGTGTCGAGTAACCAGTCCTAGAGGGTGACACAAGCCCCAGACCTCGTTACCTGGGATGAACAGAGTGGTCAGACTTCTCAGATCACACCTGCGCTGTGAGATAGAGTGCATAGGCTTCAAGCAACTTTGCTCTATCCGGATCATTTCTTTTACTCCTTATGGATACTGTCCTGCACTGTGTGACGATGTCCACGGCATAGGTTGAGATTATCCCTGACTTGTTCTCTCTAGTAGTGACTTAACACTTCAGTGTGTAATAAGGTTGCTTGAGGGAAAACTGTGCCTAGGTCTCGCATATACATGTGCTGTGCTCAATGTCTAGACCACAACAACTCTTGCACTGGGGACCTGGCAGGAGCCAGGGCCCAACTTGACTGCTGTCGAGAGAATCCTAGTTTGCGTCCTTCCTCTACAGAATCCAAAGCAAGAAGACTTCACACTTCCTCTACCCATGTGGCTTCCTTCCTACAGCATATGTAAACTGTGCTGTGAGTGGGTGAGGAGTGCGTGTGTAAGAGAAAAGAGAGAGATGATAGGTATGAAGAAGAAAGAACTCTCATTGGTGTACAGATCTATGTGGTACATAAGAAAAACAATAACCCTTTAGCTCCTACAGCTTTGTAATATCTAGACATAAATACCTGTAACAACGACATCTAGTGGTAAAACTTTGGTACTGCTACATTCCCACTTACACTCATAAGTACAGACTTTTGCGAAGGGTGTAACTAATAGCAACACCCATGGTGGGACACCATCTCCAACGACACTCCAGTATACTGAAAAAAAAGGTGCGTTTATTCCATCAAACAAACGAGTGTAGCAAAGCAGTCAATCAGAGGCCCATACATTGTTTCTGTGGCCTCATGCCACCATTTTCAAGCATACCATTAGTGAACAATCCACTCCAATAAATACAGTTGAACCATTAGTATTCACATTCTGATAGGTGCACACATGTATCAATCAGTTGTTCCTTAAACATAACAGTATAGTGTTATATATACACATCCAGGGGGAGATTTATCAAAGGGTTTAAAATTTAGACTGGTGTAAACTGCCCACAGCAACCAATCACAGCTCTCTTTCCTTTCACAAGAATTGAAAGCTGAGCTGTGATTGGTTGCTGTGGGCAGTTTGCATCAGTCTAAATTTTGCACCCTTTGATAAATCTCCTCCTCAATGTGGTGTTAGCAGTGACAAGTGTCCATAAAAAGGCTGTTAATGACAGTGACAAGTGTCCATAAAGTCCAATTGAATTTCATGAAATTTAAATAACATAGATTTAATCCAGAGCCACACAGAAACACCTAGATTACACAGGCCGCGCGAGCAAGGGAATTCCAAATGAAAACATCTCCTGTACTTAACGTCATAGGTGCAACACCCTCTGCATTGGCATCAGAGGATAATCACAAAGCAAGGCATTATAGGAAGAGATTACTCTCCCCACTATGTGGCATGAGCAGGTATACTTGTGGGAATCTTGGCTTTAGACTGAAATTGCAGTCCCAATGTAGTATAAGGGTAGCTTTACACGTACTGTATCGCAGTGAAATTTAACTAAATGAATGAACACAGCATCAAATCTGCACTGTCAAATCCGCTGCGGATGTGCAGCAGATTTGATGGTGCAGATTTGATGCTATGTTCATTCAGTCAAATCTGCTGCGGATCTGTTGCATTGAAAAGTCCATTAAATTTAATAGTAAAAACAGAGAAAGAATGGTGAAAAAATAAAAACTGTCTGTGAACAACTAACAAATAACATCCACTGTTTTCCAAAACAGCACAGTCCTAAAATATCCGGGGCACGGGCCTTCTGAGTGCCGTCATAAGTGGTTAGCAAAGGAGCCCAGTGCAGAGGCTAGTAACCCCAATGACCACTGTATTAGCCCAGTTCTATTGCCACCACTCATAATAACTGCAGCTAAGCAGACACAGGCAGTTACCCGCCCTGGGCTCCTGTCAGGGTCACTGTCATCGGTAGTAGTGCACACCACTGTCCAGGAAACTCTTTCACAGCTACCTCTTTACACACAGCCTCCGGGAGGTCTGCCCTAGCTCCTATCCTCTAGGTCAGTGTTTTCCCAGCTTTTCTACCTCGGGGAACTCCTACCAGATAACATTCTACAAAATGCATCCTCATATAGTAATAATGCCCCCAGCTGTGCACCCCCATAGTAATAATGTCCCCTGCTGTACCCTCCATAAAGTAATAATGCCTCCTGTTCTCCCCTCCATGTAGTAATAATACCTCCTGCTGTCCCCTCCATATAGTAATAATGCCTCCTGCTGCCCCCTCCATATAGTAATAATGCACCTAGTGTGCCCTCCATAAAGGAATAATGACCCCTGATATGCCCCCATATAGTAATAATGTTTCCTGCTGTGCCTCTCAATATAGTAATAATGTCCCCTGCTGTGTCCTCCATATAGTAATAATGCCTCCTGCTGTCCCCTCCATATGGTAATAATATCCCTTGCTGTACCCCATGTAGTAATAATGCCTCCTGCTGTGCCCCCATATATTAATGATGCCTTCTGATGTCCCCTCCATATAGTAATGCCCCCTTCTGTGCCCCCATATATTATTAATGCCCCCTGATGTGCCTCCTATATAGTAATAATGCACCTGCTGTACCCACCATAGTAAAAGTTCCCCTCCTGTCTGCAATTAACCTGACCACCATCCCCACACACACTACCCTACCTGACACCCCCCAACACACATACACACACTATCCAATCTCACTCTTACCACACACACATACTACCCCACCTGACCCCCATCCCCCCACACACACACTACCCACCTGATCCCCCCCTCAAATACACACTACCCCATTTGACACCCCCCCACACACACACACACTATCCCACCTGACCACACACACACACTATCCCACCTGACACCCCCCCATACACACATACACACTATCCCACCTGATCCCCCCACACACACACTATCCCAACTGACCCCCCACACACACACATACACACTATCCCACACACTATCTTATCCATCAAGGAATCAGCATGACAAGTGTGTCCATTCGCCTCCCCCGGCGCCCTGCCGCCTCCTTACCTACCACCACCTCCACCTGTGAGATGGGCGCCGCAACGGTAGTAGCAGCAACCTCACGTACTGCCCGCCCAAAGTAGCGGCTAGATGTGCTCCTCCAATTCAATCAGCGCAGAGCGGGAGCGTAGGGCCACTGCGGGCAGCCGTGGTGCATGCATCCAATCAACGCGTGTGCCACGGCCGGCCGCAGCGGCCCCACGCTCCCGCTCTGCACTGATTGGATTGTAGCAGCACGTCTGGGCAATACGTTGGGCGGGCAGTAGGTTAGGTGGAGGGGAGGCCACGGCGACCTGAGAGCCAGATGTGGCCATCAAAAGAGCTACATCTGGCTCGCAAGATGCCGGGGCAAAAAAGATTCAGGGCTGCAGGCATTTTATCATGGTCATGAGCCCCAAATAAAACTACCTAGCAACAGCACTGGTCATGATCATTATTTTGCCTTCCACGCAGATAACATCCAAAATGTTATACACTGTGTGCATTGGACGTCTGTCATTCCATTGACTTCAATACATTGCGTTAAATGGGCTTCCTTTTAAATAAAAAAGCAGTCGCTTTTTTGTGTGTGTGAACATAGCCTTAAATAAAAAAGCAGTCTCTTTTTTGTGTGTGTGTGAACATAGCCTTAATAAGTAATTAGTAATATTTTTTGTTACACTAACATTGTTCACATATTACTGGGAGCTCATCAAGACTTCTAGGCTATGTTCACACTGCGTATGAATCTGTCCGTAGTGGAACCGCAAATATACGCACGTAATTTTGAGGTTGATGCGTTCGCTTGACAGTATACGATATACGCCCGCACAGTGCACATTACGTATGAGCTTACGGCCGGATCGTATACGGCGCCGTGAAAAATTAACAAGACCATTGTTTAAGGACGGAAAAATTGAAACTCACAGCCGTGGATTTCCATGCGGTCCCGTATGAAGTACTTATTTCAGCCAAATTGAACTTGATTTTTCGATCCAAAAGGTTCTGTGTGGTTTACGGGGCTGGGCGAAGATTTCCAAGTAAATGACCTGCCTCAGATCGCTTTGTAACAAGCTAGGGAAGCATAACTGTACTGCGGGCGTATGTTCGCGGTTCGTACGCATCCGGCCGCATGTCTATTTTCCCCACGCCCGTAGTTTCAGCCGCACATGTACGGCGGCGTATGATCTGCGGACGGATTTATACACAGTGTGAACATAGCCCTAAGATGTATTCAGAAGATATTCACTAAGGAAGGTGTTTTGCTATTTTATGCTCAATGATTAAACTATGTTCACTTAGAGCTCCTGTCCTAAAAATCTACTCAAGCTCCTTGAGTCTTGTTTTAAGACCCCATTTGGTTTCCTCAACATAGACGAGGCCACATGGGCACCACAGAATATATGCTATTCAGCCAGATAAGCATGTCAACTATTGTTTTATCTGAAATTTTTGCGTGGGATTACTAGGATTGCTACGAGTGTATAAATTTCAGATAAGCAATTCTTGACATATTTCTCCTCTTTACAAATTCATTCTTGGCTGTCAGATAAATCTCTCTGTGTAAATGTACCATTACCTATATCTAAGCATTTCTCTGAGGCAGGACATTCTGAGTGTAAGTTCATGGTGGTGGATCGTCTGAGGCCACCTAAAAGAGGGGGTTACCGGCAATTGGTATTAAGAAAAAAGGAGCTTGAGTGGATTCTTAGGACAGAAGCTCTTAGCGAACATTGTTTAAACATTGAGTATAAAAGAGCAAAACATCTTTCTTAGTGAATATCTTCTGATACATCTGTTGATGACCTCCCAGTAAATTGTGAAAATTTTACTGTAACAAAAATGTTACTTGTACTGATTAACACTGTTGTTGGTTGTGTATACTTACCGTAAGTTTGTCTGTTTGATAACTTGTCAACAGAACACAAATGGTACACTACACATCAACGTTACAGATGTGAGCAAGGTGATAAGACTCTCATATCGATCATCCTTTGGCTGGAGAGTGGCTACACCTATTGGGGGGGGGGGTTCTGCAGGGGGGAAATAAGTAAGCCCCTAGAAAAGGAGTTTAGTTCCTGAGAGGGGTCCTAGTACTGTGGAGTCTCAGTCTAGTAAGTGAAGAGAGTACAAGACACAGTTCCTACTGCAATCAAGCCAGGACCCTCTAACAGGGACCCAGAGACTACTCACTTCTATTTCTAAGCAACCACTGGTATGGAGTGCTAAACACCCCCTCAGGAGGAAGGAAAGAGGAAGAACATCCTCTGAGGAATACTCTGCCCACGCCAGGGATACTAGCCACACAGTACAGGGCAGTGACCTAGATCAACTTAGGCACTGACCCCAGTGTAACAAAGCTGCAGTTAGACTGTATGTATTCCACTGCGTAATGCACGGATATCATGGAAAGGTTCAGGAAGTCTGCTCAACCCAGCGCAGGGACCTAGGGCCTCGTAATGCCCTCACAGGACGGGTATCTCAACACTGTAGAGCATTAGTAAAGAGAGAGAGAGGGGTAAGGTCCTCAAATTAGATATTTATTGGAGATACAATGAATATATGTGAAGTAAGTAAAACAGATATAGTGCAAATAAAATGTGAATAAAATGCAAATAAGAATGCAAACTCAGTATAGCATATATGGCTTTGTACGTCTTATTAGATATATACTGTAATGTCAGGTGGGGTAGAGGGTGAGTGCAGCCCTGGAACTAAACCCCCCTGCTGTCCCTACCTACTTGACGACCACCCTAAACAGTGGCCCCCAACTGGACGGCAGTCCCTTCCTAAGATATTGTGAGGGATAGGGAAAAGGACAGAACTAACAAAGTCAGACTAGCCAGGTCAAACCAGGAGAACACGCCAGGAACAAAATTACAAAACAGAGACAAAGTCAGATATCAAGCCGAGGTCATAGAGTCCAGGAGAAGCACGTCAAAAACCAAATCACAGAGACAAAGGGAATTCCAAGGTACAGGCAGAGGTCAGCAGGTAGATAAATGCTAGTGAGGCTTTGAAACCAATTCACAGGCAACTCCCATAAGCAGCTGAAGCCTTATATAGAGCTTCTCAGGGAGACCAGATCAAGGAGATCTGGAAGACTGGGACCGTATTTGACTGACCCGGGGCCTCAATCTCCTGACAGCATTCACACTCTGCACAGCATGTGGATGAATGGACCGGCGTTTCCCTATGCCCGCTACCCTTGCAGCCCGGGGAAGCAGCGCTGATATGTCAGGCGAGGGTGGCGCTGCCACGGGCGAAGGCAAGTTTATTACATATACTCTAACACACAGCGCTGGGTGTGAGGAAAAAGGAAAAACAAGACAAAAACACAATCAAAAATATGAAAATGCAAATGATAAAAATATAAAAATATTGATTATCAATCATCATCCAGTTTACACAACTGTTGATATTATCATGAACTCATGGGACAACGATGATACCATGTTTACAATCATAGTGTGTTACCTCTTTTTATCGATTTAACACACACACAGCGTACACATTTTTATATTTTTATCATTTACATTTTCATATTTTTGATTGTGTTTTTGTCTTGTTTTTCCTTTTTCCTCACACCCAGCGCTGTGTTTTAGAGTATATATCTAATAAGATGTACAAAGCCATATATGCTATACTGAGTTTGCATTCTTATTTGCATTTTATTCACATTTTATTTGCACTATATCTGTTTTACTTACTTCACATATATTCATTGTATCTCCAATAAATATCTAATTTAAGGACCTTACAACTCTCTCTCTTTACATTTAGCTTTTAGTCCTTATAAGGTATGGGACTCCCAAAGGTTAACCTCATTAGATACAAATCAGTGGAACTCACACCTCCTCTTCTATTCCTACTGTAGAGCATTAGGTATAATAAACATGAGGACAAGGATCTTCTCTTCTTCTCTACTCCATCCAGCTACGCTATCCCAGACAAGGCACAGTACTACATTGGGCAGGGCCCTCAAGATGCTCCACTACTCCTCTGTCTTACGTTCACAGACTACCACTTCTTCACTTTCCTGTCTGCACCTAGTGTTACTACTGAAGCAAAAACCTATTTTTGTGAATTGCACTGAAGTACTAAGTAAACAGACGTTATTCTGGTTAAGACATTTGCACCAACACACCAGTGTATACCTGGGTTATTCCAAACCTGTTGATGGGGGGTGGGTAACAATGCCACTCCAGGCTACCTTGACAAGTGCTCCCCAAGTGATCTTCACCCACTCAGCTGCCACAACATCCCCAGAGCTACCCCAGTAACCAACCAGGTGCTCATGCGCCACAGGAGGGTGTTCCTACATAATACATAACAACCGCCCAGCAGCAAGCTGAAAATTGGGTCACTTACACACTGCAGTACATAAGGGGTCAAGCAGAAGGTAGTCCTTCTCCTGCACCTATGTATTTAACCATAAAGGCTCCTAATGGGCCCTTATAGGTAAAAACAGTGGACTGACAAAGCAAGCAGCCCTTGGCTCTCTGCTCTGCCTGTCACTTTTGTGGCTGCAGCCAGGATTCTGCCTCTGGCCACACAGCATACACTATATATTATATAATATATATATATATATATATATATATATATATATATATATATATATATATATATATATATATATATATATATACACACACACTACTGTTCAAAAGTTTGGGGTCACATTGAAAAGCACTGTACTTTTCAATGAAGATAACTTTAAACTAGTCCCTAGTCCTAACTTTAAACAAATACACTCTATACATTGCTAATGTGGTAAATGACTATTCTAGCAGCAAATGTCTGTTTTTTGGTGCAATATCTACATAGGTGTATAGAGGCCCATTTCCAGCAACTATCACTCCAGTGTTCTAATGGTACAATGTGTTTGCTCATTGGCTCAGAAGGCTAATTGATGATTAGAAAACCCTTGTGCAATCATGTTCACACATTTGAAAACAGTCTAGCTCGTTACAGAAGCTACAAAACAGACCTTCCTTTGAGCAGATTGTTTTTCTAGAGCATCACATTTGAGGGGTCAATTAAATGCTCAAAATGGCCAGAAAAAGAGAACTTTCATCTGAAACTCAACAGTCTATTCTTGTTCTTAGAAATGAAGGCTATTCCATGCAAGAAATTGCTAAGAAATTGAAGATTTCCTACAACGGTGTGTACTACTCCCTTCAGAGGTCAGCACAAACAGGCTCTAACCAGAGTAGAAAAAGAAGTGGGAGGCTGGGTTGCACAACTAAGCAAGAAGATAAGCACATTGGAGTCTCTAGTTTGAGAAACAGACGCCTCACAGGTCCCCAACTGGCATCTTCATTAAATAGGACCCGCAAAACACCAGTGTCAACATCTACAGTGAAGAGGCGGCTGCGGGATTTTAGGCTTCAGGGTAGAGTGGCAAAGAAAAAGCCACATCTGGGACTGGCCAATAAAATAAAAAGATTAAGATGGGCAAAAGAACACAGACATTGGACAGAGGAAGACTGGAAAAAAGTGTCGTGGATGGATGAATCCAAGTTTAAGGTGTTTGAATCACAAAGAAGAACGTTTGTGAGATGCAGAAAAAATGAAAAGATGCTGGAAGAATGCCTGACGCCATCTGGGTGGAGGTAATGTGATGGTCTGGGGTTGCTTTGGTGCTGGTAAGGTGGGAGATTTGTACAGGGTAAAAGGGATTCTGAATAAGGAAGGCTATCACTCGATTTTGCAACGCCATGCCATACCCAGTGGACAGCGCTTGATTGGAGCCAATTTCATCCTACAACAGGACAATGACCCTAAACACACCTCCAAATTGTGCAAGAACTATTTACAACAGAAGCAGGCAGCTGGTATTCTATCGGTAATGGAGTGGCCAGCGCAGTCACCAGATCTGAACCCCATTGAGCTGTTGTGGGAGCAGCTTGACTGTATGGTACGCCAGAAGTGCCCATCCAACCAATCCAACTTGTGGGAGCTGCTTCTAGAAGCGTGGGGTGCAATTTCTCTAGTTTACCTCTACAGATTAATAGCTAGAATGCCAAAGGTGTGCAATGCTGGAATTGCTGCAAAAGGAGGATTCTTTGACCAAAGCAAAGTTTGATGTAAAAACAATGTTATTTCAAATACAAATCATTATTTCTAACCTTGTCAATGTCTTGACTCTACTTTCTATTCATTTCACAACGTATGGTGGTGAATAAGTGTGACTTTTCATGGAAAACATATATATATATATACACGCAGTGTTTTGTGTTGTTTTGCTATGGGGCCCCATGAATCCTAGCTACGCCTCTGCCCTTCAGGGTTCCCTCAGCTGTCACAGTCACCCAGCAGCATAATAGATATAGTCCCTGCACAGTGCCCCCAACTGATAGGGAATAACCGGCCACTGCATATTGCAACCGGGGATTCCCTCTCAGCTGGGGGCACTGGAACCATATGTATAATGCAGCTGAGGCATCCTGTAGTGCAGTGCTTCTCAAACTTTTTCTACTGGAGCCTCACGCAACAGACCAAGGCAATGCCTGGGCCTCACCATATGTGGTGAAAGTACATTTAAAAGCTGAAAATAATGCTGGGACTAGCTTACACCCATCTTCCAAGTTCTACATACTAATAAAGCAAGTACTAAATAAATTAATAATGTTGCTAAAATGGAGATTTTTGCAAACAGCAAAAGGACTGTGCAGATTACAGTTACTTTTGTGAAAACTGGCTCTTCAGCTGGGCCTCACCAACAACTAGGGGGCGCCTCACTGGTGAGGCCCGCCTTACAGTTTGAGAAGCACTGCTGTAGTGTATATGTTACCTGACAGTCCCCATACAGATCCTCCAGGGAAACAGGTGCAAGTTTAACAGACTCCCAGCTCATTAGGTGCTTAGTAGGAATGGTCCGAACAGAGTTCGGTTCGGGTGCGCACGAACCCGAACTCTCGGCAATGATTCCCGCTGTCTGCCCTCTCCGTGGAGAGGGTGGATACAGTGAGAGGACCGCCTGGAAAACTGGGATACAGCCATAGCCATAGGCTGTATCCCAGTTTTCCAGGCGGTCCTACCGCTGTATCCACCCGCTGCATGGAGCGGGCAGACAGCGGGAATCTGATGCCGAGCATTAGGGTTCATACAAACCCGAACCTCAGCAGTTTCGGACCATTCCTAGTGCTTAGTATAGATCTGGCTCCAGGTGGAGAGATATTTATAGACCACATACAGTAGGGGAAGGAAGTAGGCATGCTCGGCCAGAAAGCCTCTGGATGAACAGAGGATCCTTTAATAGAACAGAGTGCCATCCCTGCTATCAAATATATCTTTTCAAGGGGACATAATGGAAAGTACTTTGTAAATATGCTTAAATTCCTGTTCTCCAGTAAAGTATATTTAGAACTATTGATGGTAGAACCACTCCAAAGGGGTAAACGTAAAAAACATAAAATAAAACAAGTAGGGCACGGGGTGTTGGAAACATAATAATGAAGGTATACTTACCCATCCTGGTCCTCCCTGCTGTGCACTATTGTTCACGGTCACCCGCTGGTTTCCTGTGTCTCACCATCCTGGGACATCATGTTCTGGCTAGAAATGCTGCTCAGCCAATCAGAGGCGGGACACCTCTGCAGTCACGGACTGGCTGAGCAGGTTGTTCCTGTGGTATCATGTATGGAAGATACAGGAGACCAGGGGAGCAACTTAAAATGTTAAGACTTAAGTTAAGTTACAGTATGTTCTGTTATGTCAAGTTGTGTTAAGTTAAGACTTTCGTCTTAACTTAGTTTGATCAACAATTCACAAATTGATCCTTCGATTAATATGTAACTTGCAATGTGTGATATTGAACTTGGTATTGTTATCAGAAAGTCCAGCTAGTTCATTATTACTCAGTAAGTAAAACTTTTATGGGTGGCTAAATGACCAGCCATCAGCATATGTACTGCAAGTCACTATAATCTGACAATTATTACACTGCTTTTATGATTATTGTGAAAACGTTACCAACATTTAAACACAAGTTCATGAGACCAACTGGGGAGATTTCTCACACTGTTTCATACTAAGATTCTCATTGTTGGCCATAGTAACCTACAGTATAGCAGTATTCACATCCCACCAACTTCTGCAAGGAGTTTGTAAGTCATGTTTGCGTGGGATTTTCTCTGGATACTCCAGTCTCCTCCCATGGGGACTGGGAGTGATGACAAGTTATGTCCAGTGCTGTGGAATAATTTGGCGCTATATGAATAAAGTAATTATTATTAAATAATGGAATTATGATAAACAGACCGTGGGTCACCAGCCCTTTGACCAGAGCACAAGCCTGCAGAGACCTAGAAGAAGACTGCTAGCTTAGGCCTTTCCCTTGCAGAAAAAAAAAAAAAAACTTCTGCTACGGGTCAGACTGGAGAAGCCAGCTCAGTGCTTTGCCTGTATTATTTTGCACCTGACATTTCTTCAGTAAAGAAGCACCCTGTGTACTGCAAACCCTAACTCTCTGGATTTATTTTCTATAGGGGTTCACCACGCCTTACCATCTCTTCCAAAAAGCAGCAACACGTGGTGACACCTCGACAGTGTCTAGGGGTCTAGCATTGGGACCACCTCAACCCTTGGAGTTATCCACCAGGGTTTCATCTTCAAAAAGTCAGAGTTCATGTGACATGCTGTGCTATCCTGATACTCTGAACACATAGATAACAAGTTCAATAAAATTATGTTTATGAGTTAAGGAATTTGTCCTGATGGAGGTTATTACACACATATCTTCTAGTAAGTGAGCAGTATGTCTTCATTTAAGTCATTAGAGGGCTGTAAAAATCTTCCAGGTAAACAATTATTTTTGACGAAGTAACCTTCCGGATAAAAGGTAAGCCTGTGTTCACATATGCAGGACATACAGCAGCTGATAACTACTGAAGGACTGGAAATTTGAATAGAAGTAATTTACAAATGCGCAAAAATTCCTCACATGAGTTCATTTGCACTCCATCATCTGGGTACTAATAACCCACATGCATCATATATCCTAGGGGGAGTTACACTGGGAGAGTCACTGATGGACAAGGATCTGGGCGTACTTGTAGATAATAGACTACAGAACAGCACACAATGTCAGTCAGAGGCTTCTAAGGCAAGCAAAATGCTAAAATTATTAAAGTGACTCTGTACCCACAATCTGCCCCCTCCCCCCCCCCAAAAAAAAACAAACAAAAAAAAAACGCTTGTACCTTCAGATAGCTGCTTTTAATCCAAGATCTGTTCTGGGGTCCGTTCGGCAGGTGATGCAGTTATTGTCCTAAAAAACAACTTTTAAACTCGCAGCCCCGTGCCCAACAGCCGGGCCTAGATTGTGTATGCATTAGGCTGGCACAACCTCTCTTTCTCTTCTCCCCGCCCTCATCATCATTAGGAATGCCCAAGGCCGATTTTCTACTATTCATCACCTGTGTCAGCACAGCACATGGGCTGGACCGTTAAGGCACCTGTGTAGTTTTCACTGCAGAGGAATAGGAAAAATGGTGAAGAGGGCGGGGAGGAGGGACGGAGAGGTGGTGCAAAGTTACCCCTCCACGGCCGTTGGGCACAGGGGTGCAAGTTTTAAAGTTGTTTTTTAGGACAATGACTGCATCACCTGCCGAACGGACCCCAGGACAGATCTTGGATTAAAAGCCGCTATCTGAAGGTACAAGCGGTTTGGGGGGACAGATTGTTGGCACAGAGTCGCTTTAAGTTAATTTGTTTTCCCTGAGATCCATTGGCATCACAACATATGGGGTATTATCGCCCCTGCGAGCCCCTAGGACACAGGAAAATGTTAATGAACATAAACAAGATTTTTATTCCCCTCCTCCAGGAAGTATAAATGAGCCCCACCTCCCCAATACACCAGTCTAATTATAAAGAATACAATATAGGGCGGGAGTCTTGTGATGCCAATGGGCCTCAGGGTTAAAAAATGAACTTAATAATTTTAGCTTCCCTTACGTCCTTTTGGCATCACAACATATGGGGAATTAGCAAGTATGGTCCCCATTGGGTGGGTTATTAATTACAGCTGCATTGAGTACAGATTTTGCGGAGGCAGTTCTTCCAGAACAAATGGTTTCAAGCCTGTAGTGCTTCAAGAAGGTAGATAGTGATGACCAGGTAGCCTCCTGAAATATGTCCTTGAGGGGCACAGAGGAACGTTCGGCCCAACTAGAAGCTACTGCTCTGGTTGAATGTGCTCTACTAAATTCAGGTGGAGATAAATAGTCACTAGTATAACACAGATCAATGGTATCACAAATCAATCTGGATATGGAAGGCTTTGAGGCTTTTTACCTTTGTTTCTTCCTGCAAAAAGAACAAAGAAATTTTTTATGAAATTCACTTACTCTGTCCAAATACACTTTGGCAGACCTGGATAGGTCCAGCAGAGAGAGATCCAATTCTTCTTAAGAGGAAATGGCAGGAGAAAAAACAGGTAGTACCACAGGCTGATTAATGTTAGAAAAAGACGCCACCTTGGGAAGGAACCTAAAGGATAAATTTGTCCTGGGAAAACATGATGTAAGGAGAAGTGGATCCAAGTGCTTGCAGCTCCCCCACTCTTTTGGCAGAAGTGATCACCAAAAGGAAAGAAACTTTGAAAGTGAAAAATTTGTAGTCTATTTGCTCTAAGGGTTTGAATGGAGGAAGACATAAGCGTCTTAACACAAAGGACAAGTCCCAAGTGTCCACCTGTTTAACCAGATTAGGCGTCAATCTGGTTATAGCGTTAACAAAGTTTTTTACCTTCATAGTCTGTAAAAGGCTTAAATTTAGATGAGCTGAGAGGGCCGCGATCTACAATTTAATAGAACTGGGTTTCAGACCCTTCTCAAATCCTTCTTGCAGAAACTCTTGTAATTGAGCAGTAGAGGGTTTAAATGAATCAAAATTGCTCGCTAGACACCAGGTTTGAAACATTTTTCAGATACGAGAGTAAGACTTATTTGTAGCGCTGCTACGTGCATGTGAAAGAGTATGCAGAACTCTTTCAGAAAACCCAGTGTTTAATATGACCCCTGTCAAGCTGAGGCTGGCTAGATCCCTGCATAGATGATGTCCCTGGGATATCAGATCCAAATACAGAGGCAGTTTCCAAAATTCCCCCTTGCTCTTATTCATAAGCAGGGAAAACCATGATCACTTTGGCCAAAAGGGTGTTACTATAATTACTGACGCTTGATCTAGTCTGATCTTCGTCAGAACTCAGGTGATCATGGAGATGGCATAAAAGGAGAATATGTCAGCCCACCCTTGATAGCCACAATTAGCGCAGGTGTGTGTGGACCTCCTGGAACTGAAGCACGTTCTGTCTGTATTGCGGGCCGCAACCCGGAAAGTCCATGAAACGAAAAACTCCATCCACGGCTTCAATAAAATTATGGTAGCTTTATTGGGTCATCACAAAAAAGAAAACAAAAAAAAAGATAATAAAAGATAAAAACACGCCGACGCGTTGCAGGGTTAGAACCCCTTAATCATGGCCATGATTAAGGTATTGTAACCCTGCAACGCGTCGGCGTGTTTTTATCTTTTATTATTATATTTTTTTTGTTTTCTTTTTTGTGATGACCCAATAAAGCTACCATAATTTTATTGAAGCCGTGGATGGTATTTTTTGTTTCATGATCATGGAGATGGGTGGAAAGATTTATGCTAGTTGAAATGTCCACAGAATTGTCATTGCATCCACCACTGTCGGATTGTCCGCCGTGTAAAGGGAACAAAAGTTCCTCAGTTTGGCATTGTTTGCTGATGCCATGAGATCTATTTGAGGAAGTCCCCACCTGTGGGTTAGTTGAATGAACACTCTCCTGAAAGAGACCATTCCCCCGGGACTGTAAGGCCTCCAATCAGTTGATCTGCCAATGTATTGTGGTTGCCCCTGATATGAATTGCAGACAATCTGGTCACCTTGGGTTCTGCCCATCTGAAAATCTTCTCTAAAGGAGAAGGAGATCTGGTACCTCCCTGCTTGTTTAGGTAAGCTACACAAGCAATGTTGTCCATCCTTATCCTTACCGCTCTGTGTAAAATAACTGGAGCGAAATGAAGAAGAGCCAAATAAATTGCCCTGAGTTCCTTTACATTGGAGGGGAGGATAGACTCCTGGTGGTTCCACATCCCTGAAATTGTGTTGTCTAGAAGATGAGCCCCCCAACCTGTTCCTGAGGCATCTGTCGTGATGGTTACCCACAGCGGTTCTGAAATCAAAATTCCATGTTTCACTTGGCTCCACCAGATTAGGGACTGTGTTGTTTCTGTAGACAGGATATGCATGGCATCCAAGTCTTCGAGCCTACGATTCCAGGTTGATAGAACTTCTTTCTGGAGGTACCTCATGTGCCATAGTGCCCATGGAACTGCATCCGCTGCTGAAGCAAGGAGTCCCAGAAATCTCATCAGAGTTCTTATAGATACCTATCGAGGAGGAATAAGAAACTGCGTACCTGCTTGAATACGTGCCACTCTGGGATTTAAAAAAAACAATCTCATCTGGGCAGAATCTATGAGAAACCCCAAAAATACTTTAGTCCTGGATGGAACTAGTGGGGAGGTGGGGCTCATTTATACTTCCTGGAGAAGGGGAATAAAAATCTTGTTTATATTCATTAAAATGTTCCTTTGTCCAAGGGGCTTGCAGGGGTGATAGTACCCCATATGTTGTGATGCCAGTGGGAGGTAAGGAAAATTGTCATGCATTAAAACAGGCATGGACTCTCAGGAAAGGGATATAATATTACCGCTTTATAAAACTTTGGTGCATCTGGAGTCAGGGGCGTATTAACAGCTGCTGCTGCCCTGGGCACTAAACCTAAAGACGCCCCGTCTTCACGCACCAATTGGCATCATGATTTTCTGGTTTCTGAACATCATATTGATATCTGATCAGTCTTAGGCTGCGTTCGCACATTTACTGTACGTCATGACATGCAGCAGAAACCAGACCCTCATGCAGTAACCAATATTTGTATGGCCAATAATCTTGGTAACAGCACATGACTACTAAGCATCAAATGGGAGCGTGGTTTCGGCCATGTGCATTTCTCTACATGTAGAAACATTGTCTGAATCGTGTTTTTCATGTTTTTTTTTTCTGCTTAAAACATAAACAAATTTACACATTGAGTCAATGATTAGAGCCATCTGCATATTGTCTAAAGGAATTCTCACCACAGGATTGGTAGATTGGTAGGTAATAGCTCCAGGCATCACATTTACCACCGCCATACCAGACCTGACCAAAACCATCATACTGTGACTAAATAACACATCCATACCAGACCTTACCAATACCCCCATACCCCCATCCCCTCGAAAAGTCTGAACTGGAGGTGGGAAACTAAAAAAAATATAAACAAAAAAAAGTTGTTTTCTTCCCCCTGCTCCCTGGGGCTGCCCCCCACGGGTGCCTCATGGTAAATATGGCCCTGTCTGAAGTATGCTGTTTAGTTTTGGAACTAGATTCCTAGAAAGGATGTCCTAGAGCTAGAAAAGGTACAAAGGCGGGCGACTAAACTAATAGGGGGAATGGAGCATCGTAGTTATTAGGATAGATTAAAAGTAGAGATGAGCGAACCAGAACTTTTGGCATTTGATTAGCGGTGCTGAAGTTGGATAAAGCCCTAAGGCTATGTGGAAAACCTGGATATAGTCATTGGCTGTATTCATGTTTTCCAGACAACCTTAGAGCTTTATCCAAGTTCAGCAGCCCCAGCTAATCAAATGCCGATCGTTCAGGTTCGGATGGACTGGAACCCGAACCCGGTTCGCATCTCTAATTAAAAGAATTAAATTTGTTTAGTCTTGAGAGACGTTTAAGGGGAGATTTGATTAATGTATCTAAATATAAATTGCCCCTACAAGAAATATGGGGAAAAGATGTTCTAGGTAAAATCCCTCAAAAAACAAGGTGGCACTGCCTCTGCCTGGAGAAAAAAAGGTTCAATCTCCGGAGGCGACAAGCCTTCTTTACCATGAGAACAGTGAATCTGTGGAACAGTCTACCACAGGATCTGGTCACAACAAAAACAGTGGAGTGCTTCATTACAGGCTTAAACAAGTTCTTAGACCAAGATAATAAATGTAAAATAGCGCAAAACCCTTAATAAAGTCTTGCACAGATATTTCTAGTCACAAAATATCCTTATTAGCAAAAAAAATAAGTAAATTGTGTTAACGCAATGATAAATGTCCCTGATGTGTTTAGATTTTTAAGATTTACATCAGTCAGCTTTTCACTTAACTTAGCAGGCAAAGCTGAATCCCCAATAAAATTTTGAAAAATTAAGTAATTCTTGTGTCTTTCAATCAATGCTACTGATTTCATGGGGGTATAATATGGCCTGAGGGGGTATAAATTGGCCTAGGCCAAATTATACCCCGGGGTATAATCTAGCCTAGGCCAAAATATACCTGGGTTCCATGTGATCACCTGTTCACACTGCTGCGGTTTCAATATCGGTCTACCTTGAGACCCCGTAAGTTGGGCAAAGAAGCTAGGGAGTGGACGTCTGCAGTGTGCCACTGCTACCTCCTCAACAGGTGCTGCTGTGTCACCCTGCCCTGAACCACGACCTCCTGGGGTTCACCATTTTATGGACACTCTACAGTATGGAACTTAGATAGGCCCTGCGTATGAAATACAGAAATCCCACAAGTTTTGGGGGCTGTACGGTAGTGGCTGGACCTAGATACACGCTGTGATACCCCCTTATGATGAGCAGTGAAGTTTTATAAAGGTGTACTACAAATCCCAGCAACACAGTGTAGTACCCACTAGTTTAGGGGGGCTGTACGGTACAATCTGGTAGTGGCTGGACCTAGACACGCTGTGATACCCCCTTATAATGAGCAGTGAAGTTTTATAAAGGTGTACTACAAATCCCAGCAATACAGTGTAGTACCCACTAGTTTAGGGGGAGCTGTACAGTACAATCTGGTAGTGGTTGGACCTAGATACACGCTGTGATACCCCCGTCCAATGAGCAGTGAAGTTTTATAAAGGTGTACTACAAATCCCAGCAATACAGTGTAGTACCCACTAGTTTAGGGGGGGCTGTACGGTACAATCTGGTAGTGGCTGGACCTAGATACATGCTGTGATACCCCCATCCAATGAGCAGTGAAGTTTTATAAAGGTGTACTACAAATCCCAGCAATACAGTGTAGTACCCACTAGTTTAGGGGGGGCTGTATGGTACAATCTGGTAGTGGCTGGACCTAGATACACACTTTGATACCCCCTTACAATGAGCAGTGAAGTGTTACAGATATATATCCAGGATATAGAGTTCTCTCTGTTTCTAAATCTTTTTCAATGGCAAAAAGTGTAATTTTCACAGAGGTATCCTCCCAAAAATATTTTTTTGCATTCATAAATAGCCCACCCATAGCTTTCCATCTTTCCAATATCAAAGCTGGGTGACCTCCATTATACTGACTACTATACAAGTTGCTGGAAAGCTGGGTGACCGCCAATATACTGACTACTATGCATGATGCTAGGAAAGCTGGGTGACCGCCATTATACTACGTACTATACAAGCTGCTGGAAAGCTGGGTGACTACCATTATACAAGATGCTAGTTAAGCTGGGTAACCGCCATAATCTGCTACAGATAGACAAACATACAAAAAACAGAGGCCCACTATAGTGTAGTATCTTTAGTGCAGTGCTTCTCAATTCCAGTCCTCAGGCCTAACCAACAGGTCATGTTTTGAGCATCCCATACAATGAACGCCTGTGATAATACCTGATGCACTGAGTATAATTCTATCACCTGGGAAATACTAAGGTAATCCTCAAAACATGACCTGTAGGTGAGGCCTGAGGACTGGAATTGAGAAGCACTGCTTTAGTGGATCAAGCAACAGGTGACATTCATTAAATGGAAACTAACCTGGTTAGGTTGTGCTGAACTAGGTACAACTCTATGAAGCATTTGTACTTAGCAGAAGTACCGCAGCCCAGTTTGTGATCCCACAATTGTCATCCGTCACGATGCAATTGCCTAAGGGTCCATTTACACAGAAAGTTTATCAGACAGATTATCTGCCAAAGTTTTGAATCCAAAGCCAGAAACAGACTATAAACAGAGAACAGGTCATAAAGGAAAGCCTGAGATTTATCCTCTTTTCAAATCCATTCCTGGCTTTGGCTTCAAATCTTTGGCAGATAATCTGTCAGATAATCTTTCTGTGTAAATGGACCCTTAAAGGGGTTGTCCGGGATTTTTCAATAAAATAGCATTGCATTGACCTCTGTGGGCATATTCTACATACACTTCTATTTTTTATTTAGAGCGCTTACTGTGTTCTCAGACTTAGTCACATGACCACTCTGCCTGTGTTTTCTTTACTTCCTGTGATGTCCTGTTCCCTTTCTGTTTCCTGTTTCTGCCAGTAAGGGAACAGTGAGTCATCAGGTGGGCGGGGTTATACAGCCACATTTCTTTAGCCACACCCCTAACATGTAACTAACATCTGAGCCCAGAAGAAACTGCAGCAGTAAGGACAGCATGACAGGCTACAATCTCTGTACAGCAGCATAGGTTGGAGCTATAAACAGTAAATAAAGGAAGTATGAGGGAGTGATTTATCAAACCTTGTGCAGAGGAACAGGCAGGGCCGGGACAAGGAGTTTTGGTGCCCTAGGCAGAGAAGATAAATGGCGCCCCCCCCCCCAGAATAGACTGTACGCTATGCGGGGACAGCCAGGAGGCTATACTGTATGTGGGGGTCATGTATACTGTACCCCCTGACTGTAACAGGACCGTGTATACTGTACCCCCTGACTGTAACAGGACCATGTATACTGTACCCCCTGACTGTAACAGGACCTTGTATACTGTACCCCTTACTGTAACAGGACCATGTATACTGTACCCCCTGACTGTAACAGGACCATGTATACTGTACCCCTTACTGTAACAGGACCATGTATACTGTACCCCCTGACTGTAACAGGACCAGGTATACTGTACCCCCTGACTGTAACAGGACCATGTATACTGTACCCCTTACTGTAACAGGACCATGTATACTGTACCCCCTGACTGTAACAGGACCGTGTATACTGTACCCCCTGACTGTAACAGGACCGTGTATACTGTACCCCCTGACTGTAACAGGACCATGTATACTGTACCCCCTGACTGTAACAGGACCTTGTATACTGTACCCCTTACTGTAACAGGACCATGTATACTGTACCCCCTGACTGTAACAGGACCATGTATACTGTACCCCCTGACTGTAACAGGACCATGTATACTGTACCCCCTGACTGTAACAGGACCGTGTATACTGTACCCCTTACTGTAACAGGACCATGTATACTGTACCCCTTACTGTATGTGGGGGTCATGTATACTGTACCCCCTGACTGTAACAGGACCGTGTATACTGTACCCCCTGACTGTAACAGGACCATGTATACTGTACCCCCTGACTGTAACAGGACCGTGTATACTGTACCCCCTGACTGTAACAGGACCATGTATACTGTACCCCCTGACTGTAACAGGACCTTGTATACTGTACCCCTTACTGTAACAGGACCATGTATACTGTACCCCCTGACTGTAACAGGACCATGTATACTGTACCCCCTGACTGTAACAGGACCATGTATACTGTACCCCCTGACTGTAACAGGACCATGTATACTGTACCCCTTACTGTAACAGGACCATGTATACTGTACCCCCTGACTGTAACAGGACCATGTATACTGTACCCCCTGACTGTAACAGGACCGTGTATACTGTACCCCCTGACTGTAACAGGACCGTGTATACTGTACCCCCTGACTGTAACAGGACCATGTATACTGTACCCCCTGACTGTAACAGGACCTTGTATACTGTACCCCTTACTGTAACAGGACCATGTATACTGTACCCCCTGACTGTAACAGGACCATGTATACTGTACCCCCTGACTGTAACAGGACCATGTATACTGTACCCCTTACTGTAACAGGACCATGTATACTGTACCCCCTGACTGTAACAGGACCATGTATACTGTACCCCCTGAATGTAACAGGACCGTGTATACTGTACCCCCTGACTGTAACAGGACCGTGTATACTGTACCCCCTGAATGTAACAGGACCGTGTATACTGTACCCCCTGAATGTAACAGGACCGTGTATACTGTACCCCCTGACACACCATTTCACCTGAATGTAGTAGTGTCACACATGGCATCCTGAGAATTTAGGTGTCACACACCAGGCCCCTCGGGTATAATGATGGTGCACATTGTGCTATAGGTATAACACAGTGTTACAGACTTCAGGAACAGAGAAAATGATGCAGCACAGGAGCCTCCCCTATACCATGACAGCACAGTCACAGCGCTATATACACATCATATACTGATCCTGCCATATACACCTCCCCTATACCATGACAGCACAGTCACAGCTCCATATACACATCATATACTGATCCTGCCACATACACCTCCCCTATACCATGACAGCACAGTCACAGCGCCATATACACATCATATACTGATCCTGCCACATACACCTCCCCTATACCATGACAGCACAGCGCCATATACACATCATATACTGATCCTGCCACATACACCTCCCCTATACCATGACAGCACAGCGCCATACACACATCATATACTGATCCTACCACATACACCTCCCCTATACCATGACAGCACAGTCACAGCTCCATATACACATCATATACTGATCCTGCCACATACACCTCCCCTATACCATGACAGCACAGTCACAGCGCCATATACACATACCTCCCAACTTTTGCAAAGAGCAAAGAGGGACATGTGCGCCGCGGTCCCAATAGCCACGCCCCCATAGCGACCCTCCATAGCCACACCCCCATAGCCACGCCCCTATATCAACCCTCCATAGCCACTCCCCTACAGTCACCACATGCTGCTGACTGAATAGTGCCCTATACAGTATCCAATCCCGCCAAAAATGCCCTATATGGTATCCAATCCCCCATTATAGTGCCCCACATAGTATTCAATCCCCCCAATAGTGCCACACATAGTATCCAATGCCCCATATAGTGCCCCACATAGTATCCAATCCCCCACATAGTGCCCCACATAGTATCCAATCCCCCACATAGTGCCCCACATAGTATCCAATGCCCCCATATAGTGACCAACATAGTATCCAATCCTCACATAGTGCCCCACATAGAATCCAATCCCCCACATAGTGCCCCACATAGTATCCAATCCCCCACATAGTGCCCCACATAGTAGCCAATCCCCCATATAGTGCCCCACATAGTATCCAATCCCCCATATAGTGCCCCACATAGTATCCAATGCCCCATATAGTGCCACACATAGTATCCAATGCCCCCATATAGAGCCCCACATAGTAGCCAATGCCCCCATATAGTGCCCCATATAGTAGCCAATCCCCCATATAGTGCCCCACATAGTATCCAATGCCCCATATAGTGCCCCACATAGTATCCAATGCCCCCATATAGAGCCCCACATAGTAGCAATGCCCCATATAGTGCCCCACATAGTATCCAATCCCCCATATAGTGCCCCACATAGTAGCCATGCCCCCATATATGCCCCACATAGTAGCCAATCCCCCATATAGTGCCCACATAGTAGCCAATGCCCCCATATATGCCCCACATAGTAGCCAATCCCCCATATAGTGCCCCACATAGTAGCCATGCCCCCATATATGCCCCACATAGTAGCAATGCCCCATATAGTGCCCCACATAGTAGCCAATGCCCCCATATGCCCCACATAGTAGCCAATCCCCCATATAGTGCCCCACATAGTAGCCAATCCCCCATATAGAGCCCCACATAGTAGCAATGCCCCATATAGTGCCCCACATAGTATCCAATGCCCCATATAGTGCCCACATAGTAGCCAATGCCCCCATATATGCCCCACATAGTAGCCAATCCCCCATATATGCCCCACATAGTAAACAATGCCGCCATATATGCTCCACATAGTAGCCAATCCCCCAAATATGCCCCACATAGTAGCCAATGCCCCCCAGCGCCATATACACATCATATACTGATCCTACCACATACACCTCCCCTATACCATGACAGCACAGCGCCATATACACATCATATACTGATCCTGCCACATACACCTCCCTATACCATGACAGTCACAGCGCCATACACACATCATATACTGATCCTACCACATACACCTCCCCTATACCATGACAGCACAGCGCCATATACACATCATATACTGATCCTGCCACATACACCTCCCCTATACCATGACAGCACAGTCACAGCGCCATATACACATCATATACTGATCCTGCCACATACACCTCCCCTATACCATGACAGCACAGTCACAGCGCCATATACACATCATATACTGATCCTGCCACATACACCTCCCCTATACCATGACAGCACAGCGCCATATACACATCATATACTGATCCTGCCACATACACCTCCCCTATACCATGACAGCACAGTCACAGCGCCATATACACATCATATACTGATCCTGCCACATACACCTCCCCTATACCATGACAGCACAGTCACAGCGCCATATACACATCATATACTGATCCTGCCACATACACCTCCCCTATACCATGACAGCACAGCGCCATATACACATCATATACTGATCCTGCCACATACACCTCCCCTATACCATGACAGCACAGTCACATATACACATCATATACTGATCCTGCCTGACCCAGTACAAGGACCCAATACAATAAGGATATAAAGCACCAGTGTCAGGAGAATTAGCCTGTACATAATAAACACATGTGTTCACCAACCTGTGGGTCCCAAGCTGTGGCAGGACTACAACTCCTATCATGCTGTGACTGTTGTAGTTTTGGAGCAGCTGGTGACCCACAGGTTGGGGAACAATATGGGAAGTGCTGTGTATAGAGGAGCAGTGCAGGGATATGGGGCAGTGTTATATGGGGCAGCCCTGTGACCTAGGTGACCTCCCTCTCCCAGCACTCCCAGCCTCCCTACACCTACAGGATGATGAGAGTCAGTCAGTGAACTCACCAGACAGCAGCCCCAGCAGTCAGCACGGCCTCCAGCAGTCAGATAGTGAGGAGGTCACATGGTGAGGAGGGGGCGGAGCCTCTAGTCCGAGTGAAAGGTCCTAGTAGGTCCTTGCAGGCCATCTTCAGGGCAGAGCAATGATCCTGCTCAGGGTGAGGGGATATTCACACTGCCTGCCCAGGAGGGGAGAGAGTGGGAGGACATGAGGATGCTGAAGGTGAGCAGGGAGGGGTAGCACTCTGAGGCCACCAGGAGTACAGGAGCCTGTAGTAATTTTTTTTTTTTTTTGGAGATTGAAATTGCGCCCCCTGTAACTCACCACTAGATGGCGCCCTAGGCCATCGCCTACCCTGGCCTACCCTTTGTCCCGGCCCTGGGAACAGGGAAGCAGTCACCCATAGCAACCAGTCAGATTCTGGGTTTCATTTTCCATGGCCTTTTTAAAAATGAAAGAAGCAATCTGATTGGTTGCTATGGGTAACTGCTCCCCTGCACAGGTTTTGCTAAATCTCCCCCTATATTGTTACTATTGTAAGGTAAAGATGTACAGTGTTAGGGCAGTGCTGCTGCTGTGTGTAATATGGAGAGGATACATCACTTCACGGCAGTCACCATTTTGTCTATTTCTTGCTGAGGTAACAGAATCCTTCTCATTGAGACCTCACCCACCTTTAGGATGGCTACTGTAGTGTATATGTAATCCAGGACTACAACTCCTATCATGTACATGTGGGCTGGGGTTTGCAGTCCTATAACAGATAAGGCTGGGTTCACACTGCGTTTTTGCAATCCGTTTTTTTTATCCGTTTTTTGCAAAAAAACGGATGAAAAAAAACGGATGCATTTGTGTGTGTGCATTGACTTCCATTGTAAAAAAAACGGATCAAAATGGATCCGTTTTTTTGACGGACACAAAAACGTAGCTGACACTACTTTTGTGTCCATTAAAAAAAACGGATCCGTTTTGATCCGTTTTTTTTACAATGGAAGTCAATGGAAAAACGGATCAAAACTGATGCACACAAATGCATTCGTTTTTTTCATCCGTTTTTTGCAAAAAACGGATGAGAAAAATGGATTGCAAAAACGCAGTGTGAACCCAGCCTAAAAGAGTGAAAAAACTAGTTGATTTGATAACATAAGTAATTGGCAGACACTGAGCCACCATGCTGCTCAAAGGACACTTGTAGTAATACAGACATTTCCCTGCCTATGGGGGGAGCCATATTCAGAGAGGAGGGGGTGGAGCTACAGGCTTGCAGAGCTGTGATGTCACTACTGACCCCTGTGACCTGGAAGTTCTTTATGTAAACAAACACAAATCCAAAAAGCAGCAACAGAGGAGGAGGCCCAGGGACACAGAGGAGAAAAAAGTTTAGAGAAAACCACTAAGAGAAAGGGACAGATTACATATTATTCACATTTCCAATGAGAAAAAAATGTTGGACAACCTCTTTAAGCACACTAACTTACATCGACCAATTGGATCAATCTTACAGCCTTGGCGCAGGAATACGGACTCTTATTGCTAATAAAAGCACCACTTTATTGCACACTCTGATAAAATGTACAGTAGAAAAGAGCGACACGTTTCAACGCCGATCTGGCGTCTTTATCAAGCTCATAAAAACTTCTGCTGTTTTCCACATCCTTATATATATATACATTAAAAGGTTGTAGCTAAAAACTGGCATAAAATCACAATTAAAATCCGTCATGGATCAAACACTATTCATAAAATTGCTGAAAATCAACAAACATACTCAAGGTTCTTATATTACAGCTGGTCAGACCTTCCCAAGTACTGTATCACAACGAGGGCTCAAATGGATATTCCCATAGTACCTTTCCTGTCACTGAATGAAAACGCTCTGTGAATGGAAACACCCATTAACCTTGTTTGCTGTCACTGATTGAAAACACCCAGTAGCCTTGTTTGCTGTCACTGAATGGAAACACACAGTAACCTTGCTTGTTGTCACTGAATTGTAACACCCAGTAACCTTGTTTGCTGTCATTGACTGGAAACACCCAGTACTCTTGTTTGCTGTCAATGAATGGAAACACCCAGTAGCCTTGTTTGCTGTCAATAAATTGAAACACCCAGTGTCCTTGTTTGCTGTCACTGAATGCAAACACCCAGTAACCTTGTTTGCTGTCACTAAACAGAAACAATAGGGCAGAATAGCATGCGGATTAAAAACTGGGTGTTTCCATTACTTGACAACAAACAAGGTTACTGTGTGTTTCCATTCAGTGACAGCAAACAAGGCTACTGTGTGTTTCCAATCAGTGACAGTAAACAAGGTTACTGGGTGTTCCCATTCACAGGGCGTTTTCATTCAGTGACAGCAAACAAAGCTACATTTCCATTTGAGCCACGGGGGAGCCCTCGTTGTGAAATAGTACTTGGGAAGGTCTGACCAGCTGTAATGTAAGAACCTTGAGTATGGTTGTTGATTTTTAGCAATTTTATGAAAAGTGTTTGATTCATGCCGGATTTTGATTGAGATTTTATGCCAGTTTTTAGCTACAACCTTTTAATGGATATATACACTCACCGGCCACTTTATTAGGTACACCTGTCCAACTGCACGTTACCACTTAATTTCTAATCAGCCAATCACATGGCGGCAACTCAGTGCATTTAGGCATGTAGACATGGTCAAGACAATCTCCTGCAGTTCAAACCGAGCATCAGTATGGGGAAGAAAGGTGATTTGAGTGCCTTTGAACGTGGCATGGTTGTTGGTGCCAGAAGGGCTGGTCTGAGTATTTCAGAAACTGCTGATCTACTGGGATTTTCACGCACAACCATCTCTAGGGTTTACAGAGAATGGTCCGAAAAAGAAAAAACATCCAGTGAGCGGCAGTTCTGTGGGCGGAAATGCCTTGTTGATGCCAGAGGTCAGAGGAGAATGGGCAGACTGGTTCGAGCTGATAGAAAGGCAACAGTGACTCAAATAGCCAACCGTTACAACCAAGGTAGGCAGAAGAGCATTTCTGAACGCACAGTACCTCCAACTTCGAGGCAGATGGGCTACAGCAGCAGAAGACCACACCGGGTGCCACTCCTTTCAGCTAAGAACAGGAAACTGAGGCTACAATTTGCACAAGCTCATCGAAATTGGACAGTAGAAGATTGGAAAAACGTTGCCTGGTCTGATGAGTCTCGATTTCTGCTGCGACATTCGGATGGTAGGGTCAGAATTTGGCGTCAACAACATGAAAGCATGGATCCATCCTGCCTTGTATCAACGGTTCAGGCTGCTGGTGGTGGTGTCATGGTGTGGGGAATATTTTCTTGGCTCTCTTTGGACCCCTTGGTACCAATTGAGCATCGTTGCAATGCCACAGTCTACCTGAGTATTGTTGCTGACCATGTCCATCCCTTTATGACCACAATGTACCCAACATCTGATGGCTACTTTCAGCAGGATAATGCGCCATGTCCAGGGCCGGCCTTAGGGTGGCTGGCGCCCTGTGCGAAACCATTTTCTGGCGCCCCCCCCCCCCCTCCCCATATATATATATATATATATATATATATATATATATATATATATATATATAGACATACAGGAAGGAGCTGCTGCTGTCTTCTGCATCAAAGTAGTTGTTCTTTTCCAATTTAAGACAACCCTATTAAAAGGAGTACTCCTGGATTCAAAAAAACATGGCTACTATCTTTCATATACAGCAATATCCCAGTCCTCAGGTTGTGTGTGGTATTACAACCCAGTTCCATTGATGTGAATAGAGACAAACTGTAATACCACATACTACTAAAAAAAAAAATAATACATTAACATAAGACAATACTCAACACTAGACTCACAGGGGGCGTCTTCTCTACATAAGTTGTAGGTGATGTGTTTACAGGCACTTTTTCTTGCCTTTTGGTTTAAACATTATGAAGACTTCTCCTGGTGACGCCTCATCTTGGCAGAATCTGCCAGAGAAACATATTAGGCTTCTCTATGCTGAAGTACTATCCTCATCTCTATACAAATCCTCATCTGTATCACTTCACACAGTAACAGAGCCCCCTCTGTGCCCCCATATAAGCAGTATGCCCAACAACACATGCCTCCAAATAGTAGTCAGGCCCCCTCTGTGCCCCCATATAAGCAGTATGCCCAACAACACATGCCTCCAAATAGTAGTCAGGCCCCCTCTGTGCCCCCATATAAGCAGTATGCCCAATACATGCCTCCAAATAGTAGTCAGGCCCCCATATAAGCAGTATGCCCAATACATGCCTCCATATAGTAGTCAGGTCCCCTCTGTGCCCCCATATAAGCAGTATGCCCAATACATGCCTCTATATAGTAGTCAGGTCCCCTCTGTGCCCCCATATAAGCAGTATGCCCAACAACACATGCCTCCAAATAGTAGTCAGGCCCCCTCTGTGCCCCCATATAAGCAGTATGCCCAATACATGCCTCTATATAGTAGTCAGGTCCCCTCTGTGCCCCCATACAAGCAGTATGCCCACTACATGCCTCCAAATAGTAGTCAGGTCCCCTCTGTGCCCCCATATAAGCAGTTTGCCCAATACATGCCTCCAAATAGTAGTCAGGCAGCTCTGTACCCCCCATATTGTATATTAGATAAGGCCACTTACAGTATATGTCACCAGAATGTTGTAGCGAGAGCGACCCTTTGAGATAGATCATAGAGAGGGAGGGAATAGGCGGTATTGGAAACAAGGATAAGGAGAGGAGGGCAGGGAGAAGATGGAAACAAGGGAAAACTGGGGTAGAGATGTGAAATGGGGGTGAGCCATTAAAATCAATAGGAGAGAGATAAGAGGAGGGGGATACAAATAAGAGGCAATGGGTGGGCAGAGAGCTGTACAGAGAGGAGAGAGTGGATGGGGGTAGATTAATTGGTAAAGCCGAGTGCAAGTCGCTGTGCCTGGTAATAAAGACACCACACCCCCTGCAATCAGCAGGTAGGTAGCTGCAGGTAGGTGTAAGTAGGTAGCTGTAGGTAGGTAGGTGTTAGTAGCTATTTGTTGATAGATAGTTGCAGGTAGGTATTTGTCCCTTCCCCTCTCCCCATGTAGGTAGCTGTAGGTAGGTAGTTATAAGTAGTAGCTGTAGGTAGATGTAGATAGTTGTAGGTAGGTATTTTCCCCCTCCCCATGTGTAGGTAGCTGCAGGTAGGTAGATGTAGATAGTTGTAGATAGGTATTTGCCCCCTCCCCTCTCCCCATGTAGGTAGTTGTAGGTAGGTAATTGCTCCCTCCCCATGTATTGGGTAGTTCCCTTCTCACCATGTAGGTAGTTGTAGGTAGGTAATTGCTCCCTCCCCATGTATTGGGTAGTTCCCTTCCCCCCATGTGGGTAGTTGTAGGTAGGTAATTGCTCCCTCCCCATGTATTGGGTAGTTCCCTTCCCCCCATGTGGATAGTTGCCCCTTCCCCTCTCCCTCCTCTCCGCAGTTAGGTAGTTGTAGTAAGGTAGATGTAGGTCGGTAGTTGTCTTCCTTATGCCCACTCCCCTCCCCTTCCCTTATCTCATGCTGGTAGTTGCCCCACGCCCCTCTCCTATCCCCATCCCATGTAGACACACACAAACAGAAAGTAACTAACCTGCGCAGCTCCAGGCTGCGCATCTCCTCTCCCCAGCTCAGCAGGCGGCGCGCTTCCGTGACGTCACTCGGCCGTCAGGACGTTGGAGACAGCGGCCTGTGGCCGCAGGCAGCACAAGAGTGACTGACAGAGTGGGAGCCAATGGCTCCTGCTCAGTCAGTGAGGGGGCGCTGCGTCATTTAACTGTGAATGCTCATTATGAGCCTCACAGTTAAAGGACCAGAGCAGGTCTTGGGGCGCCAGGGACCGGCCCTCTGTAGTGGCTAAATGAATAGTGGGGCGTCCGTCATCGTTGTTCACTTAGCCACTGCAGGAGGCTGGGTGCCCTCTGACTTGCCAGGAGTGATGCGCCCTGTGCGACCGCACAGCTCGCACACCCCAAAGGCCGGCCCTGGCCATGTCATAAAGCTAGAATCATCTCAGACTGGTTTTTTGAACATGACAATGAGTTCACTGTACTCAAATGGCCTCCACAGTCACCAAATCTCAATCCAATAGAGCATCTTTGGGATGTGGTGGAACGGGAGATTCGCATCATGGATGTGCAGCCGACAAATCTGCGGCAACTGTGTGAAGCCATCATGTCAATATGGACCAAAATCTCTGAGGAATGCTTCCAGCACCTTGTTGAATCTATGCCACGAAGAATTGAGGCAGTTCTGAAGGCAAAAGGGGGTCCAACCGGTTACTAGCATGGTGTACCTAATAAAGTGGCCGGTGAGTGTATAAGTATGTGAAAACAGCCGAAATTTTTATGAGCTTGATAAAGATGCCAGATCGGCGTTGAAACGCGTCGCTCTTTTCTACTGTACATTTTATCGGAGTGTGCAATGACGTGGATGTAAGTTGGTGCTCAACTGTGCTACGTCACTGCCGCTTCAACTTTGCTACATCACTGCTGACTCAACTCTGTTACGTCAACTCTGCTACCACACTACCTTACTACCTCGACTCTGCTATGTCAATACCTTACTACCTCAACTGTGCTACGTCACTGCCGCTTCAACTCTGCTACATCACTGCCGACTCAACTCTGCTACAACACTACCTTACTACCTTGACTCTGCTATGTCAATACCTTACTATCCCAATTCTGCTACGTCACTACCGCCTCAACTCTGCTACATCACTGCTGACTCAACTCTGCTACGTCTACTCTGCTACATCACTACCTTACTACCTCGACTCTGCTATGTAAATACCTTACTACCTCAACTGTGCTACAGCACTGCCGCCTCAACTCTGCTACATCAACTTTGCTATGTTACTCTTTCAACTCTGCTACCTCAGTTATCCATTGAAAGGAATGAAGTATTTTACCCTCTTAATTTTTTTTCTGTCATTCTTAGAGCCAAATTTTCTTCACTAAATTGTTCTATGTATCCAGTTTATTCTTCTGGGTGGTAATTCCAGCTTCTCCTCTAGGTCTAGGTATAAAAATTAACCTCAAACCAAACACCACTACTGTTCGTGGTTTGACTCAAACTCGAACATTTTACCGTTCGCTCATCAGGAGATAGGAGCCCCTGCTTAATTAGTACGGTACTCTGTCGGGATGTGTCTGAAGTATAAATTGAAGAACTTCTCGTACTCACGTTTAGGTAAATCTGTGTTATCTGACTGTCTTCTGCCTGTACACTCTCCTGTTAGGTAGTACGAGCCCCAGTAAAGCTATCTAGTGAAAGTTTTCCCATGTAGTCGAACATTGTCAGTAGAGAGTGGCTTACTTGCATCTGTGCTCTACTGCTGATCAGTCCCTGTTCCTCTCTTTCTTAGGGGGTGACTGTGCTGAAGTGAAGACTCTCTGCGTAGGCCAGGGTATTTCCTATATCTCTGGTTACCCCAGGTCTAAGTCTAGCAGCACATAACTGCTGTAGTCTTTTTCTCTGGAACTGGAACTAGACTATTTTGACTCCTAAGTGGTCTAAGACTAGTCTAACAGGAAGTGTGTGAGCAAAAGAATAGTAAAGCAGCCTAAACCTTCCTTCCTAAACGGCAGCTGTGCACAGGAGGAGTGTGATGCATAGTAGCTGGAGTAATGCTGCGATTACACGGAACGATTATCGTGCAAATTTGCACGATAACGATCAAATTAGAACGATAATCGTGCATGTAAAAGCAGCGAACAATCAAGCGACGAGCGAGAAATCGTTCATTTTGATCTCTAAACATGTTCTCAAATCGTCGTTGGTCGTTTGCAAAAACGTGTAAACAGTTGTTCATCGATTTAACCTATGTGCGAGATAGGCTTAAAGGGGAACTCCAGCGAAAAGCTTTTCCCCAGTAATTGAAACACATTACAAAGTTATATAACTTTGTAATATGCTTCAATCACCTATCTGCCCCCCTTCTTTATCTTTTCCCTCTCAATCCCCCACCAGGAAGTGAAGTAAACTTATTCTTACCTAATGACTGTTGACCCCAGGCTGTTCTGTGGCAGCCATTTTGTGACAATGACATCATCAAGAGGGAGGTGGGTCTAAGCCCTGTTAAGCCAGCCTTCCTTTGTCAGATGACTCAGGTTGCTTAGCTCTGATTGGCTGAACAAGCCATAAGCCATGTAACAGTTTTACAGAGTCAGTTAGACATCGCAGGAGACAAGGTGCATCGTGGGAAACCCCAAACCAGGAAGCAAAGAAAAAAAATGAAGACCAACTGGAGCTTCAGGGACCTGTTTTTTATTAGCACCGGAGTACCCCTTTAAGCGATTACAAAACGATTTTTCCGTACGATATATCGTTCCATCTAAACGCTGATCGTTATGAAAAAAAATCGCTACTTCGAAATCGTTAATCGTACAATCGGGCGAATTATTGCTCCGTGTAAACCCAGCATAAGGCACAGCAACTAACTACACTAGAGGTGGCACCTGAGTGAACTAGTTTTAAATGAGTGTGTTAGGACAAAAGAACGGCCTGTAGTGGGACAATACACATATGCATAAAAACATATAGGTATGCTCTCACTGCTTTACCCTTTATTTTCAGTCTTATTTTCAATGTTTTTAAGTTTTTCAGCAAAAACAGTATAATATACTGTGTTGGGGCCTAGCCTTCCAGAGCAAGTGTAGATTTTTGCCCAAAGCCTTTTCCCCCCGTGCAGGGTTGGCTGGCTTTGCTTAAAGGCACGTCCCGAGGAAAAGAGGGTGGGCTTTATTTAAGATATACTAGTATGCCAGTCTTGATAAATGTCCCCCAATGTGTTCTATGATTATTAAGGTACAAATATGGCTGTTTTTTTATCTATTTTACAAAAAAAAATTAAAAAAATTAACACTTTACAATGTGTGAATCCAGCCTTATTTCCCGCACAGTATTTCCAGAAATATTTTCAGCTTTTGTGTTCCTGCCATTTTTTCAGCGGCTGAGGTGGGGCCCCATTACAGCCACTGTCTGGCTGAGCGGGCCTAACACGTTACATCTCATGACCCCACTCAGACCAAGAATTGGGAGTTGTGGGATACGGGCATCAGTGCTGGAGCGGTGGAGGTGAGAGCATGTTACTTTCATCCTCCTCAGCACTCCACAAATCCACAAATCCTCCACAAATCACCCCAGCCAAGAGTTCTCTTTTAGCCCAAAAAACCCTAGTTAACCCAAAGAATTTACCTTCAGTATACACATACCTTCAGGATATATATATATATATATATATATATATATATATATATATATATATATCATAAAAATCAAAGTCTGTCTGTCTGTCCTTCTGTCTGTCTGTCTGTCTGTCCTCTATAGACTTCCAAACGCCTGAACCGTTTGACCCCAAATTTGGCCCACAGATACATTGGGTGCCCGGGAAGGTTATTGTGAAGGTCCCGTCCCCGCCAGATGTACAGGAGGGGAGGGGGAGGAGAAAGAGAGGCGCCCCATAGAGATGAATGGGAAAATCTCACTGCAAACACAGGTGATATAATTAGCTGCAGCAGACACGGCAGTTGGAGCCTTAGCAACCAATAGGATTAGTGCTTTCATTTTCACAGGGAGCAATGGTTGCTAGGGAAGCTGCCTCACAACATGCACAGTAATAACTGGTAGGCCCCCTACTCCATCTATACAGTACATGTATATACAGGACCCCCTTCTCCATCTATACAGTACATGTATATACAGGACCCCCTACTCAATCTATACAGTACATGGATATACAGGACCCCCTACTCCATCTATACAGTACATGTATATACAGGACCCCCTACTCCATCTATACAGGACATGTATACAGGACCCCCTACTCCATCTATACAGTACATGTATATACAGGCCCCCCTACTCCATCTATACAGTACATGTATATACAGGACCCCCTACTCCATCTATACAGTACATGTATATACAGGACCTCCTACTCCATCTATACAGTACATGTATATACAGGAGCCCCTACTCCATCTATACAGTACATGTATATACAGGACCCCCTACTCCATCTATACAGTACATGTATATACAGGACCCCCTACTCCATCTATACAGTACATGTATATACAGGACCCCCTACTCCATCTATACAGTACATGTATATACAGGACCCCCTACTCCATCTATACAGTACATGTATATACAGGACCTCCTACTCCATCTATACAGTACATGTATATACAGGAGCCCCTACTCCATCTATACAGTACATGTATATACAGGACCTCCTACTCCATCTATACAGTACATGTATATACAGGAGCCCCTACTCCATCTATACAGTACATGTATATACAGGACCTCCTACTCCATCTATACAGTACATGTATATACAGGACCTCCTACTCCATCTATACAGTACATGTATATACAGGACCCCCTACTCCATCAATACAGTACATGTATATACAGGACCCCCTACTCCATCTATACAGTACATGTATATACAGGGCCCCCTACTCCATCTATACAGTACATGTATATACAGGACCCCCTACTCCATCTATACAGTACATGTATATACAGGACCCCCTACTCCATCTATACAGTACATGTATATACAGGGCCCCCTACTCCAACTATACAGTACATGTATATACAGGGCCCCCTACTCCATCCATACAGTACATGTATATACAGGACCCCCTACTCCATCTATACAGTACATGTATATACAGGACCTCCTACTCCATCTATACAGTACATGTATATACAGGAGCCCCTACTCCATCTATACAGTACATGTATACAGGACCCCCTACTCCATCTATACAATACATGTATATACAGGACCCCCTACTCCATCTATACAGTACATATATATATACAGGACCCCCTACTCCATCTATACAGTACATGTATATACAGGACCCCCTACTCCATCTATACAGTACATATATATAAAGGACCCCCTACTCCATCTATACAGTACATGTATACAGGACCCCCTACTCCATCTATACAGTACATGTATATAGAGGGCCCCCTACTCCATCCATACAGTACATGTATATACAGGGCACAACAGGTATACCAAACTGTGACTGGGTAACACTGCTACACCAGACCTGACCAATACCGCCATACTGTGCTGGATAACACTGTCATACCAGACCTGACCAATACCGCCATACTGTGACTGGATAACACTGCCAGACCTGACCAATACCGCCATACTGTGCCTGGATAACACCTCCATACCAGACCTGACCAATACCACCATACTGTGACTGGATAACACCTCCATACCAGACCTGACCAATACCGCCATACTGTGACTGGGTAACACCGCCACACCAGACCTGACCAATACCGCCATACTGTGACTGGATAACACTGCCACACCAGACCTGACCAATACCGCCATACTGTGACTGGATAACACTGTCATACCAGACCTGACCAATACCGCCATACTGTGACTGGATAACACTGTCATATAAGACCTGACCAATACCGCCATACTGTGAATGGATAACACCGCCACACCAGACCTGACCAATACCGCTATACTGTGCTGGATAACACTGTCATACCAGACCTGACCAATACCGCCATACTGTCACTGGATAACACTGCCATACCAGACCTGACCAATACTGCCATACTGTGCTGGATAACACTGTCATACCAGACCGGACCAATACCGCCATACTTTGACTGGATAACACTGCCATACCAGACCTAACCAATACCGGCAAACTGTGACTGGGTAACACCGCCACACCAGTCCTGACCAATACCACCATACTGTGACTGGATAACACCATCATATCAGACCTGATCAATACTGCCATACTGTGACTGGATAACACCGCTATACCAGACCTGACCAATACCACCATACCATGACTGGATAACACCGCCACACCAGACCTGACCAATACCGCCATACTGTGACTGGATAACACCCCCATACCAGACATGACCAATACCGACACACTGTGACTGAATAACACTGCCATACGGGTAAATACAACCCTGCAGGTATACAGGACCCCAAAACTATACACTACAAGTGCACGGGACTTCCACAAAACTATATACTACAGGTATACAGGACCCCAAACTTTACACTACAGGTATACAGGACCCCAAAACTATATACTACAGGTATACAGGACCTCCACCAACTATATACTTCAGGTATACAGGACCTTCACCAACTATATACTACAGGTATATAGGACCCCAAACTATACACTACAGGTATACAGGACCTCAAAACCATACACTACAGGTATACAGGACCTACACCAACTCTATAATACAGGTATACAGCACCTTCACCAACTATATACTACAAGTATACAGGACCCCAAATATACTACAGGTATACAGGAACTCCACCAGCTATTTACTACAGGTATATAGGACCCCAAACTATACACTACAGGTATACAGGACCTCCACCAACTCTATACTATAGTTATACAGGACCCTCAAACTATTTACTACAGGTATACAGGACCCCCGAACTATATACTACAAGTATACAAGACTTCCACCAATTATACACTACAGGTATCCAGAACCCTCAAACTATAAACTACAGGTATACAAGACCTCCACCAACTATACATTACAGGTATACAGCACAAACTATATACTACAGGTATACATGACCCCCGAACTACAGTACAGGTATACAGGACCTCCACCAACTCTATACTATAGTTATACAGGACCCTCAAACTATTTACTACAGGTATACAGAACCCCCGAACTATATACTACAGGTATACAAGACCTCCACCAATTATACACTACAGGTATCCAGGACCCTCAAACTATAAACTACAGGTATACAAGACCTCCACCAACTATACATTACAGGTATACAGCACCAACTATATACTACAGGTATACAGGACCCCCGAACTATACAGTATAGGTATACAGGACCTTCACCAACTGTACACTGCAGGTATACAGGACCTCCCTCAACTATACACTATAGGTATACAGCCCCCCCAACTATGCACTACAGATATGCGAGACCCCTAAAAACTATACATTGTGGGTATACAGAACCACTCCAACTATGCACTACAGGTATACACTAATTCCACTGATTAACTCAGATGAAACAATACCTTTAGCTTGGCCTCCTGGGCACCTTAGAACAAATCTAATTAACACACTGACACTTTATACCCGGGCAGCGCCGGGTACATTTTCTAGTATATATATATATATATATATACACACATCGCCTAGGAACTAAAGTCTGAAATAAACTCTGTTTATACACAGAGCATTGGTCTTTGCTTAAAGGGGTTATCCAGCGCTACAAAACATGCCCACTTTCCCCCCTCTCTTGTCTCCAGATTGGGTGGGGTTTCAAGCTCTGTTCCATTGAAGTAAATAAAGCTTAATTGCAAACCACACCTGACCAGGAAACAAGAGGGGGGGGGGGGGGAGTGGCCATGTTTTTGTAGACCTGGATAACCCCTTTAAGAACAGGCAGAATGTTCTAGGTAAGTTATTTCTCTCCACAGCCTTTTCATTGAAACCCACAAAACACCAGAATAAATATCCATACAAAAATGTACATAAAATACCATAGTAGTTTAGAAATAGAAGCGCATATGTGAAGGGTATTTCTGAGTCTTTTTCTAGGTGAATATAGGAGAGCTTAGGTGTTTCAAAGGTTCCATGTATCCTTGTATCCTTGTATCAGTGCTCCTTCGGGGTACAGAATGCCTGGCTGGGCTGTGATGAGATTTAGCAGACATTTAGTTTTCTAGCCAACCCTGTAGAATCTATCTACCTATGTACCCAGGATACTACTGACATGTTTTAATTGTAGGACACTGAAAGTGTTTTAGCGCCCCCTAATGGCAACTTTCTATAATGACAGGTACTTGAGGAAAAGTGTTTGTGTCACAACAGGCCACATACTAAAAACATGCCTAAAAACATTACACTATGCCTATAATTCTCAGAAGGACCTTGGAAAATGAAACTGTAATGTGTTTTCATTTGTTTTAGGCAACACTGACCCCACATGTGGTGGTCACTTTTCTTGAGACTATAGCTATGTTCAGTTAAATACGTCTAAAAGACACAAAGACCTTGACAAAGCCAGTTTTCATAATTGCGTCTTTATTTTTCCCTCCCTGACTTCTAAGAGTCATAACTCCAACTACAGGGCCATATCAGGGCTTGATTTTTGCAGGACTAGTTGTAAAAAATGTATACTGAAAACAAATAGAAAATATGAGTGAGTGGCCCCTGCCAGCCTCCCAATCCAACTAATTATCTTACAGTGTATGAAACCAGACTTCCGTAATCAGTTGGATCAGGAGAGCAGCAGCAACCCCAAAAAACCCAAAATGGATTAAAAAATTGTATTGCAAAAACATAGTGTGAACCCAGCCTAAGGCTATGTTCAAACATAATATTATTATAATTTTTTTAACCAAAACCAGGAAAGTGGGTTATGTTCCCACTTCAAGCACATAGTGGGAAAGGCAGCTGTCTCTGACAGTGGCTGCATCCAATACCCAAGACTGTATACACTGGATCTGCATCCTGTTTCCTCCTGCCGCGGACCGTCTGTGCTGGACCTGCTCTCTTACTGTTTGCTCCAATTACCCAGGTAGGATCAGTTTTTTGGAATCTTATGCTGGAGAGGGCGAGCTGAGACTTGTAGTGCCTGCATTAGACGGATTGGCAAGGCTTCAGAGTTAGCCAGTGTTGTTTTCAGCCCAGGAGTGGACTCCATATGTGACACTTGTACTCCTTTTGGACAGCATTTCATTATATATATATATTTATAGTGAGTAGCTCTGGTGGATGCAAGTGGACCACCTAGGTGGAATCTACTAGCTTGCTTGTGTTTCACTTGTACCTTCAGATAGCTGCTTTTAATTCAAGATCTGTCCTGCGGTCCATTTGGCAGGTGATGCAGTTATTGTGCTAAAAATTTACTTTTAAACTGGCAGCCCCGTGCCCTACGGGAGTGGCGTAGATTGTGTATGCATTAGGCTGGCACCACCTCTCCGTCCCTCCTCCCCACCCTCCTCATCATTAGGAATGCTCCAGGCAGATTGCCTACTATTCCTCACCTGTTTAGCCCGGCACATGGGCTGGATCGTTAAGGACCTGTGCAATGTTCAGCATGGAGAAAATGTTTCAGGGGCATTACTAATGATGAAGAGGGTGGTGAGGAGAGACGGAGGTGCAAAGTTAGGGCACAGATACTCCCTTAGGGCACGGGGTTGTAATTTTAAAAGATGTTTTTTGGACAATAACTGCATCACCTGCCAAACGGACCGCAGGACAGATCTTAGATTAAAAGTAGCTATCCGAAGGTACAAGTGGTTTGGGGGGAGGTCAGATTGTGGGTACAGAGTCGCTTTAAGGTGCTCAGTGACAGATCAAGCATCTGTCACTGAGTGATCGGGTCCCAGGCCCCGGTCGCATGTGCCGACAGGCGGGGGTAAACTGTTTACCTCCATCCTGTCAGATCCACTGTCTATGTATAGAATCTTCACTCAGGCAGGCTCTATACATAGATCGCCGATAACACTGATCTATGCTATGGTATGCTATGGCATAGCATAGATCAGTATATGCAATCTAATGATTGAATGTTTTACAGTAAATAAAAGTGTTTAAAAATTTTTAATAAAAACGTTTTTTAAAGTATTAAAAAACCCTTATAAACCCCCTCCCAATAAAAGTTTAAAAGACCCCCTTGCCTAATATAAAAATATAAATATAAATAAATAAACATATTACATATCGTAGCGTGAGGAATTGTCCGATCTATTAAAATATAACATTATTGTTCCCGCACGGTGAACGGCATAAACGGAAACAAAAAAAACGCACCAGGATTGCTGATTTTATTAAATTATATATCAAAATTTTTTTTATAAAGAGCAATCAAAATTTTTCTGCTACACCAATATGTTAATAAAAACAAGGGATCATGGCACAAAAAATGACACCCCAACCAGCCTTTTAGGTGGAAAAATAAAAGCATTATGGCTCTTAGAAGACGGGGAGGAACATCCGGGCATCAATGAGCTCTGTCTTGAAGGGGTTAAAAAGCCATAATTATCGTGGCCAGCAGGCGGCAGCATTATACAGTGAACACTTCCCATATCACCATGAATATCCTTCGCGGACTTTCCTTGTTGAAACAAGAACTGTATTACTCCTCTGCTCTCATTTGCTGCCTAGATCACTGTTGCCAAAAACTACATACACAAAATTTTGCGGGGCTGACTACTATATGGGGCACTATTGGAGGGTAATGATTACTATATGGAGCACTATTTAGGGGAGGGGGCTGACTACTATATGGGGCACTATTGGAGGGTAATGATTACTATATGGAGCACTATTTAGGGGGGCTGACTACTATATGGGGCACTATTAAAGGGGGCTGACTACTAAGGGGCACTATTATGGGATTACCTACTGCATGGAGGAAAAAATGGGGTAACTACTGTGTGAGGGCAACTACTTTATGAAACAGTATTAGGAGGTACTATAAAGGAAGCTAATACCACATGGGCTACAGAAGGGGCATTTTTAAAGTTTTGGGCACTATAGATTGGGAGCTTGTATAAAGGTTGCTGGAAAAATTGCTAAAACTAAGCTTCTCACTATGTGTGTGATAATAAGGAGAATATTGGTGGGAAATGATTTATACAGAATTCTGTGACCACAAGACTTTCCCCAATTGTGTGACCCCATGCAGTTCCGGAATTGTGTGAGGTCACATATTCTGGAAAGGTGTGGCTAATGCAATTCCAGAATTGTGTGACCTCACCAGGGCCATATTTACCAGTAGGCATCTGTAGTCCAGTGCTAAGGCAGCACCTTTCAGGGGGGCAGCACTAGGCAGTTGGGGGAAGGAAACAGCTTTTGAGGGAAAAGACATCCACTCACCTCCCTGGTTCCAGCGGCGGGTCCCGCACTGTGGCACTCCGGTGCCCGGTTCCCGGCCGCTTCCGGGTGTCTGACGCAGGCCGTCTCCGGTCCGCTCAGCCACTCAGTGAAGGAGGCGGGATCCGTTTCAAGTCCGCTCAGATCCCGCCTCTGTCATGTCTCAGGCCCGCGTCAGACACCCGGAAGCGGCCGGGAATCGGGTACCAGAGCGCCGTGATGCGGGACCCGCCGCTGGAACCAGGGAGGTGAGTGGATGTCTTTTCCCTCAGCCACCTCCTCCCCGGTCCCAGCGAAAAAGTTCCCCCCGCTGGAGTACCCCTTTAAATCTCCCAACTCCCATTCAGACTTACCAGTAAATCTGGTGTCTTTACGATAGGCAGGGGGTGTGTTGGGGTGTATGGCAGTATTGGTCAGGTCTGGTATGGCAGTGTTATCCAGTCACATTATGTCGGTAATTTTTAGGTCTGGTATGGCGGTGTTAAATCTGATGCCTGGGGCTATTACCTACCAATCCTGTGATGGGAATTCCTTCAAAAAATACGCAGACTGCTCTTATCATTGAGTTTCCTTCATGGGAACACAGAGAGGTAAGGCTAGGTTCACACTGCATTTTGGAATCCGTTTGAAAAAAAACGGATGAGAAAAACGGATTGCAAAAACGCAGTGTGAACCTAGCCTAAGTAGTACTTGGTTATTAAGCTGTTATATTAGCACATGTACAAGTTACTAATGGTGCTTTTACACGGAGCGATAATTCGCACGATTAACGATTTTGAATGAACAATGTTTTTTTTTTATATTGATCAGTGTTTAGACGGAACGATACAACGTAAGGAAAAATCGTTATGCGATCGTTTTGCGATTGCTTAAGCCTATCTCACACATAGGTGAAATAGTTAAAAGAATGTTTACACGGAACGATCTGCAAATTTTTTGCGAACGATCAACGACGATTTGAGAACATGTTGAAAGATCAAAATGAACGATTTCTCGCTCGTCGCTTGATCGTTCGCTGTGTTTATACGTACGATTATCATTCGAATTCGATCGTTATAGTGCAAATTTGAGCGATAAATCGTTCCATGTAAAACCACCATTACTCCAGTACGATGTCTATACTTCTTGCAGCCTAAGGCTATGTTAACACTACGTATATGTCCGGCTGCTTATTTTTCGCGGCCGGACATATACGTGTAAAACTCCGGCCGGAATTTACGCAAGTTGCGGCCGGCTACGTGCGGTCCACGAACTTATGCCCGTAAGCTACGTACGCTTTCCGAGTGGCGTACGTAGCGATCTCACAGCGGTATTTTACTGGGATATCTTCGGCTAAAACCTTTTGGATCGGCAAATCAAAGTGGAAAAAAGAAGAAATCACCAATCCGTACGGGACCGCATGTTATGCTATGGGCGTAAGTTACAGCATTTCCGTCCCGAAACAATGGTCTGGTTAATTTTTTACAGCGCCGCATACGATCCGGGCGTAAGTTCGTACGCAGTGTGAACTGTGCAGCCGTAGATCGTATACTTTCCATTGTACGCAAACTACGTAAATCTGCGGCCACTTTTTCACGGAGCGCGCTACGGACGGAAACTTACGTAGTGTGAACATAGCCCAATGATGCATATTGGAACGTACACATCTAATGTAGGCAAGGATAATAACATAATCTTCAGTCTCACAGAATATCTTGCCATCAGGCCAATGATGCCAGCACTTTGATGGCAAATGCAGGTTGTTAAAAAGGGCCAGTATGTGGAGGAAACATCACATAAAGCTCGTAAATCTGTAGAATTTTTGGATAGTTAACCTTGGTAATAGTTACATATATGTGATTAGATCCTTAAGTGTCACTGTCGTTATAACTTTCCAAATCTAAATCAGCATTTTTTTTCTTTCTTAGTTATCATGGAAAACACAGCACTTCCTGTTTTCTGACTTTTTTTTTTTTAAAGGAAACAGTCAGAAAACAGGAAGGCCTGTGTTTCCCAGGCCATCTAAGCGCTCACAGATAGAAGGCAGTCATGTGACTAACAGACATATTGAGCCATGACACTCTGTACTGGGCGGAATACCTGTGTTTAGGGTGCATTTACATGTAAAGGATCTGCAGCATATTTGATGGTGCAGATTTGATGCTTTAGATCAAATCTGCTGCGGATCTGCTGCAGATCCATAGCAGATCCGCAGTAGATTTGATCTAAATAATAAATAAAATATGCTGCGATACGGTGTGTGTGAAGCTACCCTTACCTGCACAAGTCAGAAAATCTGCCTTCAGGAGAATGGAACTGGATTTATGGTACAGTCAGCTTTGTTTTACAACAACAAAAATAATGAATGTAAATTGCAAACTTGTTTTATTTCACATCTACTGTTGATTTAGATTTAGAAAGTTATAACGACAGTGACACTTTAAGCTTTACTACTAAACACATATTCTATGATGTGACATTGTGCGCAATAGCTAGTTAATATTTCAACTGTGTTATGAATAAAGCCCCTATTACATGCATCGACAGCGAGTGGGTTAGAGCGGGGGAGGGAGCCCATAGGAGATAGCGGCGGGAGCGACAGCCAACAGACTGTTGTTATCGTTCAAAAATCTTTTAGCATGTTGAAAGACAAGGATCAGCTGACATCGTTGCCTTTTTCCGGCCGAATACGGACGATAATCACTTGGTGTAATAGGGCCTTAAAGGGCAACTCCGGATAAGAAAAACTTCTATTAAAAGTGCATTAAAAGTTAAATATATGTGTCTATACAATATATTACCTTATCTGTGCGGTTCTGCCACACTGGTATCTGATAGAAATCCAGGAAGTGAAAAAAATGGCCCCTGTGCAAATCCACATTGTCTCCTTCTCCTTCTGCTATCCCCCCTTAGGAGACAAATCTTCCATGCCTCTGTCTTACATTGTGTGTGTTTACTGAGATCAGGCTGATGATGCAGACAGGGGGCAGATTGTGATGTCACAGGAGGCTTGTCTGTATCCCCCAATCCCCTGAGTGATTCACCATCTCTGACCAGCCAGAAGCAGGTGTTGCACTGATTTCTCTAATTGTGCAGAAGTGTGCCTTAAAATTAGGGCTGTGTTTATATATGTTGGAGTGTCATTGCAGTACTGCAGCGTATTCACAAAAATGATGCAGTAACACAAACAAATAATGCTAAACGGCAGAGAGGATCAGAGCCTTATTGTGGGGCTCAACTTCAAAGATAACAGATGCTTGATCATAATATGTGTGTTGAAATGATAAGAAAAAAAAAATTCAAAAAGTTCTTTACTTTATTCCAATATCAGCATTACAGGTAGAGAATACAGTGTGCTGTGTGGTGTTACAGGTAGAGAATACAGTGTGCTATGTGGTGTTACAGGTAGAGAATACAGTGTGCTGTGTGGTGTTACAGGTAGAGAATACAGCGTGCTGTGTGGTGTTACAGGTAGAGAATACAGCGTACTGTGTGGTGTTACAGATAGAGAATACAGTGTACTGTGTGGTGTTACAGGTAGAGAATACAGTGTACTGTGTGGTGTTATAGGTAGAGAATACAGCGTGCTGTGTGGTGTTACAGGTAGAGAATACAGTGTGCTGTGTGGTGTTACAGGCAGAGAATACAGCGTGCTGTGTGGTGTTACAGGTAGAGAATACAGCGTGCTGTGTGGTGTTACAGGTAGAGAATACAGCGCGGTGTGTGGTGTTACAGGTAGAGAATACAGCGTGCTGTGTGGTGTTACAGGTAGAGAATACAGTGTCCTGTGTGGTGTTACAGGTAGAGAATACAGCGTGCTGTTTGGGTGGGACCACAATGAAATCATAAATTACTGCAAATAATTCAGTAACACAATGAAACTGCAATGTGTGAACACAGCCTAGATGTTCTGCAACAGCTTTGGGAGGAGAATAGGCAGGGTGGGGGACTGTGATGAACAGCTGAGGGAAAGCATTGCATGCTGGAACCTGTAGTACTGTGTACAACTGATAAACCAGGAAGTGCAGAAACACAAAACAGAACAAAACCCCCCAAACAAATGGATTTTTGGTAGTTTCAAATATGGAATAGATAGGTAAGTAATGCTTTATGCCTCTGCAGAAGTTTCATTTTTTTAAGCTCTACCTGGAGTAACCCTTTAAGGACCCTTGTAGCTTGCAACCACTCAGAGTGCTCATGTCATGCTTCACTTGTTTTCATCTTGATGAAAGATAAAGTGACTATTTGATTTTATCAGATGCTGAAATCTGCTAGTTTGATGGACTATTTTTGTGTAACCAAAACCAGGCGTCCTGGGTTCTTGGTAATCTGGATTGCTTTTGCATTTAATCCTAATAAATGTACACATGTGGAAAACCTAGTTGCCATGGTAAGCTAAAGTCACCCAGCAATGATGTGGCTAGAGCGCTGCAAGTGGGGTGCGTGAGGGAGTCCCCTACCTCTGAAACCTCTGTTGTGACTTGATTGTGGCATTTATGAAGATACAAGACTCTCCATTTGTAATCTTGAGGGAAAGACCAATGTAAATTGCAAACTTGTTTTATTTCACATCTACTGTTGATTTAGATTTAGAAAGTTATAACGACAGTGACACTTTAAGCTTTACTACTAAACACATATTCTATGATGTGACATTGTGCGCAATAGCTTGTTAATATTTCAACTGTGTTATGAATAAAGCCCCTATTACATGCATCGACAGCGAGTGGGTTAGAGCGGGGGAGGGAGCCCATAGGAGATAGCGGCGGGAGCGACAGCCAACAGACTGTTGTTATCGTTCAAAAATCTTTCAGCATGTTGAAAGACAAGGATCAGCTGACATCGTTGCCTTTTTCCAGCCGAATACGGACGATAATCACTTGGTGTAATAGGGCCTTAAAGGGCAACTCCGGATAAGAAAAACTTCTATTAAAAGTGCATTAAAAGTTAAATATATGTGTCTATACAATATATTACCGTATCTGTGCGGTTCTGCCACACTGGTATCTGATAGAAATCCAGGAAGTGAAAAAAATGGCCCCTGTGCAAATCCACATTGTCTCCTTCTCCTTCTGCTATCCCCCCTTAGGAGACAAATCTTCCATGCCTCTGTCTTACATTGTGTGTGTTTACTGAGATCAGGCTGATGATGCAGACAGGGGGCAGATTGTTATGTCACAGGAGGCTTGTCTGTATCCCCCAATCCCCTGAGTGATTCACCATCTCTGACCAGCCAGAAGCAGGTGTTGCACTGATTTCTCTAATTGTGCAGAAGTGTGCCTTAAAATTAGGGCTGTGTTTATATATGTTGGAGTGTCATTGCAGTACTGCAGCGTATTCACAAAAATGATGCAGTAACACAAACAAATAATGCTAAACGGCAGAGAGGATCAGAGCCTTATTGTGGGGTTCAACTTCAAAGATAACAGATGCTTGATCATAATATGTGTGTTGAAATGATAAGAAAAAAAAATTCAAAAAGTTCTTTACTTTATTCCAATATCAGCATTACAGGTAGAGAATACAGTGTGCTGTGTGGTGTTACAGGTAGAGAATACAGTGTGCTATGTGGTGTTACAGGTAGAGAATACAGTGTGCTGTGTGGTGTTACAGGTAGAGAATACAGCGTGCTGTGTGGTGTTACAGGTAGAGAATACAGCGTACTGTGTGGTGTTACAGATAGAGAATACAGTGTACTGTGTGGTGTTACAGGTAGAGAATACAGTGTACTGTGTGGTGTTATAGGTAGAGAATACAGCGTGCTGTGTGGTGTTACAGGTAGAGAATACAGTGTGCTGTGTGGTGTTACAGGCAGAGAATACAGCGTGCTGTGTGGTGTTACAGGTAGAGAATACAGCGTGCTGTGTGGTGTTACAGGTAGAGAATACAGCGTGCTGTTTGGGTGGGACCACAATGAAATCATAAATTACTGCAAATAATTCAGTAACACAATGAAACTGCAATGTGTGAACACAGCCTAGATGTTCTGCAACAGCTTTGGGAGGAGAATAGGCAGGGTGGGGGACTGTGATGAACAGCTGAGGGAAAGCATTGCATGCTGGAACCTGTAGTACTGTGTACAACTGATAAACCAGGAAGTGCAGAAACACAAAACAGAACAAAACCCCCCAAACAAATGGATTTTTGGTAGTTTCAAATATGGAATAGATAGGTAAGTAATGCTTTATGCTTCTGCAGAAGTTTCATTTTTTTAAGCTCTACCTGGAGTAACCCTTTAAGGACCCTTGTAGCTTGCAACCACTCAGAGTGCTCATGTCATGCTTCACTTGTTTTCATCTTGATGAAAGATAAAGTGACTATTTGATTTTATCAGATGCTGAAATCTGCTAGTTTGATGGACTATTTTTGTGTAACCAAAACCAGGCATCCTGGGTTCTTGGTAATCTGGATTGCTTTTGCATTTAATCCTAATAAATGTACACATGTGGAAAACCTAGTTGCCATGGTAAGCTAAAGTCACCCAGCAATGATGTGGCTAGAGCGCTGCAAGTGGGGTGCATGAGGGAGTCCCCTACCTCTGAAACCTCTGTTGTGACTTGATTGTGGCATTTATGAAGATACAAGACTCTCCATTTGTAATCTTGAGGGAAAGACCTCAGCTGCCGTTACAGTCCTACAATGCCAGGCTATACTTTTATGTAAATCAGACTGTTTCTTGCATTTACAGCAACTGAAATTAGACTTTTTTCATACAGTAAGAGCTATTAAACATTCAAAGTATTAGTTTATTTGTAAAGCTCATGCCAGTATCAAGGATAGAAATAAAATGGAGAATGAACACAAAATTGTGGTTGTAATGAGTTACCCTCGAGGTAATTTTGACCTTTCATGTCATAAACATATTATCACTACTGTGGTGATCGCTTATTAAGATAGCAGGCAGTATACAGCCAGAACAGATAAGGAAACTGTCAGGGACTTACTTGCTCGAGCTCCTGTGCTGTCGTCTTTACCTCCTGCACGGTCCTGGATACAGGACCCCGTTTGTCATAGGGGCGTTAGGCAAGCCTGGCCGAGTGATGTGGTGGCTACATCTCTGAATTCTGACTTTGTACCATGCTACCGTATGTGTATGAACTCGGCTTAACTGTTTTTGTCTTTGGTTCCTGACATTGCTTTCTTGGTTTTGAACCCCAGGCATGTTTACTGGACCTATTTGGTTTTGTTTCTAGTAGCTTATCCTGCTGTTTTCTGACCCTGACTGCAGATCTCTGATGGGCCCTAAATATACTCAGCTTAGGAAATGCAAAAGAAACATTCCTTTCAACTGAGCAACATTCCTTTCAACTGAAAAACTTTATAACAACGCTGTGACGTTTCAGTATGAACCATTCTAAGCATGTTGAGAAAGGTCCATACCGTAACGTGACAATACAAGGTGTACAGTTTTACTACTCATAGTGATCTTATTCATGCTTATACTGTTGAGGATGGTACTCAATCCGTACCATACTGTCTATCTGTTCTAAATTAGGTATGCTTAAATATATATATATATATATATATATATATATATATATATACTGTATGTATACGTATGAAGAACTACTATGACGTCCTGTCAAGGTAGAACTTGTTTATTATAAGCGTTAGAGAAGGTTATATAGCAGCAAGAAGTCAGAACAAAGAGGGGAGTTTTATGGATAAGATGCCAGGCTATTATTTGCCATGGACAGGTTTCTTATTTGCAAAGTGGGTTGTATTACATAGCTCATGGATTACATAGTCATACACAGTCTCTCTTTTAGGCGTTGTCCAGGATATGGGGGCCATCTTTAACAATAGAATATACAGAATTGTCTCTATTTCCACAACAATGCTACCATTACACTTTGTGCTCAATTCAAAGGGGTGGTGGTCACTTGTAGTGTTGTGATGTCTGAAGCATATAACAATACCTGCAAAGTGTTTGCAGTCCTGATCTCCTTGAATTCTGTGTATGTGTCCAGCTATGATTTGCAGGTCATGGGGTCAATACATTAAGTCAGTGGTGTGTAGCAGACAGTATAATTTATGGCCAATTCATAAAACATGCCGCCCCTACAAATCTGCTGCATGAGCAATAAACTCATTTGGCCTCATGGCAGGAGCAGCACTGAGCACAGTGTGAGTATTTATTTAGGGGGCAAGCCAGTGCAGTAAGGGGCTGGGAAACACCCCCCAGTGCACCAAAGCAGCTCATTTACAGATTCTTTTGTTGTTTAGCTATAACTATGAAAGAGAAAATAAGAAGAATACAAACCTGCATTTAATTTTCCTTTTATTTAGCAAACCTGTCTCCTTCTCCTGATATGCTGCTATTTCCCTTCCATTGTTGACAACTCATTTTCCAGGTTATGGAGCACTACTAAGCTACAAAAGCAGCATGTTTTAGCAAGTTTGCCAAATGAATATATTTGCAAACATTTTTGATTTAAGAAGCTCTACAAGCTTATCTCTACTAGTTTATATGTGAATATCCCTTTAAGGCCAAACTGGATGCATCCTTAAAAGGGTTAATTTGAAAACTGTACAAATAAAAGGGGGCTCTAGTACTCTGTACTTCCTCGAGCCTGCTTACATGATGAGATACTGGGCATGGAGCCATACACGTCCTATATGCCATCATGTGGCACATTTGCTTGCCATAAATACTCGATTAGCAATCAATCTGGTGACTTGAAAGGGCAAGGAAGTGTTGCAATCTGGCGGCTGTTATAAGAGTAGTAGTACAGTGCGGTGACTGATATGAGTAGTAGTACACTAGTGACTGGCATAGGAGTAGTATCACAGTAAGGAGACTAACATCAAAGAGCAGCGAAAAGACCCTATAGTCAGGAACTTATGGCAGAAGATACAGTGGGTCACAGAGCTCTAATACACTGATTGTCTTTCTCAGAGATGCTTCCCCAGAGAGTTCTGCTCGCTGGCACTCGCTGACGATAACTGGAGACACCGAACCATGACCTCTGATGTGTGACAGGCAGCAATTACAACTAAGCATAAAGAGAACATAAGAGCTCCCCCTGCTGCCAATTGTCCTCCTCAGAGCTCTTCTCTCTTATAATGGCAGTAAAATTATTGTTAATACTTAGTTTCTTCAGATCTGCTGGTAGGGAGCACTTGAAAAGGTGAGGTTAGTGATCTGTCCACACGTATGTGGTAGCATTGCTGCTAAGGCACTATGTCTGCAGGGTGATGTAACCCCAAATCTGGCAGCAGTGGGGTTGCTGGCAGTGTTGGACTGGGGTACCTGGGACCCACCAGAGGAAATGATCCTGCGGGACCACCAGTAAAGAACCAATGAGAAATAACATGTCAGTAAGTGTTACTTACTGCAGTATCTGAGCTGGGGGCCCACCTGAGAATCCTCTGGTCCTCTACTGGGCCAGTCCGACACTGGACTATTGGGTTGCTCCTCCTATGGGTAGTGATGTTGCAGGAATGGTCACATGTGTAACATGTGGAGGTGTGGCCATATCTTTCTTTCTAAATACCAATCCTTCATTGTATGACAATCATAAGCCACTTTTACATCAGATGAATGATTGTTTCTAGGAAAGCTTCCCATTAATCAGACTGTGTAAAAGGACCAGCAGTCAGCCAACAAATGATAAACTCTCTCATCTTTTGTGCAGCCAATAAAATCTTTGTTATCAGACGTCTCACATCTCCAGGTTATGTGTGGCTGATAATGATGAATTTAAAGGGATCCATGATTGATTGGGCCTTGTGAAAGCTCAGCAAATGAGCACTGACCTCTGGGATCTGCAGGCCATCAGCATGTCTTAAAGTGACAGTGCTAATAACTAATATTTCATATCTAAAGTTTGTTATCTTTTTATTGTGCAGCTATATCAGGAAGTGAGAGACAGAGAGATAGAGATATAGATACCAAAGGTGTTCCTTATGAGATGGAATGCAGAGATTTTTATGATCCTCTTGTAAAACAAGTTGGCTGAGAGATAGGATAGATAATACTATCTTTATGGCATGTGTTACACACATATGATCTCACATACCTTGATACAATGGCATATCTCAGTCAGATTCAGTGAGGTTTTCTGTCTGTCAGTAAGCTCCATCCTGAAGTAAAGGATGAATTCTTTTTCGTGGGCCATCTACTTTCTGGGTTTCCTACTACATAAAGGAATGTGTGCTAAGGTTAGATATGATGGGTAAGTGAAGAATCATATTATATTGAATTTTCCCTATTTTGCACATTATGCAAATAAAAAGTATTATCTTATGAAGTCAATTATTTAAAAACATTAGAATATTTAAGGATTACAAGTATAGAATATAGGGATTTAAGGGCGTAGTGAATTTGTTATATCTTCCCTAAGACCCAGCACATTTCTATCAAAATAAGTTTTCTAAGTCAAGTATGTATTCAGGCATTTCAATAGTTGCAACTTTTTATGCTAATACAATGGTAGGAACTGATTATTTTTTGCTGAGTATCCAGCATGCTAGCTGCATTGTGTGAGATGCATTTTCTGTGTTGTGTACTATTTTGGTGCAAAATTGTTGATATATTTGGGCCTCTCCTCATGTATTTCACATGGACAGTAATTTATACCTCCTAGATTTTTGTGTAGTGTGCGCCACAAATGCACACTTTAAGGTTATGCTCACACAACATAATACAGCGCACCTTTGAATGTGCCCAGAATTCAATTTAGCATTGAACACAATGTAAAGTATGGCCGGCAGCCGTACTTTACATTGTTTGCACAACTATTTTCTACGTCTGCTGTTCGCCAAATCCTAACTAGAAAATATACATGCTCATTATTTTCTCATATACTCTTGTATACTGTGTGTATACGCTATGGCCGTTGCTGCATTGAAATCAATGCAAACGTATTAATTTCATTACCAACTGACGTTCTTTTCATGGGAAAGAACAGCTGTTGTTAATTAAATTAATACATTGTGTAATCATAGCCAAAATTAGTACATTTGATAGGAAAATATAAATTTGGACCCAAAGCTCAGAGTATGTTTTTGCCAAAAAAGTTTTACCTGAGTGGTGTAAAATAATAGTATAATAATGAGAAGTAACTGCCCTGCCCTGTCATGGAGACAGGTCAGAAGTTTGCATTTGTGGAGGTCCGGGTGCCGAGACCCCTGCCGATCGCTAGAATGAAAGACCTAAGTTTTAATGGGAACCTATGGAACTTCCAGTATACGGAATTGCTGAAAGCTCCATAGGCTTCCGTTATAAGGCCATGTTCACTTAAGTACCGGCCGGGTGATCTTTCTTGCCATAGGGTTCTGATGCGGGCGCATCAGCGATCGCCCGCATCAGAACCTCCCACAGCACAAAATGAAGCAAGCGGCCGGAGCGGCTCGCTTCATTGTGTAAACTGACAGGGTTTCCTACGGCCACAATTCATTAAATTGCGGCTGGAGAAAACTGACATGTCAGTTATCTGCGGCGCCGCGCAGGACCCCGGCCGGAGGGTATACGATGTGTGTACGATCTGGCCGGGATCCCATAGAGGAATCGGCAATGTTCAACACTGCGTAAAAGTACGGCCGTTATTGTCGATGGCAACAACGGCCAAACTTTTACGTAGTGTGAACATAGCCTAATCCCGTAGACTTCTCGTATTAGTTTTTATCAGAGAAGAAGAAGTGGTAGCACACGAGTGTGCCTGCATGTTCATTCTAGTGATTGGCATGGTGTTCCAGCAGCCGGACTTCTACTGTTACAAACTTTTTACATGTCACTATGGCATGACAGAAATGTGTTTAAATGATAGTTACACTTAAACAGTTTTAGCCCAGCTAAAGTTAACAAGTTTAATTTTCTGACACACATTCTTAAAATGGGGTACCACAGGGGTCAGTTTTGGGCTTCATTGGGTTTGCACAATGAAGAATTTAAATTTTCAGGTGATACTAAACTGTGTAAAGTGGTTCATATGATAAAGGACAGTGAACTGTTACGAATGAACCTGGACTGGATTGGTTGAATGTTTGGGCTAAGAAGTAGCAGATAAAAGTTCAACACAGATAAATGTAAGGTTGTGCTGGGAAGAAAAATCTGGCCTTGAATTATGTACTAAATGGGCAAACACTGGGTAACACTGACATGGAAAAGACTTAAGCTGGCAGTACACCTTTAATAACTGACGGCCAAACAATACCACCCATCCTCCCCGTACACAGGAACATTCAGAAAAGCAGGCTATTCCTCTGTTCTTTAGGAAAGGGTAAGCTGCAGCTAGAGCAATCTCACAGTGGCTTATCTCTCCCTGAACAATAGTGATATTCCATCACGGCCGAACCCCTATCACTACTTACATCATCTGTCGGTGGTTGTTCTACACAACCCCATACACCTTAGATTGATGGTTGAACCCCCTGGAAGCAGCAGGTATGGCTGATAATAGTCTAAGGTGTATGGGGACTTTTAGTTGACAATAAATCTCAACCAGTGTCAGGCAGCTGCTGCAAAGGCAAATAAGGTCATTGGGTGCACAAAAAAAACTAATATGTGTATGATATGCCATTTTGGATTGTTTAGCCACTATCCATTTATAACATGACACTTATATTGTGAACCACCAGAATATTTTATGTGTAAGAAGTAAAGATTTTTTTTTACTTACAGAACATTGTATGTACTTGCAAATCCAACTTGTAGAAAAAATAATTACAAAACATAGTTCTGTTCACACATAGTATTTCTGTCAGTCTTTTGGTCAGCATTTTTTCAAATAAAATCAGGAGTGGAACTGACAGAGCAAAATTATAATGGAAAGATTTGCACAGTTTTGTGTTTTCAAACCACTGCTGGTTTTGGTTAAAAAAGGACTGTCCAAAAGACTGACGGAAATACTAATGTGTGAACATAGCCGAGGTCTAAATAGAATCTGTGTCCACCTTACCAGAAACAGCTTTTGGGTCTTGCAGCTTTAGGCTATGTTCACACAATGTACAAACCACGGCCTTTGTTGCAAAAGCATGGCCACTCTTAATGGTCATGATCATCGCTAAGAGCCATTATTTTACATGGTTTAGCGTAAAATGACGGCCATCCACTGAAGAACGGCTGTCATTACTATGTTGTGTGGACATAGCCTTAGGCTATGTTTACGCTCAATAGAAACAAAAGTTATATACAGCTGTAATTTTAAGTAAAAATAAAACAAAGAACAAACAGATTTTTAAAAATAGCCATATTTTGCAAAAGCAGGTGGTAAATAATGAGAATGTTGACTATTTGGATGGTTTTAATCAATGACAGCCATTATTGTACACATTGTTTGCACTGCCAACCAATTTACCAATGCATTACGTATTTTTTTTTAAAATACAGACAAATTTTTACCTTAAAATTAGGTCCATGTTTTCCCAACAGAGAATTATGAGCACTCGCTAGAGCACAGTACTTTCATACAACACCATATTGTGAAAGCTCTCCCTTCTTAGGAAAAATACTTCCACAATGACATCAAGTGGACGTATCCATGATTTCCTAGACTCCCTAGGGCAGCATCTAAAGTCTTCAGCCACCGGTATCCAAATCCCAAACGATCAAACTCGAACATGCTCAAGCTATGCTCTTCTCTAACTATGATCTGTATTTTTAGTGACCATAACAATCCAGGGAAAAAATGACATTTACTTTACTTTGAAAGCTTTAAATAAACAGTATATAAGTAAAGAAATAAATATATACTCCCAGGAATTGAAGTACTATAACTCCAACTGACAATGTGGCCCAGATTTACTAAGACTGTTGGGTTTTCAAAGCCCCTAAAATAGGGCTTAGTTTATCATCCCACTAGATTTATTATGTGTCTGGTTGCCCTAAATGTATCTGACTGGTTTGTGACTGGGGCAAACTTGTGCCATTTTGTATCATTTTGCACCAATCACATCACCAATGTAAAAAACCACGACTGTACAGGTAATCCGCTAAGTGCAAAGTAGATGCTCCAAAAACTGTATGAAAACCCTCAGTAAATATAGCAGAAAATCTGAAAAAAACAAAACAAAGACTTGCCTCCTTTTTTTTATCTCAAAGCAAATTCCTGATATAAACATGTGATAAATCTGTCAGGAAAAGGCTATGTTCACACAACGTCAAAAATATAGAAAAGGCAGACGTTTATGCTAATCAACAAAACGTCTGTTATTGCCATGATTTAACTGACTGCAGTTCAATGCATTGAAGTCAATGGAAAGACGGATGCACACAATGTATTGAATAATGGATCTTATCACCGTGGACGTCAAAATAATGAAGGGAAGGCTAGACAGCTAAATGACGTCCGATATTTTAGACTCAAAATTACGGACGTCATTTTAAACGGAAAAGAAAAAACATTGTGTGGACATAACCAAAGTAAAAAACCCTTACAAAAGTGTTGACTTACTGTAAACTGGTCCTGCATGTTCTTTCCTAACCCAACCTTTAAGTTCATGAAAATATCGAACGTGCAATGATGAACCCTGGGGCATTTTAAGCCTAATAAAAACTCATAAATTGCAGTTGTATGCTGATGGGGCTATGTCACAAGAGAATCACAAGTTTCTCATAAATATACTTCTATAACCTAATGATGCCTTTATGGCCATATTTAACTCCATTGTCAATTATTGTACTTACATATTACCAAAATATTTATTTCCTTTATGACTCCATAAAGAATGATGTGCAAAGTCATCCATGACTTATTTACAAAAGCATTGGTTTTACATGTAAATGATAAATCAGGGGTTATTACGGAGAAATTCCAAGTTGGTTACATTGCACAGCCATAAAACCAAATTCTGCCAACAAACACTTTAACAGCTAAACTGTCTGAATAGTTAAAAATAAATGATTAAAAGCACATGAAAAGTTCTGTAAGTTCATCATCCTGGCACAGATTTAGGTTATGTTCCCACAACATCGATGTCTAATGTTTGATAATGATCACTGTAAAAATGATCGTGATCATTATTGACAGACGTTATTGCAAAATAACAGCTTTTATTTAAAACAAACAACAAACAATAGTCGTTATTTTACATAAAAAAACATTGTGTGAACATAGCCTAGTTATGGAAAAGTGTGAACACTTAGACTAGGGTCCTTTTGCACAGACAGATATCTTGCCTGTAATAAATGCTAATTGTCAATACAGAAAGTTCACACTGCTTTGTTTGCAGTCCATTTTTGTAAAAAAATATATTTGTTTGCGTATGATTTGATCCATCTTTCCACTGACTTCTATTTTTTTTTTGTAAAGCGTTTTTTAGCGTTCACAAAAATGTTTATCAGGGTAGGATAGGGAAATATTGTGATAGGGGTGGGCTTTTGGAGGGCTAGACAGGTACCCCAAGGTTTTGAGTTGGTGTTGGTTGGGCCGCGGGGTGGCTCCACAGTACTATGAGTTGCTGTAAGAGACCGGTGACTTATTTGGGAGGTATTCTCTGTGGTTGGATGGGATTGGGGTTAATAATATTTGTGAAGTGTCTTGTTTGTTTTGTAAAATAAATAAAAATTTTATAAATTAAAAAAAGAAGGCTTTAGCTGTCTTCTGCTCCCTGGAAAACCCCTTTAACCCTTTTGTGACTGGGTTTGCTTTCAATTTTGAGTTTATTTTTTTCTCCTTGCCTTCTACAAACCATCACTTTTATTTTACATTTTGCTTTATACAGAACCATATGAGCGCTTGGTTATTGTGGATCTAATTGTACTTTCTTAAAACTTTGGAGGATTTTGTTTTTTCACCATTAAAACATTACATTAAAAGTGAAAAAAAAATAGTTATGGAGAAGTGTGAACACTTAGACTAGGGTCCTTTTGCACAGACAGATATCTTGCCTGTAATGAATGCTAATTGTCAATACAGAAAGTTCACACTGCTTTGTTTGCAGTCCATTTTTGTAAAAAAAAATATATTTGTTTGCGTATGATTTGATCCATCTTTCCACTGACTTCTATTTTTTTTAAAGCGTTTTTTAAGCGTTCACAAAAATGTTTATCATGGAAATCAACGTATGGTGGAAGGCCTTAAAGCATATAAAGTATATAAGTTTGGTGAGCTACTATATACATTTTTTTTCCCTTTATGCAAACCTCTCATCAGCTTTTGCTAAATAAAGTAAAGGTAATGTACAATAGGGTTTCTTATTCTGAAGCAGAAGAGATAACTCTTATTTGAATCTGTCACTCCAGCACTGAAATACAGGCTTTAAAAATTTTTATGCAAACTAAGAGATAAAGAACACATCATTCCCTTGGCCTGCAAATACCCAGCAACATTCAGTCTCGCATTCAGAGTGGATGTTTTTTTTGTGGGCATAGGAGCATTTGTCTATGGCTGGGGAGGAAGTGATTGATGTCCCCTTACCTCCCTGGTTCCAGTGCCGTGTCACGGATCGCGCCTCTCCGGTCCGCGCTGCCTGGCCGCTTCCTGGTCTCTGCAGGGGCTTGAGACGTAATGTTTCATGTCCGCTCAGCCAGTCAGTGGCAGAGGCGGGATCTGGGACACGGAGCTGGAACCGGGAAGGTAAGGGAACGTCATTGCCCTCATCCACCTCCTCCCTGGCCATAAGCAAAAAGCCCCCCAGCCCGAAGTAGCCCTTTAATTAGTAGAGAAGGGGATAGACATTGCTGGGCTTTTGCCTTTCAGAGAATTTTCTTGTGGCCTTTATCTCTAATCTCATAAAACTTCAGCACAAGAGGTATAGCTCCCAATTCAGAGTAAAAGAAATGGATTGCCGATCTCGGGGAGACCAGCCAAACGATAACACTGCAGGCTGCTGGTTAAAGCGCTCAATGCAGTGAAATCCTAGATGCATTGCTCCTTGGAAACATGGCTATGCAAAAGAAAAGCCCGTGGAGCCTCATTTAAGAGTCTCGAAACACAGAGCTAGCCAGATATCCCTCCAGGAAGAACCCAGCCCTTGTCATTACATTGATTTAGAGGGCCACTTAATATGGTGGTTTTGGTGGTTTTCCTACAGGAGCCACCCCTTGGCTGGGTCCTTCCTAGAGGGATATCTGGCTACTCCTGTGTTTCGAGACTCTTAAATGAGGCTCCATAGGCTCTTCTTTCTCAGATTCAGAGTAAAAAGCACTATTGTACCCTCTATTTACTTCAGTCAACAGAAAGCTGCTAACAGATCCACCTAAAGCATAGAGATATGAGCATATGTCTATTGGACTCGCCTTTAAGCCCCTTGGGCCCCAAAAGGGGATACTATATCCAGAGGTGGCTGCTGGCCTTCGTATATCTGCATGCTGGATGCTCCCAAGTGGAAGACCTAGCAGGAGGAATGGAAGGAAAGAGATGGGATTACGATAATCATTGTCATCTTTTTCCTTTTCTTGCACATTTTGGGGGACATTTATCAAAGGGTGTAAAATTTAGACTGGTGCAAACTGCCCACAGCAACCAGTAGTAGTAGGGTAGTTTGCACCGGTCTAAATTTTACACCCTTTGATAAATCTCCCTCTTTAAGTATAAAACATAACAGGAAAGACTTAAAGAATTAAGGGGGGGGGGGGTTACCAAGTCTTCCACATCTGTACACATCTATCCTCATCCATTTATTATAGTGGGGACCATGGATGTGGTAGTAATGACCACATAGGCCATATTAAACCTTTTGAGGAAGTCTGTAAAGGGCTCAATCAGCTGTCAGCTGAAGAATTTTTTATCATATCGGAATGAGTTTGTTCTTCGACTCAGAAAGTGCCCATAATAGCCCATTGTTAAAGGGCCCTATGGCTTCAAGATTGTTTAGATCTTGCCGTACCAAATATCTTATTGATGAAAAAGAATGTCAGTTAGAATTTATATCTACTCTAGAAGGTAACATCTATCAGCAATATTTGTGCATATATTTCCTGTTCAAGCCAAAAGATATAATAAAAGGAACATTTAGTATAATGACAAACTCATCATAATGGCAAATTTTGATTATTTTAGACATCAAGTTCTAAAAGTCACACCACAGACAGCACAACAAGTGCAGTACGTACAAGAACTGGCAATACAGTGGCAGGTAAGAAGATATGATACTCCTTTTATAGTTTGCAGTTGAATTTTAGCTTTTTTTTTAGCTCTATCAGGGTAGGGTAACACATATCATATTATCTGACATTTTTCCACAAAGAATTTCTGTGCAGAAAACTATCAGCATTTACAATAGCAGCAAAATGGATGGGATTTTGAAAAAAAAATGCACAAAATCCATGTGGAAACTTACCTGCAATGGTAACATTTAAAACTGTCTAAAATCAGATTTTGTGGCTGTCATTCCCAACGTCCGTCAAAAAGATGTCCTTAATATGTTAATGACAGCCTCAAATAATGATCATTATTTGCAGCCATCATTAACAAATGGCGGAGGCCTTTTCGAGGACCGCTGGGTATGATGGCCGCAAAATCCCAAAGTGTGAACATAGTCTAAGGCTGTGTTGCAGGAGTGGGTTGAAAACACCTGTGTGAACCTTCGCCCCCTTAAATAGTTTAGTGAACAAATGAAGTAGGAATAACTACAGGACGTTAAAGTTACCAGCTTTTGTAGGTATCTGACATTCACTCACTGCATTTTTTTTTACTTATTCCAATATTAATTAAGTTTCAATATAACCATGTAAAAAACAAGGTTCCTTAGTTACTGTTGTTGTTAATTACTTTTTATTGTTTTCTAAAAGCATCATTATACACAATTTATGTCTGCCTGCGTACGAGTTTGTGCAAATTATGATCTCTGTTTATCTTTCTTTGCTTGGACTTTTTCACATGACTTTATAATTGCACAAAATATCAAAAACTAAATGATAGTTGTTATTGCAAAGGACATCTTGATAGCTCTGTACTTGATTTCGGAACCTGTGTGTCCCCATTGTTATTGTCTCTCTTGATGATGTTCTTATACTTTTGCTTCTTATCAATAACATTTGTTTGAAAAAAAAAAATTGTGCCAATTTTTACCATAACTATTTTTCTCTGTCAGTTCCAATCCTGATTTTGGCTACAAATACTGACCAAAATACTGACAGAAAAAGACGCCAATGATGAAGGCATGTCTCTTACCTTCATATTCGATGCTGTTTCCATCCACTTAGCCGTTCAGTCCACAGTCCGGTAGGGCCGCTAAAAGCACTGCCCTGTGCCCCCTAATGCCGGTCTGGCCTGCCCCTACTAATGATAATCAATGGAGCAGGCGAGCCAGGCAGATCGTGTTAGTTTTAGTTTTTCTACTGGAGATGTGTGGCCAGCTTGATACAGCTTTCATAGACACGCATCATAAAGGTTGTATAAAGAAACTACAGTAAATGTACATAATTTAGACAGAATCTATACACTAACAAAGCAATTTTGTTTCTTGTCTTAAAATGCTACATTGACCTAGCTTGACCTGTGGAAACCAGACACCATAGAAGAAATATATCCTGGAAAAGAAGTACATGTTCGTGTCCAGTCTCCCTATGTGCTGCAGATGAAAGAAAAACTTGTGCAACAAAATATACCATTTGGGTACATTTCAACTTAATCTTCTATTCTGTGTTCTTTAGATACTGGTTTAACATGATTATTTATACCTTATGGTTTTGCGGTATAAAAAAAAAAACCTTTTAAAAATCAAAGGTGGACCTCAGCAGTAGGATCCCCCAACAATTAGCTTGTTATTCTCTATTCTGTGGGATAAGGAATAATCTTCATGTCATATGTGTAGTGTCCCAGAAAAGGTGTGCCACTAAGTTTTTATTGCAACTGGGTAAAGTAACTCATTCCAGGTTCCCACTGGGGCATATACTGTTCTTTTTTTATACCTTATGTGATACACAGCTGAAGGAGGTATTGGGTTAATTGTTTGTCATGTTGTTTTTGTGTCCAGTCACAGGTGCAGGCCTGTTTCCCTCTTTTTTCTGCTTCTTTCCTCTTTCTTTTGTACTACACAACCCCACCAATCACTAGGAGGTTTAATTGCCCCTATGAAAAGTCATTCGTTCCTGGTGGACTTTTGTCTATAGTTGGAGGAGAAAGAGCAACACAGAGACAGTTCCTGCTGCAGTGAAGCCAGGGTCTGGCTTAGGCCAGAACCCTTTTCAGGGACCAAGAGACTGAAACATATTTTCTTATGCAAGTAACTGCCGCTAGCATACAGTGTTAGACCCCTCAGGAGCAAGATGTCCTCTGAGGATCACCTTGTCCACGCCAGGGATACTCTCAACAAGATACAGGGCAGTATACCTCAGTATGGTACTGACCCCAGCAGGACACAGCTGACACTTACCTACATATCCTGTTGTAACGCATGTCTATTCTGAAAAGTTGTGGGAAGTCTGCTTCACCTAGCGCAGGGACCCTCATAGGATGGGTATCCTGACACTGTAGGGCATTAGGCGATTAGAAGTGCCACGGTATCCCAGCAGAGTACACAGCTACATTGGACATACTATGAGCAGATGATGAGCATAGTGTACATTACATTACATTATTTTAAATACACTTCCATAGACACAATACAGTGACATAGACTTCTACATATAGTGCGCCCCCTGCTGGGCACTCCATAGAAATTACAACCGATTCGTGACGTCACGGTTTTGTACAGAATCTGAACCCTGTCTGATCTACTAAATTAAGGGAAATAGCATTATATGTGTATTTCCCATAATTAATGTACATTAGAAATTTGTCTAACTTTCCATAAGTAATAACATATAACAAATATGTTTTGGCCGGAGTCGTCCTTTGATTGGATACCATGATCAATGTTACTGATTCCCTTCAAAGCGACTCTGTACCCACAATCTGACCCCCCCCCCCCAAACCGCTGAGGTCCGTTCGGCAGGTGATGCAGTTATTGTCCTAAAAAAACAACTATTAAACTTGCAGCCCTGTGCCAAACGGCCATGACCTAGAGTGACTATGCATTAGACTGGCACAATCTCCCTGTCCCACCTCCCCGCCCTCCTCACCATTAGGAAAGCCCCAGGCAGATTTTCTCCTATTCCTCACCTGTGTAAGCACGGCACATGGGCTAAATCGTTAAGGCCCCTATGCAGTGTTTACTGCAGAGGAATAGGAAATATCCTCCCAGTGGCATTACTAACGATGAAATGGGTGGGGAGGAGGGACGGAGGGGTGGTGCAATTTTAGGGCATGGATACTCTAGGCCACGGCTGTTTGGCACAGGGCTGCAAGTTTAAAAGTTGTTTTTTTAGGACAATAACTGCATTACCTACCGAACGGACCCCAGGACAGATCTTGGAGTAAAAGCAGCTATCCGAAGGTACAAGTGGTTTGGGGGGGACAGATTGTGGGTACAGAGTCTCTTTAAGGTTGTGTTCACACATAGTGAGTTTGCAGCGGATTTCCCTGCTGTAATACTCAGTAAGCTTACAGTCTATGGCCCTGCAGCGGATTTTCATTCTGCTGTGAGAATGTAATGAAAGCAATATTTAACTAATTAGCTGCCATTAAAAATAATAAACAGCAAGTGCTCCCTCGTCATGCTCCCGCTTCAGTCTTCGTGTCCCTGCTAACTGATTGCCCAATCAGCCAATCACTACATTTTTACAGCAGAATGAAAATCTGATGAGAGAATGCAGGGCCATAGAGCTATTACCCTAATAATAATGATAATTTTTTTTTATATAGCTCCAATAAATTCTGCAGCATTTCAAAATTCTAGGGGCATCTAAACAATCAGACTTTACCGAATGACACAGAAATTCCTAAAACAAAAGGAGTGAGGGACCTGCTAGCAAAAGCTTACGATCTATGAGGAGTGGGTTGAGGCAAATGGCTGAACGCCCTTTATATATACAGTATATATGGTCCAGTCATTATATATACTGTGTATATATATATGTCATACACGTAGAGGTGGATAAGCCAAATGTATGAAACATAGGGCAAAGCTGCTGACTGAGAGGTGGAGGGGAGGGGGAAAGTAATATAGGAAATGTTATAAGCCTGCCTATAGAGATGAGTCTTTAGGGAATCCTTAAAATTGTGGGTATTGGAAATGAGTCTTAGGGCCCGCAGCTCAGTTCGAGGTCCCCATTCTCACAGGGGCCCCAGCAGTCTGACCGCAGTCTCTTAATAGTGTCCTATCCTTTGCAAACTGTGGGTGGGGCATTAAACCCCAGATGGGAATACCCCTTTACCAATTGCCCATGGACTATAAACATATGGGCATATGTGGAAAAAATGAACCAATATAAAAAATAAATATATAGAACAAGACAGCTAGTGCTGCCTACACTGGGTACACACAATCTAAGCCAGTCCACCCTCTCCAGAGGTTCCATACTGTGTCTAAAAGGTAAATCAAGTCTTACCTATAACCTGCTGTCATGTTCACATATGGCCCAGGATTTTAGGAGTAAAAGTAATTTTGTTACCTTCATCCTTATCATCATATTCATTATTTTTACTGTATTTAATATGTAAACTAGGTGGTTTGGTGTACTGGGGGCTGGACTACCGCCCTCAATGCACTGATCTCCTTCCTGCTGGCCAGTCGATTCTTTTGAATATTCCTCCGGCACTCTGCAGTGATGACCGCCAGAATGATGGGGGATCAGCGGTCTGACAGTGTCGATCAGTGCACTGGCGCATTCTGTTCAATACGCCTAACATCTAGCACCAGTCTTTGGGACACACAAAATTGGGGCATTAAAACTTTTTTTTTATCCTATGCAAGGTGTATGACTGCAATCCAAGGTACAAGTGCAATCTCCTCCCTGACCCTTATATAGTGATGTTAGCAAATTTGCGGGTAGATTGCAGACAGTATAACCCTTCATGCATTGTGACCGCGATCCTTCGTAGAAACGAATAAGTAGAAAAGACCTTTTTTTAATGCTTTTAAAATCCTTGTTTACCAGAATCATGATTAAAGATGTGCAGAAGCTAATAGATCGTTCAAGTGTGAATAGAAAAAGGACTGGGCGAGTATCGCTGGACACTTATGAATATGTAATCTATCACCCAATGAATGAGGTAAGCAGGAGATAAAAATACATAAGGGATTAACTCTGGGGAAAAGAATCCTTATGGCCTGTAGAATAATAATTTACCAAGCTGTCCAGATGTATTTATTTTATATTTTGCTTTCAAATTGTGGCTGCAGATTGGTGAATGCACAAGATTCCTAAAACTTCTTAATCTTAAATTTATAGTCACTATTAAATACCTAGGCATTCTACAGTCATGGCCAAAAGTTTTGAGAATGACACAAATATATTTTCACATGATCTGCTGCCCTCTGGTTTTTATGTGTGTTTGTCAGATGTTTTTATCACATACAGAAATATAATTGCAATCATATTATGAGTAACAAAAGCTTATGTTGACAATGAGAATGAGTTAATGCAGCAAGTCAATATTTGCAGTGTTGATCCTTCTTCTTCAGGACCTCTGCAATTCTCCCTGGCATGCTCTCAATCAACTTCTGGACCAAATCCTGACTGATAGCAGTCCATTCTTGCACAATCAATGCTTGCATTTTGTCAGAATTTGTTGGTTTTTGTTTGTCTACCCGTCTCTTGATGATTGACCAAAAGTTCTCAAAGGCATTAAGATCTGGGGAGTTTCCAGGCCATTGACCCAAAATCTCTGTTTTGTTCCCTGAGCCATTTAGTTATCACCTTTGCTTCATGGCAAGGTGCTCCATCATGCTGGAAAAGGCATTGTTGATCGCCAAACTGCTCTTGGACGGTTGGGAGAAGTTGCTTTTGGAGGACATGCTGGTACCATTCTTTATTCATGGCTGTGTTTTTAGGCAAGACTGTGAGAAAGCCGATTCCCTTGGCTGAGAAGCAACCCCACACATGGTTTCAGGATGCTTTACAGTTGGCATGAGACAAGACTGGTGGTAGCACTCACCTCATCTTCTCCGAATAAGCTGTTTTCCAGATGTCCCAAACAATGGCATAGGGGATTCATCAGAGAAAATGATTTTACCCCAGTCCTCAGCAGTCCACTCCCTGTACCTTTTGCAGAATATCAGTCTGTCCCTGATGTTTTTTTCTGGAGAGAAGTGGCTTCTTTGCTGCCCTCCTTGAGACCAGGCCTTGCTCCAAGAGCCTCCGTCTCACACTTTTAAGAGATGGTCCTGACGCTTTTTGGCAACAATGGAACTTCTCTCCTTGAAGTTCTTGATGACGTGATAGATTGTTGACTGAGGTGCAATCTTTCTAGCTGCGATACTCTTCCCTGTGAGGCCATTTTTGTGCAGTGCAATGATGACTGCACGTGTTTCTTTAGAGATAACCATGGTTAACAGAAGAGAAACAATGATGCCAAGCACCAGCCTTCTTTTAAAGTGTCCAGTGGTGTCATTCTAACTGAAACGATGTTAGCTGGTAATTTTAAGGCAGGGCTGCAATGATGTTGAAATGTGTTTTGGGGGATAAAGTTCATGTATCATAATATTCATGTATAATATTTGTATCATTCTCAAAACTTTTGGCCATGACTGTATATAATAATTTTAGTGTACACAGTACCAGTGATACATCTTATTTAAAAGGGGTATTCTGTTAAAACATAACTTTTTATATAAAAACACAGAAAAATGCAACAGCTCACTTCAGTGGCAAGATACAGACCTACCATAGACATGAAAATTGTTAAAAGCAGCCCCCTCGAGCTCATAAAAAAATTCCCACAAAAATAATGAGACTCTTGGTTACCATTTGCAAATGGTGTAAACTACCCCACCACGTTACTGTGGCCTCTTACCGAGGCAGTCCTACACTGTACTATGGCCTCTCCATGGCATGAAATACACCTATGCTCTGGGCATGCAGGATCCATCTTATACCTGCAAAAGTAATTACACCACCTGGGTGGGATAGGTGGAGTGCACGACCAAGTAGGGGCAGTCACCCCCCCCCCCATCTGGAACACAGAAAAAAAGACAAATTTGGTCAGCTGTCCTAGAACACCATTCACACTAGGCGGGAGCACGTTGATATGGCTGAAATGGCAAACACACAAAAACACACAGAAATGCAACAGCTGACTGCAATGGCAAGATACAGACCCAATATAGACATGAAAATAGTTAAAAGCAGCCGCCCCAATTGTTAAAAAAAAATCCCCACAAAAATAATGAGGCTCTTGGTTACCATTTGCAAATGGTGTAAACTACCCCCACCACGTTAAGGTGGCCTCATACTGGGGCAGTCCTAAACTGTACTATGGCCTCTCCATGGCATGAAAAACACCTGTGCTCTGGGCATGCAAGATCCATCTTATACCGGCAAAAGTAATTACACCACCTGGGTGAAATGGGTGTAGTGCACGACCAAGTAGAGGCAGACACTCCCCCCCATCTGGAACACAGAAAAAAAGACAAATTTGGTCAGCTCTCCTAGAACACCATTCACACTAGGCAGGAGCGCGTTGCTATGGCTGAAATGGCAAACACACAAAAACACAGAATTACTTTTGCCGGCATAATATGGATCTTGCATGCCCAGAGCATAGGTGTATTTTCTTGCCATGGAGAGGCTATAGTACAGTGTAGGACTGTCCCGGTATGAGGCCACCTTAACGTGGTGGAGTAGTTTACACCATTTGCAAATGGTAACCAAGAGCCTCATTTTTTGGGGGGGGATTTTTTTTTTAGCAGATGGGGGGGGGGGGGCTGCTTTTAACTATTTTCATGTCTATGGTGGGTCTTTATCTTGCCATTGCAGTGATGTGTTGCATTTTTCTGTGTTTTTGCTTGTTTGCCATTTCAGCCATGGCAATGTGCTCCTGCCTAGTGTGAATGGTGTTTTAAGAGAGCTGACCAAATTTGTCTTTTTTTCTGTGTTCCAGATGGGGGAGTGGCTGCCTCTACTTGGTCGTGCACTCCACCCATCCCACCCATGTGGCGCAATTACTTTTGCCGGTATGAGATGGATCTTGCATGCCCAGAGCATAGGCGTATTTTCTTGCCATGGAGAGGCCAACGTACAGTGTAGGACTGCCCCAGTATGAGGCCACCTTAACATAGTGGGGTAGTTTACACCGTTTGCAAATGGTAACCAGGAGCCTCATTATTTTTGTGGGAATTTTTTTTAGCAGTTGGGGGGGGGGGGCTGTTTTCAACTATTTTCATGTCTATGAACAGTGAGCTGTTGCATTCTTCTGTGTTTTTGAGTGTTTGCCATTTCAGCCATAGCAACGTGCTCCTGCCTAGTGTGAATGGTGTTTTAGGAGAGCTGACCAAATTTGTCTTTATAACTTTTTATATGTTGCTACCCATGGTGAGACTAACAATGCATTTCATACTTATTATTATCTATTCTTTTCAGACAGAGGGAAAAGCTCACACATAGTTTTTTGTATTTTCATCAGAAAGCAGCAGCTCCGAATTGGGGGAAGAAGACTGATTAGATAAAAACAAGTATGGAATGAATTGTTAGTGTCACCATGGACAGTAACATATGAAAAGTTATGCTTGAGTAGAATACCCCTTTAAGCTGGGTTCACACACTGTATACTTCAGGCAGTATTTGGTCCTCAAGTCAGGTCCTCATAGCAACCAAAACCAGGAGTGGATTGAAAACACAGAAAGGCTCTGTTCACACAATGTTGAAATTGAGTGGATGGCCGTCATATAACGGTAAATAACTGCCATTATTTCAATATAACAGCCGTTGTTTTAAAATAACAGCAAAAATTTGCCATTAAATGACGGCCATCCACTCAATTACAACATTATGTGAACATAGCCTTTCTGTGTTTTCAATCCACTCCTGGTTTTGGTTGCTATACAGCCTCACAAATACAGCCTCAAATATACATAGTGTGAACCCAGCCTTAAGCTTATGCCAACTAGTAGGTTACAGTTCACAGGAAAATATGACAGAAATACACAAAAGCACAGATTTATCAATCTGTCTGTGACAAAAATGGAAGATGTCATCAGATCCACGGTCAGACTGAGACTTGCATGTGTAATATGGATATACATACAGATCAGTTATATGTTCAAGTGAAGCCAGCCCAATACAAAGAAACATAAAAAAAAAACTTTTAAATGTAACAGCATTTTGCTATTTCGTTGTTTGTTTTTGGTGAAAACTAATGTGTCAATCTTTTTATTAGATTTATGACTGGATGGAACAGATTAAAGATAAATATAGTGATGTAGTATCGAAAGGCCTTCTGGGAGAAACATATGAAAAGAATCCAATCTACTACTTGAAAGTAAGTAACTGCATAGTACAAAATAAAACAACTTTAGGTATGGGGTTTATTTTCCTATACATAACTCTTCCCAGAATACTTCTTTAAAGTTGAGTAACAGAATGAGACAAAGGAAGAAGCACTTGGATCTGGCTTGCAGTTATATATTTAGAATACCTCCACAATCACAGACATTCATCTATTTTATTGTGTCTGCATTCTTACAACACAATCATTATACCAAACATAATGAAGCAAAAGTTCCTTAAACACATTCTGCCTCAAAGAAAAACAGCATTTAAAGTAAACATCCAAAAGCCTTTTATATCTAGAAGCCAACATTAAACATAGCCCTCAGGAAAGTCTTCTGACTCTCTCAATACTCTATATGTTGAAAGGGTTACGCTGGGTCTGATAAGCAAATTTAGCAACATTAGATGGATTATGTTCCCTATTGTTAAAAATGTCATTATCAGTATTATTATTAATGTGCCCCAGAACACAGACGTTTTCCTCGTCGTGCTATTAACATACATTTTCTGTTTCAAATTATACAATTGAAATTTAGGTAACTGTAAATAGAAAATAGCTTTTTTCTTATTTTCAAAGACATGTAGGTGTTGATACGCACTTATGAAACCCCTCACATTTAAGACAACTCACAGTGTCCTTAGAAGTAGAGACCAAGAATATGGTGGGCACCCACCTGATCAAAAGAGACTATGGGGGAAACAGAAAGACAAACAAGTATATATGGATGGCATCGCAAATATATGTATCAAAATGTTAATTAGAATATCATTGAGGCCACACTATATCGAAACTAAAAAAAAAAGAGAAGTAAACTCATCACTGGTCCTGGTGAAACCCAGTAATCCCCACTCACACCCATGATGTGGATAAATTATGTGAACAGCTGTTATTGCTAGGGAGTATTGTAGGTGGGCAAAGGAGGAAAAAAAGGGTGGCCACCCCCCACCCCCATACTCCCTAGAAATAACAGCTGATCACAAGGATTTTGGCTGTAGGACCCAGAACAATCAGCCTGTTACCAAAGGGTTGTCATGCAGAGAAAGGGGTGTCCAGATGGCACAATGTCTTTAGCACACTCCCAGTAACAAGACAGAAGGTTTAACCATGTCATAGCTCTGAAAAACGATATTTAGTATGCCTGAAGCGTAAAAACACATAATTATCATGTATTGCAGTTTTATTGAGATTTGTTACTGCACAACTTGATCATGTATTTTCACTCTAAGGACATGTTCACACAATGTAAGTAAACTATTAATCACGGCCATTGTTGCCGATTTGCAACACGGCTGTGATTAATATTTTACTTACATTGTGCAGCAGCTGAGGGAATCCTGGCTGGACTGTATACACATAGTATACACTCTGGCCAGGATCGCTAGCGGCACCGCAAAAAAGCAAAAAACTGACAGTTTGTGTGCAGCGGCGAATTGGGATGCGGGTGCATATCGATACGCCCGCATCCAAATTTATCAGAAATAAAGATCATCCGGCCGGTAATGTGACCCGGCCGGGTCACAGAACGGCTGGTTTCTTAGGCCATGTGAACATGGCCTAAGAATATTGGTAACTACATATTTGCACACTTTAAATTCCCATATTTTACAGCTTGGACGGCCATCAAACAAGACAAAGAAAGTTGTATTTATGGACTGTGGAATTCATGCCCGAGAGTGGATTGCTGTGGCTTACTGCCAATGGTTTATAAAAGAGGTACATTCTTTGCATCGACCACTTAAAAACATAAAAAATGTCAAGTAATGCATTAGCTTTGGAAATGTTTCCAGAAATTTAAAGAAAAAAATTATAAAGACAAGACAAATATATTTCTTTATATACACCTACAACCATTCAAGATCACCAGTACAAGACCAATCAGTTTAATAATATACTTTAATATACTTTTATTATCCAAGACATAATTTAAAAAACACCCTTTAAAAACATATAATAGACATACAATGTGCGGTGCCACCACTACATAAAGTGTAACAGAATTTGTTTACAATAATAATGATACCAGCAAACTATAATTCACACATGAAATAAAGTGCATAATGCATAAAGAGCCAAATGTGTGATTACCTTGTTCCTAGCCTGAACACAAGCAATAGATATGGTGTAGGTCCAAATATGTACAGGCACAGTATTATAGAGATGTAGAGGGCTGAGAACAGTATGCAAAGTAATATGCTACATAGCACCAAATGCAATACTATAACCACAGCTCACCGCAAAACTCTCTATATATTTCACAATGGCCCACTGGATCCTACAACATCCCACAAGTAAGGCAAAGGTATTGGAATAATCACCACAGTTTGCTGGTACATACATGTAAATATACCTTAATATGGGGGGACCCCACCTTAGAGGTCTTGTACTGGTGATTTTAAAAGGTTGTAGGTGTATATATTAGTCTTTTTTCCTTCAGAATTAGTTGTAAAATAAAACAGGAACAAATAATTACAAGTAAGTCTTCTGGTATATGTAGGTGTTTAAATATATTGCTTCATATTTATTGAAAATTATCCAAGACACATGGAAATGTATTCAGCATATTTCTCTGTTTGTAGGACTTGATATTATACCTTATTTTACCTTGCTTTTAAGATGGGCAAAAGGGCCATTCCACTGACTAAACATACATATTGTAAAGTCTGATAGCAGAAAATTGTTTTCACTAAAATGCAATTTCATGGCTGGAATATCTTTTTTTTATCTTATTTCATCAACCATTTTTTCTCCTTTAGATTCTGACACGACAAACTAGTGATTCTTTAATAAGGAAGCTCCTCAAACAAGTTGATTTTTATATTATACCCGTATTAAATATTGATGGATATATTTACACCTGGACAACGGTAAGCTCCTCAAAATGTGACATATCATAATTTCTGTAAAAATAGTGGGATTTAGGCTATGTTCACACTACGTAAGTTTCCGGCCGTAGCGCGCTCCGTGAATAAGCGGACGAAGATTTACCTAGTTTGCGTACAATGGAAAGTATAGGATCTACGGCTGCACAGTTTACACTACGTAAGAACTTACGCCCAGATCGTATGCAGCGCCGTAAAAAATGAACCAGACCATTGTTTCGGGACGGAAATGCTGTAACTTATGCCCGTAGCATAACATGCGATCCCGTACGGAGTGGTGATTTCTTCATTTTTACACTTTGATTTGCCGATCCAAAAGGTTCTGTGGGGTGTCCAGGGCTAGCCGAAGATATCCAAGTAAAAGACCGCTGTCAGATCTCTACGTACGCCGCTCAGGAAGCGTACGTAGATTACGGGCGTAAGTTCGCGGACCGTACGTAGCCGGCCGCAACTTGCGTAAATCCCGGCCGGAGTTTTACATGTATATGTCCGGCCGCGAAAAATATGCAGCCGGACATATACGTAGTGTGAACATAGCCTTAGTAAAAATAGTGACAACGGTTCAATATACTATTCTATACCAATATGACTAAATCAGGGACAATCGTTGCATGGCTTACACTTACATTTGTCACAATCATAGATTTTTAAAAGAAAAAGTAATTATCCTACACATTATGCAGTGTATGGCTATGTTCACACAACGTTTTTTCAACTCTGTTTAAAATGACGTCCGTTATTGAGCCTAAAATAATGGATGTCATTTAGCAGCCTGGCCTTCCCTTAGTACAATGACGGCTGTTGGTACATTATTCTAGTTTGGGTTACTAATTGGACTGTGGGTGTAGCTAAATTGAAAAGTCCATTGAATTTAATAGTAAAAACTGTGTGTGAACTACTAATGAAAAACGTCCGCTGTTTGCAAAAGACGTCCGAAAATAATGATCATGTTCATTATTTTGACACCCGCGGCAAAAACGTCCGTTATTCAATACACTTTGCGCATTGGACGTCTGCATTCCCATTGACTTCAATGCATTGCCATTGCAGTCAGTTAAATCTTGGCAAAAACAGTTTTTTTTTTAAATGAAAATCAGACGTCTTTTCATTATTTTTGACGTTGAGTGAACATTGCCTGAATCTTGCTTATTAGTTCAATAACAGTCAAACATTTTTATGTTTATCTACTTTTTTTTGCAGCCAGTTTTAATTTTTTTTTTTACATTAACTTTTTTTATTTTGTTTTATTTAAAAAGTCTTTGTTGCACAGAATAGGACGTTTGCTAGTATTTATATTTAAACATAACTTGACCATATTATACATACTGCTTACCTAATCTCACACAATATCCTTCGCTTTAAAACTTCAAGTGGCACTGTGACTTCAAAAAACTTTTGAAAAGTCATAGAGACATGTCAGAAGTTTTGATCAGTTGTGGTCTTGGTGCTGAGAGCTTCACAGATTGCTAGGCATAGCTGAGAGAAGTGTACGTAACTCTGGGTTCACACTACGTATATTTCAGTCAGTATTGTGGTCCTCATATTGCAACCAGAACCAGGAGTGGATTAAAAACACAGAAAGGATCTGTTCATACAATGTTGAAATTGAGTGGATGGCCGCCATATAACAGTAAATAACTGCCATTATTTCAATATAACAGCCATTGTTTTAAAATAACAGCAAATATTTGCCATTAAATGGCGGCCATCCACTCAATTTCAACATTGTGTGAACAGATCCTTTCTGTGTTTTTAATCCACTCCTGGTTTTGGTTGCAATATGAGGACCACAATACTGACTGAAATATACGTAGTGTGAACCCAGTATAGCTGTTCTTTCCCAGAAGCAATGCTTCTGACTCATGTTTCTTCCCTCTAATGGTCAGTAGGGGTCTGAAATGTCATCATTTTTGTTGAGGGACAGATACACTCTACATATAATGCTCATGCATAGAATGGGTTTTACCTATGGTCAGTAAGAAGTACTGCATGCAGACAAGAATAAAGTTTAGCATTGGCTACATTTCATGAAGTTGAATACTACACTTTTCAGTTGTAGTATTCATCAAAACAAATGTTGTAAGAAAACATACCCTACGCGGGAACACTTAACCTTGTGTTGTAGATTTACCTAACCCAAAAATATAAGCTTCAATGGAAGAAAGTCAGCATAACAACATGAGCATATATTGTACTGTATATAACGTTACATTAAAAAGGTAATAGAAGAGCAGCTTCTTTTAGATTAAATTCAAGTTGGTATTTTGGTGGGACAAGAAAGAAACTGATTCCATGCTGCCGAAATTTTAAAATGTTTTTCTTCTACAAACTAGGAACGTCTGTGGAGAAAGAATCGTTCACCTCAAGAGAATGGAACCTGTTTTGGAGTGGACCTAAACCGCAATTTTGATGCACAGTGGTGCTGTGAGTTCTACTTTATTGGTTTTATTTATTGAATGCATAAATTGTAATGGAAATACTATAAATAAACATTAACCAATAACCCATTCATGACCAGAGGTCAAAGCAGGGGCTGGCTTGCAAGTTTTAGCCTGGAGGGCCTGCACTCAGCTGTGGCCCATGAATCACGGCAAATCACTAGGGTACAGTTGCATGTACCTAATTATCAATAACACTATACAGGGGGCAAATAATACCGCCATGAACACATATCACCACCACATACTGAAAAACACCATCATCTATATCATAAAAATCAAAGTCTGTCTGTCCTTCTGTCTGTCTGTCTGTCTGTCCTCTATAGACCTCCAAACGCCTGAACCATTTGACCCCAAATTTTGCACACAGATACATTGGGTGCCCGGGAAGGTTATTGCGAAGGTCCCGTCCCCGCCAGATGTACAGGAGGGGAGGGGGAGGGGAAAGAGAGGCGCCCCATAGAGATGAATGGGAAAATCTCCTCACTGCAAACACAGGTGATATAATTAGCTGCAACAGACACGGCAGCTGGAGCCTTAGCAACCAATAGAATTACTGCTTTCATTTTCACAGGGAGCAATGGTTGCTAGGGAAGCTGCCTCACAACATCCACAGTAATAACTGGTAGATCCCTTACTCCATCTATACAGTACATGTAAATACAGGACCCCCTACTCCATCTATACAGGACATGTATATACAGGACCCCCTACTCCAACTATACAGTACATGTATATACAGGACCCCCTACTCCATCTATACAGTACATGTATATACAGGACCCCCTACTCCATCTATACAGTACATGTATATACAGGACCCCCTACTCCATCTATATAGCACATGTGTATATACAGGACCTCCTACTCCATCTATACAGTACAAGTATATACAGGACCTCCTACTCCATCTATACAGTACAGGTATATACAGGACCCCCTACTCCAACTATACAGTACATGTATATACAGGACCCCCTACTCCAACTATACAGTACATGTATATACAGGACCCCCTACTCCATCTATACAGTACATGTATATACAGGACCCCCTACTCCATCTATACAGCACATGTATATACAGGACCTCCTACTCCATCTATACAGTACAGGTATATACAGGACCTCCTACTCCATCTATACAGTACATGTATATACAGGACCCCCTACTCCATCCATACAGTACATGTATATACAGGGCACAACAGGTATACCAAACTGTGACTGGGTAACACTGCTACACCAGACCTGACCAATACCGCCATACTGTGCTGGATAACACTGTCATACCAGACCTGACCAATACCGCCATACTGTGACTGGATAACACTGCCAGACCTGACCAATACTGCCATACTGTGAATAACACCTCCATACCAGACCTGACCAATACCGCCATACTGTGACTGGATAACACAGCCACACCAGACCTGACCAATACTGCCATACTGTGACTGGATAACACTGCCACACCAGACCTGACCAATACCGCCATACTGTGACTGGATAACACTGCCGCACCAGACCTGACCAATACCGCCATACTGTGACTGGATAACACTGTCATACCAGACCTGACCAATACCGCCATACTGTGCTGAATAACACTGTCATACCAGACCTGACCAATACTGCCATACTGTGACTGGATAACACCGCTATACCAGACCTGACCAATACCACCATACCGTGACTGGATAACACCGCCACACCAGACCTGACCAATACTGCCATACTGTGACTGGATAACACCCCCATACCAGACCTGACCAATACCGCCATACTGTGACTGGATAACACTGTCATACCAGACCTGACCAATACCGCCATACTGTGCTGAATAACACTGTCATACCAGACCTGACCAATACTGCCATACTGTGACTGGATAACACCGCTATACCAGACCTGACCAATACCACCATACCGTGACTGGATAACACCGCCACACCAGACCTGACCAATACTGCCATACTGTGACTGGATAACACCCCCATACCAGACATGACCAATACCGACACACTGTGACTGAATAACACTGCCATACGGGTAAATACAACCCTGCAGGTATACAGGACCCCAAAACTATACACTACAAGTGCACGGGACCTCCACAAAACTATATACTACAGGTATACAGGACCCCAAACTTTACACTACAGGTATACAGGACCCCAAAACTATATACTACAGGTATACAGGACTTCCACCAACTATATACTTCAGGTATACAGGACCTCCACCAACTATATACTTCAGGTATACAGGACCTCCACCAACTATATACTACAGGTATACAGGACCCCAAACTATACACTACAGGTATACAGGACCCCAAAACTATACACTACAGGTATACAGGAACTCCACCAACTATATAGTACAGGTATATATGACCCCAAACTATACACTACAGGTATACAGGACCTCAAAACCATACACTACAGGTATACAGGACCTACACCAACTCTATAATACAGGTATACAGCACCTTCACCAACTCTATACTACAAGTATACAGGACCCCAAATATACTACAGGTATACAGGAACTCCACCAGCTATATACTACAGGTATATAGGACCCCAAACTATACACTACAGGTACACAGGACCTCCACCAACTCTATACTATAGTTATACAGGACCCTCAAACTATTTACTACAGGTATACAGGACTCCCGAACTATATACTACAGGTATACAAGACCTCCACCAATTATACACTACAGGTATCTAGGACCCTCAAACTATAAACTACAGGTATACAAGACCTCCACCAACTATACATTACAGGCATACAGCACCAACTATATACTACAGGTATACAGGACCCCCAAACTATACAGTACAGGTATACAGGACCTTCACCAACTGTACACTGCAGGTATACAGGACCTCCCTCAACTATACACTATAGGTATACAGCCCCCCAACTATGCACTACAGATATGCGAGACCCCTAAAAACTATAAATTGTGGGTATACAGAACCCCTCCAACTATGCACTACAGGTATACACTAATTCCACTGATTAACTCAGATGAAACAATACCTTTAGCTTGGCCTCCTGGGCACCTTAGAACAAATCTTATTAACACACTGACACTTTATACCCGGGCAGCGCCGGGTACATTTTCTAGTATTGTATACAATACACTTCATGCAGACCATTTATACCTCCATACAGTCAGCATATTCGAGCACGGAAACTGTACAGCCAGTAAATGACATCATCTCTGATTGAAGTCTTCCTCTTCTGTTGTCTTCCTCACTTAGTCGGGACTGGCATGATGACTTCTTCTGGTCACCTTTTATCTCCGGACACACATCTTAGGCTCTGCTCTTTTATAACACTACCTACCCACCTCTATACAAGCAAATAGTTACTGCCCACCCTAATAGTACCCCATATAGTAGCCAATACTCCCCCAATAGTGCCCTATATAATATCCAATAACCCCAATAGAGACTCATATAGTAGCCCATTCCCCCATAGTGCCCCATATAGTATGCAATCCACCCTAATAGTGCCCCATATAGTATCCAATCCACCCTAATAGTGCCCCATATAGCATCCAATCCACCCCAATAGTTCCCCATATAGCATCCAACCCCCCAATAGTGCCCCATATAGTATCCAATCCCCCAAATAGTGCCCCATATAGAATCCAATCCCCCCAATAGTGCCTCATATAGTATCCAATCCACCCCAATAGTGCCCCATATACTGTAGTATCCAATCCCAAAATTGTGCCCCATATAGTATCCAATCCCCCAATAGTGCCCATATAGTATCCAATCCCCCCAATAGTGCACCATATAATATCCAATCCCCCACTAGTGCCCCGCATAGTATCCAATCCCCCAATATTGCCCAATATAGTATCCAATACCCTCCAATGGTGCTCCATTTAATAGCCAATACCCCATAATGCCCCATATAGTATCCAATCACTCCAATAGTGCCCCATATAGCATCCAATACCCCAATAGTGCCCCATATAACATCCAATATCCCCAATAGTGCCCCATATAGTATCCAATCCAGCCCCTCCCCTCTGTACAGTGCCCTCACTAGTGACACCAGCCCAACCCCCACCTACCCTGCACTGCCACACCATAAAAAAAAAACATCAACTTACTTCCTGTCACCCATTCCCAGCAGCCCAGCATAGTAGAGTTGCAGGATCGTTCTCTTTTAACTTGTTGAATGGCAACGATCAGCTGACATCGTGCATGTCGGCTGATCATTGCATTTTAAAATTACCTATTAGGGTGCCTTCACACCTACCGTATCGCAGTAGAAAATCCGCTGCGGATCCGCAGCAGATCCGCAGCGGATTTAACTAAATGAATGAACACAGCACTAAATCCGCACTTACAAATCTGCTGCGGATCCGCAGCGGATTTGACAGTGCGTATTTAATGCTGTGTTCATTCATTTAGTTAAATCTGCTGCGGATCCGCAGCGGATTTTCTACTGCGATACGGTAGGTGTGAAGGCACCCTTACACCAAGCGATTATCAGCCCTAATGGCCAATAATCGGCCAAATACGGCCGATAATCGCTTGGTATAATATGGTCCTTAGCCTCTGTTGTTCACTTAGGCTCACAGGATTTATTTAGCATCTCAAACAATTTGGGCAACAATAATTTAGCATAATTTCTATATAACTTGAAGGGTATGCCATCGGATCCAGGTGCAAAGCTACCTGAAAGAGGCTAATGCTTAATGTAAATCAGACAATACATTTTACTCCCAAAATTCCTGAATTTCTTTTATTATTTTGAGGGGAGGGAGAATGGAGGACGGTTGGAAGATGGTCAGGGCTGTGTGACTTCAGGTCAGGACACCTGTGTGTCCACCAATAAAAATTAATTTTGCTATAATTCCTCCAATCTAGGATTTCAGATACTTACTGATTAGAGATGATTAGAGATGAGCAAATTGTTCGATAGATTCAAACCTTTTCTCTAAGTTTGAGTTCATCTGAACTATACCACAAACGAACTGCATTAAAGTCACGTTTTTATCCTGCCAGACTGTTTTAAGAAAGCACTGAAGATGTCACCTGACAGGTGATTCAAAGGGTTAAAATTACCCAGGAGAGCTGTGGACATCATGTAGTGACACACAAAGTGACAGGAGCAATTTCACAGCTACACAGATTACACAACTACTTTCCTCAAGCTTTCTTCTATCTCTGCTTCTTCCTGCTTCTCTCTGCCTCTACCTATCTCTTACTTTACACTGTGTGTTCAATTCACTGATCTGAAGCTAAATGACAGGCTGACAGTGTGCTCCTGCATATACACTGAGGGTGCGTTCACACGTACAGGATCTGCAGCAGATTTGATGGCTCAGATTTGAATCCGCAGCAGATCTGCAGCAGATCCGCAGCAGATTTGATGGCCCAGATTTTTTACGGCGCCGCGTACAATCCTGGCGTAAGTTCTTACATAGTATGAACTGTGCAGCCGTACATCGTATACTTTCCATTGTACGCAAACTACGTAAATCTCCGGCCGCTTATTCACGGTACACGCTACGTCCGGAGACTTACGTAGTGTGAACATAGCCTGAAGGGGGAAGTGTGACGTTGCAAGGGTTTGGCTTGCAGCCAATTTGCCAACTGCAAGGGATTATGAATAATGGATGAAGTATTGAGATGTACAATGAGCGGTTGCCATATTTACAAACTCATTCCAAACTTTTCAGAATGTTTGGTTCGGTAGTGAACAGAATTTTTTTTTTGCAAAGGTTAGAACAAGTTATTATTAACAGAGGGAACACATATTTTTGGTTTATGATCTGTTACATATATCTTTAGATACTGGAGCAGACACTTTCTGTGAAAGTTATGTCTTCTGTGGCCCAAGTCCTGCTTCAGAACTTGAAACCAAAGCTGTGGTCAAACTTTTTGAAGAGGTCAAGTCCAATATGCTAATGTACCTAACAATTCACAACTATGGACAATATATTCTTCTTCCTTACGGGTACACGGTAAATCAGTCTGCAAATCATAATGAAATAGTAAGTATATGTCCACATTGTAATAACTTGCATATAGAATGAATGTATATTAAATGTTTGTATCTCATGGATTATATCAGGTAATAAAATGTATTTCAGGTTAGGTGGGGATCAGTTCAGCCCTGCTTTTACCCATGACACTTTCTCTATCTATTTGGACAATCCTGAACAGATGCCCCCAAGTAATCCTTACACTGAGATAAGTACACAGTGGGGGGAGATAGGTGCCCATGTGATGTTCACCCTGCCTGTCTGACCTATCAGCAAAAGCTCTGACTAGACAGAACAAAATGGAGGTAACTCGACAAATACTGAAAAACAGAAAGACAAAGGAATCAAGTCATACAAACTAGGTCAGTATAGGTCAGTAGTGGACAATCAATGTCAGGTACAAATCCTCAGGCAATAGCAAACACAAGCTGTAAATCCGCATACTGAGAAAGTTGCATAAAGAATAAGATAATGCTAGTGAGTCTCAGAGACCAATTACAGGTGCCTGTGTCCAGTAGGGGGCATGATTAAATATACAGGCTTAGGCTATGTTCACAGCGGTACATAAGTTGTTGATCACGGCCGAGATTACTACGGTACTGAGGGAATCCCAGCGGGAGTGTATACACATGGTATACACTCCAGCCGGGATCCCTTGAAGCACCACAAGAAACTGACATGTTAGTTTTCTGCAGCCGCTATTCACTGAATAGCGGATGCAGAAAACCATGTCAGTGAACACTATGGAGCGAGCGGCTCTGGCTGCACGCTCCATTGTGAACAGCTGGGAATTTGGATGCATCCGAATTTAGCAGCAGTAAAGATCATCCTGCCAGTACTGCAGTTCCTGCCGGGATGATCTTATCTGACACCGGCCGTTCTGTGACCCAGCTGGGTCACGAAACAGCCGGTCTCTTACTACGTGGGAACATGGCCTAAGGAAGCATGGAAAACCAATGTCAGACTTGAGTGGCCTCATGATTCTGACTGCTGATTGGTTGTACACTCTGCACAGTATGCAGAGGTGCAGTCAAACATGTCTGTTCCTTTGACAAACTAGGAACGGTCTTCCCAAGGATTTGGAATTGGGTGCAGCTCCAAGACAGAGAGAGAGGACACCACAGGCATGGGATCAGGGTTCTGACAACCCAGAGCTAAATTTGCATTTTCTCAAGTTTAAAGGAGAAGTCCAGCAAAAAAATGTATTAAAGTATTGTATTGCCCCCCAAAAGTTATACAAATCATCAATATACACTTATTACGGGAAATGCTTTTAAAGTGTTTCATCACTGCATCAAGGCTTTACTTCCTGGATAAAATGGTGATGTCACAACCCGACTCCCAGAGCTGTGCGGCTGTGGCTGTTGGAGAAGATGATGACAGAGGGATGCTTAGTGTCCTTTCAGTGCCCTGTGTCCCTCAGTGTCCCCCTGCCATTATCCTCTCCAGCAGCCACAGCACTGGGAGTTGGGTCGTGACATCACCATGTAATCCAGGAAGTGAAGCCTTGATGCAGTAGTAAGTGCAGGGAAAAAAGCACTTTAAAAGCATTTCCCGTAATAAGTGTATATTGGTGATTTGTATAACTTTTGGGGGGGGGGGGCAATATAATACTTTAATAAAAATATTTCGCTAGACTTCTCTTTTAAGAAATTATTTCTTAGTATGTACTTGCACGTATACTAGGTATCTAGTATCCATCCTGTGGGTGTGTTATTTTATTTTTATTTTTTTTTTAAGATTTTGAAGATTCATTTACATACCCATCACTATAGCAGGGAGATTATAGGCTAAGTTTTCAGATGAAAATAACCCCTATTTTGTTAAGTTCTCTGATAATCATGCATTTACATCTGCCAGGGCATTATAGGGCCCTTTAAGTGTCTAATTTTCTTCTCTAAATCTGGAACCTGGTCTAGTGTTTGTGTACTAAAGAACAGTGGGGTCACTGTTCTTTAGTACACAAACACTAGACCAGGTTCCAGTCATTCTTTATGGGAGTGAGAACTGTGTTTGGCTGGTGTTGGCAGCTCCCACAAAGAACGACTGGAATTGGGGCATGCATGGATGGCCAACTAATCCATTCTAACAGGAGATTGGGGTCCCCATTCCTATGACTTCCAGGGCCCCAGGGGTCCAACCTCCAGTGATCAGTTAGTTATCCCTTATCTTGTGGATCTTGGGGTTAACTTTGTCAGATAGGAAAATCACTTTAAGACCACAGACATGTCTTTTTATTGTGGTCAGTCATTAAAGAGCTTTATACTAGAATGTCATGTTTTTATGGGGTCCTAGATTAGTGACCACACTGGAGATTAATCAGGTGCCTGACTGTCAAAGACAACCAAATACCCACAACAGAAAACAGTACTGTGTATGCAATGTAGCCATCAGCACTGCCTCCATTGGTCCCAGAGATCATGTTATCACAAATTCTTACTGGACTCATGGTTCTTACTGGACTCGGCACAGCCCAGATAGTGACTGGTGTCACTTGACAAGGCTGTTTCCCCCTGTAACTGGGGTTGATATGATTAAAAAAATAATAATAAACAAGACAATTATTAAATGAATATTAAAATAAAATTCATAAACCTCTTCAATCATACACAGAGCCTTGGCCCTATACACTTACCTTTACTCTAGGGCATGTTATACATCAAAATAGCATCAAAATGGATGTGCAATGGATTAAAAAATGTACAATATTTTCCTGCGATTAAGACTACTTTTTAACCCAGGAAAATCTCAAAAGTCAAGGGTCGTCTTATATGCCAGGTGTCATCTTATAGGGCAGTTGCTGAAAAACTTTAGACTGGCGAATCTGCGTTCACCACATATGGTGTGTGTGTGTGTGAATAAAAAACGGCTTCATCCCTGCCGTATTTGGCGACTGTATGAATGGCAGAGCAAGCTGTAGGTGTTAGGATTGTGCAGTAACCTGGTGTGAACTAGGCCTGTTTTTAATTTTATGTGCCACACCCGATTGCTTCTCAGCTTCCTTGCAATGCGGGAGTTAAACTGATCACTGGAAGACTTGATTTATGCAGCTGAGTATGTCTTTAGACTGACTGGTTTCTCTGCCTATCTGGAACCTGGAAGATCAGAGCGCCGGTCCTATAGGGATCCGGACCGGGCTCTTGGTCAGCATAAAAGAAAGCTGAGGCAGTCTCCCAGCGCTGGCTATTAGGTTTCATTAGGCTATTAGGCTGGTCCCAGCTCCCCCTGTCTATTCCTGCAATCCCCGTCCTTACTCCCTCTGCTTGGTTACCGGACCTCTGGCTTGACTTTTTGACTATTCGATTGTAACCTGATTTTGTACTATGCTGCCCATTTGGTTCTGACCTTGCTTATTTGACTATCCACTATTGTGTTTGTTTGTCTGTCTTGTTCTGTATGCACGTATCTAGTACAGGGAACGTCTTTGTGGATGTCCAGTTTATGGAAAAAAAATACAGTAGAGTGGTGCTGGGCCCAGAAAAACACACCTCTTCCATCCATCTGGCCCGCCCTTGTATTCTACTGGTATTACCGTACCTCCTTCTTTGCCTCCCAGATCTCGCTGCTGTCTGATGTTTTTTATTACATTTTATTTGGTGTGCGTTGGAAGAGGGGTAGTCTTATACAGCGAGTATATCCCAAACTGTATATTTTAACTGGAAAAATTGGGGGTCGTCTTACACACCCAGTCGTCTTATACACCGGAAAATAAGGGTATATGTTAAAAAAGATAGTTATATACATTTAAATGCCACCATTGTTTAAAACCACATTCGCTATTTGGAAAAATAAAATTCTGAAAATGTATTGTCTCAAACAAAGTGTTTGGTTCATAGAAATCTATATAAAATATTTCAACTTTAATTATTTTCACTTTAACAGGTTTTTTTTGTTTTGTTTTATCTAGGAAACTGTTGCCAAAAAGTCTATTGAGAGAATGAAGGAAAAACATAATAATGAATATACAGTGGGATCTACAGCTCTGATATTGTGTAAGTAGAATCACTACATATTGCAAGGGTACTATAACACGGAACGATAATCGGCCGAATCAGCCTGATTCGGGCGATTATCGCTCTGTGCAATAAATACAATGATCAGCTGATGACAACGATCATCAGCTGATCGTTGATATAGGTTTGAAGCTATAATTGTCGGGCGCCAACCGCGCATCGCTACGTGTAATAGCAGTGTGCGGTCGGCGGCTGATGATGTACAATACCCATCTAGGCTGCAGGGCTCCTCTTGCGGTCTTCTTCTCCCCGGGCCCCACACGCTTCAGCTGACAGGCCGCTCAGCCAATCATTGGCCGGACCACTGCGGCCAGTAATTGGCTGAGCGGCCTGTCAGCTGAGATAGGCCACTCTGAAGCTGGAGCCAGGGACCAGGACCAGGGGAGAAGACTGCAAGAGGAGCCCTGCAGCCTGGACAGGTAATGTATAAAGTAAAATCAGGGGTTCCAAGGACATCGGTAACGATGTTCCTGCAGCCCTTATTAAACGATATTCGGTCCCCCATCAGCATGTGTAATACTAATCTAATACTGAAAACAATTACACAATTACAGACCATGTACTTGAAGGGGATTAAAGTCAATAGACCACAGAATTCACAGTTGTGTGCATTAGCCCATTGACTTTAACATGTCCCCTACAGTCCATACGTGCGAATCTGCAAATTACATATGTGTGCATGAGGTCTTACTTATATAGCCAATATTTAGGGACAATCAGTATGTTTATAGGGTTTGGTCCCTTTTGGCTTACCTCCTGTGTCCTGTCAAGATTTCCTGTCTGTAAGTGGCTAGGTGTATTAAGGTATTGTAATCATAGATGGGCAAATGCACAATAATAACAAAAGGGAATTGCTTCATTATTTCCGCAATCCACTCATCAGCCTGCTGCCTTTCACTTCACAGCTGCTCTGTGGCGCTCCTCCGCACGTGCTGGGAAAAGCAGGATCCAGTTCTGGGAAACTTCTCCCAGTTTTCCGGAGTGACAATGAGTTACAAAGCAGCAGGCTGATGAACAGAAAGACACAAAAGGTTGATGATAATTTTAAAAAAATATATATGGCCGAAAATCGGCCAAATACGGTAGATAATCACTTTGTTTAATAAGACCTTAATTCATTAAATTTAGTCTTTTTTCATGCACTTGGTAGATCCATACATTTTGCTAAACTACTTGTTTCTAGTGTCTCTTTGGAGGTTATATTGTATTGTATTTGGATACTAGTTTTTCCTAAATTTCGGGTGTCAGTATTTAGAGTATTTTTGCAAAGTTTGTAAGGAATCTCGAATTTCATTTTTAATATTCACCATTTTCATTCATTCAGTATGAATAAAATTTTAGCAATACAATGCATTGCTGACATTTTGTTTATTTTATATTTTTTTTGTTTTAAAATGTTTTTTTCACTTTAACCTTTAAAAAAAAAATTGTTCTATTATGTGTCCCTATTATGCAACCTTCTGATCGCTTATATATTGCACTGCAATTCACCTGTATGTCAGAATATAACTGCCTGAAATCGAGAATAAGGGGGTCTGCTTTGTAATGGCCCTGATTTTTCTCTTCTAAATATTATGTATTTCTTCCTTTCAGATTCTACTTCAGGAACTTCAGCAGACTGGGCAGCCGATAATAACATTACATTTTCATACACCTATGAACTAAGAGATGACGGTGAATTTGGATTTGAACTACCAGCTGATCAGATTAAACCTACTTGTGAAGAAACGCTCACTTCTATGATGTACATGTTTGAATACATAAATGAAACATACCTGGAGCCACTTGATGATGATGAAATAGAAGAAGACAACAAACCTGGTGGTGCAGCTGCTATCGGTTCACTATGGATGAACATACCACTTTCAGTTTCTATCTGTATATTCTATGCTCACTCTCATTAATTGACACTATGTTAATTAAAAAACAGAGCATTTCTCATTTTATTTTAAATTATGTAAGTCTGTAAGGACTAAGTTGGAGGTCCAAGGGTTGCATATGTACTATACTAGAGACATGAGAAAAAGTACCTCTATTATGGTCATCTGAGAGTGGCCTTATAATCATAAACTAATAATCATTATATATTATATAATCATATATAATGTGTCTCATTTTTGTCTCAATCAATATCAACCAATCACAGGTCATTCTGAGAAAGGGAAGTTGAGCTATGGTTGGTTGTTATCTGTTGATAAATCTGGGCCACAGTTTAATATTGAGTTGTTGATGTTGTTTATCACAGCAAATGTGAGGTTTGCTTTATGTTTCAATGACATCATGTTTGTACAATTAACTCCCATATTTCAATCTTAAAATGTATGGATATATTCTATAATTGTTTTTTTTAAATAGTAAATAGCATTATAAAACATGCATTGTCTACATTATTTACATACTGCTGCTTGCTTGGACAAACGTATGCCAAATTCCCCAAAACAGGTTTAAAAGGGTTGTCCTACAAAGAAATAATAGGTATAAATTGATGTATTATGTAAACGTTTTTCAAATGTACAAGGATTTCTGAAAATCTATAATTTGAAAGATATAGATTTTCTAGTCCCCCATGTGCCTGCTTTGTTTTGAAAACCTGACCCATTTTTGGGCATCCAGTAAGGTAGGTAACACATGCTTAGTTCATCAACAATATCCTGATCTGTCCTGTTAGCAATGGCATTTGGTCTCCAATGCACATGCAGTGGTGGCAGAAGATGCAGAGACGCATGGCTCAATTTCAGTATTCTACTCCTTAAGGCACATAAGTCTTGCTTGGGGGAACACCCTGAAGAATTGTAGCAGGCACTGAAACTAAGCGTTCAGGAGCAATGAGGTGACAAGGAGTGTCCTCTTAATAAAGAACATCAGAGATTTGTGAGAAAGCATAGACCTTAAGGGTGCGTTCACACCTACATGATCCGCAGCTGATTTTCATGCTGCGAGTTTGCAGCGAAATCAGCTGCGGATCCTGTACTGTGAAGCTCAATAGATCCCATACACGCAGCGGATCCGCTGCCTGCATGGGACCCGGCCCCTTTAACCCCTGCACCGTTGGCCGCCCACAGCTTACAGCCCCGGCCCCCTTGAACCCCCGCACGACCAGCATGCCCCAGCCCCCCACACGCCCAATCGGCGCCCCGCCCCCTCCTGCTCGGGCAGTGGCTGTGTGAGCAGGTGATGTATGCTCGGCGCTGTGATAGGGTGTGCGGGGGCGCTGCGGCGATCAGGCATGCGGGGGCGGCAATCGGGCGTGCGGGAAAGCCGAGGTGGCGATCGGGCGTGCGGGGGGGGGGTACGGGGCGGCGATCGGGCGTGCGGGTGGGGCGGCGATCGGGTGTGCGGGCGGTGCGGGGGTTTAAGGGGGCTGGGGCTGTAAGCTGTGTGCAGGGGTTAAAGGGTCCGGGTCCCATGCAGGCAGCGTATCCGCTGCGTGTATGGGACCCATTGGGGGAGCTAGGCCAAAAACACTAAGGGAAGCATGTAGAGGCTCCAACACGAGGGACAGGGCATGCTGGGATTTATAGGGAGTGATATGTGCATACACCAATTAGGGGCAGACTGGACATTAAATCTGAGACAGCCAGCGCGCGCGTCCCCGCCTCCTAGGTACAGACAGCGGTAGGAGCGGGGCAAGGTGAAACACCCCCGGGGGGCGAACTAGCAGCAGCGCCGGGTCCCTGCACGTGGACACTGGCAGCTGCATGAGACGGGGAAGGGGTACAGCGGCGTCCCAGAGCGCGGGACGCCACTGCAGCCCTGACACTCGGTTCTCAAACTGCTTGGAACTCAAACAATATTTTCTTGGAAAGTTTTCTTTAGTTCTCAAACTCTTGCTTGGTTCTCAAACACTTTGCTCGGTATCTAAACATTTTTGCGAGCCTGAATGGTGGGTTGTACGTGGTGAGTTTAGCACTGGTGAGGCTTCACATAAAGTACAGTGCTGTATAAGACTACTGGAGTGCTGGGATACATTACAGTGCTGGGATGGAGGCGACTCTACACAGTAAAAGGTGAGTGAGGAGCTAGTGACTACTGTACTATAATTGCTGGTTTTGTTGAATGTTTCTTGTGTATAATGTGCTGTACAGTATAGTGCTGTTCTGTACTGTAGAGATTAAACTGGACACTTTTCAATGTAATAAATGAGCATTGTAGGTAATTATTGGTGGGTGCTGGAACCAATTAAACACCTTTACATTATTTCCTGTGGGAAGACACAGCTCGGTTATCAGACCGTTTCCGTTCTCAAACTGCCTTCCGGAACCAATTAAGTTTGAGAACCGAGGTAGCACTGTAAAAGGAAAGTCTGGGACACAGCTAGCACCCATCTACATAAGTACTAATTATGGCTATGAAGCCGTATACCATACTTTGGAATCCAACCTCTGACTCCTCCATTTTCCCACACTCTCCTCATTTATAAATGGCTTGTGTGTATTATACAGCAGTATAGTATTATACAGCAACATTCTTGCATTGATATTATGACTGCAAGTTCTACCCTAATTCATGGTTCTTATCACCCAAACTCACACTTGCAGTGGGCACAATGAGGCAGCTGTATTGTTTATGAACTATAAAACTAAAGGGCAATTTTACATATATCTAAATTAGAGGTAGTTGCCACTAATGGGGGGGGGGATTTGTCTATACAATTACTGATTTGACTTTACAGGACTGTGAGACGGTGATTTTTCCTTTATTCAAGGTGAAAAAAAAGAAATTACCTGGGGAATTATTTTGCAGGATCCGATAGTATCTCCAAAGCCCAAACATTGGTTGAAATCAGGACATTCATCTTTCTTTAAGAAATACTGACATCCCCTGTAATCGGGAAACTCATAGATCATCCACTTGCCATGTTCAACCCATACTGAGCCACAGTGATTAAAAAAATAGAGTAAGTCAGAGGTGTCAGAGCTACAGGCATTCGAGTGGCCTTGGAAGTTCCTGTCTTCATAAAAGATGATCTGGCAAAAAAAATAGAATATAATTTAACTGAAACAGATAGTTGAGGGTATTAGATATCATAGATTGCATGAATACATAAAATATGGGTGTCAGCTCACCTGTTTTGAGCCAGGACCAGGGTTTGTAGATGTGGGGTGCACGGATCCCGGGTTGCCAACCCTTTAGGTAATGAAGGTTTCACAGCTGAAAAGCGAGTGGATCCAGCACTTATCCGGTGAGAGAAATGAACTTTTAACACATATATCTTTATTCCATAATCAAGTTAAAAGTAGGACCCATGTAGGAGGGTGCTAGTGGTTATACGACGCGTTTCGCGCATGCACGCTTAATCATGTCTGAATACCATGTGAAAAAGAAGTGATTAAAAGACCTAGAGAGGCCTATTGGAATTGTGATACTAAAGTCATGTGATGTGACGACATGTTAATTAAATGCAGCAGCTGTGTGTAGAGCGAAAGGAGCACTGTTTAAAAACACAAAGTAAAGTGTTCCATAAAATGCTTTCTGAAAAGTCTAAGCATATATATGTGTAATTTTATTACATTAATGGCCGGTATGTGTGATATGATTATAAAAAGGAAGTTTCTAATTAAATATATCGGCACAGAAAAAAAAAAAACGCTATAGACTGCGAAGACTATTCACTGTGTGTGAACATGAACCTATGAATCAAGGGCTAAATTAGCATTGTCTAGGTATGAAGAAAAAAAGCAACCTAGTAAAGAAATACATAGAATGAGAGCAAGTAAGGTATGTACTAATAGTGGAACAACAAGTCATTTTTAAAATTTAAACCCTTAGGTGCTCTTGTGTCCAAACGAAAAATGTTCTCCGCTTCTATATGTAGAACTTTTTTTTGCCAATTTCCACCCCTTTGCGGTTTAGCAACTTTCCTGATACCGTAAAATAAAAAAGAAGACACATCTCCAGCATGTGCCTGTACAAAATGTTTTGCTGCCCCTGATGATTTTTGAGTTAGACCCTTCCTGATGTCGGCTAAATGTTCACTTATCCGATTTTTTAATTTACGGATGGTACAGCTGACATATTTTAATTTACAAGAGACACATTCAATCACGTTAATTACATGGTGAGATTCACAATTAATAAAATCCCTGATTGTTCGTTCATTTTTATAGGAGCTATTCGTACAAGTATGTGTAGATTTTGTAAATTTGCATACATTGCAGCGTGTTTGGCCGCATTTGTGTGAACCTGTACAACGAGTTGAAGTGCTTTGAGGGGGATTGAGTTGTAACATGGTAGGTGAGATCATTGCGAGAGCAAATAGTATAGTTGACACCAAATCCAGATCAGAATTGTTACAGGAAAAAAATACACAAAGAAAAAGTAAACAAACACCAAAAAAAACTGTAAAACAACGATCACAAGTCATACAACCTACCGAACAAAACCCCAACACTTTCTCTACACGATATTCCAGACAATATAAAAACATTGTTAACATTTTCCATAAAAATATTAATATTTTGAGACAAGATGAAATCTTATCAAATATTATTGATAATGGATATCGTTGTGTAGCCCGTAAGGGAAAATCTTTGGGAGACATGATCTCACCTACCATGTTCCAACTCAATCCCCCTCAAAGCACTTCAACTCGTTGTACAGGTTCACACAAATGCGGCCAAACACGCTGCAATGTATGCAAATTTACAAAATATACACATACTTATACGAATAGCTCCTATAAAAATGAACGAACAATCAGGGATTTCATTAATTGTGAATCTCACCATGTAATTTACGTGATTGAATGTGTCTCTTGTAAATGAAAATATGTCGGCTGTACCATTAGTAAATTAAAAAATCGGATAAGTGAACATTTAGCCGACATCAGGAAGGGTCTAACCCAAAAATCATCAGGGGCAGCAAAACATTTTGTACAGGCACATGCTGGAGATGTGTCTTCTTTTTTATTTTACGGTATCAGGAAAGTTGCTAAACCGCAAAGGGGTGGAAATTGGCAAAAAAAAGTTATACATATAGAAGGGCAGAACATTTTTTGTTTGGACACAAGAGCACCTAAGGGTTTAAATTTTAAAAATGACTTGTTGTTCCACTATTAGTACATACCTTACTTGCTCTCAATCTATGTATTTCTTTATTTTAATAGGTTGCTTTTTTTCTTCATACCTAGACAATGCTAATTTAGCCCTTGATTCATAGGTTCATGTTCACACACAGTGAATAGTCTTCGCGGTCTATAGCGTTTTTATTTATTTTTTCTGTGCCGATATATTTAATTAGAAACTTCCTTCTTATAATCATATCACACATACCGGCCATTAATGTAATAAAATTACACATATATACGCTTAGACTTTTCAGAAAGCATTTTATGGAACACTTTACTTTGTGTGTTTGAACAGTGCTCCTTTCGCTCTACACACAGCTGCTGCATTTAATTAACATGTCGTCACATCACGTGACTTTAGTATCACAATTCCAATAGGCCTCTCTAGGTCTTTTAATCACTTCCTTTTCACACAGTATTCAGACATGATTAAGCATGCATGCGCGAAACATGTCGTATAACCACTAGCACCCTCCTACATGGGTCCTACTTTTAACTTGATTATGGAATAAAGATATATGTTTTAACAGTTCATTTCTCTCACCGGATAAGTGCTGGATCCACTCGCTTTTCAGCTGTGAAACCTTTATTAGATATCATAGTCAAAGGCTGACACCAGAGCTGTGTGACCACTGTCCCTGCATAATCTGTTTTACAGGACTCCCTGTATAAATGTATGTCTATACAGGAACCATGTAGGGCATGTTGGGCATAATAAGAGGCTGTCTAATGTCCTCAACTATTAACACTTTAAGCGCTGTTCATGTCACTATGTTGCTATAAACTTTTCTGGCTAAATGTATATGCTCTTTTGATACAAATTCTGGATCACGCTGCACTAACAAGCAACAATAAGGAACCTAAAGAGCATCAACTTCATGAACTACATTATATATGCTAAGCTATATATTATAAGCTACCCTATGTTTTCCTTTCTGTGATTGACTTTGCAATATGACAATAAACAAGATTTATGGTGGTGGTGTTTAGCTTATTTACTGCGGTAAGGTAGGTCAAATTAGTGAATAAATTAATGTTTTGCATAAATGTTTTGCATAAATATATGAAAAAATATGGGAAGAAAATAAAGACTAAAAAATAAAAATAATATAAAAATATATAATAAATATATGGGAGTTGGTCTGTTGACCAAGTAATATAGCAATATTAGAAATAAGAAAAATTATTGATAAAATGTCCTAGAGATGAATATTAGTTCATATTCCGTATCCTGATGTTATACTGTGGTTGCGGGCATATACCGGTAATTATAAAGCGCATCTGACAATGTTATTTGGTAACATGCAGCGGTAAAACATATATCTCTTAGTCAAAATAAATAAAGATGGAATCAAAATCATAAAATAATAAGGCCAGTAGTGGGTTGGTGTGCAGATGGATCCTGACAGCGCAGGAGTCAGCTATGCAGTGGCGTAGCTACCATAGAGGCAGGGTAGGCAGTTGCTATGGGGCCCGTGCAGGAGGGGGGCCCGGGGGAGAAGGTAAGAGCGTGTATCCTTCTGCTTAACCCCTTATGTACTGCAGTGTGTAAGTGACCCAATGTTTACTCACATGCTGTAACACAAAAAAGGGTTAACAAAGAGAAGGCAGAGATCTCTGCTTCACTGCACTGATAACCTCTGACCTCTGTTCTCCAGCTGGCAAAAAGTAGGAAAGGAAAATGTGCAGAGCTCCATGCAGAGGTCAGGGGTTATCAGTGCACCAGCAGTAAAGCATCTATCTATCTATCTATCTATCTACACACACACACACACACACACACACAGTGCTTTGTGTTGTGCGTAGTGGAGAGGGGCCCCTTAAAAATGTTTGCTATGGGGCCCCATGAATCCTAGCTACACCCCTACAGCTATGATTAGTTGTAATTGTTGTAATAACAGAGCGTGTTCAGGAATGTAGTACCTTGTGGCAGATTTGTAGCTCAATGAATCACGCTGTAACAGATAAGGTTTGTTAACGGAGCAGGAGATGGATATGCAGATAAGAAGATGTTTGGTGCTACAAGCACCGCTCACCGCTTACGAAACTGATGCTAAACGTCTCTGATGCTGACCGTCTCTACTGAAAGTCGTGGGCATTAGGCGGTAAGTCAGAATGCTGGTATGCTCGCTTGTTGTAATGGTTAATGATATATGGATATTGGGAATATGATGAAGTTCAAATAATAGTATAAAGCTGGACGGGTTTCAAAGCCTTCTTGGCTTTTTCCTCAGCAGCTGGAACAATCTGCGAATTTTTTGCGAACGACGAACGACGATTTAAGAACATGTTCTAAGATCAAAATGAACGATTTTTCGCTCGTCGTTTGATCGTTCGCTGCATTTACACATACTATTATCATTCGAATTCGATCGTTATTGTGCAAATTTGCACGATAATCATTCCGTGTAAACGAAGCATAAGGTTCCTGCATCGGAACGGCAATGTGATCACAGAAAAATTCATTTCCATTTACAGGTGTTTTATCTGTCCAGTTCTGTGGCGTCATAGTAGGAGGTTCTAAGGAGAAATCTGTCTGTCAGCCTTTAAGTCCACACCTACTACGTCCTTTAGGTAAAAAAAACGCAATCATGTCCATTGGTATGTGAATAATAGCATACGGGAGTCAGGGGAGAGATTCGGAACTCCTTCCAGTACTGAAGGGGTTATCTGGCTCGATAGCTGCACTGCCTAGTAAAACCGGACAGCACCGCTATCGTGTCCGAGGAGCTCTAACCAGACCATATAATAGCCTGGGAGATCCTCAGTAACGTCGCCCAAACCCCTTGTGTAATGTATAACTCGCCCCCTCTATCCCTAGTGTGAACAAGGCTTAAAGGCAGGGCCGGCCTTTGGGGTGTGCGACCTGTGCACTTGCACAGGGCGCCTCACTCCCGGCCAGCTAGGGGGCGCTCTGGCAGACAGAGAGCTGCACCGCACATCTATGGAAGTTAGATGTGCTGCCTGTCTGCTGGAGCGCCCTTCCAGCTGGCCGCCTGCCCTCTTTCATGCCTGATGGGCTTGCTGAGGGCCCCTGCTGGATTGAGGAGGCTCCAGCAGCTGCCAGACATAGGCTCCATCCCCCCTCCCCCTCCTGCACTCTCCGTGGATGCCCCCCCTCCCTCTCAGCAGCTCCCAGGCTGGACATAGCACAGAAGATACAGTGAAAAGCTGTGGCCCCCTCTTCTCTGTCCTGGTCCCCTTCCCCCTGCAGTGATGTCTGCCCCCTCCTTTATACAGCTCTGCAGTCGGTGCAGAAGGTAAGGGGGAAGGCCTGCAGGCTGCAAAGTCATGAGGAGAGGAAGATGGCGATAAGTGCGCTCCTGGAGCCGAGGCCAGCATGAAAAGTAAATGTCTGTGTGATGTGCCTGTCTGTGTGTGTACATAGCTCTGTGTGTGTGTGTGTGTGTATACATAGCTCTGGTGTGTGTGTGTGTGTGTGTACATAGCTCTGTCATGTGTATGTCTGTGTGTGTGTACATAGCTCTGTCATGTGTATGCCTGTGTGTGTACATAGCTCTGTGTGTGTGTGTGTGTGTGTGTATACATAGCTCTGGCGTGTGTGTGTGTGTGTGTGTGTGTGTGTACATAGCTCTGGCGTGTGTGTGTGTGTGTGTACATAGCTCTGTCATGTGTATGCCTGTGTGTGTACATAGCTCTGTGTGTGTGTGTGTGTGTGTATACATAGCTCTGGCGTGTGTGTGTGTGTGTGTACATAGCTCTGTCGTGTGTGTACATAGCTCTGTCGTGTGTGTCTGTGTGTGTACATAGCTCTGTCATGTGTGTGTGTGTGTGTGTACATAGCTCTGTCGTGTGTGTCTGTGTGTGTGTGTGTGTACATAGCTCTGGGGTGTGTGTGTGTGTGTACATAGCTCTGGCGTGTGTGTGTGTGTGTACATAGCTCTGGCGTGTGTGTGTGTGTGTGTGTGTGTACATAGCTCTGGCGTGTGTCTGTGTGTGTGTGTACATAGCTATGGAGTGTGTCTGTGTGTGTGTGTACATAGCTCTGGCATGTGTGTGTGTGTACATAGCTCTGGTGTGTGTGTGTACATAGCTCTGTCGTGTGTCTGTGTGTGTGTGTGTACATAGCTCTATCATGTGTGTGTGTGTGTGTGTGTACATAGCTCTATCGTGTGTGTGTGTGTGTGTGTACATAGCTCTGTCATGTGTGTGTGTGTGTGTACATAGAAGAAGACATTTAAAATCAGCCCAATTGGGCTGATATGGTTCCCAGGAGAGCTGTATGAAGCTCCTGCAGCAGCCGCAGGACATACCGGCCGCAGCTGCTGCAGAAGCTTTATACTGGAGAAAAATGAGTTTTATTCCCCAGGCGCATAACTGGCAGAAGCGGGAAGGTAGTCATCTGGGCGGAGGCAGGAGAGGCCAGTAACGTACCTCTCTGCCTGTCAATTATCCCTCCGAGCGTGCTGACAGGCAGAGAGTGGTGACTAGACACAGACGGTGAGCCACCCAGATAACTACCTCCCTGCCTCTGCCTGTCACGCACCAAGGGAATAAAACATGTTTTTCTCTGGTATAAAGCTTTTGCAGCAGCCGTGGCCGGTAAGTGCCGCGGCTGCTGCAGGAGCTTTATACAGCGCTCCTGGGAACCATATCAGCCCAATTGGGCTGATTGTTTCCCTTTAAGTTTCCTTTCCACTTTGCTAATAGACTGCAGATTTTCTGCACTCAAACCTGCTGCAGAAAATCCTTAGTGTACCTGCCCTTGTATGAATAGACCCTTGGCGTGGAGGCGTGGAAGCTTTATGTTACTTTAAAGCTGTGTGTGTGGGGGGGGGGGGGGGGGGGGCGCCGAAAAAAAGGTTTGGCACAGGGCGCCATTTACCCTAAGGCCGGCCCTGCTTAAAGGCCTCCAATCTGAGCTCACAGTATAAATAGATATATATTGACAGCAGCAGTAATTTGAGGTAAGCTTCCTTCGCCATATTCATCATCTTCTGAAAAAAAAAAAGAGAAAGGATATGACTATTTACATATATACATAGTACAGTACAAAGTTAGTTTCTGGAAGAGCGTAGGACAAACCCCTATATCATTTGTACATTCTAGTGGTAATTTTATACTCAATGTTCAGACCTTTAGGCAGTGTGTCCAGTCTGTGGATCCACTGCAACATTGTTATCCACTTTCAACATTGTTAACCTGTCACCCCCTCTCTTGGGTACAGGAATGTGATCCACAATCATAAATTTTAGCTCTTTTTTAGAATGGCCCATCTCAAGAAAGTGCTTAGACACTGGCAGATCTTCCCTCTTCTTTCGGACTGAGAACCTATGCTAATTAAGCCTAGTTCTCATATCCCACGTAGTCTCCCCTACGTACAGTAACAGACACGGGCACCAAAGTACATAAATTACCCAGCTCGATGTGCATGTAAGATAAAATCTGATGTTGTGTTCTTTACCTGTGTTAGGATGTACAAAGTTAGTACCTTTATTCATATACATGCAACTCACACACTTTCTGCATGAAAAGGAACTTTTGTTTTTTACCATCAGAAATTTCTGTCCCTTCTGTTCGTCTTTTTTTGTTATCTCACTTTTGACCAGTTTATCTCTCAAGTTCCTACCTCTCTGATATGACATCAGGGGGGGGGGGGGAGCTTGGAGATCCGGGATCATTGGGAAACTGTTTTTAACTGTCCCCCAATGTTTCCTCAACACATCAGCAATTTTAGGGGAAAGATCACTGTATGTTGACACAAACGGTATTCTATTTGTGATTTCTCTACGTCTGTGTGTAACACTGCTGCTACCCACTAGTCTCTCCCTGTGTCTCTCTAGAAGTTCATGTGGGTACCCTCTGTTGATGAACTCTCCAGTCATTGTTGTCAGTGTCCTGTTCAGTTTGTCAGGTAAGTCAGTAATTCTCTGAGCATGGGTGGCAACTGTCAAACCTTAGGCACATGTTCACATCCGTGCTTTTCCTGTATATGTCAGTTTGGATACAATGATTGACATTCACTGTGGAATGTGTGAGTGTAAATTTGATGTTATCCTCCATGTGATTGAGAAAGTCATGGAACTCCAGGAGCTCCTGCTCATGCCTCCTCCTGCTCGCTGATATTGTTACTATGAAATAAAAATCACAAGTTTTTTTCACTATTTGGATGTGCTGCGACTTCTCAGGATATCATGTATCTATCTATCTATCTATCTATCTATCTATCTATCTATGTAGAAATCCCCACAGCACTCCGGATTGGCAAAAATCAAACGTGGTTTATTGCATAGTGTAACAGCACACAATAGTCAAAAGCGACGTTTCGACGACCTCCGTCGTCTTTTTCAAGCGTGACTCAATACAAAACAGCAGATCCTTTATACAGGTGTTTAAATTAGTGCAACACAGTGATAAGTGCAGAGAGTGCACGTGACTAAGGTTTGACAAGCAAACAAATAAAGTTTTAAACTTCAATGTAAGTGAAAAAAAATTACATAAAATTGTATGCAAGTGCTCAAGTGTAATTAAAAAACCGCTTGAACCAGGCGGTGAGGTATCGCAAAAATTTGTAATTAATATATACATATAAACTGTTCATATAATTTCCTTTGTAGCGGCTTCGGCTCACCACCGGTGGAGGGAAGAGTTTGAACCTTGGCACTTCTGCGCATGCGTGCGCTGACTCCATGAAAGATGACACCCATCATGACAGATACTCCGATGGGGGTGGTAGTTGTAATGGTACGAATGGATAACGGTACTGCAAACAGCCTACTGCATCACCGTGGCATCACCCCGGACCATTGCGGCACCCGGTACCGCCACTCCTGCATTAATGGCTGATGGTTCCCGCGTTTCTCATGTGAACAGTCACCACACTTCTACATACAGGACGATCATACCGGTACTTGGGACGGTGGTAGGAGAACCGCATCACCCCGGACTAAATGTTCTGTCCGGTACCGCGTCCTCCTTCCGTCCTGTGGCCCCTCCAGGCCCCTTTCCCTTAGATTGCTAATTGCTCGTAGAGTTCATGGTGTAAGAATTAGGTGTGAACAGTGACCGAAGATTATTCATCCAAGTTGGTAACGATGTTAATTGCTGCCTTGGTTCATCTTTCCTCAATTGGTGGTGAGTCTGACCGCTACCTTCCAATATATTATGATCTGTAAAACAGACAAAAATGAATAAATAAATAGAGAATCCACTGTAAACAGTTATTGCACTAAGAAATGCAAAAATAAAGAGCACAATGGGAAGAAAAGTCACCTCCTATTTCAACATATGTCGTAAGGTCTTATATTCTACATTAAGTCCCGAAGGGCTTAAAGCATTAGTCTTGAATATCCATTCAAGTTCACGTCTATGTAAAGCCAACTGTCTATTACCTCCTCTCACAGGTAAAAGAACCTTGTCCACAACCATACATTTTAATTCAATCTCCTGGTGTCCCATCTCCGTGAAATGTTTTGACACAGGAAGGTCCATTTTTTGTTTCCTGATGCTGTACCTGTGTTGGGTAAATCTGACTCTGAATTCACCCGTGGTCTCACCCACATAAATCTTGTTGCACGGGCACCATAAGATATAAATAACATGATCAGATCTACAGGATAAGTAATGTTTGATTTTGTATTCTCTTTTAGTCATAGGGTGAACGAAGCTGGATCCCTTCTCCATATGTCTGCACGTCACGCATCCCAGACATGGGAAGCATCCCACACTCCGTGTACCCAGGTAAGTCTGTGTATCTGTCCTTCTTTGTGTTACATCTGTAGTAACTAATTTGTCGCGTAAGTTCGCTCCACGTCTATATGATAATAGAGGGGGGGTCTGAAACTCCAAAATTTCAGGAAAGCTATTTTTAATGATAGGCCAATGTTTATTAATTATGTGTGCTATCTTTGGAGAAAAGTGAGTGTAGGTCGACACAAATGGCATACGTGTAAGTGTATTGTCCTTACCCTTACTCCTCAGTAAATCATCTCGATCCATAGACTTTACGCTAGTGATACATTCATTGAGTAATCTTTTAGGGTACCCCCTCATTCTAAACTGTTTGTTCATCTGGCCTAGTGCTTGGTCTAGGTCAACTGCATTGTCCACTATTCTCCTAGCCCTGATCATTTGGCTCTTAGGGAGCGATCGAACCATTCTCCCTGGATGACAACTATTATACTGTAAAATAGTATTGCAATCAGTAGGTTTGACAAAAATATTAGATGTAAGTCTGTTGTCGCTTATTGTTACTTGGACATCCAAAAAACTCATTGTGTGTTCATCTCTGTGACATGTGAACTTAATGGTCTCATCAATGTCATTCAGGACAGAGGTAAACTCATCGAGCTCCCTGTGTTCACCTGTCCAGATGACAAATATGTCGTCTATGTAGCGCCACCAGACCAGCACATGCTGGAACTGGTGGGCCACATAGATCTTGTTTTCTTCCAGAGATGACATGACCAGATTGGCGAAAGTGGGGGCTACATTAGCCCCCATCGCCACGCCGCGTCTCTGTAAGTAGATCTGATCATGTTATTTATATCTTATGGTGCCCGTGCAACAAGATTTATGTGGGTGAGACCACGGGTGAATTCAGAGTCAGATTTACCCAACACAGGTACAGCATCAGGAAACAAAAAATGGACCTTCCTGTGTCAAAACATTTCACGGAGATGGGACACCAGGAGATTGAATTAAAATGTATGGTTGTGGACAAGGTTCTTTTACCTGTGAGAGGAGGTAATAGACAGTTGGCTTTACATAGACGTGAACTTGAATGGATATTCAAGACTAATGCTTTAAGCCCTTCGGGACTTAATGTAGAATATAAGACCTTACGACATATGTTGAAATAGGAGGTGACTTTTCTTCCCATTGTGCTCTTTATTTTTGCATTTCTTAGTGCAATAACTGTTTACAGTGGATTCTCTATTTATTTATTCATTTTTGTCTGTTTTACAGATCATAATATATTGGAAGGTAGCGGTCAGACTCACCACCAATTGAGGAAAGATGAACCAAGGCAGCAATCGTTACCAACTTGGATGAATAATCTTCGGTCACTGTTCACACCTAATTCTTACACCATGAACTCTACGAGCAATTAGCGATCTAAGGGAAAGGGGCCTGGAGGGGCCACAGGACGGAAGGAGGACGCGGTACCGGACAGAACATTTAGTCCGGGGTGATGCGGTTCTCCTACCACCGTCCCAAGTACCGGTATGATCGTCCTGTATGTAGAAGTGTGGTGACTGTTCACATGAGAAACGCGGGAACCATCAGCCATTAATGCAGGAGTGGCGGTACCGGGTGCCGCAATGGTCCGGGGTGATGCCACGGTGATGCAGTAGGCTGTTTGCAGTATCGTTATCCATTCGTACCATTACAACTACCACCCCCATCGGAGTATCTGTCATGATGGGTGTCATCTTTCATGGAGTCAGCGCACGCATGCGCAGAAGTGCCAAGGTTCAAACTCTTCCCTCTACCGGTGGTGAGCCGAAGCCGCTACAAAGGAAATTATATGAACAGTTTATATGTATATATTAATTACAAATTTTTGCGATACCTCACCGCCTGGTTCAAGCGGTTTTTTAATTACACTTGAGCACTTGCATACAATTTTATGTAATTTTTTTTCACTTACATTGAAGTTTAAAACTTTATTTGTTTGCTTGTCAAACCTTAGTCACGTGCACTCTCTGCACTTATCACTGTGTTGCACTAATTTAAACACCTGTATAAAGGATCTGCTGTTTTGTATTGAGTCACGCTTGAAAAAGACGACGGAGGTCGTCGAAACGTCGCTTTTGACTATTGTGTGCTGTTACACTATGCAATAAACCACGTTTGATTTTTGCCAATCCGGAGTGCTGTGGGGATTTCTACATATATTCAAGTTGAAGCCGTGGTCTCGGCCACCCGCTGGCACCCACTTCGGGATATCTGGTAGTGCTGCTCTAATATACAAGTCTTTTATCTATCTATCTATCTATCTATCTATCTATCTATCTATCTATCTATCCATTTCATCTCTATCTATCTTCTATTTATCTCATGTGTCTGTCTATCTATCTATCTATCTATCTATCTATCTATCAATCTATCTATCATCTATCAATCTATCTATCATCTATCTATCTATCTATCTATCTATCTATAATTTTTGCTTTCTTGTCCTTTTTTTCAGAGACTATGAATGATAACTTTGATAATGATAAACTTTTTTTCCACTCATGGTTAGTGGTTGGGTGAAGCAATTTATTGTCAAACTACTGTTTTTTCTTATTTTAAATCACAATGACAACCAAAAACATCCAAATGACCCTGATCAAAAGTTTGGATACCCCAGTTCTTAATACCGTGTATTGTCCCTTCTAAAATCAATGACAGCTTGAAGACTTTTGGGGTAGTTGTGGATAAGGCTCTTTATTTTCTTAGATGGTAAAGCTGCCCATTCTTCTTGGCAAAAAGCCTCCAGTTCCTATAAATTCCTGGGTTGTCTTGCATGAACCATGCGCTTGAGATCTCCCCAGAGTGGCTGAATGATATTGAGGTCAGGAAACTCAGATGGCCACTCCAGAACCTTCACTTAAAAAGCCTCCAGTTTCTGTAAATTCCTGGGCTGCATGAACTCCAGTCTCCAGCATATTACAGACCCAAGTATCAGGCCCCCAGACACACACACACACAAACCTTCTGCTAGTTTTTTATGCTACACTAATAAGACAACTATCATCAAAGTCAAACTGCATAGGGTCAAACTACAAATAGCATTTCCTGAGCATGCTGAATGGGCTGAGGGAGGCCATAGTTCTTGAGAAAGATGCATGTCCCAGAGCTCAGTACCACATCTATCAGACATGTATTGCCTGTCCTGTGGCTATAACCGCACATTATTTTACAAGTATAATTGGACTAGATCACAAAACAAATGCAAGGTAAAAAGGCCCATCACCACCAACAATAAATTACTTTCTTGATATTTTCTTAAAAATATCATCTTGAATGCATTTCTTACCTTCCCTATTTTTGTTGGCATGAAAGTTACAATGAATTTTTAGGCAACAGTCCAATACAGGGCCACTTTAACCAGAGGGCAAATGGTGCACGTGCACCGAGCCCACTGGTTAAAGGGTCCCACCCTGAGCAGGGCCGGCCTGTTCTCTGTGCGACCAGTGCAGTCAGACAGGGCTTCGACCGACAGCACCGGGCGCCATCGGGATGGGTAATATTTACCCATTCATGGCGCCCCCTGCAGGGCCCCCACCTGCTGCTGCGCTCTACACTGTAGCTATGATCGCTCGTAACGAGCGCCTACACCGGGCAGGGGTACAGCGGCCTCTTGTGACTGCATGCAAAGCACTGCCTGCAGCCACAAGGGTGAGGTGATGAAAAGAAAAGAGGAGATGCGAGGACCCAGGTGAGTATAAGTGTTTTTTTTTTTTTGTTATATGCTATATGGGAGGGGGAGCACAAAGGGGGGCTATATAACCAGGGGCAGCATACAGCGGGGTCTATATACTACTAGGGTTGCCACAGGGGGGCCTATATACTACTGGGGGGACATACAGGAGGGTATATATAACTGGAGGAGCACACAGGGGGTATATATATAACTGGGGGAGCGCACTGGGGGCTATATACTACTGGGGGGCACACAGCGGATATATATACAACTGGGGGGTGCACAGGGGGTATATATAACTGAGGGAGCGTACAGGGGGTTATATACTACTGGGGGGCGCACAGGGGATATATATATACTGCTGGGGGGCACTTACAGGGGTCTATATACTACTGGGGGCAGGACACAGGGGGGCTATATACTACTGGGGGGCATCACACAGGGGTCTATACTACGGGGGGTACACAGGGGGGCCTATATATAAGTGGGGGAGCGCACAGGGGGCCTATAAACTACTGTGGGGTGCACAAGGGGGTATATACAAATGGAGGAGCACAGAGGGGGCTATATACTACTGGGGGCAGCACAATGGGGTCTATATACTACTGGAGGGGAAGCGCACAAGGGGTCTATATACAACTAGGGGTGCACAGGGGATATATATAACTGGGGGAGCTTACAGGGGATAAATAAACTACTGGGGGGCACTTACATGGGTCTATATACTACTGGGGGGCAGCACACAGGGGTCTATATACTACGGTGGAGGCACACAGGGGGGCCTATATATAACTGGGGGAGCACACAGGGGGGCTACATACTACCGGATGGTGCACAGGGGCTATATATAAATGGGGGAGCACAGAGGGGGCTATATACTACTGGGGCAGAGCACAAGGGGTATATACTACTGGGGGCAGCTTAATGGGGTCTATATACTATTGGGGGCAGCACAATGGGGTCTATATACTACTGGGGGCAGCACAATGGGATCTATATACGATTGGGGGCAGCACCTAGTGGTCTATACTACTGGGGGCAGCACACAGCTGTCTATACTACTGGGGGCAGAAAACAGGGGGTCTATACTACTGGGGCCAGCACACAGGTCTATACTACATTGGGGCTGCGGTTGTAAGCTTTTCACCTCCCATTGATGTCTGAGGCGTTTTTGTAGTGTATGTTCTAATCTTTTAAAAATATTCATTATTATAATGTCCCTATTGCCCTGTGTGTTTGTAGTGACGTTATGTTCTGAATTGGCATTGTCGAATTGATAGCTATCAATGTTTTTCTTTTTATTGTCTATATGTGTCCAGATGTCCATATTGTTATCAGTTTGTTGTATAAAAGTTAGAGTTGGGGATCTAAAATTGGAGCACTAGGTCACCACTAGGTAGCAAGGGTTAAACAATTAAACAAAGTTTGGTGCAGCTCACAATCCTAGACTGGATCGGTCGAGGTTAAACTAGAAAGCTGCCTACACCTAGAGATAGGCAGATAGGGGATTTAACTAATAAATTAGTCGACGTGTCTATATTATATAGGGACCTTACTACTATATTGGGCCACAGAGCATACCTAATTATTAAGTGGTAGCACAGAGGGGTGTAACCACTATATTGGGGCACACAGGGGGGTAACTACTATAGAGGGGCACAGAGGGGGATAACTACTGTATGTGTTGGAACCTAAAATGTTTCTCTGGCAGATTCCGGAGAGAGGATTCACAGCCGGGGGAAGACTTCAAGGTGGACCACGCTGGATAGAGTGAAAGAAAAGGTGAAAGACTCTGATCAGAGATGTAACTGCACTCTGTTATAGGGTCTGTAGTGATAGTGGTCATGGTGTGGCAGTATTATGTAATGGTATCATTGGTGATTTCTTTATAAAGTTAAAAGGTAACTACTGTACAGTATGTATTGGGGCTCTTAATACAGTGTGGGGGCACTTTCAGGGCAATATACTGTGTGTGGAGCACTGATTCTGATAACGCTGGTTTGGGGAGGTGCCAAAAAGGGAAGGGGCCCACTCTTGAGGGCTGTGCACTGGGCCCACCAATGTATTAAAATGGCCCTGGTCCAATATAGTATATATACCCTATAGAACTATAGGCTTAAAAGTGTACAAAAGGCAGATGAGGCCCATTTCTGCATGCAGAGGTGGATCAGTTCACTTGTGTGCTCTGTATTGTGTAGGGTTTGTTCTTTGTACAAATCTCTAGAGTGGATTGATGCATTGTCAAAGGGATTTTCATCTCATTGGCATTAAAGATATCGCGTGTTGTCTATATAAGTGTAGCTGCAGACAAATCACTGTATGCCACAAATGATGTTGAGATGTCATGTCTTTGCTTCAAGTTTTCAGTTCTGCATATATGTATTTATGTACTGTATGTATGCATGCTAAATGAACATTTCAAAATATTAATTTTGTATGATTAATATAAGTGAATCATTATCAATAGACAACAATATATAGACTAATGCTAGTTTCACACATGGCAGTTTTTTGCAGTTTTTGTGCCAAAGCCAGGAGTGGATACAGATGGGAGGGGAAATATAAAGATAGGACTTGTACTTTTCCTGTTGGATCCACCTCTGGTTTTCGCACACAAACTGCAGTGGGAGTTTTTAAAAAAAAAAAAAAAAAAAACAGCTGTGTGTGAAACCAGCGTAAGCCAGTGGTATTTTTGACTGAACAATCTACTTTAAAAAAGAGAATGAGGAAAAATGCCCAAATTTTTGCCCAAATGAGATCAACAAAATGAATTGATATAGCAGACTCACTCCACTGCAACTGGATTAATAGGACCTACAATTTTGATAACATTGGTAAAGCCGTCTTTACTGCAGCCTCCCATTAGGGTGATTGTTCTTCTTTTTTTAAAATGTTTACACCATTTGTAGGCATCACTTAAACCACAGATATTGCGTAAAGCTGATTCACTACATGTGACTTTTCTGCGTTTGTTGTAAAATTGTCGCATACTGACTCCACACAAGTGGTGGTGTATTTCTTACCATAAATGATTGTGTGGTGAGTGATTTAGATACATGCTGCACTGCAGCAACAAGTCTCAGGCTCCAAAAATAAACTAGCTATGAACCTATAAATAAATTGCACTTTCACTACACCAGTCCATTACTCACGATGCAGCAATAGAGCACACAGGAAAAGCCCTGATGATAAATCCCTCCCTATATCTTGTAAGCCACCATAGAATTCCATCTTTATGTGGACGATGTTCTGTGGACTGGACCTTTGGAGCTCCCAGCATTATGATTAATTATGATGTTGGGAGCTCTGATACTTTTTAAAAGTTTGTGATAGTGTACTGACACAGCTGTGCAGCTAACGCATTTTTAAGCCCGGCGCAAAAAAGCTGGACTCAATTATTGTCCCCCTATGTTTTTGGTGAATTTTAGGTGCTGTTGTTGTCTCTCAGGCTATTTAAGGATTTATTTACTGGCCTTTTATTGTTTATAATCCTAATGCTACCCACGTGCTCTTTGTCTGCTTGATTATGTGTTAGTTTCATGTTTCATATTGTATAGTCCAGTAATTGGCATTGGGAGCTGATTTACTTTGAAACTTGGAAAGTTTTCTCTAGTGAATTTGTAGTTTTTGCTATTTGAGTTCTGTGCTTGTGGTGTTCTCAGAGTGTTCCATGAAGGATTTACTGTCCCATTTCTCTCATGTCTTCCACCCCTTGTCTGTCATTTGTACTACATTTGAACCATCATAAAACTGCTGCTATCGGTTCCTGCCATCTATAGGTTAGCTGCCATTTGGTATTATTGCTCATGCTATTATTATCCGCTACTTTCTCACGTGACTGCTGACTGATCACTATATTCTGCCCTGCCATAAGTCCTGGTAGTACCTGAGTACAGAAAGCCATTGTTAGTAGAATGTAAAATTGATGTATACTATTCCCTGAGGGGAGCACAATACCTTTATACCTTCAAGAAAAAACCCATTGATGCACGGATGTCTGGGTCAAATTATTGCTCCTCCCTGCCTTCTAAGAACCATATCACTTTTATTTTTCCACCTACAGGGCTGGTTGGGGTGTCATTTTTTGTGCCATGATCTCTAGTTTTTATTTATATCATGTTTGTGTAACAGAAAAATTTTGATTGTTTTTTAAATTTATTTTTTCGTTTACGCGGTATACCGTGCAGAACAATAATTTTATATTTTAATAGATCAGACAATTCTGCACGCTACAATATATAATATGTTTATTTATTTTACACATTTTTACTTTTATAATGGGCATGGAGGTATATTAAACTTTTATTGGGAGGGAGATTTATAAGGTTTTTTTATACTTTTTAAAACTTTTTATTAAATTACACATTTTTTTAACACTTGTTATCACTGTAAATCATGCAATCATTAGATTGCATATACTGATCTATGCTATGCCATAGCATAGCATAGCTTAGTGTTCACTGGCCAACAAATTTCAAAAGTTGTTTGGTTCCGAAATAAAATTTGCCATTTCTTAATGATTTTTATGTGCTGAATTCAAATATCACAAGGAAAAATGTTAATTGGCTCTAGTTTATTGAAAAGTTCTCATGTTACTGTTTTGTGAATTGAATAGATTACAGTATAATAGCCTACATATTTATTACTTCTGCAATCATAAGGAAGCAAGTTTACTGTTCATAAACTTTTGAAATATATTCATAGGAAACTTAGTTCTACCTGAAATCAACTACAATTTACAGGCATATCTAAGAATTTTTTACAAATTAACTATTTTTATTGAACTCTGGAATGTAGGTCCTCCTAATTCAATGGCTTCTTGGTGCATTTACACTTGTCTTTTGTATTCATACATGGGATTGTCTCTGATAACTGTCCAACAGTAATCTGCAAGCATTGATGGGTTCCATTGAGGCTAGGTTCACACTGCATTTTTGCATTTGTGTGCATCTGTTTTGATCCATTTTTCCATTGACTTGCATTGTAAAAAAAAAAACGGATTCGTTTTTTTTTAACAGACACAAAAACATAGCTGACACTACTTTTGTGTCCGTCAGAAAAAACGGATCTGTTTTGATCCGTTTTTTTTTTATAATGGAAGTCAATGGAAGAACGGATGCACACAAATGCATACGTTTTTTTTCATCCGTTTTTTGCAAAAAAACGGATTTCAAAAACGCAGTGTGAACCTAGCCTTACCCTGATAACTTTTTTCCATATTGGTCATTCTAAGATGATGCAATATACCAGTTGATGATGCAATACTGATGATGCTAACTTTTCCCAGTATTGTATCACAGGCTGTGAGAAATATAGAAAGTATGTCTATATCTTGAAAATTAGAGCCAATTTCAAAATTTGAACATTATTTTCGATTTCAGCACCCCAAAATTAGTTAAGATCAACTGTTTTCATGTCGGAACCTTTTTGGTCGTTGACCAGTGAATTATCGGCAATCTATGCATAGAGCCTGCCTGAGAGCAGACTCTATGCATAGATGGTCAATCCGACAAAACAGAGGTGTGGGTCCCACACACATCAAACCCCTCTCACCTCAGGAACATATATATACATTCCTACTACACGGGGTATGTGCAATAGGAACGTATATCTACGTATTGCTGATGTAAAGGGGTTAAATAAAACCACTGTCCAGGTTATTGTTGTACATTTACACCAACTTTGGCAACCATAATAAGGATATCTCTTAGTTTAAATTCATGGGTCTGGAATGAGTTACAGGAAAGAATGGACGTAAGGTACATATAAACTTTTATTACAGAAAGAGGCAAGGATCCTTTTGGTAATTTGTCCATGGAGTGCATTATGTGGAATCTCGGTGGGTCTCCTACTTTAATGAACATACAAAGAAGGGGGAAAAAAAACATCGGTGGTCTCTGAACAGGTAATTTACCCCAGACCACATCTCCAACACAATTAGGCTCAGTGATTCAACTATATATGATTGCAGATCAGTTCTCTGTAGCGTAGATATATCACATAGATAAGCCAGTTCAATAAAAAGGACTTGTAAATTAATCCTTAATTTATTGCACTGACTTATCTATGTGATGTATCTACCCTCACCCCATGACCCACCCATGCCACTTACAGATGTCTCTCTTTTTCGGTTGTAACGTCCCTAAAATGTTGTGCTGTTTCTGTAAGATATTCATTTGTAAACTTGTGTGACAAAGAGATCTTTTGTATTCCAAAAGCTCTCAATTATTATTATTATTATATTATTATTATTATTTACCACCACATGGATTTTTCTGGCTGGCACGGTACTATACTATTTTTTTCTAACACTTGAGAAAGAAACTGAAGCGGTGTCCTGGAACCAATTAATATTGTAATTTAAGAGACCACTGTAACTTATTGAACCAAAGGTGTAATTCTAGTAATCTTCTTGTCCCTGCCCAGATTTAAAGGAAAACAAGCAGATAACTAATATGGATAAAGGAAGTCCTTGCATATAACAGTCAGAAAGAGCTACAGGAAACTGTAAGTTACTTTCTATGTAGAAGACTTGAGCGGTTTCAGGGTCCCAGAAAAATAAACTGAAGCTGTCCTCACCTGATGCCCATCGGAGCAACTTATCCTGGTACAGGTAAAGAGCAGTACAGGACATGTAGTATCACACTGTACTGTAGGGAGGTGCTACCATTCTATGTTGAAAATATTGTATCCTGAGGCGATTGTAAGTTGAGTTGACCACTGTATTTGCCATGTAATCTTCCACATTTTAATTTTAAGTCCTTAAACTTAAAATATTTGGGGTTTTAAGTACATGAAAACTTTGCACCAAAAAGTTTCTCAAGTTCCTAGTTCTCCATTGAGCCAGTGATGGATAAAGTAGTTAGAATTTTACCAATACTAGATCTGACAATAGCATAGATCAGTCCAAATCTTAAACTTTTTGAGATTGTAGAAAGTATGTATCTTATCAAAGGCAGGAGTCCCTGCTCCTTTTCACTAAATGGCAAATACATTATACTCACTAATACATTTGCTAAGGCTTGTAAATGTGTACATCCGTTCAGTGTACTGTACTGGCTATGACAGGAGTCCCTGTTCCTTTCAGACAATTTCAAATTAGAATTGACTATTGAATTCAAACTAAACCTAACAGCCAAAATTAAGCAAATCAGTTTTGGGAGATTCAGTCATCTCAAAATTCTTTCTTACATACAAATGAGATGAAAAAATATATACTCCATATAATTTAGCCTGCGTTTCTATCGACTATGTTTAATACACACACACTTTTATCCATGACTTTATTTTTTATGAATTATACCACACTTTCCACCAGTTTATTACTCACCCTGCAGCAACAGACACGCAAAAAAACACCCTGATGATGAATTCTTTCAAAAAACTTTTAAACATTTTAAAGTGTAACTGTCACTATTTTAATTTACAAATATTTTATTAAACTTTTCTCTGTATTTTATTAGTGTAATCTGTCCCTTCAGTCAGAAAGTCCCTGTTCACATGGTGGCCCTCCTCATTTATAAAGGTAGTTAGCTGTGTACAGCGAGTAGCAGGGGGTGACAAAGCTGCACTGCATTCTCAGTAGTGCATTGTCCTCTCGCTCGCTCTCTCTCTCTAACTAGGTTTACCTCAATAGAACTTTATCCCCCACATTCCTGGTTACAAATGGTACCAGGCAGGCATGCCCCCTCTCCTCTACTTTTTTTTTTTTATTAGTCTCAATTTTATTCATTTTTCAACTTTTATAAAAACTGACAATACAAGGAACACGCTAAGGGTGTAAAGGTACATGTGTAGAAATACACAAGAAAAAATTGCACTTTTTATTCTAGTCATGGAATCCCTTATACAAACATTTAGATAATCACAAACTGTCCAGGGGATTAGACTTGGGAACTTCACCCATAAAACAGCAGCCTTTGCAGATGACCTTTTGCTCATCATTTCTAACCCCAAAACAGCACTGCCCCACATCCTAGATATCTTGATAGGTTTGGAGAAGTTTCTAATTTTAAAATACATTTTTTTTTAAATCTGAAATATTGAATGTAACACTCTATAATAAAAAAAAGTATCTGACACCAAACGCACAATTCCTTTTTTCCTGGCCTAGCAAATCTATCATTTATCATCTATACTCACACACTAGCCCCTCTAAGTGAACTTCCTTTCTATATTGATTTTGCTCACAGTCAAGGGGGAATATGGTTAGACCTTCAGAACCACAATCTATCACAAAGACATAGCACAGACCTAACAGACATATGTAGTGTCCCACTGTTGAGTAAAGTCGTAAAGTCCTCACTCCAGGTTAAGTGGTGATGAAGGTAGTATTCTATAGTTTCAACACTAGGTGTCAGTATTTTATATGTATGCTCTTATGTATTGCACAGCTGAAGTAATCAAGGGTTACTATTTTAAGTGTATCATGTGTTTTTGCTGACCTAAAGGAGATGCTCTTTACTTCTAGCCTATCAATCTTCTTTTTTCTCTTGCACACATTCCTTTCCACCCCTCACAGGGTACCTTACTTAGCCCCTGTAGTAGGTTACTTGGTGGGAGGAGGTGTAGGGTCAGTTCTTGCCCGGATTCTCGTGGGAGAAGGACACACAGAGCAGACGTCCCTGTTGTAGCCAAGCCAGGGCCTGGCTCTCCCAGGACCCTTGTCCGGGACAAGATAGTGTGATTAGTGAGTTGAATCTAAGACACGTGTGTATGCAGACTCAAATAAAGACACTCTGCTTTTTTAGTATTCCTACTATATCTAATATGCAGTGCTAGACACTACAGAGGGAGAAGAATCTGGGAACATCCTAGCCCACGTCGTGAACCAGTCTAAAAGATGCAGGGCAGTATCCCGATACACAAGAGGAACTATCCTGGATAGGACAAAGCTACCAGAGGGTCTACGGATCCTATCTCGCAGTGCAGGTAACTGGGAAGGCTCGTAAACTTAGCTTCACCCAGATAACGAAGGCTGGGGCTTGTATTACCCTATTAGGATGAGGTGTCTGATTTTGACTGCTAGGAAGCCTGGAGTGGAGCAGCCAATGAAATCTGGCCAGGGTGGGGCTTGCCTGGGAGCTGTGTGCCCGCCCCCAGCAAGGTCCTTTTGCGGTATGGGATTTAGTCACTACTGACTGAAACTATAACAACATTTCCTGCATGACATATAGTAACTAATAAGTATGGGAAATGTAAACATATGAGAAAACCAGAAACCCTTGTATTTAGTAGCTTGAAGATCTTTTTTTTAACACTTTATTTTTGCTTTTATTAAAACAAACCAAAGACTTATAAACAGGAAAAAGAGAGGTAAAGCATATAATCCCCACTATTGAGAAAGACATCAGCAGTCATTACATTTATAGTTTCAGACATGATTTCCATAATTAAATATGCAGAGGCCCAATCTCCCTGACGCCAACCGCAAGACATCTCGCCACTAACAACTGCAACCTGTCCCCCTACTACCACTCCCCCTAAGCCTAATTGCCTATGATTCCATACCCTCCAGCCCGCCCACCGGGTGACAGACCACCAGCCCCAGTCTCATTCTTTGGCCAAGATTTACCACTTTTCATCTATTATTCACTCCATTGTCTCTATCTGAAATAGTACTCAAAAAGAACCAGACCATTCGTACAAGTTAATTAAAGCGGTACTAAAGGTCTGCCTACCACCCATCGGAAGCATTCATTACCATCAAGTCCGCTCAACTATTCACATGTATACAAGTGCGCGCGTCCTCATATTATAAGGCACACTCGCCCTATACCCAATGCTCCAAGTGGTTCTTCCAACCATATATTAAGGTCGAACAGACCCATTGTGAGCCTGATGATCTTTATGAATTCCATGTTACAATGTGCAGACTGTGAGGGAGGTTTATCAATTAGTGCCCCTGGTGTATGCCACAGAAAAGGTGCAGATTTTACCCTTTTCCGTGCCATATGCCAGCCGTAAGCCCCGCTCATCTGATGGGTGGGCAGAGGGCGTGGCAGGGTGGGGAGGAGGCTCCTTCCACGCTTGATTTAACATGATTTACATAAATCATGACACAAATCCACACCTGTACGTCAGTCTTAATAATTCTCCCCCCGAGAATATATAGGAAGTAATTACAGAAGTTTATGGGTTTGTATCATAAGTTTTAACACTATCTTCTTCAGAATCAAGTTCAGTTGACGTTTCTTCTCTTTCTTGTCCCTATAATAAAACAAAAATCAATAATTTACCAAGATTCAGAAAAACTGTTTACACTGGATTAGATAAATCATATGCATCAAAAGTTGTGTAACAAAGGCTTTGATCGAGACATAATTTTACTATAGGCAAAAAGAAAATAGGGTATATTCACCACCCAATACAGGGTACTTGACATACCAAAACAATATGTACTAACCAAGAAGAAGAAAATGTTTATAATAAATCATAATGGTACTGTAAATATATCAAGAAGTAATCTTTATTCCAAATATAGCAATAATTAGAAAAAATACACATACCTTAGCCCAATTATTAAAAACATGAAAAAATTCCCATACATGGGGTCCACACCAATAAATATGGCCATGCAGATATATCTACCCCCCATGAGGTAGAAATTGATGGCTAACTCAGCAAAATAAGTAAATAAAGTAACTGGTGGTAGTACAACAAAGTGCTAAAGTCAGTGCGCAGAATAACAGTACACATAATGAACATGAACAATAAAAAAAAAGAAAAAGAAAGTGACTTCAGTATGTGCTCAAAAATTGGAAACAAATATCACCATGTTTTGGAAAATAATTGTGCATTGCGGACAAAAGTGAGCCACCAATTTCTACCTCATGTCAAGGGGTTTTCAGGCATATCTGCCTGGTTGCAGGTCTTTGGGGCCATATTTATTGGTTTGGAGTTTTTAATACATAGGTTTAGGGGCATGCGTGTGTTTTTCTGATTATTGCTACCATTTGGAATAAAGATTACTTTTTTATATATTTGGAGTGCCACACTTTTTTCTTGTTCAGCAGGATGGAAGTAGGCAAATGGATGGCTTCCAAAGGCGCTCGTGCCCTAGACATCCAAAAAAGCTGAGTGCAACAGAAAGTGAACAGCAACTCTTTTATTGGTACAATGGACAACACATTTCAAGAGACTTATTGGTGCCCTCTTCATCAGATCCCATGAAACACGTTGGCCGTTTTACCAATAAAAGAGTTGCTTTTCACTTTCTGTTGGACTCAGCTTTTCTTGGACCCTGAAGGGTACGAGCGCCTTTGGAAGCCATACATTTGTATACTTTATTTTGTTGATCTACTTACTGGCCCCGGGAGGGTGTTCTGGAAGGTGGCGGAAGCTCCCTATTTACTTTCACCCTGTATTTTGAGTTGGGTCAAACAACACGACTGATCCAGGTGGGCAATACAGAGCTGTTTTGATTCTTAATACATTTTTAAAGGATCTAACCGCACATGCGAGCGCCCCTGTTTTATTTTTTTATTCTTCTTGTTCAGTGAATACTTTTACTATGCACTGAACAAGTATAGGTTTACACATCAGGTTTTTGTTGCTGAATTTTCATTGCAGAATCTGTATCAATTACATTGCAACAATTTTAAAGTACAATATAAATTCATGTAGGTTTACTAATCTCATAACAGTGTAAAAAAAATCTACATCAGGTTCTAGGCATGCTGCGGATATTACAACGCAAAGACTGAAACCTGATGGCATACAACATGTGAATTTATCCCTTTAGTGACTGTCAATACACCTCTTTTATGGCCATCACTAAGATCCTTATTACAACTAATAATCCTTTTTACGGCGCAATCAGAATAGGATGGTTGTCAAGATCAGCAGATGTGAGCCCACTGTGCCATGTGCCCTTGTATCCCTAAGGGCATTGTCTAAGCAATATCCACGGTTCTTTACAAGATACTCAAGGTCGCTACCTCTTGAGATAAATGGAACACATGACAGCTGGTCTGGGAAGACCGAACGGCAAGGATGGTAACCACCTGGGTTGCCTACAGACAGCAGGAACACTGGGATGCGGTAAGACCACAGCGGGAACATAGGAACCAGGACTGAGAGTTCAGGAACACCAGGCAGGGTAATATGGTTACAAAAGGCACTGTTATGCTATAATAGCGCAAATGCAGAACACACCTTAGCAGGACCTTATTGCTCAGAAAAGGTAATTGGTCTGGAAGCCTCCTAAAATAGCTACAAGACACAGGAAGGAGTGGAAAATAATTAGGGCACTGTGCCTTTAAATACAGGAAAGGGTGTGCGTGCCAGAACAGGGCCTGCAGTATGGAAGAAGGAAACATGCTGATCCATGCAAGTAGGCATGGTGGCAGGATGCAGGAAGGATGCTGGCCTCCATACCAAAAGAACCTACACCGCAGTGGTAAACAGGGTGGCGGTGGCGAGTGGGTAGGCTGCCCACCACAGAAAACACTATACAACTGCAGCAGTGAGTAGCAGGATGGCAGCCATGGTGCCTGGCCCTTTCACAGTGGTGTGGGGCTCCCACACCAGTATTGTAGGAACTCAGCTGTCAGTATGACAGCCAGGTTCCCACACTAACTGCCATGACCATTGAAACCTTAAAATCCTGGCAGTTTAACCCATTCGGTCAAACTATGACCATAACATGGGCATATACTTAAAGGGGAAGTCCGGGCAAAATAATTTTAAGATATGTTATTACCCAAGAAAAGTTATGAAAATTACTAGTAAACACTTATTATGGGAAATGCACCTACAGTGCATATCCCCTGCACTAACTATAGCATGGTGTGTTCAGGTCGCTGTAAAGTTGGTGATGTCCCGTCACATCAACTGCCAACTCCTGCTGCAGCGGTGGGACAGACTGGAGCAGCAGGAGTCAGCAGTTTATGTGACGTTACATCACCAACTTTACAGAGACCTGAACACACCATGCTGTAGTAAGTGCAGAGAAAATGCACTATAGGTGCATTTCCCATAATAAGTGTCTATTAGTAATTTTCATACCTTTTCTTGGGCAATAACAAATCTTAAAATTATTTTGCCTGGACTTCCCCTTTCCACTGATAAAATGAAGCGATTTTAGAGCAGAAAAAGATACAGATGAGGTATATACAGGTAATTATTGAGTGAGCAGCATCTAAGCTTGTGGGTGGTGCAGAGAACTGCACATAGAGGAAGGGGGGTGACAATATCACTTTAAGGCTACTGTATGTTCCTACTATGTATAAACAACCAGTGGCGGTCTTTGGCACCAAGCACACCAAGCGATCGCTTGGGGCCCCCAACATCCAGGGGGGCCCCCACACCCCGCTCTTGTGCTCAAGACCGCTGGACAGGGCCACTGCCCCGTTCTCTGCTGCCATCTGAACTGTAACTATGAGCACTCGTAATGAGCGCTCATAGTTACATGCAGCAGCACTGACAGGGCGGGAGACATTGGCTCCCTTCCTGTCACTCTTGTGGCTGCAGGAAGGGTTTTCCCTGCGGTCACAAGTGGCAGCTTTGTCCTTGTGGTGTCGGCACTCCAGTGACATCACTGGAGCATCGGCACCAGGACAAGGGGAGTGCGGTCTCTTGTGATCGCAGGGAGAACCCTTCCTGCGGCCACAAGAGTGAAGAGAAGAGGAGACACCCGGACCCAGGTGAGTATAAGTGTTTGTTTTATTGTGTTATATACTATATGGGAGGGGGAGCACACAGGGGTCTATATAAATGGGGGGAGCACACAGGGGGGCTATATAACAGGGGGAGCACACAGGGGGGCTATAGACTACTGGGCCTTCACAAAGGTCTACATACTATTGGGGGCAGCACACAGGGGGTCTATATACAACTTGGGGCAGCAGAATGGGGTCTATATACAACTTGGAGAGCACACAGCAGGTCTATATCCAAGTGGGGAGCACACAGGGGGGCTATATACTACTGGGGGAGCACACAGGGGTCTATATACTACTGGTGGGGCACACAGGGGGTCTATATACTACTGGGGGAACATACAGGGGGTCTATATACTACTTGTGAGGCACACAGGTGGTCTATATATAACTGGGGGAGCACACAGGGGTCTGTATACTACTGGGGCAGCACTCAAGGGGTCTATTTAATACTGGTGGGGCACACAGGGGGTCTATATACTACTGGGGGAACCACACAGGGGGTTTATATACTACTGGAGGAGCACACAGGGGTCTATATCCAAGTGGGGGAGCAGACAGGAGGTCTGTATCCAAGTAGGGGAGCACACAGGGGGGCTAAATACCCCTGAGGGAGCACACATGGAGTCTATATACTAGTGGGGGAGCACACAGGGGGTCTATATACAACTGGGGCAGCACACAGGAGGTCTATATACTTCTGGGGGAGCACACGGGGGGGGCTATATATAACTGGGGGAACACACAGGGGTCTATATACTACTGGGGGAAGCAAACAAGGGGTATATACTATTGGGGGCAGGACACAAGGGGTATATACTACTGGGGGCAACACACAGCGGTCTATTGTTTTGGAACGCGTGTCAAGGGGGGGGCCCCAGACATAACTTCGCTTGGGGCCCCAGAAATGCCAAGACCGCCCCTGTAAACAACGACTGTTATTTGGCACTCAAAACAACATATGTTTTGAGTATCAAACATCAGCTGTTATTTTAAATGTAAAACTACATTAAAGTCTATAAATAATGGCAAGAAATAAATTACATGAACATAATTTCATAAACTGGAATATGATTGGTTGCTAGGGGCAACTGAGCCAGTTCTACTTTACACCAGTTTGATAAATCTCCCCCTATATGTCTATAATGTGCGATCAAAGTTTTTAATTCCCATTCTATTTACATTGTACCTGTATATTTTTACTGAATTTCAGTGCACTTTATGCATCTAAAATTCTCAATATAATAACTAATGTGGTTTCCCAACCCAAGGAAGAGCAGGTTAAAGAGCCTTATATATGTACTTCACAGTATTTGACAACTTGTGGAACACAGTTTACAGTTTAGGTGTCTAATTTTTAATACTTATGTGGATACATTTCATGCAGAAAACAACTGTTCATAAATCTTACGACTCTCATCTAGGACCTTTGACTTACCACATGCTCATCTGTGTCCAATTCCTGGTCCTGGGATGACATGGTTTCATTTTTGCCAGAAGAATTCAACAGTCTAGCACCTGAAATAGAATTTTGGAACTAGTTTTACACTATTGTAGATCACTGTAAGATTATGAAAATCATTAAAGGAGAAGGCCTGTTAAACTAAAAAATGAAAGGAAGGCAAAGGGGTCTGGGAACATAATACACAAAGTATACTTACCTATCCTCGTGCCCCGTAGTGCTGCTCCTGGGTCTTGCTGACAGCCGCTGGGCCTTCTGCAGCTTCTCCAGAGTCATGTCATGTATTGCCGGCTCAGCCAATCAGTACCTGGGGTGGAATACCTGGATTCCGGATGAAAATGACAGCCAGCGGCTGTCAGAGAGACCCGGTAGGGGTGCTATGGGGGCACGTATACCTTGTTAGCAAACATCTAATATCTTTCATAAAAATCTTTGTAGCACTTTATGTAAGTTGTAAATCAGGCAAGGCATTGATCCTTTGAGATTAAAGACAATAAAAAAAAATATATATTTATTATTTATAGGTTATTATATTATTTATCTCTATAAGTTTATCGAAGTTTTCATTCTGTAACTGGCTGTAACATCAATGATATGGACCTACAGATTTGGCTTTGGGCTAGGAGATCACTTGTGCTGGGACTGGTCCAGCAGATCATGTCACTGGTATATATATATAGATATATATAGGTACATGTCAGGAAGATGGGTATGTAGGCTGTGGGGGCTGGTCAGGGATGGTGACATCAGGGCCGTTTCTAGGACCGGGCGGGCCGGGCCACCGCACGGGACGCTGACAGCTAATGGGGCGCCCAGCGGCCCCCGACACCGCCCAGCTCCTGCCCTAACCAAGTAATTGGCGCCCCCTCCGCCTCCCCTCCAGACCTCACTGATCTCCTGCAAGCTGCCGACGCCCCCTCCCCCTCCGGACCTCACTGATGATCTCCTGCAAGCTGCCAGCGCCGACCCCCTCTCCCCCTTTTGCGGATCTCACTGCATCTCTGTGAGACAGATCCTCCAGCAGGCCAGTGATGACGTCATCGGGCCTGCTAGAGGATCCGTGCGGCAGCTGACAGGTGAGAGAGAAGAGAGGAAGACCAGGGCCAGGATTAGGTGAGTATATTGGTTTGTTTTTGTTTTGTTTTCTTGTGTTGGGGCAGTGCAGGTCTCTTACTATGGGGGTAATGCAGGGTGTCCCCAATACTGTGCTCCTGTCCCCATATTCTATACAATACCCAGAGAGATATTACTGTGTTATCTGTGGTGTTACATAGGACTGCAGGCCACATCTATTACATTATCTGTACTCAGAGTTATCACTGTGTTATCTGTGCTGTTACATAGGACTACAGGTGCCATATACTACATTATCTGTACTCAGAGATATTACTGCGTTATCTGTGCTGTTACATAGGACTGCAGGTGACTACTACATTATCTGTACTCAGAAATATCACTGTGGTGTTACATAGGACTGCAGGCCACATCTATTACATTATCTGTACTCAGAGATATCACTGTGTCATCTGTGGTGTTACATAGGACTGCAGGTGAAAGCTACTACATTATCTGTACTCAGAGAGTTATCACTGTCTTATCTGTGGTGTTACATAGGACTGCAGGTCACATATACTACATTATCTGTACTCGGAGATATCACTGTCTTATCTGTGGTGTTACATAGGACTGCGGGGACATCTACTACATTATCTGTACTCAGAGATATCACTGTGTTATCTGTGGTGTTACATGGGACTGCAGGGACATCTACTACATTATCTGTACTCAGATATCAGTGTGTTATCTGTGCTGTTACATAGGACTGCAGGTGACAGCTACTACATTATCTGTACTCAGAGATATCACTGTGTTATCTGTGGTGTTACATAGGACTGCAGGTGACTACTACATTATCTGTACTCAGAGATATCACTGTGTTATCTGTGGTGTTACATAGGACTGCATGTGACATCTACATTATCTGTACTCAGAGATATCACTGTGTTATATGTGGTGTTCCATGGGACTGCAGGTCTCAGGGAGTTGAGCTCTGCTACATCTGCCACCCTGTAGTATATCTCTATCTCCTGATACTGTGGAGCGGCTTGTGCACAGACGTGACCCAGGGCCGTTTCTAGGGCCGGGCTGCTGGGGTAGTGTGTCTGTTGGAATGGTGGCCAAGTGGGGTAGTGTGTGTGTGGGGGGGGAGGTCAGGTGGGATAGTGTGTGCAGGGGGGTCAGGTGGGATAGTGTGTGCAGGGGGGTCAGGTGGGATAGTGTGTGTAGGGGGGTCAGGTGGGATAGTGTGTGTAGGGGGGTCAGGTGGGATAGTGTGTGTAGGGGGGTCAGGTGGGATAGTGTGATTGGTTTTCTGACTTCTCATAGTGATATGTCAGAAATTCTGACTGGCGGGGGTCCGGGTTTTTGAGCCCCAATAAATCAATAAAATAAGTGGGCAGAAGTGTGTAGGTGAGTACCCAGTGGCTTTACATACTATAAAATGTAACTTTAATTCATATGATAAAAATCTGTGCAATGTGAATCAAGTGATTAAAATATAAGTTATTGATTAGAAAAGGTTTAGAAAGGGGGGGGGGGGTTACCTCTTGTGAACCACTGACTTTTTTATGCAGAGGAGCAATAAAGCTCAAGACATGCCCCTCTGCTAGGTATCTCCTAACTGTCTCCTACTGTATGTATAAGAACTAACTGAACAAGCTGCAGACTATCAGTTTTAGGCCATGTTCACACAACGTATGTTTTTGATAAATCACGGTCGTTGTTGCAATTTGGCCATTTTTTATGATTCACAGCCATAATTTATGCAACACATACGTTGTATTTGAAAGAATGGAATCCCAGCCGGTTGATACACATAGGGAGACATGTATCAAGTGGTGTACAGGGCATTTTCTGGTGCAGAGAGCCTACTTGCACATAAATTTAATCGCAATCGCTTGTTTTACAAATAATTTAATCACAAGTGGCCTTTCTGAGCCACTTGTGCCAGAGGGGTGGGGAGGGGGCGTTCCAGGGGGTGCGGCATCACACAGATGGGGTGCGGCAGCACGCAGATGGGATGCGGCCTCTGCATGCTCCACATTTATTATTTTCTAGGCATAAAAATGATAGTGAAAACTAGGTTTCACTTTGTTCGCATGGACGGGCTCCGTGTACATGGGATTTATGTAGCGGCAGTGCGCCTCTACATAAATCTTCAGAGCTCCGCAGCTGCAGAGACATTTGTAAACCAGGCGTAAAAAAAAACGCCAGACTTAGTAAATGTCTCCCATAGTATCTGCTCCAGCCGGGATTCAAACCGGCCATAAGAAAAACTGACATGTCAGATTTGTGTGGCCCCTATTTATTAAATAGCGGCCGCACAGACATGTCAGTTCACACAATGGAGAGTGCAGCTCCGGGCCGCACTCTCCATTGTGTGTAATGGTGAATTGGGATGTGCACCTGCATCTGAATTCAACAGAAATGAAGATTACTACCGGCCAGGATTATCTTTACTAACAACGGCTGTTCTGTGACTCGGCCGGGTCACAGAGCGGCCAGTGTTTCATGTAGTGTGAAGCCGGCTTCAAGCAGTAACTATAATTTAAAACCTATTCCATGCCTTCTCCTTAATCGACTTTCTATAGACTTTCTATAGCCATTTTATAAATCCTTACAATGATCGCACCATTCTCCAAGCAGAGCCATACAGTGTCAGGCAGAAACACGCTCTGCTGAGCACTTTTGCCAGCTCCATTTAGCGACTGGTCAGGGTTTTAGCATTAGTGATGCTCGAACATGTTCTTAAATCTTCGTACAGTATGTTTGTACAAACATGACGCTGTGTTCGTGTTCGCTTATCACAAACAATTTGTTCGATGATCAGAAAGGTTATAACGATCATTTTTGAACATATTCAAACTTGCAAACATACACAACTACGTAATTTACACTTTGCACCCGATAATCTGTTCACATGTGTGTAGACCGAAATGTACGCTTCTACTGTATGTTTGTTATTTGTTTGTGAATGTTCGGCAAACACGAACCAATCACAATAATTTTTTTTTTCATGTTTGTGTTTAGGATTTGGGATGTTCATTCATCGCTACTCAGCAACTCAACCCCACCGATCAAAATGTCTGGCATATCATAATGAAGGCATCAGAAGTTTCTCAAATTATTAGGTATCCTTCAAGTGCTCAGCATGAAGGTTTTTAGTGAATAAAGGTGTTACTCTTTTCAATATTTTTATGCTCTGAATACATAAATATTGTACATGAAACATGCTTTTCCTCTCCTAAGATCTCACATGCCATCTGTAACAGTTACATGTACTTACAGTGATGTAAAGCATGCTTTGCTGCCTGAGGAGCGGTAAGCATTGCAAATGGATGTAGTGAAAGGTTGAAGGGCTGAGTCAAGTGTCCCTGCAAAAATGTTGATGACAAATGAGAAAAAATGTTAAACACAATACAAAAACAATCCAAATTCTGAAAGTTTCAGAATGTGAAAAAATTTCATGAAGTTATATTAATAGCACTTTCCTACATTACAAATCTGATTAAGGGAGCCTTCACAGAAACCGTTTCCACAGCAGATTTCACGCGGCGGATTTGCAGCGAAATCGACTGCGGATCCAGTGTCAGTGCATCCCTATAAGAATACATACTCACAGCGGGACTGACATCCCGCTGTATGTACGTAGGTTAACCCCCTTCGCCTCCTCACTGCTCTGACTTGCTTCTGGGGTTCCCGGCGCCTGCTGGTCCCACTCAGCAAATCAGTGTACTGCCCTGCCACAGCCACTGATTGGCTGAGCAGGATGTCCTGCTGAGAACCCCCGAAGCAAGCCGGAGCGGAGAGGAGGTGATGTATGCTCCAGCTGCCGGGAGGTTAACTTACATACACGCAGTGGGATGTAATTCCCCCTGCGAGTATGTGATCTCATAGGGATGCACTAACACTGGATTCGCAGTGCATTCCGCTGCGAATCTGTGAAGGCAGTGCATCTGTGAAGGCACCCTAGAGGTATTTTCATTTTTACTGTTTACACTGTAGATTGTATGCTGCATATTTATGCTGTGTAAATCAATATAAATAAAGCATAAAAAATGCGCCATGAGTCCCTAACATACCCTTATAGCACACACTTATCTGTAGAAAAAAGAAACATTGTAGAAATAATCTGCAGGCCTGTTTATTTGAAAAGATAAAATGGTGTGCGCCAGAGACTGAATACTTCCGTCTGGGCCATTAATTGTATACTCTAATGCTAAGTTTACACTATGCGATTTTTGGCCCGATCGTACGATTAACGATTTTAGACGGTACGATATATCGTATGCAAAAATCTTTTGCGATCGTTTTGCGATTGCGCGCCCGCAGCTCGCCCCCCCCGCTCACAGCCCGGCCCCCCGCTCATCCGCAGCACGGCCCCACGGTCAGCCGCAGCCCCCTGCGCCGCTCCGATGGCCCCCCCCTGCAGCCACCGCTCCGATTGCCACCCGCCCCCACCCTGATCGCCACCCGCCCCCACCGCCATCGCCGCTCCGATAGCCCCACCGCCGCTCTGATCGCCGCCCCCGCTCCGATCGCCACCCCCGCTCGAATCTCCCCCCCCGCCGCCGCTCCAATCGCAAGGCAGCACTGATTGGCTGAAGAGGAGCCATTTGAAATTCCCGGCTCCCCTCTTTAGCCAATCAGTGCACTGAAGAGGGGAGCCGGGGATGTGGAAGACCTGCTACGCGGAGCAGGTAAAGTATGGTCGCGGCGGGGGCGATCGGAGCGGCGGGGGCGATCGGAGCGGCGGCGGCGGGGGGGGGGCGATCGGAGCAGGGGCGGCATTCGGAGCGGCGGCAGGGGTGGTGATCAGAGCGGCGGGGGTGGCGATCGAGCCGGCGCAGGGGGCTGCGGATGAGCGGGGGGCCGGACTATCGCGCGACGACTGTTTACACGGAACGATCAGTGATCTTTTTTTTTAAAAGATCAAAATGAACGATTTCTCGCTCGTCGTTCGATCGTTCACTGCGTTTACGCGTACGATTATCGTTCGAATTTGATCGTTATCGTGCAAATTCACACGATAATCGTTCCGTGTAAACCCAGCATAATGGTGCATTTACACAAAAAGTTTTATCTGACAGATCTTTGAAGCCAAAGTCAGGAATGGATTTAAAAAGAGGAGGGGTTTCAGTCTTTCCTTTATGACCGGTTCCCTGTTTATAGTCTGTTTCTGGTTTAGGTTTAAAAAATCTGTCAGATAAATCTCTCTGTGTAAATGCACCATAAGGGTATGTTCACCGTGAGTAAAATAGGTGGAATTCCACCTGCCTCCGTGTGTCATAGCCCATCTATCGGAGAGCTCGCGCTCCTCTGCTGCCGCGGCTCTCCGCGCTAAGAAGTGATATGTTACTTCTTTGAGAGGAGATGTATACCTATATGTGATCCAAATGTGTAAACAGGTCCTCTTGCAAACCCTATATATCAAACCAAAAAGAAGGTGGGATGATACCACCAAAAAACAAATGCAGGACCAAATGTAAGGAAATATATAATTTATCTTTTATTCACATATATGTAGAAAAATAATATACAAAATACTTTAAAAACAGTATAGGAGCTAATACATGAACAGATCCCCAGGAATTTGTGGTAGTAGATATACAAACACAATAAATATCCACAATACAAAAAATGTATACAGTAAATGGTGTTATTAATCTACATACACAGAGCACTGGGCATTGGGCATATAGCTAAGTAGTATTATATGAAGTGATATGTAAAACAAATACAAATACAAAACCAATGTCCATAACCATAAATACTACCCATAAAAGTTGCCCTTAGTGCAATGGCCACCATACCACTCACCCGACGCGCGTTTCGCGTATTAGCTTCATCACCCTCAAAGATAAATTATATATTTCCTTACATTTGGTCCTGCATTTGTTTTTTGGTGGTATCATCCCACCTTCTTTTTGGTTTGTTCTTTGAGAGGAGAGCAGCGGAGGAGCACACACTCTCCCATGGAGATCCTATGACATACTGAGGCAGGTGGAATTCCGCCTATTTTACTCAGTGTGAACATACCCTTAGGCTATGTTCACACATGGTATTTCCCTCAATCCCCCTGCCCACTCTTTAGGCAAACGGGGCTGCGGCTGTCGATTAATTTAAAAAATGCTCTTTGTAAATCAATCCAGCTGGATATGGGCGCAAAAATCGTGTCTGTGCCTGTTCAATAATTAAGAATAATCACAGATTTTTGCTCAGAGCGAACTTTGCACAAAAAGTTGCAACTATTTGCAAGTATTCGACAGGCACAGCAATAATAAATGATTCCCCAAGTGTTTTTAGCCCAATTTCACTAACACACAGTCTGAATACACTGCATATTTGTATATTCAAACACATTTCCAAGTGAATGTGAATTTATGTTGCAGTTCATATTCTGCACACAAATCCACAGCAAAAAAAATCTACATGCAAGAAAGATAGATTTGCGGCACTCACCAATGTGTTAACAGCCACATCATGGCTGAGGACGCAGAATTCAGACAACAGCCGTTTTGCACTACTCAGTTTGCTTCCTTATGGCCTTATGTCATCCCTCTGTTCCATTTGCTTTTATGTACATCACACATTACCCATAAGGACAACAACGCACTAGTGCATACACAGGTAAAAATGCAGAAAAGTGTATTTTGCAAAATGTGACAATACTAAATTACAATTAAAACCATGTGAAAAAGGTCATGGTACAACAATCAGAATGTGAGTGCATTCATGTCTGTCCAGTCATTGAGGCACATAGGTCCTAGTGCCTCAGACCTTATGATCAATTACATTTCTTTCATAATAAGATTCTATTGCATATGACTTATTCATCTTAGACAACCTTTTCCACTATTCAAAAAAAAAAATAATAATAATAATAATCCACAAGGTAATTTCAGAAGTGGATCATGCAGTTGATTCAGTTGTTTGTGACTACTCGGCCAATACGATAAGGAGTATTCTATTAGAAAGTCAGTACATAACATGTAGAACTGCTAAGGTAGTTTATGTGGTTTTATGTAGGTGCAGTTCTTACTATAGCAGTAAAACAATACGCCCTTTGTACAAAAGATTTTGTGAGCATGTTGGTGAATAGTGGAAAAGGTTGCCCACAACCATATGCAAACTGCTGACAAAATAGCATTTTGAAGGCTTTTTACATGTTTCTCATCCATCTTCAGGTGGTGATCACCAAAGAATCCTGTTACGGAAAGAAATTGTTATGACTGGTGGTACACTCGGTCAGGGAAGGAAAGGGGAAGGCAACCCTGCACTTGTCCCCACCCACTGCCCCTCCCTACTTGCCAAGATCAACCCTAGGTGGCTGCGGATAACTGGGTAACCTGCCAGTCACAGAAATCACCAAAGTAAAACAAGGTTAACAGTGAAGTGACCGGAAGGAAGTTTGCAGGGAATAGAATGTGGTAAGGAAATAGAAATTGTAGGACAGTGTTCACACCAATGCAAAAACAAGATACAAACACAAATAAACCTGACTACCGGCGCTGTCTCGGCCATACCGAGCGCAAGACAGGTACGGGCATGACAAAAATTTAATTGATCATTAAAGGGAACCTGTCACCATGAAAATGCTACCTAAGCTATTCCCATCATGTTATAGAGCAGAAGGAGCTAAGCAGATTGATATATATCTTTAAGGGAAAAGATTCAGTATAACTTGTAATTTATTGGTTGAAATCTCTGATCTTTCCATGTTAAAGAGTCCAGTCCATAGACACTGCCCACTGGACTCCTTATCACAGAATGAGCAGGGATTTCTATCAACATGTAACAAGTTATACTGAAACTTTTCCCACAAAGATATATATCAATCTGCTCAGTTCTTTACATTCCATAACATGATGACGATAGATTACATAGCATTGTTTTGGTGACAGGTTCCCTTTAAGTTGGAGGCTAAAAACGATGGGCCTCAATGACCGGACAGATGTCACTCACATTCTGATTGTCACATGGTTTTAATTGTAATGTTTTATTGTAATTGTATTGGTAAAATTGTGTACCAGTGTAAATTGTCACATTTTGTAAATACATTTCTCTTTTTTTGCATACTTACCTGTGCATGCGATACTGTTGTGCTTGTGGGTAATATGTGATTTATGTTAATGGAAACGGAACAGAGGGATGACATAAGGCCTTAAGGAAGCGCATGAAGTAGTGGGAAATGGCTCTCACCTGCATTTTGTATCCGCAGCCAAGATGTGGGACTAAAGCAAGTTTTCCTTTCTTGCATGTTGAATTTACTTATGGAATTTTGCCTTTATATATCTCGACACTTGCTGAGCACCAACAGGATCAGTGAGTTACCAAGCCTTGCAGTACCTCTGCTATAGATCCCCAAAAAGGTCTGGGTATGACAGTGTCTTATCTATTGTACTGAACCACAGCAGAAATTAATAGATGAGCAATCTTGTTCATGGACTTATACTTTGTCACATGTAATTGTACCCAAAAATGGCAAAGTAGTTACCTATAGTAATATATATGTAATAGTATATATTATATAGTAATAATACAGTATTTGGTGGACTTGCAGAACTGTTCATGTTCCGCAACCTTTTCCAAAACAGAACACTCGTTATAACTGGTAATCATGTTTTCCTGGCAGCCCTAGTGTGGCATTCAACTTCTCTAACAACCAGGAGTTAAATGCATTAGATTTCAAGCTGCTGTTTGCATGTTGTGGATATAAAGAATATAAATAAAAAGCTGAAACCCACAGAATAAAATTTGCAGCGGATGAAGTATGTGTTCCCCACAATGAGAAAATGATGGCCATCTTTCTGGACGGCCATCATTTTAACGCTGATCATGAATGTTATTTGTAGCCGTTATTATCTACAGGCGTCTGTCTTTTGTCGCTAAAATGATGGCCATCTAGAAAGACGTCTGTCACTTTTACATAGTGTACGTAGAAAAAAAAAAATGTGGCACTCACCAGTCGGTATTTGTGTCTGGGTGTCTGAAAGCTGTGCCATCACACCTTTCCACATCCAGTTGGAGAAACAGAAGACTACGACTCCCATCTTTCATTGTGAAGCTCCTAAAGGAGCCGTTCAGCGCCGGACACGGGAGTACGCCACGCATCCTGCCAGGATAAGTTACACCGTATACCGACAAGTCTTTTAATCCAATTTAGGTCATGGAAGAGTGACAGATAATACAGGCAACGGACTGTTTCACGCCTAATACATCACGCACTTCCTCTCGGAGGAAGCGCTTGATGTATTATATCTTTCTACGTACAAGTTGGATTTCTTTTCTTTTTGTGTTGAGCACAACTAAGGTTGAACACAGCTCTCTGATTCACAGACAACACATGTTCCGGCCTATTTTGCATCCACTAATGAAATAGCTTTAAGGTGGTTTCACACATGGGGGGAATTTATCAAATCTCATTAATGGCAGATGGGGCAAAAATTCACAAATTTTTTTGCAAACATCCATGTTGCCAGAGAGTTATGGAAGAAGTAGGACAGTGGACACTTGTAAATAGAGGGGTTGTGGCCTCTGCAAGCCCCATATTTAGCACAATTTACAGGTTCTTCTAAAAATACAATTGAAAAAAAAAAAGAAACCCACATAAAATGTGTGTTGTATAACACACTATTTAGGGGGAAGGGGGTGAAAGCACCACAGGAATTGCATTATGGGAAAAAAAGAGGAACATTTATTCTTTATAAGACACATTACACGTTATGTAGACCAAAAATATTTGATACAAAGTGGATTTGTCAACAGCTTAAAGAGGATGTACCACCAGGTACATCCTCTGTAAGCTGAACCCATGGATCGAAAGGCGCCGTCACAGGGAAGCCAGTTCCCGTGCATGGCACCGTTCTATGCACCGGAACCGGACGGTGCTCAAGCACTGGAGGTAGGCCGGGCAGCCCCCAGTGGGAGGGAATTCCCTCCCCTCTATGACGCGGCTCCATTCATTCTCAGGGAGCAGCGTCATACAGGGGAGGGAATTCCCTCCCACTGGGGGCGAGCTGGCCTACCTCCAGTGCTTGAGCACTGGGCGGTTCCGGTGCATAGAATGGCGCCGTGCACGGGTATCGGGCCGCGGTCCAAAAAACGGACCGCAGCATCAGCTTCCCTGTGACGGCGCCATCTGATCCGTGGGCTCAGCTTAAAGAGGATTACCTGGTGGTACATCCTCTTTAACATGGGTAAAAAGCAGCTTAGGGCATGCTTTTTTTATCTCTATAGTCTTTTTCAGTGCTGAGGTATAAGCCTTTTTGATAATATGGAAATAAAGCCCAAATGCCCTGGGGTAATTCCCTAGCATGGAAAGAGTCCAGAGTTAGCTTATTTCCTTTTATTCTGTGTCTACTTGTACAACATCTCAGTATCTGTATCCCAGATGCAATAGTATAATGTTGTCTTTTGGTTAAGAAATCTCCCTCAGCCACAAGACAACTGTGTATAGGTATCGTGAGTTAACTTGTATACACTGTTATTTTGCTTGTCACACTGCTAAACACTACTAATACAGGCCAAGACTATGTTCACACAACCTATATTTTTAATTAATCATAGGCCTTTGTTGCAAACTGCAACAACAGCCATAATTAATTCATAATATACATTGCATTTATTTCAATGGAGTCCCGGACTCTATGTATACACTCCGGTCAGGATTCCAAATGGCCGCACAAAAAACGGACATGTCAGTTTTGTGCGGCTGCTATTCATTGAATAGCGGCCACACAACACTGACAGCTTACACAATAGAAAGTGCATCTCTGGCCACACTCTCCATTGTGTGTTATGGTGGATTGGGGTGCGGACGCACCCGAATGCGCCCGCATCCCAATTCAACATAAATAAAGTTCATCTGGCCACTGGCCGTTCTGTGACACAGCGTGTTTACCCAGTCCAAAGGTGTGAGGTGCTTGGTAATCTGGTAAACCTAAGTTCATAAGAAGAAGGTTCTGCAGGCTGGAGGTACAGCCGAGCAAAAGGTCCGGGACTTTGGTGGCGCTGAAGGCATCCGATGAGTTTCACCTCTTCATCAGATTAGTACTAATGATACTAATCTGATGAGGAGACTGTGCCTTGAAACGCATAATTCTTGCAATAAAAGTTTTGATTTTACATCCACCACTACTACTCCCATCATTCAAGGAGTGAAACAATTTGGATGCCGTCAGCACCACCAATGTCCCGGGCCTTTTGCTCGGCTGTACCTCCAGCCTGCAGAACCTTTTTCTGATTCTCCATCGGGATCCCCGACCCCGCGGACTGGCTGCAAGAGGCAATATATTCATTATGCGATCAGTGGTGTCGGGCTCGTAGCATGACCACCCCAGGTGAGCGGCTCTGAAAGCCACTATTTTAATTTGAATTCCTGATTTGCAGTAAGACACTATGTGCACCCCCAGTGTTTTTTGAATCTTTCCAGTTAAACCTAAGTTCATCACTCTGTCCCCAGAAGGCTGGATCTTACTGGTCAGTCTATCTTCTGGCAAGTGTAGTGTGAGGCAGCGTCTGCCAACTCTGCAGCTGAATAGACATTAGTTCGTTGACAAATAAGTAAAGGCTAATTCATAAGCTGATTGAATCTTTTGTGGGGCCATATTAATTATCGTTATCCGTCTAAACAGAGCGTACATGTGCGACTGATAACAATGAATTTAATTGGCTGCATGAAGGATCCAGCAATCCAACGAACCTTGTAAAGTAGGGATGTGAAACTCAGGCCCTCCAGCTGTTGCAGGACTGTATCCCTGGGCTTTTGCTGTTCTGATGATTGTATTTCTGCACTGGTGCAGAGGATAATAAATCCCCCATCGGCAGCAATGTTTAAGTATCCAAATTAGCTCTCATAGAAAGTATAGAATGTCCATCCCAGAAATTTACCCTGAAACATGACTAGTGATTATCATCTCAACTCAAATCTTCTGCTAAAGGAAGTAAACCCATCTCTAAACAGCTGTTTCAGGGTTATTAACCCTCATCAGTCCAGTGCAGGGTACTGATTGTCATTGATGAAAGTCTGACAGAGTGAGATTGCTAACTGGTGTAAGATCTCCCATAGGCATAGGTAAAATAAGATACTCTATAACATTTTTCGCACACAGTAACATTAGTCTCTAAGGTCCTTTTACACGGCCTGATATGGGGAAGTGCAAGGATGCAGGGAAGGTAATGGAGCAGCCAGACTGTACAAACAATCCCTGTATCATTTGAGTTTGTAGCCATTTAAATATATTGCTTCCGACCACACAACCCCTGTTTACACAGAGAGATGTGCAGCCGATAGCAATAAATTTTACTCCACAAAAAACATTTTCCGCTGGCACTTTCACACGGAGCGAATATCGGCAAAAAGAATGTTTCTAGCAACGCTTCTCGCCATTAAAAGGGCTTTAAGAGATTTTTTTAATAATCCAATTAAAATAAACAACTGAAAAACTGTGTTCTAACAATAAAATGTCATTACTGATCACAAGAAAACCCCTGTAACTCTTATGGAGCTTATTTTTTTGTAGATGTTAGACGTGAATTTGTCTCATTAAATTGATTTTTGGAAGTAATTTACTTGGAATATATTGAATTTCATTCATTATATCTACCTAGAAGTAAAGTGACTTAGGTGAAAAACATATTTTATAATACAACTTTATTCTATACATTTAAGTAATTGGTATAACATTTTACTATTTTAATGTAGGCCTTTTATTGTTCACTATAATTCCTGTGTTACTGCGTGATACCTATAATTCCACCATTGCCTCAGCATTCTAGAACTCACTTGAGCTGTCACCATTGGCAAGTCACATAATAACCTATGAAATCTGCTGACCCCATATATGACGCCTGACATCTCCCCTTTGTTTTCGAAACTCTACAAAGCGTATTTTGCCTAAGCGTTAACTAAAGAAAGAAATTTCTCCAATAAAGCGTGACAGCCTGTGTGAATGAATTGTGTAGGTCTTTTTTGCTGAGTACACTACTTTATGATTTACACAACTAGCTTGCTGGGTCCCTCCCCTGATCCTACACAGGAGTATATAAGGGATGCCACCCACCCTGTCAAAACAGTGTTAACTCAAGGCGTTCACTGACAGCTAAACAATCAACATGGGAAAGGTAATGTATGTTTCTATCTCACATTGCCTAGATAACAATGTTATTGTAAAAAGATACATAAGACGTTGATGGCAAAAAAGATTTAAACAGACAAATGATGGGTAAAAAAGATTTGAACAGACAACATTCTGCACCATTATGATCTATATAATCTGTAATAAGCCATTTCCTCACTGTTACTATTGTTATGTAATTTCAGATTATCTTCTACGAGGACAGGAACTTCCAGGGCCGCTCCTATGAGTGCAGCTCTGACTGTTCTGACCTCCACTCCTTCTTCAACCGCTGCAACTCCATCCGTGTGGAGAATGGAAACTGGATGCTGTATGAGCACCCCAACTACACTGGACATCAGTACTTCCTGAGGAGAGGAGAATATCCTGACTTCCAGCAGTGGCTGGGCTTCAATGACTCTATCAGGTCCTGCCGTATCATTCCTCAGGTATGTCTCTTTTAGTGAAATCTATTTTGAGGGACTGAGGGAAACATACAAATATTCCCAAGTCACTTTACTAGCAACTTGACATTATGTATCCAAGGTTCTTTTTTTTTAAGAATGTGTCAATTCATTGCTTATAGAGTCATTTAAAGGAAAACTCAGAAATCATAATTTTCCAGGAGGCAAGTGCATGGGTAACATAACAAACAAGCACTATTTACCTCTCCCGGTGCCTCTGCAGCACCATGTCAATGGCCCAGAGACTCCCACCGGAACTCATTTTCCCCGAACTGCGATGGCATCACGTCTCAGGGAAAAATACCGGACCCGGCTGACAGATTGCTTGCTTAGCCAATCAGTGGCTGGAGTGGTGTCCCACCCCAGTCACTGACTGGCTGAGCAAGCAATCTATCAATGGGTCAGGTATCTTCCCCTGAGTCGTGACGTCCCTTCAGGAGATCCAGGAGCCCAGCAGGAGTCCTGGAGCAGTAAGGTAGTGCTGCAAAGACATGGGGAGAGGTAAGTAGTGCTTGTTTATTATGTTCCTCCCTCCCCCCGCCTCCTTGAAAATTATGATTTTCTTCAGATTCCTTTAACAGCAAGGTGCTAGAAATATTTGTGCATACTTAACCTACCCACATTCCTATAGCTGTATTTAAAAAAAAAAAAAAATGTTTTGCCAATCAATTGTTGACTCTATTTGACCCAGTCATTTAGCTGCTTATTTTAATTTAATCTTTTGAGACAAATGCATCAGTGGATATGCACCATACAAACTGTGCCATGCAACTTTACTTTGTGCTCTGTTATTTTAAGGATATTTTATTATATTTAGCTTTATTAAAAAACAAAAACAAATAGTAACTCAATAATTACAAGCTTTTTAGCAGGACATTTACAATAACAAACATGTTCTTTCGTGTTCTAGCAACGTGGTTCCAACAGGATTAGGATCTATGAAAGAGAAGACTTTAGAGGAGAAAGCATGGAGTTTGTAGATGACTGCTCCTCAGTTCATGAGCGTTTTAATTATCATGACATCTACTCTTGCAATGTCTTTGATGGCCACTGGATCTTTTATGAGCAGCCCAACTTCAGGGGACGTCAGTATTACCTGAGACCTGGAGAGTACAGAAGATACACTGACTGGGGATCTTCTAATCCCAGGGTTGGCTCCTTCAGACGTGTTAGGGAAAATTATTAAACTGTATAATAATAATTCAAAAGGCCTAAATAAACAACTCATCATTGAACAACATGTATTTTGTCTGACATTTTTGGCTTTATTGTTAAAAAAAAATGCAAAAAAAATAATAATTTGTAATATTACATTAATACAGGTATTAACACATGACATTACTGGAACTGCGCAGAGGATGAAGGTAAAAGACATACCTTCATCCTCGGTTTCTCCTGTGCAATAGGGACATACCAGTAGATTAGATTTGTCTAACCTGTAGATAGTTCCCCTTTAAAGCATAACTATAAATATTTTGTCAATTTAGTTTTAGTTAATTTTATAAAGTTTTTTTAATACATGTAGCTGAATTTCCCCTCAGCCCTGTGTCTGCCTCTGTATTACTTGTCAATTTCTGTTCCGTTCTCCTTGAAATCCGTACTGTGGCTACGCAGTAGCTTGGTACAGATTCTCAGACAGCAAGCAACAGATGACAGGCAGCCCTCACACTACCTACATGTAACCCATGTTCTTCAGACCAGGGAGGGGGGGAGGAGAGGGAGACGGAGAGAAAAGCAGTTTTTTAGTCTTCAGCAGAAAGCAGTAGCTCAGAACTGGAAAGTGAATAAATGATAACAAGTATGGAATAAATTGTTAGTCTCACCTTGGGCAGCAACATATGAAAAGTTATGTTTGAGCAGAATACCCCTTTAGGGTACAAACACACACAGGGCGGATCCGCAGCGAGTATGTAAGGAGACCACCCTGTTAACCCTCCGCCGACCGGAGCATACTGTACCTGCTCCATGCTACGGCTTGCTTTGGGGGTTCCCAGCTGGACGTCCCGCTCAGCCAATCAGTGCGCTGCCCCACCGCAGCGCACTGATTGGCTGAGCGGGATGGCCAGACGCAGGGAGCCCCTGAAACAAGCAGGAGCATGGAGCAGGCACAGTATGCTCAGGCCGGCGGGAGCTTAAAAGGGCACTCTCCTTAAATGTTAATCCCACCATGAGTATTTCTTCTCATAGAAACTACAGGCAATAGATCCCCAGCGGATTTCGCTGCGAATTCGCAACAAAAATCGACTGCATATCCGCCCTGAGTGTTTGTACCCTAAAGGGGTATTCTGCTCAAACATTAAAAAATCTTCTTCAGGGGTGGGAGGGGGGGTTTAATACCTACCTCAGCTGAGTTCTGCAGTGTTGTTGAAGGTTTATTTCCATATATTTTAAACACCTCTTCCACTGGAAAGTTATTCTGTAACAATCAGTCACAAAATACAGTAGTGAATTTAATGACTTCCAGAAACATATTAACAAGTTAAGCAAACAAATAACCTTGTAATTATGCATCTTCCAATAAAAAAAGTTAAATGAATGAATTTAAACTATTAAAAGATTTAAGAGTGTTCAGTTTAGGATGAGATTGATGGCCCCTTCTCCATTAATCAAGGTGCGACTGGTAACTAAATCCCACAAGCTCTTTAATTAATATTGGAGTCATACTTTATTTTAACTACTTTAAAACTTTTTTAAAATTTTTTTAGGAGCCGTGCAAATTTCAGAGTCCTATTTCAAAATTTAGCATTAGGTGCACAGGCCTTGATGAATCTTGCACATTTTTGTGCATTTTTGTTCTGTTTTAGCAAACAAAACTTTGCTAAAAAAAAAACAGGGTAGGATTGGAGAACTGCTGCACAATTTTTGGCGCATAAATAAATAAAAATCAGTCTAATAAAGTAGCTAATTTGAAACCACACCCCCTCCAAGCAAAAAAAAAATGAAACAAGGTGTAGCTACTAAACTGCTAAAAATAGCACAGACACCTTGATAAATGTTGCCCCACATTTAACACTGTGAAAAAAAAAATAATTAGCCAAAATAATCATGTAAAGAGTATGATAAATGTGCCCTAAATGCCTGCGCAGTAGGCAATCAACTCTGCAAGGATATTTGTAAATGTTCTGGAAATGTATGCAGTTGCACAGAGATTGTGTTGCATATAAGAAGGCCAGCTGTCAGTAACAAAAACCAGAAAAAACTTTTGCTAAAAAAAAAAACAAAAGATTGTACAAAATACAAAAAATTTTACTAAGTGCTCAAAAAATGTAAGATACATAAGTAACACCAAATAGAGTTCTTCATATAGAAGAAATATTTAAGCCAACTACCAGTTAATTAATAATTAATGAAGTTTATTGAAAAAAATACTATGAACAAACATGATTGTAAAGACAATTTCATAAAAAATTCTTTATACACACAAAGAGGAGGACAACACACAACTAACAACACAAACAAAAGGCAAGGGAAGCCACACGGTTCATGCATGAGTTATTGGAAAAATAAAGGGCATGCTTTAGCCAGAGGATTATATATATTGCAAAATGCAAAGAATGCAACATGCAATAAACAGACATAATGGAGGCAAAGCATGCACAGAAAAATAAAACAGTTAATATATAGTTAGATCACCTAGGGTGACAGAGATAAAACATAAAGTGCAAAGTGCTTAATGTAGACTAGCAGCCACCTCAGTAATGAAAAAATCCCAATAAAAAACACAAAATACAGACGCCATGCATGTGTGCCGTGCGGCTCCCTTACCCACATGAACACCCCATGTCAGTAACAGCCCGGTTCTCCAGAGAGATTGTTAATTACTAGACATAAGCGCAATTCGAGCATGCTTAGGTTTGTCCGAGACCCAAGTGTTCGGCATTTGATTACCGGTAGCTAAAGAAGTTTGATGCAGCCCTGGGGAGGACCCTTTCCACCACTCCCTAAGACCGCATTCGACTTCTTCAGCCACCGGTAATCAAACGCCAAACACTCAGGCCTCAGGAAGATCTGAGTATGCTCATGTTGGGATCTATTTATTACCATTCCTTATTTCCAATCATTGTACAGTCATGGCCAAATGTTTTGAGAATGACACAAATATTATATTTTCACATGATCTGCTGCCCTAGCTAATATAGTTTTTATGTGTGTTTGTCAGATGTTTTTATCACATACAGAAATATAATTGCAATCATATTATGAGTAACAAAAGCTTATATTGACAGTTAGAATGAGTTAATGCAGCAAGACAATATTTGCAGTGTTGATCCTTCTTCTTCAGGACCTCTGCAATTCTCCCTGGCATGCTCTCAATCAACTTCTGGACCAAATCCTGACTGATAGCAGTCCATTCTTGCACAACAAATGCTTTCATTTTGTCAGAATGTGTTGGTTTTTGTTTGTCCACCCGTCTCTTGATGATTGACCACAAGTTCTCAATGGGATTAAGATCTGGGGAGTTTCCAGGCCATGGACTCAAAATCTCTATGTTTTGTTATGTTTTGTTAATGTTTATAAAGAGATCACTCTTTATAACATTCTGGAGTATATGCAAATTGCCATTTTAAAAACTGAAGCACTAGACTTTGTAAAAATTAATATTTGTATCATTCTCAAAACTTTTGGCAATGACTGTACACACAGACTCCCTGCTTTAGATGCTGGTGATCATGTAATCGCCAAGTGCTGATAGCTGCAGTGAAGGATAATTGTATAATAGACCTTATCAGGTTGATCACGTCAGTTCATAATGGACTTCTTACCATTAGCATGCCTGCAAAGGAGGATAAAATCATAGCTTCTCTCTCCATCCGATTTGGGTATTTATGATGGTTTAATGCCAGTTTACTAAACAAGAAAAAACATCAAATCAATCTGTGATAGTCAAAGAGCTCTTTATTACAAACTTTTTATGTAATAAAATAATAATTAATAATAATAATTAATGAAAAAGTCACTGTTTAATTACCAATGTCTGAAACCTACCAAAAGTTCACCTGGGGTTATGACCAATGCATAAGGCTGGTAAGCACAGCCTGGAAAGCAGACATTTTTTTAAGGCTGCTGTCACATACAGAAGAAAAACTGAAAATGTTGAAAAAATGTTGCAGTTTTTGTGGCGGTTTTCATTTAGTTTTATGAGACAAAAGGTAGAAGCAGATTCAAAAGAAAATATTAATATAACTGCTCTATCCACTTTAAGCTTTGGCCTAAAAAAAACTGCAACAAAAACTTTAGTGGCAGTTTTCCTAGAAAATGAGTGCCTGACATTAGCCTTAAAAGAGAACTCTGGGGGTGGGAGGCATTGGGACAGTTAGAGGGGGACTTGCTCGCAGAGTGGGGTCCACGCTTTGCACCCCATATGGCACAAACCTTAATGCTCGTTTAATATGTTATGTATTGTGACATGGAATGTGAAGGGCCTCAGGTCATCTAACAAGAGGGGAATGGTGTTCCGCACCTAAAAAGGTTGAAACCTGATCTAGCTCTGCTCCAAGAGACCCACCTAGTGCAAGAGGATTGCACGGCGCTCCCGGTGCTTCCTGGTGTCCCAGGCCGGGGTGGGTGAGGTGGAAGCGGAGGAGGAGGCACCTCTGTGAGCGGCGGCGGAGCGGGCGGCACGTCTGTAAACGGCGGCGGCGCTGGCGGCGATAAGATAGCACAGGTACTACTCCCCCATTATCTGCAGATAATGGGGGAGTAGTACTTTGTATATGTTCCAAGCACCGAGCAAGGAGGGGGGAGGTAGATGGCACCTCTCTCCCTCCCTTCTCGGTGCCCTGCAAATGTATTTATTGATTACATTTATGGGATACTTTAGGGAGCAAGGACACTTACTCCCCAAAGTATTCCATAAATGTATTCAATTGCAAAGTACAGTACATTACATTACATACACACATCCATTGTAATTCCAATGGAGTGTCCAGCAGGGGCGCACTATATATAGAAGTCAATGGTACTCATTGACTTCTATATATAGAGCACCCCCTGCTGGACACTCCATAGGAATTACACCGTTCGTCGTGACGTCACTGTTCTGAGAGAATTCTAACACTTCCTGATACACTAAATTAAGGGAAATAGCAGTATATGAGCATTTCCCATAATTAATGTACATTAGAAAATTGTATAACTTTCCATAAGTAATAACATATAAAAAATTAATTTTGGCCGGACTTCTCCTTTAAGGAGGTTTATGTATCTTCTGCAACAAACCAGAAAGTAGGAATGATCATCCTGGTTAGCAGCGCCTTTCAAGGGACCATTGTTGATTTCTCTCATGATAATGTGGGTAGGTTGAGTAGGAAGCATGTCAAACTTGCCTCGGAAGAATTGTCTATTTATAATATATATGGTCCTAACAATAACAATTCATCTTTCAGGTACTGTCTAATCCTCACCTGCAGAAGATGGTAGCAGGTGACTTTAACGAGGTAATGTCTGTGCATGAACATAAGTCCCGTTCACGCTTACAACCAGCGGCGAATGTCTCGCCGTTAGCCGCCTTTACCTAAGTATCTGACACCTGGAGTTTCTTAAAGGACAAGTGCCATGAAAAACTTTTTCCCAGTAATTGAAGCACATTACAAAGTTATATAACTCTGTAATATGCTTCAATCACCTATCTGCCTCCCTTCCCTGTCTTTTCCCCCCTCCACCCCCCACCAGGAAGTGTCCTGACTCACACAGACCTGATTACTGTCGTCACCGTCACCAGACAGCTCTTTCTTGTGAGGATGAGTCATCAGCAGGAGGGCTGCTCTAGGTCCTGTTACACCAGCCTCCCCCTCCCCTCCTTGTCAGGTGACTGTGCTTGCTCAGCTTATCTTCTCTGGTGACATGACTCCTTCACTGAGTCCATGGCAGCAGGAGAGAGGGTATGAGGGGAGGGGGGAGCTGCCTATGTGCCGGAGTCAGTCTGAGGGAAGATAAGCAAGTGAGATGTGACAAGTGATGGCTTGCAGTTGTTCAGCCAATGGGAGCCAGAAGGGAGGCAGATAGGTGATTGAAGCATATTACAGAGTTATATAACTTTGTAATGTGCTTCAATTACTGGGAAAAAGTTTTTCATGGCACTTGTCCTTTAAATCCTGATGCTACAGAGTATACATTTTACTCAACAGGGCTTGACATGTGGTCTAGGATGGATTATGTACTATCCGCCCTTCCTCTCCTCCCGAATACTAGCTTTGACTCCATTGATGATCTCATAATCTCCAACCAGTCTCCATCGTTTTGCTACCCAATTGCCAAGGAGCTCTGATTTATTATGAAATCGGGTTCTAATGGGTTCTCCTTTTTGATGACATAACCCCTGCATTGTCTTCTCTTTTTCCACATACAAAACCAGCACCCCGGTGCCTAGCTCATCCAACACAGCTTACATTAAAGTGTTGCTGAAACTAGGGAAAGACCCACAATTACCAAGCTCCTATAGCCCAATCTCACTTTTAAATTTAGACCGGCTGACCAGCTTGCGGCAATAATTCCCAAGTTCATCTCACCAGCTCAAGTGGGCTCTATCAAAGGAAGGGCGACGGTGACGAACATACGACAAGTGATGGCTGTGTTGGATGATACACAAAGAAACCTGGATCCATCCCCAGCCTTTCTGTCCATAGACTGTCCATTTCTTAGCCAGGTACTGACGTTGCAGGAGCTGCAGGAGGCTGGCAGGGGTCCAAGAATGGTGCAGGAGCGCAGGGGCAAGTTAGAGTAGATTATTATGTTCCCGCAGCCCCTGCTGTATTTTTTTTTAAGTTTACATATTGTTTTAATAGATTTCTCTCACTGTTATTATTGAGTCCCTAAGGCCTCGTTCACACAGAGCAAGAGCGGCGGAAATGCTATAAGTAAGGCTAGGTTCACACCAGGTTTGGCACAATTCTGTTTCTACTTTCAATATTGATGACAGAGAAACAGAACCTAGCGGATCTGTGCATCTCCCCATTATTTTAATGGGGATTTATTGTGCTTCATTTGTCTTTGTTGTGCTCTGTTTTTATCAAATCCGTCAAGGTTCCGTTTGTTTGGACGGATATTTAATTAGTTTATGCCCCCTTTTTGTCTGTCCAAATAATGGATCTCAACCGGAAAGCACACATCCCTTTTTTTCTTTTTACTTTATAGTCTACAATGAAGGGTCTAAAAGGAAGCTGTTTCCTTTCACATCCGTTTGCAAGTTATTGTCGTCATCAGTTTTTTTCAAGTGAAAAAGAAGGGAGATCACCTGCACATGAACAGAGGGCAGACAACAGGCAGGTAAAACAATATTTAAAAAGTACTGCAGGGGAATACAGCTAACACAAGAAAGAATGAGCCATGGAAACATGAGCTGGGGTGCAATGTCTGAAGGGGGGGGGATGAGATAGGATATTCCAAATAGAAAAAATGACAGTTAAAAAAGTGATGGAGAGAGTGGGCGTGGCTTGCCTATGGCGGAGTGATCAGCACGGCTGAAGAGCTCCCGGGCCCATACCTCCCATTACCCACCCAAACCCCACTATAGAGGCACTAACTTGTTCCGAAGGCATGGGAAAGAGTAGAGGAAAGAACCTGGCTCCTTCTGACCGTGAAACACCCGGCATTCAGCAATTTTTTCCCGCTTCGCAGCGAGAACTGCCAGCACGGGATCCAATATTGCGACGTGGACCTCGCGGGCTGCCTCGCCACACGCCTCAGACAGCCAACGGTCAGTCTCTCCAGGGTGGCATCGGGACCCCTTCCCTGACTCAGAGGATGAGAAGTGGAGCCTGTGGGACCTGGGAAGGTACATTAAATCGCTCCCCACAAAGCAAGACTTTGAGCACTGTGTTAGCCGTATAGAAGCCACTTATAAAAAAGAACTGCGTACTCTAAAGCATGATATTGGTGCATGCTTTGACGACGTGGACAAGATACAGGGAGACCTTAGATCTCAACTAACTGCCCACCGCACTGTTATACAATACCAGTTGGTTAAAATAGAAGAAATTTTAGTGAAACAGGAAGATGCGGAAAACCGCAACCGCAGGAATAATAAGCGTATACGTGGTTTACCCGAGTCAGTGACTGATCTTAATGCTGCTGCGCAATCTGTCCACCCAAGTTAAGGTAAATGGGTCCCTTTCATCCCCCTTTCTGATACTAAATGGGACACAACAGGGGTGCCCCCTGTCCCCACTCCTTTATATCCTGGTAATAGAATATTTTGCAGCTGCCATTAGAGACAATGATAATATACATGGACCTGTAGTGGGAGGGAAAGAGCATAAACTGGCCATGTTCGCGGACGATGTCCTATTGTTTGTTTCACAACCATTAGTTAGCATCCCTAATATTCTTGCTGAAATAGGATCGCACAGCGCAGTAAGTAATTTTAAAATAAACACAACCAAATCTGAATTCCTTAACATATCTCTCCCTGAACCTGTTGTGTCCCATCTACGTTCTGCATTCTCCTTCAAGTGGCAATCGAGCTTCTTGAAGTACCCCGGTATCCATATAACTCAGGACCCGGCTTCTTCCCTTACTCCGCGACATAGAGAAAGACCTGGGTAAATAGCGTCAAGTGAACCTTTCGTGGTTTGGGAGAATAGCAGCGGTAAAAATGGATATACTTCCACGGGTGCTGTATTTCTTTCAAACCCTCCCTATGGTTCCGATAGGATCCTTCTTGAAAAGATTTAAGACCATTGCTTTGAGGTTTATTTGGGGACATAAAAGAGCCAGGTTAACTTATAGGCTCCTTGCAAGGCCTAAATTAAAAGGGGGAGTGAGTGCTCCTGAATTTAAAATATATCATCAAGCAATGTTGGGCACATGCCTTCTAGATCTATGCCACAATAAAGCCTCTAAGCAATGGGTCTCATTATTAGATAATCTATCTGTAGGTCCTTTCCCTAACCTTATTGTGGTGTGCATCGGGAATTATTATTATTTTTTTATGAGTCATGAGACAATCCATCTTAACCCCTTAACGACATCGGGCGTAAATTTACGCCCTCACGCCCTGGTACTTAACGCATCAGGGCGTAAATTTACGCCCGATGTTTCCCCGATCGCTGTGTGTTCGCACACAGCGATCGGGGAAGATGGCCTGCTATAAATCATAGCAGGCCATCTTAGCTTCTCGGCATGGGGGGTGGTTAACACCCCCCGTGCTTACGATCGCCGCTATTGGCTGATCAATTCAGATCAGCCGATAGAGGCGATCGGAACCTTTCCGGGTCATCGGTGACCCGATGACCCGGAAAAAATGGCGGTCGGTGCTGTCCGAGGACGACACCGACCACCATTACTGTAAAAAGTAATGGTGGTCACGGTGCCACCGGCCCGATTCACGGTGATCGGGCCGGTGGCACGGCGATCAGAGTCCACAAAAATAGTAAATACCTGCTCTGGACCCCTCAGCTACAGAGCAGGTATTTGTACATTGCTCACCTGTCCCGGGGTCCTGATCGGCGTCTTCCGGGTTCGCGGCGTCCTCCGTCTTTTCGTCGGGTCTTCGGCTATTTCCGGCGGTCCCCATCGGCTTTTTTCGGCTTTTTTCGGCTCCAGCCTCGTCTTTTTCCGGATTTTGCGCTCTGCTGCCCTCTAGCGGCTGATATGTGTAATACACTTATCAGCAGCTACAGGGATGTTCAGAATGTAGAAAAAGTTTTGGGGTTTTTTTCAAAAAATGTTTTTTTCTATTTTCCGCACCCTATCACCACTGAGTGTTGATCAGCATCGCACGAAAGTGCGCTGCTAATCAGCAACTCCTCCCTTTTGGCGTAGGGTGTTTTTTTTCTATATTCTACTGCCACGGTTTGCTGATAAGTGCCGCACATAAGTGCGGCATTTATCAGCAACTCCTTTGTTGGCGTAGGTTTTTTTTTTTATACTTACTGTAAAAAAACACGTAAAAAACACTACATTACACCACACTACATTGAATAAAGTTTGACACTACACCACTACATACCCCATATACCAATCCCCATATAAAGATGGCCCCCAGGGTGTTTACGCTATTATTGCCTCCGACACCGAAACAGCCAGTGGGGATGATTGGGGGGGATCCTTCTTTCCTCCATTCATCCTCATCATCCTCATCATCCAGTGACGTGTATGGGGGTAGCGTAGCGTACGCTGCCCCCCAGACACGTCTTTTCCGCCAGTACCGTCCCAATAAGAGATGACGGTATGAAATTCTCCAAACTCTGTGAGAGTACCTCAGGGTACACTTACAGATTTAGGGTAGGTGCACACTGCGGAATGGCGAAAAGATAACCCTTCGTGCATTCCGCAGCTGGCACCCGCCGGCGGACTTATGCGGGCGCGTGTCTCCACCCGTGTCATAGACTCCAATCTATGCATGGGCGGATTTCATCGTCCATCCAAAGAATGAACACGTTGGACGGAGAGCGGAATCCGCCCGTGCATAGAATGGAGTCTATGACACGGATGGAGACGTGCGCCTGCATCACGCAGCCGGTGGGTGCCAGCTGTGGAATGCACAAAGGGTTATCTGTCGCGATTCCGCAGTGTGCATGTACCCTTAGAGTGTATGTAGGAAGGGACACCCGAATACAGCCCCAGATGCCCCCAGATGCCCCCTCCCCCCCATCCTCGGAACAAGTGGGAAGATCGTCCGGGAACTGATCTTCCCACTGCTGGATAAAGGTTACCACCTGTACGGGGATAACTTTTATACCAGCACCCCCTCTTCCGGTCCCTCGCTGCCCGAGCTACTGTAGCTTGCGGCACGATCCGAACATATCAGAAGTAGTAATACCAGCCCTAATATTTAGCAGCCATAGAGCGGACCCAGCGCTTCTGGATATAAAGGACCCCATATCGCACCAGGGCAACATTTTCCAGGTGACGTCCCCCACACTGGAAAACAGGAGACCCCAGAAGAAGTGCAGAGTGTGGCGTAACAGGGGGATCAGGAAGGACACCATTTTCCAGTGTGCCACCTGTCCTGATCACCCCGGCCTCTGCATACTGGATCGCTTCAAGGCATACCACACGTCATCGGATTTCTACATTTTCTAAATTCTGTCCCTTATTCCTATTTCAGGGGTCACGTTGATTCGGGGATTATTCTGATCACCATTATGGAGTCAGGAACGAATTTTTCCCCTGTGAGGAGGCTACTGTTGTCTGCCTCACGAGGGTTTTTTGCCTTCCTCTGGATCAACACAGGTTGAATTTGATGGACACCTGTCATTTTCAACCTTATAAACTAATAATTGGCCTAATACCCCCAAATAAATTAGAATTGTCCCTTTTCCCCAGCTAAATAGGTATGGCCGCCATTCCAATTAGAGACTTGCCATGATGCAATTACAAAGCCTCTGTGCGGCCAGGACAGTAGAAACCCCGCACAAGTGACCCCATTCTGGAAACTACACCCCATAAGGAATCTAACAAGAGGGGCAGCGGGAATATGGCCCCCTGGTGACGGCCACATTTGGGACGTGAAAATGAAAAAAATTGTATTTTTTATTTTCTTGGCACATGTTCTACGTAAGTGCCCGTCACCAGTGGGGTCCATATGCTCACTGCACCCCTCGTTAGATTCCTTATGGGGTGTAGTTTCCAGAATGGGGTCACTTGTTGGGGGTTTCTACTGTCCTGGCATTCCAGCCTCTAAATGGCGCTCTGTCCCTTTGGCGGCTTGCCCTGTGCCCATATGGCACATTATGCCCACATGTGAGGTATTTTCGTACTCAGGGGAAACTACCCTACACGTTTTGTGTTCATTTTCTTTTTTAACCCCTTGTGGAAATGGAAAAAATCAAGGCTAGACCAACATTTAGTGTAATTTTTGTAAAATTTTTACTCTAAATCATTAATCTTGTCATGATTTTTTCATTTTCACAAGGGGCTAAAAGATAAAAAAAAAAAAACACTAAATGTGTAGCACAATTTCCCCTGAGTACGGAAATACACCACATGTGGACATAAAGTGCCATGCGGGTGCAGGGTAAGCCTCCGATTGGAAGGAGAGCCATTTGGTTTTTGAAGGCTGGATTTGGATGGAATGGATTTCGAGGGGCCATGTTGCATTCAAAAGTCCCCTGTGTTGCCAAGACAGTTGAAATCCCCCACAAGTGACCCCATTATGGAAACTACACCCCTCAAGGAATGTAACAAGGGGTGTATTGAGCATATGGACCCCACTGGTGACGGGCACAAATGTGGAACAATGTGGCGTGAAAATGAAATATTACATTTTTTACACTATAATGTTGATTTAGCCTTGAATTTATCATTTTCACAAGGGGTTAAAAGAGGGAAAAAAAAAACAAAATGTGTAGAGCAATTCCCCCCGAGTCCGTAAATACCCACATGTGGACATAAAGCGCCATGTGGGCGCAGGGCAAGCCTCCAAAGGGAAGGAGCGCCATTTGGATTTTGGAGGTTGGATTTGGCTAGAATGGATGATGAACGCCATGTCGCATTTACAGAGCCCTCGTGCTGTCAAAACACTGGAAACCCCCCACAAGTGACCCCTTTCTGGAAACTACACCCCTAAAGGAATCTAACAAGGGGTGCAGTGAGGATATTGACCCCTTGATGACGGGCACATTTGTGCCATGAAAGTGAAAAAATGAAAATATTCCCTTTCACATCACATTGTTCCACATTTGTGCCCGTCACCAGTGGGGTCCATATGCTCACTGAACCCCTTGTTAGATTCCTTGAGGGGTGTAGTTTCCAGAATGGGGTCACTTGTGGGGGATTTCCAGTGTCTTGGCAGCACGAGGGCTCTGTAAATGCGACATGGCCCTTGAAATCCTTTCCAGTGAAATTCAGCTTCCAAAAGCCAATTGGCGCTTCTTCCCTTTGGAGGCTCGTCCTGCGCCCCCTTGGCGCTTTATCGCCACATGTGGGGTATTTCTGTACTCGAGAGAAACTGCGCTACACATTTTGTGTCTTTTTTTTCCTCTTATCCCTAGGCTAGAACAACGTTTTAGTGCAAAAAATAATTTTTTCTTTTTTCATGCCATATTGTTCGGAAAATCTGTGAAGCACCTGTGGGGTCCAGATGCTCACCGCACCCCTTGTTACATTCCTTGAGGGGGTGTAGTTTTCTAAATGGTGTCCCTTTAGGGGTGTTTTTTAGGTTTTGGCACCCCAGAGCCTCTGCCAACCTGAAGTGGTACGGTCAAAAATGACCAAATATAACGGAGGCGTTGAAATTCACTAGGCACTCCTTTATATCTGAGGCTTGTGGTTGCGTCAAATAGCGCAATAGGGCCACATATGGGGTATTTCTATAAACTGCAGAACGGAGCAATCAATATTGGGGTGCATTTCTCTGGTAATAGGTTTATAATTATGAAAAATATTGGATTACAATAAAATCTCTGCACAGAAAATTAAAATTTTCAAATTTCTTACACACTTAGCTTTTATTTCTGTGACTCCCCTAAAGGGTTAAAAAAACTTTCTGGATATGCTTTTGCAGAGTGGGGGGGTGCAGTTTCTGAAATGGGGTGCTTTGTGGAGCTTTCTAACATACAGGCCCCTCAAATACACTTTAACACCTGAACAGGTCCCTAAAAATATCTGATTTTGATATTTTACTAAAAATTTGGAAATTTGCTGCTAATGTTTTACGCTTCCTATTGTCTAAAAAAATGAAAGATCGTTTAATAAATGCCGCCAACATAAAGTAGACATGTTGCTAATGCTATTTAATATATAATTTATGTGGTATAACCACTTTCTGTATAAGTAAAAAAGTTTCAAAGTTGGAAAAATGCATTTTTTCACATTTTTTCACATTATTTGGGTTTTTTTTTATAGAGATTTGTTATGAGTATCGACTCCAATTTTCCAGAAATGTAAAGAGCAATATGTCACGAGAAAACAATCTCAGAATCAGCCGGATAGATAAAAGCATCCCGAAGTTATTAATGAATAAAGTGACACTGGTCATATTCATAAAATTTGTCTCTGTCATTAAGGCCATTTCAGGCTCTGTCCTTAAGGGGTTAAGGGTGCCTTCACACGTACCGTATCGCTGCGGTTTTAACGCTGCGTATTTAACGCTGCGTTTTTATCGCTGCGTTTTTGCTGTGATTTTTACATGCCAGTTTTGATTTTCACATGGAAATCATGTGAAAATCAAAACGCGCATTAAAAAACGCAGCAAAAACGCAGCGTTAAATACGTAGCATTAAAACCGCAGCGTTAAAAACACAGCGATGCGATACGGTACGTGTGAAGGCACCCTAAAAATTAAAGGGGTTGTCCAGGATTAGAAAAAAAACACAGCTAAATTCTTGCAAAAACAGCTTTACCCCCTGTTCTCAGTTTGTTTGTGGTATTCACTTCACATTCACTTGAACGGAACTGAGCTGTAAGACCACACTCAAACTGAGGACAAGAATGGTTCTGTTTCTGGAATAATGTAGCCATGTTTTTCTAAGCTTGGACAACCCTTTTAAGATATGAAATTCTAAAAAAAAAGGTAATGACATCAATTCTGAAATCAGAATGTCAGCTAAATATGTTAACATAGATTAACTATGATTTTCTTAAACACATGACACAGAATATTCTATTTGGGTAAAGATATTTTCTACAAATCTATGTTTATTATTAATTTATCTATGTTATTTGGATGGAGAAGACCTATAATTGCTTCTCTAGCTCTGGTTGACACTCCAAATCAAAACCTAAATGGGAACTATCAGTAAGTTAAATAAATCTAACCTGGTCATAGCTCCCTTCATCCTCGGCAACGTTTCCGTTCAGTTGTAATGTAATCTTGTGTCCGGTAAGGCTGTTTGAAGCACTGGTCCACCCCCGTCTGGCACACCCCTTCTAATGATAAACAATGGAGCAGGCCAGCAGACCGCCGCTCAGGGGGCAGGGCAGTGCTCCATATGGCCTTACCGGACAAACAACTACATAAAAACTGAACAGGAGTGGTGCCGAGGAAGACATACCTTCATACTTAGCTTCCAATGCAATATAGGGAGCTATCTAACCTGCTGAGTTGCCCTTTAACAATTATTTTTACAATAAGAAAAATACTTACAGTGTTTCTCTTTTCAGTGATTCATTTCCTTTAAAACTACTAAGCCATTGCAAAGCAACACCTATGGCCAGATCATAATGAGCCTAAAAATAAATAAGCTGCTGTTAATTGTGGATACCAAGCAAAAATACACACAAAAAACTTCTGCTAATGTATCCTAAATTGATATCAATATGCACACTGATAAATTAAGAGTTTACTTTCTTAGAAAATAAGAGTTTACTTTCTTATTCCAGTAACAGTGCCCTGCCCTGTGGGCTAAGCCTGGCATTGTTGCTCAGTTCTGTCTGAGTAACTTTGGCTGAGAAGGATGTCAGATTTAAACTGTCTCTGCCGTTATAACTTTCAACATCTAAATCAACATGTGATATAAAGCAAGTTTGCAATTTACTTTAATTATTTATTTTTAGTTATCAGGCTTAAAACAAAGCTATACTTACTTGAATTCAGGTCCTGTCTCCTGAACGCAGCTTTTTAGTCTGGTGCTGGTTAAAAAAAAAAAGAGACCAAACGCAAGAAGTCAGGTCATCTGCACTCTCACAGAGAACTCATTTGATTGACAGGCATGTTGAGCTGTGACACTCTGTACCGGCCAGGACTTTCTGCTTTTAGTCTCTTTTTTCAACCAGCACAAGACTAAAAAGCTGCCCTCAGGAGACAGGACCTGGATTTAAGTAATTTAACCCTTTGAGGACCAGGTCCAAAATGACCCAGTGGATCATTTTGATCTTTGCGCTTTCGTTTTTTCCTTCCTCCCCTCCTAAGAGTTCCAGAAATTTCATTTTTATATTTACAATGCCATGTAATGGCTTGTTTGTTACAGGAATAGTTGTACTTTGTAATGGTGTCTTTCATTTTACCACAACATGTATGACAGAATCCCAAATATATTATTTATGAAGATATAAATAGGTGAAATCGTAAAAAAGAATGCAATATGGTAATGTTTGGGGGGTTCCTGTGTCTACGTAATGTACTATATGGTAAAAGCGATATGATACTATTACTCTATAGGTCAGTCCGAACACAACCATATGCAGGTTTACACAGATTCTCTAATCCAGTGATTTTCAACCAGTGTGCCGCGATACATGGGTGTGCCACGGGGAAAGTTCCCCAAAAGATGGTGCCCCTTCAGATCGCCCCGCTGCTGCTGTCCACCTCACCTACTGGCTGCCTGTAGCGCCCGGACGTGCTCCTCCTATCCAATCAGCGGAGACCGGGAGCGTGGTGCGCTGCGGCGGGCCGTGATGCACGCATCCAATCAACGTGTGCGCTACGGCCCGCCGCAGCGCACCACGCTCCCGGTCTCCGCTGATTGGAGGAGCACGTCCGGGCCCTACGGCGGACAGCAGCGGCGACCATCTCGGAGGAGGTGAGGAGGAAGGGGGGGAGAGAAACCTGGGGATGGGGGAGAGAAGCATGGGGGAGAAACGGGGGGAGAGACAGGGAGAGAAGCATGGGGGAGAGAAACCTGGGCATGGGGGAGAGAAACATGGGGATCAGGGAGAAACGGGAGAGAAGCAGGGGAGAGAGAAAAATGGGGTTGGGGTGAGAAACAGCGGAGAGAAGCAGGGGGGAGAGAAGCACAGGAGAGAAGCATGGGGGAGAGAAGCACAGGAGAGAAGCATGGGGGAGTGAAGCACAGGTGAGAAGCATGGGGGAGAGAAGCACAGGAGAGAAGCAGGGGGGAGAAGTATGGTGGAGAGAAGCACAGGAGAGAAGTAGGGGGGAGAAGTATGGTGGAGAGAAGCAGGGGGGAGAAGTATGGTGGAGAGAAGCATGGGGGAGAGAAGCACAGGAGAGAAGCATGGGGGAGAGAAGCACAGGAGAGAAGCATGGGGGAGAGAAGCACAGGAGAGAAGCATGGGGGAGTGAAGCACAGGAGAGAAGCATGGGGGAGAGAAGCACAGGAGAGAAGCAGGGGGGAGAAGCATGGTGGAGAGAAGCACAGGAGAGAAGTAGGGGGGAGAAGTATGGTGGAGAGAAGCAGGGGGGAGAAGTATGGTGGAGAGAAGCACAGGAGAGAAGCATGGGGGAGAGAAGCAGGGGGAGAAGTATGGTGGAGACAAGCACAGGAGAGAAGTAGGGGGGAGAAGTATGGTGGAGAGAAGCACAGGAGAGAAGTAAGGGGGAGAAGTATGGTGGAGAGAAGCACAGGAGAGAAGTAGGGGGGAGAAGCACAGGAGAGAAGTAGGGGGGAGAAGTATGGTGGAGAGAAGCACAGGGTGGAAAAGAAAACAGGCCCAGGTTTTACACTGAGTGAATATAAATACATTTAGAATCTATATTATTAACTATATGTATAATGTGTATAAAAGTTTTAAGCAATCACGCTCCTGAGAAAAAACACTAAAAATAGTGTGCGTACTGCTGCGAGCTACAGCTAGTGGTATCTGCCTCCACTAAAAATAGAAACAATATAAATAAATAAAGAAGATGCCGTGCGCGCTAAGTTCTAATGTTAAAAAACATAGTTTAAAAACATAGTCATTAATATCAGTGCATAATAGGGCCAGTCAGACTGGCCCTATTATGCACTGATATTAATGACTATGTTTTTAAACTATGTTTTTTAACATTAGTACTTAGCGCGGCACGGCATCTTCTTTATTTATTCATATGTATAATGTGTACTGTTTTAGTGTCATTTTGTGCCATTTTGGTTGGTGGCGTGCCCCGGGATTTTTTTAAGTATAAAAAGTGTGCCGCGGCTCAAAAAAGGTTGAAAATCACTGCTCTAATCTATATCATAAAAATGAAAGTCTGTCTGTCTGTCTGTCTGTCCCAAATAGACTTCCAAACGCCTGAACCGTTTAACCCCAAATTTGGCATACAGATAAATAGGGTGCCCGGGAAGGTTATTGTGAAGGTCCCGTCCCCGCCAGATGTACAGGAGAGGAGGGGGAGGGGAAAGAGCGGCGCCTCATAGAGATGAATGGGAAAATCTCCTCACTGAAAACACAGGTGATATAATTAGCTGCAGCAGACACGGCAGTTGGGAGCCTTAGCAACCAATAGGATTACAGCTTTCATTTTCACAGGGAGCAATGGTTGCTAGGGAAGCTGCCTCACAACATCCACAGAAATAACTGGTAGACCCCCTACTTCATTTATACAGTACATGTTTACAGGACCCCCTACTCCATCTATACAGTACATGTATACAGGACCCCCTACTCCATCTATACAGTACATGTCTACAGTACCCCTACTCCATCTATACAGGGCATGTATACAGGGCTCCCTACTCCAACTATACAGGTATACAGGACCCTCTACTTCATCTATACAGTACATGTATATACAGGACCCCCTACTCCATCTATACAGTACATGTATACAGGACCTCCTACTCCATCTATACAGTACATGTATACAGTACCCCTACTCCATCTATACAGGGCATGTAAACAGGGCCCCCTACTCCATCTATACAGGGCATGTATACAGGGCCCCCTACTACATCTATACAGTACATGTATATACAGGACCCCCTACTACATCTATACAGTACATGTATATACAGGGCACTACAGGTATACCGAACTGTGACTTGGTAACACTGCCACACCAGACCTGACCAATACCACCATACTGTGCTGGATAACACTGTCATACCAGACCTGACCAATACCGCCATACTATGACTGGATAACACTGCCACACCAGACCTGACCAATACTGTCATACTGTGACTGGATAACACTGCCATACCACACCTGACCAATACCCCCATACTGTGACTGGATAACACCACTATACCAGACCTGACCAATACCGCCACACTGTGACTGGAGAACACCGCCACACCAGACCTGACCAATACCCCCATACTGTGACTGGATAACACCGCCATACCAGACATGACCAATACCGACACAATGTGACTGAATAACACTGCCATACGGGTAAATAAGACCCTGCAGGTATACAGGAAACAACAGGTATACAGGCCCCTAAGACTATACACTACAGGTGCACGGGGCCTCCACCAACTATATACTACAGGTATACAGGACCCCAAACTTTACACTACAGGTATACAGGACCCCAAAACTATACACTACAGGTATACAGGACCTCCACCAACTATATACTACAGGTGTACAGGACCCCAAACTATACACTACAGGTATACAGGACCCCATAACTATAGACTACAGGTATACAGGAACTCCACCAACTATATACTACAGGTATATAGGACCCCAAACTATACACTACAGATATGCGAGACCCCTAAAAACTATACATTGTGGGTATACAGAACCCCTCCAACTATGCACTTCAGGTATACACTAATTCCACTGATTAACTCAGATGAAACAATACCTTTAGCTTGGACTCCTGGGAACCTAATTAACACACTGACACTTTATACCCGGGCAGCGCCCGGTACATTTTCTAGTGTTATATATTTTTTTAATGAAATCCTTTTTTTTTGGCAATTAATTATTAATAAAATGGGTCTATTGTGACGCTTATAACAGTTTTATTTTTTCACTTATGGGGCTGTATGGGGTGTCAATTTTTCCGCCACAATCTCTAGTTTTTATTAATACCATATTTGTGAAGATCGGGTGTTTTGATCACTTATTAATTTTTTTTATATATATATAATGTAACATAAAATTGGTAATCTGCGCAATTTTTTCCCTCTTTTCGTCTACGCCGTTCACCATTTGCAATGACGCTTGTTATATTTATATAGATCGGACAATTACGCACGCTACGTTATATTATATGTTTATTTATTTATTTTTATATGTTTTATTTATATAATGGGAAAGGGGGGTAATTTACACTTTTATTGGGGGAGGGGTTTTGCGGTAGTGTGTTAGTGATTTTAATTTTTTTTTTTATACATTTTAAGTCCCTTTGGGGGACTTGTTCATACGTTAGTTTAATTTTCTACACTGATCATTGCTATGCCATAGGCATAGCATTGATCAGTGTTATCCGCGCTCTGCTCATTGAGCCTGCCTGTGCAGACTCAGTGGCCAGAGTGCCGATCGAACCACACGGAGACAGGTGAGAGACCTCCGGCAGTCAATTTTAACGACTCCCCCTGTCACCTACAACTAAACGCTGCGGCCACATTTAAGGAGTTAATGTCGCGCTGCAGCGCGATCGCTGAAGCGTGTCATTAACGGTGAGGTTTCATAGCTCAGGACGTATCAGTACATCCAGGGTTGTCTGGGCACAGACTTCCAGGACGTACCGGTACGTCCTAGGTCGTCTAGGAGTTAAAGCATGATAACTAGAGAAAATTAGTTTTGCAAGGTTCGCAGACATTGGGTCGGATTCGCAAATCGAACGCAAAGAATCTCATTAAAACAGCCAAACTACAGTAGCTACAATAGTGGGACTATTACAGAGTAGCATTTTTTTCAACAGCTGTTGTTGTGGCAGTGTCAAAAATGTCAAATGTCAAACCTGTAGGGTCAAAATTCTCACCTTACCCCAAGATGAATTATTTTAGAGTGTAGTTTCCAAAATGGAGTGACTTATGGGGGCATTTTACTCCGCTGGCACTACAGGGGCACTGCAAACGCACCTGGCGCTCAGAAATTTCTTCAGAAAAATCTGCACTGCAGATGCTAAATGACGCTCCTTTCCTTCTGAGCCTGGCTGTGTGCCCATACAGTGGTTTATGCCCACATATGGGGTACTGTTGTATTCAGAAGAACCTGCGTTACAAATTTTAGTGTATATTTTCTCTCCTGTTACTCGTGAAATTGAGAAATTTCAAAATAAACGAACATATCATTGGAAAAATTCAAGTTTTTCATTTTTACTGTATAATTTTGAATACTTTCCTCTAATACCTATGGGGTCAAAATGCTCATCCAACCTCAAGATGAATTCTTTGAGGGGTGCACTTTCCAAAATGGAGTGACTTATGGGGGGATTTTACTCTGCTGGCACTACAGGGTCACTGCAAACGCACCTGGCGCTCAGAAACTTCTTCAGCAAAATCTGTATGGGCTGTGTGGCCATACAGTGGTTTATACCCACATATGAGGTACCTTTTTACTCAGGAGAACCTGCGTTACAGATTTTGGGGTACTTTTTCTCTCATATTCCTTTTGAAAATGAGAAACTTTAATCTAAATGGATTGTGTTGTTTCCAAAATGGGGTCACTTATGGGGGTTTTCAGTATACAAGCCTCCTAAGTCCATTAAAAAAAGGACTGGTCCCTAGAAAAAAAAACTGTTTTGGAAACTTTCACAAAAATGTGATTATTTTCTGATAAATTTCTAAGGCCCGTAACACCCTAAAGCTGGGTTCACACACAGTATATTTCAGGCAGTATTGTGGTCCTCATATTGCAACCAAAACCAGGAGTGGATTGAAAACACAGAAAGGATCTGTTCACACACAGGATCTGTTAAAATTGAGTGGATGGCCGTCATTTAACGGCAAAAATTTGCTGTTATTTAAAAACAGCGACTGTTCTATTGAAATAATGGCAGTTCTTTACCGTTATATGGCGGTTATCCACTCAATTACAACATTGTGTGGACAGATCCTTTCTGTGTTTTCAATCCACTCCTGGTTTTGGTTGCAATATGAGGACTACAATTCTGACTGAAACATACGTAGTGTTAACCCAGCCTAAAAAAGTAAAATATGTTTACCAAATTATGCCATAATAAAGATTTTGAATTTTGAAATTTTTTTATGATATTTTGATGTTTTTCACAAAAAACACACAAAATAGTGACCAAATTTTGCCACAAACATAAAGTACCATATGTTACGAAAAAACAATCTCAGAATCACTAGCATATGTTAAAGCATCACTGAGCTATAAGCACATAAAGTGAGACAGGTCAGATTTTGAAAATTAGCCAGGTCATTAAGGACCAAACTAGCTACAGCACTAAGGGGTTAAAAAATGACAATCAGTCCGTCAGTTATTTAATTTTCGCCCTGGACAGCGGTGGATCAGCGGCATTAAATATTTAAACTTTCTAATTACTATTTAACACATTCTAATCCCCTTTTAAGTATGCTTTCACCTCCCCTTGTATGGCATCCTTTGTGTCCCTTGTTAGTTTAAGGGAGAACTTTGGCCAAGATCTATTTTTTAATATGTTATTTCCTAAGCAAAGTTAGACAAGTTCCTAATGTAGTCTAATTCTGAGAAATGCACATATAGTGCTATTTCCCTTTAGTAGTTCAGGAAGGCTTCAATTTCTCTGAAGTGTCCAGCAGAGGGCGCAGTATATATAGACATTACATGTAAAAAAAAAAATAACAGGGCCCTTCCTGTGCTTTAAAGAAGACCTGTCACCCCCCATGATGGGATGACAGGCTCCCGACCCCCCGTTACAGCCACCTATACTCACCTGATCCCGCCGGGTCCCGCTTCCTGATCCGGTCGGGTCACGGAGATATGAGCGCCCGAAGCCCGGCGCGCACGGTTGACAGGTCTCCTTTAAGTACAAAATTCAGCTACCCTGGCTTCACAGCTCCCACAGACAACCACCCTCAATGTACCCCCCATTCTTGTGTCTGTCCCTATCTCTCTCTTGCTCTCCCTCCTCTGCTCTAAATGCCTGCTGTGATCCTGCTCTCCACTGCACACACACAGCCGGCTCGCCGCCTCCAGGAAGTAGCTCATCCTATTACAAGGGTGAGGTGCTGACATCACAGTGGGGCTTGCAGGTAATAGTGACAGTATAGTAGGCTAACATGTGCGGTCTCCATCACAACTGCCATGTTAAGCAAATTTTGGACCGAATCACACGGAAATTGCTTCAGAAAAGAAAAAAAACATCGGATCTTGATTTGCAAGTTTCTCTTCGCTCATCTCTAATGATAACTAAAAAAATATTAATGTAAATTGCAAATATGCTTTATATCACATTCCCTGCTGATTTAAATTTTGAAAGTTATAACTACAGGTGCCTTTTAACCCCTTAAGGGTTTTTTGCATTTTCGTTTTTTCCTTCTTGTGCTTAAAAGGCCATAGCACTTGTATTTTTTCACCTAGAAACCCACATGAGCCCTTATTTTTTGCGCCACTAATTGTACTTCGCAATGACAGGCTGAATTTTTTCATAAAGTACACTGCGAAACCAAGAAAAAAATGAATGTGTGGTAAAATTGAAAAAAATAAAACACATTTTGCTTATTTGGGGGGTATTTGTTTTTTCGCCATTCAAAATTGACTTGTTATATATGTCCGTCAAGTCGTTACGATTACAACGATATGTAACGTATAACTTTTCTTGTATCTAATGGCTTGTAAAAAATTCAAACCATTGTTAACAAAAATATGTTCCTTAAAATCGCTCCATTCCCAGGCTTATAGCGCTTTTATCCTTTGGTCTATGGGGCTGTTTGAGGTGTCATTTTTTGCGCCATGATGTGTTCTTTCTATTAGTACCTTGCATACCAGCATATGTGACTTTTTGATCGCTTTTTATTACAATTTTTCTGGATTTGATGCGACTGAAAATGCGAAATTTTGCACTTTGGGATTTTTTTGCAGTAACGCCATTTAACGTGCGAGATCAGGAATGTGATTAGTTAATAGTTCGGGCGATTACGCATGCGGTGATACCAAACATGCTTATTTATATTTTTTTATTTATAACATGGGAAAAGGGGGGTGATTCAAACTTTTATTAGAGGAGGGGGCTTTTTATTATTAATGACACTTTTTTTTTTTTACACTTATACTAGAAGCCGCCCTGGGGGACTTCTAGTATAAGCACACTGATCTCTCATTGAGATCCATGCTGCATAGATATACAGCACAGATCGATGAGATAGGCACTCGATTGCTTCCGGCTGCTGCAGCTGGTAGCAACTGAATGTCAAGCCGGGATCAGCACCATTACAGCGCAGACCCCAGACGGAGTAAGATGTGTGGATTGCTCCTCCGGGACAACGTCCCGGAGGAGCGATCCACCCCACTAGACACCAGGGATGGGCTGCAGAAGGTAATCTGATGCAGCTGTCAACTTTGACAGCTGCATCTGATTACCTGATTAGCGGGCACGGCGATCGGACAATGCCCGCTAATAGCGCGGTCGCGCTCTGAACTCCCGTAATGACCACAGGATGTAAATATACGTCCGCGGTCGTCTAGGTGTTAACTGTGGGCAGCAATAGAGCTGTTTATGGGAATAAATAGTTTTGCCTTGTTCTTTAATCTCATGCACTTATGCAAACTGCAGCTGTGTAAGCCAAAGGATGTCCAACATTCTACTAGATAGGTGTCTCTCATAAAGTAACCACTCATGGTATGTCCTTTTAAAAGATTGTGATAGCATTTGGCTTGCTTCTAGCATTTCTCAGAACTGAGCTGAATTAATACACAGAACTAACAGCAGAATAAGAAGAAAGTACTAGCACTAAACCTGTACTAGGGTAGCATCAATATAGAAAAATCAAGATAGGAAACTGTCATGTAAGATATGCATCGATCAGCTTTTACATTAGAACCATTTAAAGGGAACCAATCAGCCCAATTGGGCTGATATGGTTACCAGGAGCGCTGTATAAAGCTCCTGCAGCAGCTGCGGCATGTACCGGCTGCGGCTGCAGCAGGAGCTTTAACCCGGGGAAAAATTAGTTTTATTCTCCAGGCGCGTGACAGACACAAGCAGGGAAGTAGTCATCTGGGCGGCTCCCAGCCCATATCTAATCACCGCTCTCTGCCTGTCAGCTCTCTGCCTGACAGGCAGAGAGGCGAGTAATGGACCTCTCTGCCTGTCAATCATCCCCTCCGAGCGCGCTGACAGGCAGAGCACTGTGACTAGTCACGGGCGAGGAGTCGCCCAGATGACTACTTCCCAACCCGTGTCTGTCAGGCGCCTGGAGAATAAAACTCTTTTTTCTCCGGTATAAAGCTCCTGCTGCAGTCGTGGCCGGTACGTGCTGCGGCTGCTGCAGGAGCTTAATACAGTGCTCCTGGGAACCATATCAGCCAGATTGGGCTGATTGGTTCCCTTTAAGGTAAAGTGAATAACACTGATTATAATTGGGAAGGAGCATGTGAACAACTGGTTGTTGAAGTCAATTTGTTGGAAACTCATGAAAATGTAAATCGACAAATGTAAGAATCTGAGTTACTATGAAAATAGCCAAAATTTTGATGGCTAGATGACTAGGTTAAAAAAAACAAATCACTAAAACAGCATCCATTGTGGGAGGGTTCCTAGTATGCAGTGGTAATAGTATGCTCCTACCAAAAACAAAAAAAAAGATCCAGAGAAGGCCAACCAATGTGCATGGGCAATTGCCATGGGCAATGTTCTGCTGGGAACTAGTTGTTCAGGAATGGCCTGAGAAAGGTGACAAAGAGTTTGAAGTGTTGACCTGACTTCTAAATTCCCTAAATCTCAATTTGGTCCAACATCTGTGGTATGTGCTGGAAGCAATTTTTGTACAAAGCTCTCAAATCATTTTATTTCCTTTCTGCTCATATAGCACCTTACAAACCCAGGGCATGCCATTTATATTGGTAAATCATTAGCCCAGCACAGTGCCATGGGTTCAGTCCGGTGCACTTTCTCCAGGAATGTGTGCTATGACTGTCCAGAGAAGTAATGGAAAGGATAACTATGTATGTACTGCTGGCAAAAAGCCTAGCTCTGGTCCTGCTCCCTGAAACTGAGAAAAGGGGACAGCTGTGCATAATGAAGGGGGCTCTCAGGGGCTCAATTACAGTAATAAGACCACTAAAATGACCTTATCACCACTCTGAAGGGTCAAGCTAACAAAACTATGCAGGATTTTGAAATGACATGCTTTAAAGGATCTGCTGTATATCCATCCCTTGATGGGTAAGTCCTGTTTTTGTGCCACAAGTGAATCTATACAATAGTAGATACAGTAGGTGGTTTCAATGTTTTGGCTGCTCAGTAGATAAATTAGCTTATTACCAAGTCATCAAAAGATGAGGATTCCTTTCTTCCTTTTGGATCAAATTCCTTCTCTCGAAGGGTAGTACCAACATAGTCTCCCCTTTAGAAAAAGCAAGCAAATGTTAAATCAGTGAAGTAATGCAATAGGATACAAATCTAGGAGTACTTGGGGGCATGGTTTATGTCATATTTCTTGAGCATTTCATATTCTTGGTAAATAATTAATTGTAGGATAATAATATCCTAAGATAAGTAACCTCTTAAAGAGGATGTTCAACTCTATGCAAAATAAAAAAAATTGCAGGCATAGTAGTTCTAGCTTACCCAAGTCCCCCTAGCAGTTTCTGCTGTTATCCGCTACGTTTTGGGGCCACTGCGGACCTTTTTCTTTTCATCCATCTGGTTTGGATCATTGGAGCAAGGGACCTGCTAAACTACATAGACCAGCATTCTCTGTGTCGGAGCCTTCCACCAGCCTACCTCCGACATTCCCTCCCCCCAGTGACCACTAGCCAGTCTGAAGTAGGAACCACAAAAACACCAGCATCCAGCCATCATTTCCCCATAGGATTCCTCAGCATATCCCCAGATGCTGCTACCTCTGCTGTACCATGATAGAAGCCGCCAGCACAGGCAGTCATCTCTTCTGCATTGCATAAATACAGTATCTATGGAGGACAGTAACATGTATTGTGATAACAGTCATAGAAATTTTTAGAACTACAGAACTTCCTGTGCAGCTGTAGAGGTGGTCAAAGTAAGGGAAAATGACCAGACTGGAACTGGAAGCACATGAGTGGTATGTATAACTTTGGGAAAGGGACAGAAAGGAAAAAAAAAGTTTTAAACTGGACAACCTCTTTAATGACTGTCAATGGGCCTTTTACAGTGGTCATTGAGGGTCACTATTCTAGACTGCTGTCTATTTACAGCAAAGATGTAATAGCCATTGCAGGTCTCCAGTAAACCTACATTTTAGGTCATTTAAGTCTTTGGATGCTGTTGTGAAATCATGGTCACAGCATCTACAGAGCTTATAGGGATCTGTCACTGCACTAGTACCTGGCGACACAACCATCGGGTGGAAATGGGTTTCCATAGGAGCCAGAAATTTAATGATGGTCCACAGGATTGCCATTTATGTGCTCCACTCTTATCCTCTACTGTCACAGAGCACTGTCCTGATGCACAGCAGTTTCTGTGTTCTGGGTCAGCACATGTACTTGCCTGCTCAGCCGATCAGTGGTTTAGGTAGGACATAGCTGTGGCCACTGATTAGCTAAGCAGAAACAGAGGACGTGCTGTGTACACAGAGGATTTTTTTTATGTTTATCCCATTCCTAATCTTATTTTTTTTTTAAATCCCAAAAATCCAATGTTATTATAACTTTCAAAATCTAAATCAACAGGGGATGTAAAATAAAGCCTGTTTGTATTAACATTTTTTTTTTTTTTTTGTTATCATGCTTTTACACAAAACTATACTTACCTGTATCCAGGTCCAGTGTCCTGAAGTCAGCTTTTAGGTCTTGTGCTGGTTCAAAAAAAAAAAAAAAAACAGGACAAGACTAAAAAGCTGCCTTTAGGAGACTGGACCTGAATTTTAAGTAAGTATAGCTTTGTTTTAAAGCATGAAAACAAAAAAATTATGCTTTATTTCACATGCCCTGTTGATTTTAAAAGTTATAACTTCACTTTAATATAATTAAGAATTCAAAAATACTTACAGAAGTTTTTCAAGTTCTTTCCTAAGAAGTTTTCTTTCCATTAAGCCTTTACAATTCCTAATATCACACTCACAATCCTCATCAAACTTATTAGTCCTGCAGGTAAAGTGCTGACATTAGTATTCTTGCAGACATATTAAGCAAAGTGTAATATAATAAAACAATCACCTTATAACATTCCTCACATCCACATCTGACCTCTCTCCATCTCTAGCATATGATGCAGCCAGTCTGTTTCACAGATTTTCGACATGGACCAGGTATAACCCTTCCCTCGGTACTCTCTACCTCTTCCCCCACTACAAAGTGTTGCAAAATCGCATGCAAAAGCACAAGAACACATACCCAACCCAGCAGAACCTGTGACATGACAAAAATCATTGCAGTACAAGACATGACGCTTGCTATATCAGCTCTCAGACCTGAGACAAGACCCTGCACAGGCTGGATATGAGAACAGCACAACAAAATAGTGAAACATATATAGCATAGTACATATTTGATACAATCTACAATTTGTACCCCAATAGTCGCACAATGTTGCAAATAACCCTGGCAGTATCATAGAAACATAGAAGATAGTCGGCAGAAAAAGACTACTTGCTCTATCTAGTCTGCCCTTTAATTATTTCCATTCTTACTATCTTAGGATAGATATATGTTTTTGTAGATTAACCTACCACATCTGCTGGAAGCTTGTTCCAAGCATCTACTACTGTCAGGGCCATATTAACAGCTGCCCTAGGCACTACACCTGAAGACGCCCCATCTTCACTCACCAATTACCATCATGATTTTCTAGTTTCTGAACACTATATTGATATCTCATCAGTCTTAAGCCGCTTTCCCACATTTACTGTACGTCACCACATGCAGCCGAAACCAGATCAAAATCTAAATCAATATATGTAAAAAAAAAAAAGTCCCAATTAAGTTAGTTAACATTTTTAATTTTCTTGCTTTTTCCAGTTGAATTCATGGAATGAGTTGTTGCAGGCATAATACTTAGAAACCTGAATCTACATTCAGCCCAAATATCCACAACATATTTCTAAAACTCCATGTATGTGCAATGGAAAAAAAACAACTGTTCACATTTCAGGCCATTCTGCATTTTCATATCAACAATCTGCCTATACTATTGTGGACATTGCTGCATTTTTTACCCTCTGTGCCAAAATCAATATTCTGTGACGTCTAAAATCTAATTATCTTAGAAGTCATTCTTAAAAAAATCTTGGCCTACTACTGGTCCATAGTCTAATAGTCATTTCCACCTGATTTTAAACACCTGTGTGTTCTCTGTAGTTAGTGTTGAACGCTATAATATGCAAATAACATGATGAGATACAAAAACATATAAAGAATAAGATATAAAAACTGTCACGGCTAAATTTGGAGCTAGAAGATGAAGCAATATTCTCTTACCTGTATCCTGTTCCTATTCTTGACAGTGCTTGGGCTTAAAGCAGCAGAAAATGGTTTGCATAATGCAAGTGTGGTTTTTTTTTTTCTGTCTTCTTATGTTGCTATGAAACCGCATAGCTTATTGCACAAAACACTTGAGCTGACTGTGAGCTGTAAGGTCTGCATTGAATTACCAGCTTTATATATCAGCGGATTAGGTTTCTAACTCCAAAGGAAATCTGACACTACAGTAAATACAATGGAACAATAGAAGTGTCATACATTTACATTAAAATGGCTATGTGTTGTCTGAATGGCTATAGATGTCTTGTGGTGTTGGTTTAGGTTATATTTGTAAATTACAATTATGTTAAGTATAAAAAAAGAAAAAATATATATATCCACATACACACACATACAAATCATAAAAGAGGGTGCTCTTAGTCTGTACATATAGATGCTATAAGTCATCATAATATCCACTTGAATGTCAGGACTCAAGGTTTCCAGCAGAACATTGCCCAGAATGTCACACCCCTCTGCCTGCTCGCCTTCTCCTCATAGTACATCAGGTTTCCACCTCTTCTCCAGGTATGTGATACATTCAGCCATCCGCATGATGTAAAACAAACCATCATTATTCAGATCATAGTCTAGCTCTGATCAGGGCAGTTTCTAGGTAATTTTGACTACAGGGCGAATCCTGCTAAAAGCGCCCCCCCCCCCCCAAAAAAAAAAAAAAAAAAACAGTTCAGTGACTCACAGGCGATGTCTTCTTTGATCTGAGGCATCACTTTCCCTTTTCCTCTCCATCTGACCCAGTCCACATGATGATTTCTTGCAGCAGCAATTCATCTCTTGTGAACCTGCCAGACAAACATCTTAGGTTCCGCACTTTTACAACTTCCACTTCTTTTGTGTCTTGTGCAGTAAAGTCAGTAGGTATGTGAGTTGCCCCCTGTATGTAGGATCCCCTGCTGTGCCTCCATATAGTAATAATCCCTCTTTGCCCCCCCCCCCCTTAGTATTAATACTCCCTGTGCTCCCCCCATAGTAATAATCCCCCATGGTTTGTTCACATATAGTAATAAACCCACCTGTGCAGTCCCCATACTAATACCCCCCGTGCCCTTCCCCCATAGTAATAAGCCCCCCCTGTGTGCTCCCCCACCCATAGTAATAAGCCCCCCTGTGCTCCCCACCCATAGTAATAAGCCCCCCTGTGCTCCCCCACCCATAGTAATAAGCCCCCCTGTGCTCCCCCACCCATAGTAGTAAGCCCCCCGTGCTCCCCCACCCATAGTAATAAGCCCCCCTGTGCTCCCCACCCATAGTAATAAGCCCCCCTGTGCTCCCCCCACCCATAGTAATAAGCCCCCCTGTGCTCCCCCACCCATAGTAGTAAGCCCCCCGTGCTCCCCCACCCATAGTAATAAGCCCCCCGTGCTCCCCCACCCATAGTAATAAGCCCCCCTGTGCTCCCCCACCCATAGTAATAAGCCCCCCTGTGCTCCCCCACCCATAGTAATAAGCCCCCCTGTGCTCCCCCACCCATAGTAATAAGCCCCCCTGTGCTCCCCCACCCATAGTAATAAGCCCCCCTGTGCTCCCCCACCCATAGTAGTAAGCCCCCCTGTGCTCCCCCACCCATAGTAATAAGCCCCCCTGTGCTCCCCCCACCCATAGTAATACCCCCACCCATAGTAGTAAGCCCCCCTGTGCTCCTCCACCAATAGTAATAAGCCCCCCTGTGCTCCCCCACCCATAGTAATAAGCCCTCCTGTGCTCCCCCACCCATAGTAGTAAGCCCCCCGTGATTCCCCCCCATAGTAGTAACCCCCCCCTGTGCTCCCCCACCCATAGTAGTAAGCCCCCCTGTGCTCCCCCACCCATAGTAGTAAGCCCCCCGTGCTTCCCCCCCCTGTGCTCCCTCACCCATAGTAATAACCCCCCCATGCTTTGTCCACACAAAAAAAACAAAACATTATACTCACCTTGTTCCAGTATACAGCAGGTCCCTCTCTCCTCTCTCCAGCCTGCGAGGAGCAGGCCGCCGTAACCCCCGCACACATCTTCTCTCTTCAGCAGGCGCAGTGATATGACGCAGAAGATGTCTGCAGCGGCCTGCAGAGTGCTCGGCAGGGTCCGGCCGGTCCATGGGGGCGGAGCTACGTTCGGGCGGCGGGGCAGAGCTACGTTCAGGCGGCGGGGCGGAACAACGTTCGGGCACCAGTCTTGCCCTGTGATGGGGCACAGGGGCAGGGGGTCACAGAGCTAGGTGATGGGGTGAGCGGGCAGGCGGCCGGGGGTGCGTGCAGCTCAGTGGAGCCACCAGCGCCCCCTAGCTGTCGGCGCCCTGTGCGGTCGCCCGGCCCGCCCGCCTCTAGAAACGGCCCTGGCTCTGATGTTCACATGCCCAGTGTTAATGCTTCTGGCTGTGGACAGGTAAGCATGGAATCTCTGCCTGATCTGTGCTTACATAGCCCCATGCACAGCAACAGAGACGTTGGCTTCTGCAGAATTTCAGCTTGGCCCCCACCCCCTCAGATTCAGAATAAACAGTTATATCCAGGTGACATCTTCTCTGATTGGAGATATTCATTTTCTTCTTCTGCTTATATCTCATCTGTGAAGATTTTGCTGCCCAGTTGTCTTTGGATCATTACTCTCCTTTGGGGTTATTCCCAAGTTCTGTATTTTACAGATGGGGAAGTCCTGTAGTGGAATGATTCCCTGCCCGGCATGACGTATCAGGCTATGTTCACACTTTTTATGAGACCGGCCATTCCGTGACCCGGCCAGGTCACGGAACTGCCGGTCTTAGACAAGATCATCCCGGCCGGTACGGCAGTACCAGCCGGATGGTCTTTAGCGCCGCTGAATTCGGATCCAAATTCCCCGCTGCTCACAATGTGTGAACTGAAGGAGTTTTCTGCGGCCGCAGAAAACCGACATGTCAGTTTCTCGTGGCGCCGATAGGGATCCCGGTCAGAGTGCATACTATGGGGGGCCGGTCTTATATTAGGCCCCGCACCCTTTTCCCCGGCAGGATTCACTAAAGGGCGCACTAAACCTACCCCTGCAAGCAGGCATAAATCATGATAAATGAGGTGTGGGAGGAGCCCACGCCTCCTCTCCGCCTTGTTACGCCCCCCCAAGCTCCCCCAGCCTGCCCATCGGGCAAGCAGGGCATACATCAAGCATACACCAGAGAGAAGGGGTGAATCTGCAGCTTCTCCCTGGCGTACGCCTCGGGCAGGCGTGTCATAAATGTCCCCTATGTGCATACACTCTGGCTGGGATTCCCTCAGCCTTCAGCACAACATAAGCTCCGTACTAATCATGTCCGTTGCAACAACGGCCGTGATTACTAAGGAACTTACGTTGTGTGAACATGGCCTTAACAGAGCCTTGAACCTCTGCAGCACTGAAATGACAGAGCGGCGCGGCTGTTTAATCCGTAAAATACAGGATGTGGGAATAAGCCCTTACTCTCAAACAATGCTGCACATTGTCTGAAATATTTTAAAAAAATCCTGTTTTTGCCAGAAAAAAATGGTATTCTCATCTGTTTTTTCTCCACTATGTACAGTGTTGCTGCTCCTGGGGATCTACCGGTTGCGAAACTACAAATACTATCATAAATTGTCAACAGGACATGACCAGAAAATGTAGGAAGGCAGTATGCTGGTTAATAGCTAGACCACCATCATTTCCATTTCTTAGCATGGATTGGATGAAGAGGAGGAGGAGCATGAACTAGAGCAGGAGACTGCTGCCAACAATGCAGAGGGTAGTACCCAGGGTTGTATTGCAACTGTTCAGCGCAGATGTCCCGAAGAGGAGGTGGAAAAGAAGATAAAGAGTCATCCATCATCCTCCTGGTGTGGGCAGGAAAGTCTTTCCCGTTGGGAGTCTGGCACACATGGCTGACTTCATGTTATGCTGCCTCATGACCCTTGCGTTACCCGAATATTGGGCAACAATAATTACTAATTGTTCACCCTTCTTGCCCCTGTTATAACTTATCTTTTCTCCTTCCTGAAGAGGAGAGGAGTACTCAGGTGACGCAATACCACAAGGCCTTGGTCAAAATGACGAAACTATTTTCCAGCTGACAACGCTAGCTGCATAGGAGTTAGTTCCGTGAGTCACCGAGGAGAGGAGATGAGGAGGACAGACAACAAGTCTAACACAAGCAGAAACACACTCTCTCTGATCTGGGACATGTTTATGCCCCCTACCCCACAGATAATTTCACCAATGTGCAGCCTTGGATGACAAGAAGGGTAAAATTCTGGAAGATGATGAGAGAGTATGTAGTTCCTGTACCGTCGTCCTCCTTGATCCCTCTGCACCCTTCAACTATTGGGAGTCTAAGCTGGAAATGTATAGAAACATACAAGAGGGCACTTCCTAGTGCAATACAATCAGTAAAGATGACCACACACAAAATTGTATTGAAATGAACTCACCTAGTCGAATTGTGCAGAAATAGGCACAACTCTATAGAAGCGTGTTGTGGTATACATAAGTCATCGCAGCTCAAAGGAAGAGGGATCACCACCCGTGTCCACTGGTGTCAGGACTATGTAAGACAAAACGGCTTGCCCCAGACCTATCGTGCCATTTGATCCTCTATGAAATCCCAAGCGCAGGTGAGCGGTTACCACAGTCCATGATAGACGCAGTGGAGGTAGACCATCAATTCAGGAGCACAAATAATTTATTAATAAGCACAATGCGTTTCGGCACACATAACGAAGCATGCTTGAGAAAGGCTCCGTTATATGTGGGGGCCGAAACGCATTGCGCTTATTAATAAATTATTTGTGCTCCTGATTTGATCTATCACAGACTTTGGATCAAGTGGCACGATAGGTCTGGATCGAGCCGTTCTGTCTTACATAAGCTGGACATGTGGCATGAACTGGCACTGTACGCTTTGGAGGTGCTGACCTGTCCTGTCACTGGCATTTTGTTGGAGATCGTATTTAGCGCCGCTGGGGGGGATCATCAATGACACGTAGAAAGCACTGTGTAAAACTGAAAAGACTCCACCACTTCCTCCAGGATCTATAGTAGCTGATAAGTATGGGACGACTTGATATTTTTGAATAGAAGTAAATTACAAATCTCTATAACTTTCTGGAACCAGTTGATTTGAAAGAAAAGATTTTTGCCGAACCCCCCCCCCCCCCCCCAATTAAACATAAAACATGCTAATAGGATCTTTGGTTTTAAAATACACTAATACACCTTTAATTCTTTTAATAAAGGAGAAGTCCGGCAAAATTTTTTATTAAAGTATTGTATTGTCCCCCAAAAGTTATACAAATCACCAATATACACTTATTACGGGAAATGCTTATAAAGTATTTTTTTCCCTGCACTTACTACTGCATCAAGGCTTCACTTCCTGGATAAAATGGTGATGTCATGACCCGACTCCCAGAGCTGTGCGGGCTGTGGCTGCTGGAGAGGATGATGGCAGGGGGATGCTCAGTGTCCCTCCAGTGCCCTGTGTCCCCCTGCCATCATCCTCTCTAGCAGCCACAGCCCGCACAGCTCTGGGAGTCGGGTCGTGACATCACAGTGTTATCCAGGAAGTGAAGCCTTGATGCAGTAGTAAGTGCAGGGGAAAAGGCACTTTATAAGCATTTCCTGTAATAAGTGTATATTGGTGATTTGTATAACTTTTAAGGGGTAATACAATACTTTAATAAAAAATGTTGCTGGACTTCTCCTTTAAGGAAATAAGTACTAAAAATGTATTTTAGTTCTCAATACGTTTGGAATAAGGGGTATAGCACAACAAGCCCTTATAAAATTGTATATGAAACCGTCAGCCTCAGTGTACACATCAGGTTGACTGTCACCTCTCTTTCAAATTATGAATGGGACGAGACAGGGATGCCCCCTGTCTCCCCTAATTTTTGTTATGGTGATGGAGCCTCTAGCTTAACTAATCAGAACATAAACAGCTATTACTTGTATCTGGTCTGACCACGATTCCTGTCTCGTCCCTGGTAATACGCTGACTCTCTTGTTGATGACCCAGCCTGCTGACCACGTATACTCAGCCTATTCCCCTGTGTCTTGCACCAACACTGTCTGGTCCTTGGGGGCCAGCTGATGCTTACACCAGGACCTTGTAGAGTGACCTGGTGTCCTCTAGACACAGAAGTCCAGCTTCTAGAGCGGGATAAATGGGTGAAGACCTGGAGGGCACTTCCGTTCTCTGATGTGGCTCAAAGCCTAAGCAGATGAGTAGCACAGCAGGTCAACACTCGCTGTCCATAACATTGTTAATTAATTTTTATTAAGAAATTTTATTAATTTTTTCTTTATTTTTACTTTTATTATTACTGTCCTACTAGGGGACTTGGCTGTGCCATCTACTTATCATATAACATATAATACACTACTATACAAATCTTTACGTATAGGCATAGCAGATCAGAATTTGTCTCAGGGCAGAGCCTGATTGGCTTCCATAGCCAGGACATCGGAGGCCTCTCTAAGAGGCCTTTGGTTGCCATGACCAGGGCCAGCTTTGGGGGGGGGGGGGGGGGCAAACAAGGTAATTGCCCAGGGCCTCCATCCCCCAGGGGCCCGCTACCGCTGTTACCGTAGGACAGGACTGCACAGACAGCGTCCTGCAGCGTCTGGGAATGACCCCTGGCTGCTGCTATCAGGGGTCACACAGAGGCTGCAGGACGCTGACTCCGGTGTCTGCTCCATGTGTAGCTCCCCCTCCCCCTCCCTCCAGCCCCTCTTACTGCATGTGACTTCCTCCTCTGGTGTATTGCTGTCGGGACGATGAAGGAGAGGGCTACAGGCTGAGGACAGCCTGCTGCTGCTGCAAGGAACATGAGGGGGATGCACCACTACACCCAGCATGCTAGAGGGAGTAAGTATACAGTATATGTAGTGTGTATGTATGTATGTATGTATGTGTATAATGCATGAATGTAGTGTGTGTTACATGTCATGTGTGTAGTGTATGGACTGGTGTGTGTGTATATGTGGTGTGTAGGTGTGTGTGTGTGTGTGTGTGTATATATGTGGTGTGTAGGTGTGTGTGTGTGTGTGTGTGTGTGTGTAAGCACTGCTGACTCCAAGTGTAGAGGTGAATAGACTGTACATAGGAGCTGCAGCCATTCTCAGGCCTCACCAGTCCTATGTAATTGCTGCAGGTGACTGAGACTGGTGATTGGCTGCAGCTCCTATGTATAGTGTATGATGACGTCACTAAGGTAATACGGTGTATTTTATTGAGAAAATAATAAGGTGGTATTCAGTCCTTAGGTGGTGGTCACTCTATGACGGTAATTTTAGTCTGTATATAGTGTCATTATTCAGCGGTCACTCTTTGGCATTAATATTGTTCTGTATATAGCGTATATATATAGAGTAATTACTGCCATAGATTGACTGCCACATAATGACTCTATATATACACTATATACAGACCAATATTACCGCCATACACAGACCGCCACATAATGACTCTATATACACACTATATACAGACCAATAGTACATAGAGTGATTGCCACATAATATTGGTCTGTATACAGTGTATATAGAGTCATTATACAGTGGCCAGTCTATAGCAGTAATATTGGTCTGTATATAGTGTATGTGTTGCAGTGAAATGATAGAATCCAGAGATTTGATCAAATACTGGGAAATGATGGAATGGCCAAGCCCTTCCATCATTTCCCTGAAGAAAGTCAGTGATTTGATCAAATCACTGACCCCTGTCAGGAAAATGATGGAATGAACCAGTCAGGAGGCGCCCCGGCTCTATATATTTATTAAGTAATACGACAATAGTCATTTGAAACTAAAATTTATTTAGTTGAAACTAATTAACAAAGGAAACCGGTAGCTGACACAGGTAGCTAAACTGATAATTTATAACAAATGCAATTAATAAATCATCTAGTTCATTCATCTCTTTATTCATTTTAATCATTTTATTAAAACACATTGTTGATTTGTGGCATCTCGAGTTGCAGAGTACGTTCCCTTTTTTTTTACAGGCACATTTTTTTTGTGTTACATTGCACATTGGACTGTTGGCCGGAACACTTCTGAAATCCTTGCGCTCCAAATAAGGAGAATTCTTCAGCAATTTTACGCAGACTTAGGTCGGTCTGGGAAGCTGTTTCGGTCAGGCAGACTTAGGTCGGTCTGGGGAGCTGTTTCGGTCAGGCAGACTTAGGTCGGTCTGGGGAGCTGTTTCGGTCAGGCAGACTTAGGTCCGTCTGGGGAGCTGTTTCGGTCAGGCAGACTTAGGTCCGTCTGGGGATCTGTTTCGGTCAGGCAGACTTAGGCCTGTATGGGGAGCTGTTTCGGTCAGGCAGACTTAGGTCGGTCTGGGGAGCTGTTTCGGTCAGGCAGACTTAGGTCGGTCTGGGGAGCTGTTTCGGTCAGGCAGACTTAGGTCGGTCTGGGGAGCTGTTTCGGTCAGGCAGACTTAGGTCGGTCTGGGGAGCCGTTTCGGTCAGGCAGACTTAGGTCGGTCTGGGGAGCCGTTTCAGTCAGGCAGACTTACAGTAGGTCGGTCTGGGGAGCTGTTTCGGTCAGGCAGACTTAGGTTGGTCGGATTTTTTACAAATGTGACATGAATGGGCTCCGGTAGATTCCATTCCACAAACAACGCAACATGCTTTACTGCTTCCCCTTCCGATTTGTTAAAAATTATCAGCTTAGCTACCTGTGTCAGCTTTCTGTTTCCTTTGTTAATTTGTTTTGAATAAATAAATTTTTAGTTTCAAATGACTATTGTCGTGTTACTTAATAAATATATAGAGCCGGGGCGACTCCTGACTGGTTCATTCCATCATTTACCTGAAAGGGATTTGAACAAATCCCTAGGGAAATGATAAGTGAATAAAATAAAAAGAAATTAAGGTACTCTAGGTCAGCGCTGTCCACACAGAGAAGTGGCCGAAAGCTTAAATAAATGAATTTAATATAGTAAAAAAAATACTCAGTATAGCACAAACATGACGCTTTTCGAAGACATACGTCCTCTTCATCAGATAAAACAAAGTGGTGGTCACTGTATGGCGGTAATATTGGTCTGTATATAGTGTGCATATCGAGTCATTATGTGGTGGTCACTCTTTGGCGGTAATATTGGTCTGTATATAGTATATATAGAGTCATTATGTTGTGGTCACTCTATGGCAGTGATATTGCCCTGTATATAGTGTATATAGAGTCATTATGTGGTGGTCATGCTATGGCAGTAATATTGGTCTGTATATAGTGTATATAGAGTTATTATGTGGTGGTCACTCTATGGCGGTAATATTGGTCAGTATATAGTGTATATAGAGTCATTATGTGGCGTTCACTTTATGGTGGTAATATTAGCCTATATAAAGTGTGTTTTCTTCAATAGGGGTATGGAGGTAATATTTGGTCCTGATATAGTGATTTTTTTATTTTATTTTTTTAAAACAATTCATATAAATAGTTCTTGTTTTTACACCACTGGCGGCAGTCCTGGCATGTGGCGGCAGTCCTGGCATGTAGTGGCAGTCCCGGCATGTAACCTTCTGAACTGAGTAAGGGCCCTAATACACAGTAGCGTTGCGTGGGGCCCCTGACATCCAGGTGCTCTGGTGCCCAAGACAGCTGTCCCGCTGCTGCGATCTTAACTGTAACTATGTGCGCTCATAAAGAGCGCACATAGTTACAGGCAGCAGCGGCACTGACAGGGTGAGAGCCATTGGCTCCCTCCCTGTCTGTCACTCTTGTGGCCGCAGGAAGTGTTTTCCCTGCCGTCACAAGCGGCCGCTCTGTGTCCCTGGTGACGGCGCTCGAGGCCGGTGCAATTTCAACGGGAGAGCGGCCTCTTGTGACCGCAGAAAAAACACTTCCTGCGGCCACAAGAGTGAAGAGAAGAGGAGACGCCCGGACTTAGGTGAGTATGTGTTTTTTGTTTTTTTTTTGTGTTATACACTATATGGGAGGGGGTGCACACAGCAGGGGTCTATATAAACTTATGGGAAAGCAAAGGGGGTCTATATAAAAGGGGGGAAGCGCACAGGGGGTCTGTATACTTATGGGACAGCACAAGGGGTCTATATAAATGGGGGGAAGCACACGGGGGGTCTGTATAAATGGGGGGAGCACACGGGGGGCTATATATAACTCAGGCAGCACACAGGGGTCTATATATAACTGGGGGAGCACACAGGGTGTCTATATAAACGGGGTGGGGGAAAGTGCACAGGGGGTCTATATACTTATGGGACAGCACAGGGGGTCTATATAAATGGGGGGAAGCACACAGGGTCTGTATAAATGGGGGGAGCACACGGGAGGCTATATAAATGGGGGGAGCACACAGGGGGGCTATATACAAGTGGGGGAATACACAGGGGGGCTATATACTAGTGGGGGAGAACACAGGGGGTATATACAACTGGGGGGAGCACACAGGGGGTATATACAATTGGGGGCAGTGCACAGGGGGTATATAAGACGGACAGCACACAGGGGGTCTATATAGTATACTGGGGAGAACACAGGGGGTCTATATATAACTGGGGGCAGCACACAGGGGGTCTATATATAACTGGGGGAGCACACAGGGGTCTATATATAACTGGGGGAGCACACAGGGGTCTATATATAACTGGGGGAGCACACAGGGGGTCTATATACTACTGGGGGAAGCACACAAGGGGTATATACTACTGGGGGCAGCACACAGGGGTCTATATATAACTGGGGGAGCACACAGGAGTCTATATACTACTGGGGGCAGCACACAAGGAGTATATAATACTTGGAGCAGCACACAAGCGGTATATACTACTGGCGGCAGCGCACAAGGAGTATATACTACTGAGGGCAGCACACAGCAGTCTATATTACATTGGGACTGCACAGAGGTGCCTATAAACCTTAATACTATACTAGGGCACAGAAGATGCCTAATTATTAAGTGGGGGCACAGGGACACCTTAAATCTGTGGGGGCACTGAGCGGTGTAACTACTATATAGGGGCACAGAGGGGTGTAACTACTATATAGGGGCACAGAGGGGTGTAACTACTATATAGGGGCACAAAGGGGTGTAACTACTATATATGGGTACAGGGGACCTAACTACTGAATGTGTTGGAGCCTAAAATGTTTCTCTGACAGATTCTGGAGAGAAGATTTACAGCTGGCAAAAGACTTCAAGGTGGCCCACGCTGGATGGAGAGAGAAAGAAAAAGAAGTAAAAGACGCTGATCAGAGAAGACGCCTCCTGTAAGTCACTGGATGTAACTGCACTCTGTTATAAGGTCTGTAGTGATAGGGGTCATGGTGTGGCAGTATTATGTAATGGTATCATTGGCAATATCTTCCTGTTTTGTTCAGAGCAGTTTTGAGGCAATATGTAATCTCTGTATGGTGGTAGGAGGGTTATAAGAGGACTACTGGAGGGAGGGGAGCGCATGTCGAGGGGGGGGGGGGGCGGATATGACTTCGCTTGGGGCCCCAGAAATGCCAAGACCTCCCCTGCTAATACATGTAGCAAAAATTGTCCGAATCAGGACGATATCGCTCTGTGAGGACACTGGGGAAGCTGATCAGGTAGTGTATATTACAGACAAGGCCTGAGGACACCAGGGAACGTGATCAGGTAGTATATACCTTTATTGTTTACTATATACAGCAAGGATTGCACAGGCATCACTAATGATATACTGTATATATACACATAGGGGGAGGTTTATCAAACATGGTGTAAAGTGAAAATCATATTTCACCTTTCATTACTTAGGTTCTGATAAGGTGGGATCTGATTGGTTGCTAGGGGCAACTGAGCCAACCAATTCTACTTTACACCAGTTTGGCGGCGCTGCAGGGACATTTTTAAGTCCGGCCCAGAAAACGCTGGACTTAATAAATTTCCCCCTATGTGTATACCACAATACTGAAGCTACATTATAGCCAAGCTCCTGTACTACACCTGACAAATTTTGCTCAGAATTTTGTTCCGTTGTTTTGTTCTGCGTGGTGATTTTGGGGGTTTTCTAAGGCAGCATTCACATGTTCCGCATTCCAAATGGAACACAAATGTGGAATGCTTGTAACAGGAGGCACCCTCCCCCCCCCCCTCATCCTGGCATGGGCTCTGATGCGATGCTAAAAGCAGGAGAATTTAATGAATATGTATCAATGTGTCCCTCTGTAATGAAGCAGTATTCCACGTCCGTGTACGTTTTTCTTTTTTTTTCCTTATGTGGCATTTTATTCTCATCTCATGTAATTCTAGGATTTCTACTGGATAACTGAGGGGGAAAACATTAGAAAAAGGTATTTTGCACTAGAAAATAGCCTTAAAAAACATCATAGCCAGAGCATGCTGCGATCTTTAAAAATGCCACAAACAAAATCCCCTCATAGGTATGGTAATATATAGATAGATAGATAGATAGATAGATAGATAGATAGATAGATAGATAATATATAGATAGAGAGATAGATAGATAGATAGATAGATAGATAGATAGATAAAAAGATATGCAATAAGTATTGCAAGCAGCGCAGCTTGGAGCTCAAACGTCTGACCTTGGATCCTGGAGGATATATTCAAAAAATTCCAACAGCACTTCCCGATATTTTCAAAAATGTGAAATATTTATTCAATCACATCAAAAAAACAGTGTGGCATAGCAAAAAATCAAGCGACGTTTCTCCCGTCTCACACGGGCATTTTCAAGCTTCAAGCTGATGTGATTGAATAAATATTTCACGTTTTTGAAAATATTGGGAAGTGCTGTTGGAATTTTTTGAATAGATAGATAGATATCAAATGCAACAAATATGACTTTTTAGTGCTTTTCTCCTCAAAACCAATGTGTCTGATTGTAGCCCTATAAGCACTTTGCTATGTCTCATAGTCTGAGCACTACATGAGTGCTGAGTATAGGCACTGTGTGATGTTCAGTGATGAATGACCACCTACTACCTGCAGCTTACATGGTGGTGAGGAACATGAGGCACAGACTGCATACAGACTCTCCATGCCTGCAGCTCAGTCATCCTCAATAAATCAGCTGTCACCGGAAAGACAGAAGTGGTGTAACCTGTCGCCAGAACATAACCTAACTACAGCCTACTTGTCCTGTAGTCCCATAACCAGGTACACATTTTGCACACCACATAGTTTGCAGTGTGCAGAGTACTGTCAAATGGGCGGGGCTAGGCAGGTGGGCCAGTGACTGCCAGCAGATAGGGACACTAGCTCTCATGTAGTCACATGACCAGTTACAAGCTCTGCACACTACACAGTTCTCAGTGTGAAGGGTGGTGTGAAGTGGGCGGAGCTATGCAGGTGACTGTGTAAGGTTAACAGATCCTATAAAAGACAGGACAAAGAAAGCTGTAAACATAACAGTGGAGAATGGACATCCATGCAGGGTCTGTAAGGGGATAGGATGTTACAGTCCCCTGCCTCTCAGACCCTCAATAAGACCATTGCTTTCTAACTTCAGCTACAGGAATCATCATGACAGAATCAAGGGCTACAAAGTCTGCAGGATGTTGTGGTGAGTGCATGTCACTGGGGTCCTCTCTGTCAGTCTGGGGTCTGCTCTGTCACTGGGGTCCTCTCTGTCAGTCTGGGGTCTGCTCTGTCACTGGGGTCTGCTCTGTCAGTCTGGGGTCTGCTCTGTCACTGGGGTCTGCTCTGTCAGTCTGGGGTCTGCTCTGTCACTGGGGTCTGCTCTGTCAGTCTGGGGTCTGCTCTGTCACTGGGGTCCGCTCTGTCATTTTCTGTCATTGGGGTCCGCTCTGTCAGTCTGGGGTCGGCTCTGTCACTGGGGTCTGCTCTGTCAGCCTGGGGTCCGCTCTGTCAGCCTGCGGTCCGCTCTGTCATTTTCTGTCATTGGGGTCTGCTCTGTCAGCCTGGGGTCCTCTCTGTCACTGCGGTCCTCTCTGTCACTGTGGTCCTCTCTGTCAGCCTGGGGTCCTCTCTGTCAGCCTGGGGTCCTCTCTGTCACTGTGGTCCTCTCTGTCAGCCTGGGGTCCTCTCTGTCAGCCTGGGGTCCGCTCTGTCAGCCTGGGGTCCGCTCTGTCAGCCTGGGGTCCTCTCTGTCAGCCAGGGGTCCGCTCTGTCAGCCTAAGGTCTTCTCTGTCAGCCTGGGGTCCGCTCTGTCAGCCTGGGGTCCGCTCTGTCATTGGAGTCTGCTCTGTCAGCCTGGGGTCTGCACTGTCAGCCTGGGGTCCGCTCTGTCAGCCTGGGGTCCGCTCTGTCAGCCTGGGGTCCGTTCTGTCATTTTCTGTCATTGGAGTCTGCTCTGTGAGCCTGGGGTCTGCACTGTCAGCCTGGGGTATGCTCTGTCATTTTCTGTCATTGGGGTCCTCTCTGTCAGTCTGAGGTATGCTCTGTCAGCCTGGGGTCCTCTCTGTCAGCCTGGGGTCTTCTCTGTTACTGGGGTCCTCTCTGTCAGCCTAGGGTCCTCTCTGTCAGCCTAGGGGCCGCTCTGTCAGCCAGGGGTCCGCTCTGTCAGCCTGGGGTCCTCTCTGACAGCCTAGGGTCCGCTCTGTCAGCCAGGGATCCGCTCTGTCAGCCTGGGGTCCTCTCTGACAGCCTGGGGACCGCTCTTTCAGCCTGGGGTGTGCTCTGTCAGCCTGGGGTATGCTCTGTCAGCCTGGGGTCCTCTATGTCAGCCTGGGGTCTCCTCTGTCACTGGGGTCCTCTCTTTCAGCCTAGGGTCCGCTCTGTCAGCCAGGGGTCCGCTCTGTCAGCCTGGGGTCCTCTCTGACAGCCTGGGGTCCGCTCTTTCAGCCTTGGGTATGCTCTCTCAGCCTGGGGTCCTCTATGTCAGCCTGGGGGTCTTCTCTGTCACTGGGGTCCTCTCTTTCAGCCTAGGGTCCGCTCTGTCAGCCAGGGGTCCGCTCTGTCAGCCTGGGGTCCTCTCTGACAGCCTGGGGTCCGCTCTTTCAGCCTTGGGTTTGCTCTGTCAGCCTGGGGTCCGCTCTGTCAGCCTGGGGTCCGCTCTGTCATTGGAGTCTGCTCTGTCAGCCTGGGGTCTGCACTGTCAGCCTGGGGTCCGCTCTGTCAGCCTGGGGTCCGCTCTGTCAGCCTGGGGTCCGTTCTGTCATTTTCTGTCATTGGAGTCTGCTCTGTGAGCCTGGGGTCTGCACTGTCAGCCTGGGGTATGCTCTGTCATTTTCTGTCATTGGGGTCCTCTCTGTCAGTCTGAGGTATGCTCTGTCAGCCTGGGGTCCTCTCTGTCAGCCTGGGGTCTTCTCTGTTACTGGGGTCCTCTCTGTCAGCCTAGGGTCCTCTCTGTCAGCCTAGGGGCCGCTCTGTCAGCCAGGGGTCCGCTCTGTCAGCCTGGGGTCCTCTCTGACAGCCTAGGGTCCGCTCTGTCAGCCAGGGATCCGCTCTGTCAGCCTGGGGTCCTCTCTGACAGCCTGGGGACCGCTCTTTCAGCCTGGGGTGTGCTCTGTCAGCCTGGGGTATGCTCTGTCAGCCTGGGGTCCTCTATGTCAGCCTGGGGTCTCCTCTGTCACTGGGGTCCTCTCTTTCAGCCTAGGGTCCGCTCTGTCAGCCAGGGGTCCGCTCTGTCAGCCTGGGGTCCTCTCTGACAGCCTGGGGTCCGCTCTTTCAGCCTTGGGTATGCTCTCTCAGCCTGGGGTCCTCTATGTCAGCCTGGGGGTCTTCTCTGTCACTGGGGTCCTCTCTTTCAGCCTAGGGTCCGCTCTGTCAGCCAGGGGTCCGCTCTGTCAGCCTGGGGTCCTCTCTGACAGCCTGGGGTCCGCTCTTTCAGCCTTGGGTATGCTCTGTCAGCCTGGGGTCCGCTCTCTCAGCCTGGGGTCCTCTATGTCAGCCTGGGGTCTTCTCTGTCACTGGGGCCCTCTCTGTCGTCAGCCTGGGGTCCGCTCTTTCAGCCTTGGGTATGCTCTGTCAGCCTGGGGTCCTCTTTGTCAGCCTGGGGGTCTTCTCTGTCTCTGGGGTCCTCTCTGTCGTCAGCCTGGGGTCCTCTATGTCAGCCTGGGGTCTTTTCTGTCATTGGGGTCCTCTTTGTCGTCAGCCTTGGGTCCTCTCTGTCAGTCTGGGGTCTGTGTAGAAGTGCTGGTTGTGACCTGCTGATCTCTCATTGCAGCTTGTTCTCTTGCAGGTCCATGTGTCAGCTATTTTACCTCTGCACAATTTCTCATGTACCTTGGTCACTCTTTGTCCACTTGGGTGAGTAGAAATCCCAGTTTATTTATGTGGAAAGTGTCAGTGAATGATACTTTAGATACATTACCTTCATGCCTCTCTGGACAGACATCTACTGAATATCCACAAAAATATCAGAGGATAGCTTAGCTTAGAGCTGAGGGGAAACTAGAGTTAGTAAGCAATACAAGTAGATAAACTAATGACACATGTATTAGGAATAGTGATATTTATGGATTTAAGTAACCTGTCTTGCAATACCGTATCCAATGCAACTGTTAATTAATGTACCAAAGTACTGGTAAGTATATAAAATACATCAAACCATGTCACAAATATAATGAAATATCTGCGGTGAAACAAATCCTGATACATAAAATTATAGGTTGATATCAACAAAGAACCATCTTGCTAATAAAAAACAATTCCGGGTTAAAAATCAGATGTATATATGCGCTGCAGTTATATACAAAATAGTGTGATATGTGGACTCTTGAATATGTGATATGTGGTGATATGTGGTGTAATGAAATAAATAAATGGGTGCACACAGGTGGGCAGCATAGATCCATGCAATGCTCGTTGGTCTACGAATGAGGGAATTTTCAGTACTAGTGAAGCTCTTCGCTAGGCTTGTCAGCCTGCTGCCTTTGAACTCTGCTCTGTGCCGCTCTGATTTGGAGGCCTGGAAAAGCTGTGGAAACTTTTCCCAGGATTGTATGCAGCTTTTCCCAGGACCCAGAGAGGCCTAGAGTTCAAAGACAGCAGGCTGACAAACCTATCGAAGCCCTTTGCTTTGCCAGTACTGTAAATTCGCTCATCCCTACTATTGGCTCTGGGTGAGGCTGATAGTTTCTGATGGTAAATGTCACAGATGCTCTATGTTTATGCCAGGGGAAGAACACACATCAGATGGTGGTGGCACAAGTACATGGAGTGTAGCAGAGGTGTCAAAGGCTTCACTAGGCTGCCTCTGAGCTCCATGCCACTCTGCTCCAGGTGCCTGGAAAAGCAAAATACAGTCCTGGTAAACTTTCCCAGGACTGTATCCAGCTTTTCAGGCAATCAGAGCGGAGCGGAATTCAAAGGCAGCCTGGCGAATTGCTTTGCTTTGCTAGTCTGTTAAATTTGCTTATCACTACCATTGCCTCTAGGGGAAGCTGATAGTTATAACAGTTGGTGTCAGATGCTCTATGTTTATGCCAGGGAAAGAACACACATCAGATGGTGTTGTCATAAGTACATGTAGTGTAGCAAAGGTGTCAAAACTTTCTATTTGTAGCCAAATGCATTTCAGGACTTCTCTCTTGCCTCTCCCTCATTGGCAAATGTAGTTCACAATCCAAAGGGCCAGTCTACATCTAAAAAGTAAGTAATGATTCCTGAATTTCCTGGAAAACCTGGCATGGAATGTTAGATTCTAGAATAAGTAATTGCTGTAAATACTGTGGTACCTTTGCTTAAGAGTAACTTGGATTAAGAGCATTTTTATAGAGCTCACAGTTTTTCAGAATTGTAACTTGGTTTAAGAGCATTGCTTTGGTTTAAGAGTTTCCTGTACTGGGTAGAAGGCGGAGTGGGGGAGGGGCATGGTCTGCATAGCGGGGCCTACAGCACTGTACTCTGACTCAGAAAGTCTCCCTTACCTTCCAAATCATAGTCGATCAGCTTAAGGCTGGGGCTACATCAGGGGACAGGACTGTGGAGGTAATCTCTTTATAAGGGTGCCTTCACACCTACCGGATCCGCAGCGGATTTTCATGCTGCGAGTTTGCAGCGAAATCAGCTGTGGATCCTGTACTGTGAAGCTCAATATGTCCCATACACGGAGTGGATCCGCTGCCTGCATGGGACCCGGCCCCTTTAACCCCTGCGCCGCCGCCGCCGGCCGCCCGCGACTTACAGCCCCAGCCCCCTTAAACCCCCGCACACCCGATCGCCGCCCCCGCCCCCCGCACGCCCGATCATCATCCCCCCCCCGCACACCCGATCGCAGCCCCACAGCCCCAGCTCCGAGCATACATCACCTGCTCGGGCCGTGGCTGTGTGATGCTCCCGGCTCCCCTGCACGGCAGCACTGATGCTGATGGGCAGCGAGGGGGCATCACACAGCCACGGCCTGAGCAGGTGATGTATGCTCAGGGCCGGGGGTGCAGGACTGCGATGGGGCGTGCGGGGGGGCCCGGGGCAGCGATGGTGCGTACGGGGGGCCAGGCCGGCGATGGGGCATGCGGGTGGTGTGGTGGTTTAAGGGAGCCGGGGCTGTAAGCTGCAGGTGGCCGGCGGTGGCACAGGGGTTAAAGGGGCGGGTCCCATGCAGGCAGCGTGTATGGGACCCATTGAGCTTCACAGTACAGGATCCGCAGCTGATTTCGCTGCAAACTTGCAGCATGAAAATCCGCTGCGGATCCGGTAGGTGTGAAGGCACCCTAACTGTAACCCATCTCTCCCCAGATAGAGAGCGCTGCATTTATGTGCCCACATCTGTCCTGCTCATTGCTCCATGCGCTCTGCAGTCTCTGTCAACCCTTGTGTTCCCCACCCTCTCCATTCCTGCTATAATGTGCCTGCACTCACACTCAACTATATACACTGCTGCTATAATGTGCCTGAACTTACACTTAGCCATTCAAACTGCTGTATATAAAGTTTCTGTCTCTGTCCTCCTGCACAGCTCTGTTATTCTCACTTCCTGATTGGTCCATGCTGAACACACACCTCTTCCCTATTGCTGTCATGTGACCACACAGACCTCTTACAGCAGCCCTGCTTCTCAATTCTAGCCTGTTGTACTACACTACTGCATTATGGGAATCTGCATCTCCATTCTGTATACAAACTGCTGCTGTTTTTTCAGGTTTATGCACTTACTATACATTATACACCAGATGCTGATTGCTATACTGTACAGTAACTGATAATATCACATATTCAGCTGTTTCTCATTGTTTGTTTTATCTGTTCTACATGTTTTTCAGAATACAAAAATCATAATTTTTGGGGTGTGGAACCAATTGTCTGTATATCAGTGATTTCTTATGGGAAACTATGGGAAGAGTGGATTTGGATTACAAGCACGGTCCCAGAACAAATTATGCTCGTAATCCAAGGCACCACTGGTATGTCTCAAATTATAGACATGTCTGCAACAAATATACAGCAATTGCTTATTCGTTTTAATTTTACCAGAGGAATATTAGAAACTAAAGGGCATGTATCGCCTACATTTTATTGTACTGATTAGAATCAGATACTAAAAACTAGTTCTTTAATTCTTTCTTTTTATTCTTTTAATTCTTTAAATTTTTTATTGTAATTTTTTGAGGGCTGCCATCTTGCCTGAGTGTTTTTTTACCACCATTTAATGACATTTTAACAGCAAGACTGATGGACATAGACGTCAATAGAGTGTGTCCCCGGAGATGAACCTGAAACATTACTGAGCATACTCTGTGACCCTTATCATACCACGGGGAGCTGCAATTGTCTCCTCTATCTACTGGTGTCACATGTCGCTGTTATGCTGTATAGATCACTTTACAGAAGCTTCCTCTTATCACCAGAGACACAAGAAGACTCTGCATAGTTTTAGCCCAAGTGGTGCGAATGAAAACAAATGAAAGCAAATGAAAATGCAAGATTTTAGAATTATTAGAAAATTAAAAAAATTGCACAAAAAAATTCTTAAAAAATATGTAAACAATAAGTCATTTTCTGATGACACATTCCCTTTAAGGCCATGTTCACACAACATAAGTTCCGCAGTAATCATGGCAGTTGTTGCAACGGCCGTGATTAGTACGCAACTTACGTTGTGCTGAAGGCTGATGGAATCTCGGCCGGAGTGTATACACATAGGGGGACATTTATCATTTGAAAAATGCGTATTTTTTGTCGGAAAATGGCTAGATGCGAATAAATTTATTTGCAAAAGGCCGATTTGCGAATAAATATTCGCATCTGGCCATTGTCTGTCCGGTAGGCCAAGGGGGCGGGGAGGGGACGGAACAGGGGGCGTGGACTGAGAGTCCGCTCAATTCATAATTTTTTTTTTATTTAGTCAACTCTGCTCAGGTCTAAGCTGGCATAGGTTTCCTCTTCTTAAATCTCTGTAGTGTCGGAGCTGCCTGGACATTTTTAAGTAAACGCCGGACTTAATAATTGCCCCTCATAGTATATACTTCGGCCGGGATCCCTAGCGGGGCCGCAAGAGACTGGCATGTCAGTTTTCTGCAGCCGCTATTCAGTGAATAGCGGGCGCCGAAAACCCTGTCTGTTCACACAATAGAGCATGCGGCTTCGATCGTACGCTCCATTGTGAGCATTGTTAGTATGTGAGCATGGATGCGCCATCCAAATTCAGTGCGCTAAAGATGATCCGGGATGATCTTTTCTGAGACCGGCTGTTCCGTGACCCGGCCGGGTCACAGAACGGCCGGTCTCATACAAAGTGTGAACATAGCCTAAAGCTCTTTTAAGCTCTGTCTGATTGCTTTTGGCAATAAAGACAATTTTAATTATAAAAATAATTGCACACTCTCCTTTCCCTTTAAACTGTTAAAGGAGTGAAAAGTTGCAAATTATAGTGTAGTGTGACCCATAATTTGTGACTTTTTAATGCAACAAAACTGGAGCAAATCAAATAAATCCACTTGTCATTATCCATGTAAGCAAACATTCCACAGATTTAGGAGCTTTTTTCAAGCCTCTGTTTTCTAGCAATCTGTGCTATTAAGGGAACATATACATGAGTAAAATGTACCTAATATTAGAAAAAAATATCTGTTTAAAACCTTAAAGGGAATCTGTCACTAGGTTAATAAAGGCAGCATAAACTAGTAACAGAAATGCTAAACAGATCAGTTTATTACTTTTTTCATTCTGTTCACCTGTACTCCTAATATGCAGGAGAGAAGGATTCTTGCCACACCCCTACCCCCGCTCACCAGTTGCCGATTAAGAGATGACTGCCTATACACAGCATGGATAGATACTGGCCAATCAGCAGCTGGTAAGCAGAGATTTCTGCAGTTCATGAATATCCAGGACTACTGGGCTCATGCACATAATGGAGCTAGGGCAGCATAAACCTACTGACAGAGTCTCTTTAATGTCATTACATCCCTAGATGGACAAGTTGGACAAATTCCTAATATACACTAATTATGGGAAATGCACATAAAGTGCTATTTACCTCAATTTAGTAGATCAGACAGGCTTAAATTTTCCTACAAAACCGTGACGTCACGAATCAGAGCAGGGCTGGGTGTAATTCATATGAAGCGTCCAGCAGGGGGCGCAGTGTATGGAGAAAGGACATAGTAAGAATAACTATTTCACAAGTGCCAGCAACCCCATCCACGGCACATAGGACGGGGCTGCTGCCACTTGTGGTGCAGCTGGCCCCGTGCCAGCAGCCCCCCAGTGAACACCCCCACCCCCTAAAGACCCCCAAACTACCCCCATCAGAAGTGCTAGCAGCCCCGTCCATGGCGCATAGGACTGGGCTGCTGGCACTTGTAGTGCCACTGCTCCCGCCGTCCCCCTGTGCCAAACAGCAGACCCAAGACCAACGCTCCGTCCCCTAAGAACCCCATAGCTTACCCCAGCACATCCCCTTCCCCCTGGTGCCCCCCGATCCGCACAGAGAGGAGGTGCATATCTTCCTCTGATGCGGCGTCTCCCCGCTCTCTCTCTCCTCTCCTGTAAAGCAGTGGGAGAAGAGAGCAGCAGTTTGTAGATACAGGATGGAACTGCAGATCCCTATAATGCAGTAGCGTAGTACAACAGGGTAGAATAGAAAGACAGGGCTGCTGTCAGAGGTCTGTGTGGTCACATGACAGCATGGACCAATCAGGAAGTAAGAATCACAGAGCTGTGAAGGAGCGCAGTGACAGAAACTTTTCTATACAGCAGTGTGTATAGCCGAGTGTGAGTGGAGGCACATTATTGCAAGAAAGGAGAAAATAGGAAACACAAGGATTTACAGAGACTTCAGGGAGTATGAAAGAATTAGCAGGGCAGATGTGGGAACAATATAGCAGCGCTCTCTGTCTGGGGAGAGCGGGGTTAGAGGTATAAAGACATTACCTCCACAGTCCTGTCCCTTGATGTAAGCCCTTACCACTATGCAACAAGAATGGGCGGTGGTGTCCCGGCAAAAGAAGAGACCCTGAATCACAGGATTATTGAAGGGGTCCTGCCACATTTAGTTATTGAGACGCTGATCTCCAGGTATATCGACGAGGCTCTTTGCCTTTCTACTCCCTGATGGGAACACTCAGGTTTATATTTGCCGACGCTGGCACTCGTTTTCTGGTATTGTTACCCGATCCCCTCCTATAGCAAGGATGAACCTTGCATGTCACATGTTCCTCTTTTTGATAATGTTTTTTTACCGGTTTTACCGGTCTGTTTGTTATCTATGTCTCAGCACTGTAATGTTCATGTTTTTTTCTCATGATTTGTTGGTCCCTATATTCCTATCTGTACATCTGTGGGGGTAACGCAACATTTGTTGATAACTACAGTATTACAGCATTTATCACTCGAACTAGAAATGGTGATTAATATTACATCTATGAATGTTAAGCGTTTGAACTCCCCTTATAAGAGATTCTAGCTTTGGAAAGAGGTTGCAGCTTCCCATTCAGATGTTTTTTGCATACAGGAAACGCATCTGAACGCAGAAGATGTGGCGATGCTAAAACATAAAAGGTTCCCCTTTATCTATTCCTCCCCGGCCATTAGGAAGAAAGGTGGAGGGTCCATATTAATTAAAGATACAATTGCATTCACAGTACGAAAAGAAATAATTGATGACAATGGCCGTTATATAGTGCTTGTTTGCACCATAAATAATTCGCAGTACACTTTGGTATCCATCTACAGCCCTATATTAAACAACATGAATTTCTCCAACACATAATTAGGATAGTAAACCCTCTACGAGCGGGATCGCTAATTGTTGTTGGTGACTTCAACAAGGTAATTTGGCCCAATATGGACTCCTCTGCCCTCAACCCACCAACTCAGTCATCCCCACTGGCAACCACTTTGCATAAACATTCACTGTATGATATTTGGCAAATTCAGCACACAAGAAAAAAGGACTATACATATTTCTCCCACCCCCATAAAATATACACTAGGATAGATTACTCCCATGAGAAAAAGACTAGAACCCAAACTGTCACACACCTAATGTTCTTCCCAGCAGATCTCCATAGACAAGATAAAGAAAAATACTCCTCAGAGATAGCTGCTAAAATCTCTGCACTTACAGGCCAACTAAATTTATACAAGTATGAGCTGACACTCCGGAGATTAAAGATGTCGTACTACTCCCAAAACAACAAGGCAGGCACAGTATTGGCTAAAATATTAAAACAACGTAGCGCAAGGAGTAGGATCCCGTTCATATTTAACTCAGAGGGTGTCAGAGTATCAGATCCAGAAGGCATAGAAGATGTACTAGCAGCTTATTACTAATCCTTATATAATCTTCATTCTGACGGTAACACACTGCAACCATCCGAGTTGTGTACACAACACTTTCTAAACAGATGTAACCTACCTAGGATCTCTCCGGAACAATTAGAGGAGTTATCTGCACCAATAACCGAAAAAGAAGTCTTAGTCGCCATAAAAACCCTTAAAGGAGCTATCCAGCACTACAAAAACATGGCCACTTTCCCCCTACTGTTAGCTGCAGTTTGGGTGGGGTTTTAAAACTCATTTTTATTGAAGTAAATGGAGCTTAACTGCAAACCACACCTGAACTGGAGACAACAGTAGGGGGAAAAGTGGCCATGTTTTTGTAGCGCTGGATAACCCCTTTAAGTCCAATAAGGCCCTGATGGCCTATCTAATGAACTCTATAGAGCACACAGCTCTTCATTGGCTCCTTATCTAGCCAGAATGTACAATAAATTTATGCAAACTGGTACAATTCCCAAGGAGATGCTTCAGGCCCTAATAATAATTTTCCCCAAACCGGGGAAGTTCCCTGATCTCCCAGCAAACTTTAGGCCAATTTCACTGCTAAATGCAGACCTTAAATTATACTCCAAGCTGTGGATATTTTGCCCCACATCATTCACAAAGATTTAGGGTACTATTACACGGAACGATAATCAGCCAAATTGGCCCTATTTGGCCGATTATCGTTCCGTGTAATAAAGACAAAGATCAGCCGATGATCGTTGTCATCGGCTGATCATTGATATAGGTTCTGACCTATAATCGCCGGGCGCCTACCGCGCATCGCTACGTGTAATACCGGTGCTGACGCTGTTGATATGCAAATAGGAATACATACCTATCCAGATTGAAGGGCTCCTCTTCTTCTCACCGGGTCCTGCTCGCTCCGACTTCACATCGGCCTGTCACAGCAGACAGGCTGCTTGGCCAATCACAGGCTAGGACTGCTGCGGCCAGTGATTGGCTGAGCGGCCTGTCAGCTGAGACAAGCCGCTGTGAAGCTGGAGCGTGCGGGACCCAGGGAGAAAGAGAAAGAGGAGCCACGCAACCTGGATAGGTATGTATTCCTGTATGTATACAGTTTAAACAAAGGCTGCAAGGACATCGGGGACGATGTCCCTGCAGCCCTTGTTAAACGATTATCGTCCTGTGTAATAGACCCAGTAAACAAGTGCCGATCTAGCAGGTCGGCGCTCATTTACAGGTATTATCGGGCCCCCATCGGCCCGTGTAATACCACCCTAAGTACATTGCTGCATCCACCCTAAGTAGGATTTACAAAAGGGAGGCAGACCCTGGATGGCACCTGTAGGTTCACAGACATCATAGCGGTTGCAGAAGCTCGTTGAACGCCTTCTCTGCTCCTTACTTTGGATGCAGAGAAGGCGTTCGACAGAGTGCATAACAGTGGGAGGGACAGATCACCGAGTTGGACAATGTGATACTTTGCTTAGCATCACCAGTGACATCCTTACAGGCGGTGAACACAATCCTACAAGACTTTGGAGCGATCAGCTATAACAAGGTTATCTCTTATATTAAACATGGGCATTCCCCACCTGGTACAGTTAGACCTACAATCTCGATACCCCTTTAAGTGGACAGATGGCAAGATCCCATAGGAATCACTCTTACTTACCCCCTTAAACATATCATAACTCATAATAGCACCACCCTGATAGCAAATATTTCCAAAGATGTAGAATTATACTCTAAACTCCCTTTTTTCTTTGGTAGGGCACATTGCTGCATCCACCCTAAGTAAGATTTACAAAAGGGAGGCAGACCCTGGATGGCACCTGTAGGTTCACAGACATCATAGCGGTTGCAGAAGCTCGTCGAACGCCTTCTCTGCTCCTTACTTTGGATGCAGAGAAGGCGTTCGACAGAGTGCACTGGGGCTTCTTGGAACAGGTCATGAGTTCTTTTGGCATACATGGCAATTTTCTATCTGCAGTAATGGCATTGTATACTGTGCCTTTGACACGAGTGTTCACGTTGGGCACAGTGTCTGATGAATTCATTATTACCAACGGCACCTGTCAAGGGTGCCCGTTGTCGCCACTAATTTTCACTACGATTATGGAACCCCTGGCCCACCTCATAAGAAATTCCCCAGTTATCACGGGCATAAAAGTGGGAGGGACAGATCACCGAATTGGACAATGTGATACTTTGCTTAGCATCACCAGTGACAACCTTACAGGCGGTGAACACAATCCTACAAGACTTTGGAGCGATCAGCTATAACAAGGTTAAAGTGACGCTGTCACCTCCTTTTTGCAGGTGGGCGGGGCCTCGCGACATTAGCCCCACTTAGCCCCGCCCACTGCACCACCATTGGCCCCGCCCCCTCGTCGGCCATTGGAACAGGCTGGCCTAAAGGTCTAAAGGGGCCAATGGTGGTGTGGTGGGCGGGCATAAGTGGCGCTATTGCTGCGAGGCCCCGCCCGCTGAACACAGTCTGCAGTTGATAAAAGATCACTTTTTACTTGAGCAAGCACCATGACGTATTATATAAAAAAAGGTATGAAAAACGCTAAATTTACCCTCTACACATGTGTAGAGATGTCAGAATTCACAAAGTGTCACTTTAACGCCTCCAAATCTCTTATATTAAACATGGGCATTCCCCACCTGGTACAGTTAGACCTACAATCTCGATACCCCTTTAAGTGGACAGATGGCAAGATCCCATAGGAATCACTCTTACTTACCCCCTTAAACATATCATAACTCATAATAGCACCACCCTGATAGCAAATATTTGCCAAAGGTGTAGAATTATACTCTAAACTCCCTATTTCTTTGGTAGGGCACATTGCTGCATCCAAAATGATGTTGCTTTTTCCACACAAATTACTTAACAGGTTACAAAAATTTTTACATACCTTTATATGGAAGGGGCAGAGAGCAAGGGTGAAAGCATCTATAATGTGTTTACCGTTTGCAAAAGGAGATTTGGGTTGTCCTTCTGTGAGGTGTTATCATCAAGCCACCTTGTTAGATCAAACTAAACAATGGTGGGTGGGCGACACTTCCAAGCATTGGGTCAATATTGAAAAACACTTCACACAAGCTTTCCTACAATAAAGGCTGCTCTGACCAATTGGCGTGTGGTCACGTCAGGTATGAAGCTACTGCCACTTAGGTTCCATGCAGTACCCCTAGAGGTAATACAATTGTGGATCCCTAATACAGATTTTCGCAGTTGGATTGACTCAGGAATTACTACGCTGGGACAGCTGTACAATTTTCCCACATTGCCAGTACTAATAAACTGCCCTCCAAGTATTTGCAAATTTGCCATTTTGCAAGCACTTTACAGATTACCCCTAGATCCCCATTATCACTGTTTGAACAATACTTTTACAATACTAAAAAACTATCCAAGTGTATATCACATGCATACCGAGCCATTTCAGATATTTCCCCTACTCCATTACCCTTTGTGAAAAAATGGGAAAGTGAGTTGGGACATCATTATTCACATGAACAATGGGTTGACTCATTTAAAGTTCCTAACGCACTTTCCAAGTGTGCAGGCCATCTGGAGGCATCCCGAAAATTGACTTACAGATGGTACTTTACCCCATATAGACTGTCAAAAATGTTTCCGGGCTCTTCTTCTAACTGCTGGCATTGCCAAACCAGTGTTGGAACCCTGTTACATATATGGTGGACATGTGATAAACTTATACCCTTCTGGAATATGGTTAAATCACTAATAAAAGACATGATTGGTTATGCTACACAATGGTCCCCTTGTTTAGTTTTGCTCTCTCTGGGATTAGAAGATATTCCAAATGTAGACAGAACAATAATGTATCATATCCTAACAGTCTCCAGGACGAAACTTGCTCAAAACTGGAAATCTGATATCTTACCAAGTATACTGAACTAAACAAATAGTTAAATTTAATTGTACTTTGGAACATATGGTCAGCATGAGAAACGGCTCAGACGGTAAAGGGTTCAGGACCAAGTGGGGGTAATGGCTGAACTTCCAACAAGTGACAGTGCCTTAAGCCTATATTGTATTTTCTTTTTGTTTCACTTTCTTGTATAACCTGGACCTCTACTTTTCTTCAAAAAAAGGGAAAATTCATGCAGAACTACAACTACCATCATGTCTGGACAGCCAAAGTTTTAGCTTTGACTGTCCATGTATGATGGGAGTTGTAGTTTTGCAACAGCTGGAGAGCCAAGGTTCCCTACCTCTGCAGATAGTAGGTTAGGTTTATATAAATGTGATATATTTTGGGAGGGCAGTTATTAAGGGGTTAAGTATATAATAATGTACAACCAGACCACACCCCTAAATAGACACTGGACACTCTTGTGTGTCTCCCTCCATCCCAGACTGGTGTCACCCTGTACCCCCCAGCCCCCCTCAAGGCAAGATAGGACCGGAATAGCAGACACAGGCAGAAACCTTAGCTGGAACCAGGAAAGGCAGGAGTCACAGGCAGCAGAAATCAAAGGAGAGCTGGGACAACATGCTAATGGGAAACATGCAGAGGCTCCAACAGGGAATTTCAGGACAGGTGCTTTATTTATAGGGCAGGGGATACGTGCTCTAACCAATTAGGGACGCAGTGGCCCTTTAAATCTGTGACAGCAAGCGTGTGCGCAACCCCGCATCTTTAGGGCTGGCTGGGACAGGGGAGAGCAGGATAGTGGAATGGTGAGGCTCCCCAGGGGGCCTAAGAGCAATAGGCACCAGGCCTGGCCATGTGGGCACCGGCGTCCCCAGGACAAGGAGGAAAGGGAGAGTGTGTGCGGCGTAGAGATCTGTGAATGCCGGATGACAGCCTCCGATTTATCTGATTTACTGAAAGTCATGCAACTTCAAGATATCCAGCGTGCATTGGGCCAGGGCTTTATGTTAGACGGGCTTAGATTTGTACGCATGCCTTGATAAATGCTCCCCATTATCTATACATCTTGTGGGGGGGTTAACTTGGTAACAGTTCATACAAACACGTCAGCTTCTTCCACAAACCACTTAATTTATTTAGCAAGATAAGAAAAACTGAATTTCCAACTTAAGGGTGCTTTCACACGTAGCAAATCAAAACGGATTTCACGCTGAGAGCTCCACAGCAAAATCCGCTGGGATTCTCGCCACTGTCATTTTGAATGGGGTTACATACTCCTAGTGGGATTTTCATTCCACTGCGAGTATGTAAACATCACCCCCCTTAACCCACAGCGACCTCGTACATCCTTTACCTGCCGTACTCTGGCTTGCTTCTGGGGCTCCCGACTCCCGTAAGTCCTGCTCAGTGCACGGCCCCGTCGCAGTCACTAACTGTCCTATGTGAAATCCCCTGTGGTTTTCAACGTGTGAAGGCACCCTTAGTCTGCTTTCTTTAGCAATACATTGCCATAATGCAAGGAAACATAAAAGTATTTGTAGGCCACGATTTATGCCACAAGTTTATTGACAGCCAGGATGATCTCACCAGTCAGCAGAGGTGGTTTCCAACATATAATATAGCAAGCTTAAGGGCCTCTTACACAGGCTGATTATTGGCCAGGAGCGTTGCTACTAGAGGACTGCAGGAGATGTGCACGATTGAATCAGCATGGATGTAAGTAGAAACTGCTGCTTGTGATCTTTAAACTGTTATTTTTCCGGGCTGCGGATCTTTCATGCAGCCTGAGCCTCTTGATTTGTTGTGCTGTGTAAATGAGCATAAAACCCGCTGATCGGTGCTTGTTTGCGCTCCCTTGCGGCCAACAAATTGCATAGAGTAAAAGGCAGCATCTGTGATAAGATGCTGGGAGCGGGGAACTGTACAGATATGCGCCATGCTGTAATGAATCAGCCGTACGGCTCTGTCATTATAGTGCGGCACATAATTGTACAGTTCCCAGTTCCCCGCTTTCAGCATCTTATCACAGATGCTGCCCGGGCAGGGGGAGAAGTCCGTTACATGCATTCCACGTCCGTGTTTCCTATGGCGCTTCTAGAGATTTCCTACGGCGCTGCTAGAGATCCAGGCTAGAGCGTATACTTTGTGTATACACTCCGGCCAGGATTCCATAGACGGCAAGGTAACGTATATTTTTATATTAAACACGGCCGTTACTTTTATGAAAATATACGTTGTGTGAACATGGCCTTTAACATCAACAATGGGAGGGAAAGAGAAGCATGTTAGGAGAAGGAGGCAAATTTGCTAAGTGAATCTATCTAAAAAAAGAAATATTTAACTTTACAAGCCCTGCAAGGTTGTCTAGTTAAGATGTGAATACCCCTAAACATAAAAAAAAAAAAGTTTTGATTATTATTTCTTTTGTGTTTTACAGGGAGATCGTATGTGGCACTTTGCTGTCTCTGTGTTCTTGGTAGAACTATATGGAAACAGTTTACTTCTCACTGCTGTATATGGACTTGTGGTTGCAGGCTCTGTCCTTCTCCTTGGAGCTATTATTGGAAACTGGGTTGATAAAAACCCACGACTAAAAGGTAATGTACTTTTATTATTGATGGGCGAGTACAAAAATATTTTTTAATGCTGAAATCAATAGGAGGCTTGAGTATTTAGTATTGTTCCCTTTCTAGACAGAAGGGAGGTTATACTAACATTTAACCCTTGGGGGCCAAACTGAACAGACTGGTAACCAAGAGATTAAGTGGATCTGCTATGCAACCCCACTTAACCTCTCCTGGGGGCCAGACGGAGCAACTTAAGGGGTCCACTTAAGCTCCTGGCGGCCAAATTGTCCAGCCTGGCCTCTGTTAACCCCTACGGGCCAGTCCTGCTTCGGACGCTAATTGGTTGAGCACTGACACTGTCAGAGCATACCTGGCACATCAAGCAGTCTGTGCAAGTCTGTTGAAGATTGAAGACCAGCACCAGGGACGGTAAGTATAATTTCTCCCTCCCTACCCAAAAAAAATGTGGTTGAAAGAAAGCACCTCCACACCCCTCATTACCATGTCCATTATTAAAAGTAAAAGTCTGCTTGTCATAAATGTAGTCCAACAAATTAGTTGTAATTCTCAGGATACAGATATCTGAAAACCAACACAGAGACACAAAAAAAGGCAAGAGCAGAAAACGCATCATTTTGACAGATGTTCTGCTCATTACAATCTGTACAGATAACCCCTTACCGTCTGGCCCCCAGGGGGTTAAATTAAACGTAACCCTGACTGAACAATCTGGCCCTCGGGGGGTTAAATGCAAAGCATTCTCACTTGATCTTCTAGCGACAAGACAATAAGTGGCCATCTGTACAGATGTGGCAGATTATCAATTTGTGTAATAAAGACAACGATCAAGCAAAGAAACGATCATTGGTTGATCATTGTCTTTCAACCTAATAAACATAATAAATAAAGTATACTTACCAGTCCTTCATAGCACTGCTCCAGGGTCTCTCCCGGGTTGGGAGTCACCTTCAGCCAGCATTTGGTACGTCACGGCCCGGCTTATCGATTGCTCGCTCAGCCAGTCAGTGACTGAAGATTGAAGATTTTAAACTAGTGTTTACAGAAGCAAATGAAATACACTGACTTTGTTTACTCTTCCAAGTACAAACAAGGAATAAGTTACTATCCTATGCGGAATTTTTTTTATTTACAAGTAGTTTTGGGGTGATGAAGAGTAAGACAATGCCATTACTAATTCCTCTCTACTCCCTTAAATTGGTTATTTTTTGTCCTTTCAGATAACTGATATAGTAGTGTATAAATGATTTATAATATGTTGAGACCTTGATGTACTTTACTTTTTTTTATGTACAGTGGCACAGATGTCCTTAGTTGTGCAAAATGTTTCTGTTATAATTTGTGGAATAATCCTGATGGTGGTTTTCTTGTACAAGACCGAACTTCTATCAATGTATCAAGGATGGCTCTTGGTTAGTACTGACATTAACATTCTATAGCTGTCAGCTGCATTTAAATGGCTTGTAAAATCCTTCCTAAGGGTACAAACCCACACACCGTATACACAGCAGATACGCAACAAATACGCAGCAAATACGCAGCAGATTTGTTGGTACAGATTTGATGCTGTGTTCAGTTATTTAGATCTAATCTGCTGCGTATTTGCTGCGTGTTTGCTGCGTATTTGCTGCGTATCGCAGCAGTAAATACGCTGCTTATACGGTGTGTGGGTTTATACCCTAATGGTGCGTTCACACCTACAGGATCTGCAGCTGATTTTCTGCAGCAGATCTAATTTAAATAACTGAACACAGCATCAAATCTGCTGCAGATCCTGTAGGTGTGAACAGCAGATTTGATGCTGTGTTCAGTTATTTAAATGAAATCTGCTGCAGAAAATCAGCTGCAGATCCTGTAGGTGTGAACACACCATTAATGGTCTGGACCCCAACCAGGGGGGGGGGGATTCGCTCCCCACATGGGATAATGGAAAGCCGATCAGTTCTTCTCAAAGCCCGGGTCTTCTTCTGGTTCCTGGCGCTGCCCAGACTTGGCAACTGAATGTAGATAAGAATGGTCAATGCAGTACATAGGTCATAGTATTGCTCATTGAAGACCCCTTTGGGGATTACAAATAAATGAAAGAGTAACTTTTGATAAAGAACAGTGGAACCTGGCTTTTACTTGGACACATAGGGGGAGATTTATCAAAGAGTGTAAAATTTAGACTGGTGCAAACTACCCACAGCAACCAATAACAGCTCAGCTTTAGGCAGTGCTGAAAGGAAAGAGGAGCTGTGATTGGTTGCTGTGAGCAGTTTGCACCAGTCTAAATTTTACACCCTTTGATAAATCTCCCCCATAAACTTTCCAAATGTATTATCAACACAGAACTCATGAGAAAAATCCAGATGAGGTGATACTTAACCCCTAGCAGGTTGGCACATATGACTCCACACCACTCAAACTTATGTTGCCGTGGATGTTTCCATAAAGCTACACAACTGCACGTGGTGGTCATGCCCAAATCTTACAATTTTTTTGAGAGAGGTTTTTAACATACTGCAGCAATTTAAAACGCCCAAATTATGAAATGATCACATTCCTGATCTTGCACGGTATACGACACAAGGGCAAAAAACACTAAAGTACAAAAATGCTGAATGAATTGAATGAATAAAAAGTAATTTTTGTGCAAAGATGATACCCTTTCCTAAATTAAATGCCCAACCTTAAGGGGGCAGCACTTACGATTCCCAACAAAATGAGAGCACCCTATACTGTATGTGCAAATACACTGCTCCGGGTAAGGACAGGCAAATGTACTGCACCTATAACATTCTGCATGGCCTAATTGATATGGAGGAATAAAGATAAGTTTTACCCGCATTGGACGCTGTCATCCACCATCTTTTTCTACCACTGTTTGTCTGACCGACTGGGATCCACAGTCGGGATTAAATCTGTGCCCTTAGACAACTTGCATAGGATTTGAGTGCTGTTGATCCATTTTTGTTTTTGTGACTCTCCAGACAAGAGTGACAGCCTGCTCAGCCAATCACTGGCCATGGCGCTGTCCTGTCTGTCAGTCACTGATTGTCTGAGTGGGTTGTCGCTCTCATTGGATGTTTTTAACCCTTTAATAACCAGGCCAAGTTTCATTTTTGCACTTTCGTTTTTTCTTCCTCATTTTTAAAAGGCCATAGCACTTGCAGTTTTTCACCTACAGACCCACATGATTCCTTATTTTTTGCGATTCCAATTTTACTTTGCAATGACAGACCTAATTATTCCATAAAAATATGCTGCAAGTTTGGAAAAAAAACATATTCGCTGTGAAATTAAAAAAAAAAAAAGTAATTTATTTTCATTTTGGAGGGTTTTGTGTTTACGGTGTTCACCTTGTGATAAAACTGGCATGTTATCTATGTTAATGAAGTCAGTACGTCTACAACAATAGGCAACTTATGTACATTATATTTTATTTCACTATTTTAAAAAAATTTGTAACTTTTTAAAAAAACTAAATGTGTTTAAAATTGCTGTGTTACCATCCACTGTTATTTTTTGGTCTATAGGGCTGTGTGAGGTGTCATTTTTTATGCCATGATCTTTACTTTCTGTCGGTAGCCTGCTTGCATATATTCAACTTTTTAATCACTTTTAATCACAATTTTTACGGTTTTGATGTGACCAAAACTCAGCAATTTTTCACTTTGGTGAAGCATTTAAATTGTTAATTAGCCAGGCAAGGCAATTAGCCCACACCCACTAATAGCCACGGCATGACCCCTCTCTAAGGGCCCTATTACACCAACAGATTATCTGACAGATTTTTTTAAGCCAAACCAGGAATGGATCTGAAAACAGGAGAACTCTTAGGCTTTCCTTTATTACTTGTTCTCTATTTATAGTCCATTCCTGGCTTTGGCTCAAAAAAAAAATCTGTCAGAATATCTGCTGGTGTGATAGGGCCTTAAATGCCCCTGGCTGGACATGTATAATTCGGCTTTAAGTCGGTGAACAATTAACTTAGCATCCAAATTCAAGAGGAAAAAAGTGGTCTATAGGAGCCCATATCTAACAATTTTTTTTTATTTGGCAATATGATGATAGAGGCTTCTGACATTAAAAAGCCTCTATTATCTATAATACCTCCAAATATTTTTTGAGAGATTTCGAAGGGGATCCCATCTGGTCCAGGTGCAGATCCATTAGGAAGTGAACTCAGGGCCTGTAGGAATTCTTCCCTTGAAAATGGATCTACTCTGAGCTACTCTAAAGATTCTAAAAATTGTTTAATCTGATTAGGGGACAGGTTTGTTGGGGGTGTATATAAATGTGTATAATACTCAATGAAAGCGCTCTGAATCTCAGAAAAATCTATTACCAAATTCCCCATAGTAAAGTGCAACAATACAATGCAACAATGCAATTCTAGCCTGGTGGAGATAAGAACCCAGATTGTGTCCCTAATTCAGGATGGCTTGAATAATATTAAAGGCAGAATGTAGGACACTGAAAGGGCTCTCCCAGTAATGCAAACTCTGCTTAAAGAATTGTCTTCTGAGATAAAATTTCTTAAGACTAACTGTGAGACTCGTGGTAGAATGGTGGACTTTGAAGATCCCTCCAAGAGAGTAAATATACATGTATTGGGCTTCCTGGAGCGGAAGGAAGAAGAAGAGTGCATTATTTTCTGTTTACATTGGTTTAAAGCTCCCCTCTCTGTGGGAGAGTCCTTTCAATGTCCTGCATTTTATTCAAGTCATCCCGGATTAGGGACACTTTGCTTACCTCCACCAGGTCAGAATTGCACTGTAGCACTTCACTTAGTATTTTGTCTAGTAATTAATTAGGCTGCTCCTCATATTGGGCCTCTTCTATAGGGGGCGCCTCCTACTCACCATATATAGTATAGTGAGATCCTCTAACCTGTTATGTAACTGGGGAGGAAGGGGTATTTTTTGTGAGTGAGAGTTGACATTAGGTCCGAGGATTTAAAGCGACTCTGTACCCACAATCTGACCCCCCAAACCACTTGTACCTTTGGATAGCTGCTTTTAATCCAAGATCTCTCCTGGGGTCTGTTTGGCAGGTGATGCAGTTATTGCCCTAAAAAAACAACTTTTAAACTTGCAGCCCCGTGCCCAACGGCCGTGGCTTGGGAGTATCTGTGCCCTAACTTTGCACCACCCCTCCTTCCCTCCTCCCCTCCCTCTTCACATCTTCATCATTAGGAATGTCACTGGAACATTTAGTCCTGTCTGAACATTGCACAGGTGCCTTAACGATCCAGCCCATGTTCAGTGTTCACACAGATGAGGAATAGGAGGCTATCTGCCTGGAGCATTCCTAATGAAGAGGAGGGTGGAGAGGTGGGGAGGATCCTCAGAGGCTCAGCGCACTGGGCAGCACACTGATTGGCCGAGCGGGACGTCGAAGCAACTCGCTTCGGATACGCCAAGTGTGTTTGTACCCTAAATGACGCTTTCAGGATAGTTTTTTCTTTAAAACGTTATCTCATTCATTTACTCTGGCTGATAAAATCTAAATGATTGGAACAATTACGTCTCAATCTGAGGTGGTGGGAGGAGCATGAGGCGTGACTAAGGTCGGCTTCCTCCCCAGAGCCCCAGCGGATGACTAGGTACTGAAGCCCCCGGGTTTAATGTAATGTCTGCCCGGGCAGCTTGAAGGTGATCCAGGCGAAATACTTGCTGTTTACCCGTGCTTGATCGGTGGAGATGGTGGAGCTCAGGCTGCGGACTGGGCCGGACGCTAAGCGACTGCTGTAATCAGTGAGTGTGGAGGAGAAGCCACGTGACGCGGCGCTCGGCGAGATACGGCGTATGCCAGCTGAGAGGTGCGGTGGAAGCAATTGGCCTCCGGATCCTGCACAGCGGGAGAGACACAACAAGCAGCGTGGCTGGGCCGACTGGGCTGGTGGCAGTGAGAGGGCTAACGGCCTGGTAGACGCCCAGCCGGGCAGGAGGAAAACGCACCTGTGCGGTGTGGAGGCTCACGCATGTGAACTGGCTGGTCGGAGGGAGAGGCGGTGAGGGGCACCCTGGGAGCCTTGGTGATTCGATCCACGTGGCTGGGGTGCCGGTGTTGATAGCTGTGAGAGGGCTGTCAGCGCGCGGTTCAGAGGACGGAGGTGAAAGCTACTGACGTGGAAAGAGGTAGCTGATGTTGAGCAACCTGAGCAGCAAGAAGGTAACCAGGAGAGGATCAATCGTGAGAGAAGTGATCCGGGTGAGAAATTAATCGCCTGATAACCCATTTATAGACGCATTCTAACTGCACTAACCTTACTTATTGAGTACTGTATAAGCTGAGCAGTGCATGTCTAATACTAGAGATCAATTGTGAGAGAAATGTTTTGTTTGGGATATTTACTGCAGGTCATTCCAGCTTCTGGTGTATACTAACTGTTCTATCTCTACTGGTCGATCTATGTGGGTGCTGGATGTTTTATGACCACTATCAGAGATCACTGGTGAGAGAAGTGATCCGTGTGGGATATTTGTTGCAGGACATTCCAGCTTCAGGTGCATAGTAATTGATCCATCTCTACTAACTGAGTGCTGTTAGTGCTGGATATTTTATGACCACTACCAGAGATCACTGGTGAGAGAAGTGATCCGTGTGGGATATTTGTTGCAGGACAATCCAGCTTCAGGTGCATATTAACTGATTTATCTCTACTAACTGAGTGCTGTAAGTGCTGGACACTTTATGACCACTACCATAGATCACTTGTGAGAGAAGTGATCTGTCTGGATACATGCTGCAGGATAATCCAGCTTTAGGTGCATATTATTAACTGATCTACCTTTACTAACTGAGTGCTGTTAGTGCTGGACTTTTAATGACCACTACCAGAGATCACTTGTGAGAGAAGTGATCTGTGTGGGATATCTTCTGCAGGATAATCCAGCTTTAGGTGCATATCAATTGTTCTATCTCTACTAACTGATTACTGTAAGTGCTGGACATTTAATGACTACTACCAGAGCTCTCTTGTGAGAGAAGAGTGAGCTCTGGGAGTATATTACCTGTGCTACCCTTATTAACCGTGCAGTGCACAAGTTGGGCAGCTCAGGATTAATTTCAGTGCTCACGGTACTGAGATAAGAAGGAAACGTGGTTATTCAGTGACTGATCTGGTACACTGTGATATTAAACAGCAAGACAAAATAACTGACCGGTGCAATGAGTATGACAAAGGCCGGGTGTCCTGCTGTCCTCTGAGCATTTGTGTTTTGTTTTTTTTTGTTTTTTTGGGGTTTGCTGGAAATACATTATATGTAAGAGGGGGTGTTCTGATTAAGTGTATTATCGCTGCTTAAGTGCGGATATTGAGAAATGGCATCAAAAAATGGAAAAGCAGCTGGTAAAATGGAAAAAATCTTTTGCTCCCCAGGTACAGGAAATAAAGGGAAAAGTGGAGGGAAAGCAAATGCTGCCCCCCCCTCAGAGGCTAGGAGAGAATCCTTAGTAAGCGAAAGAGGGTCCTCAGAGCAACCAGGTTGGCTGGCGGAAGTGCTAGCAGCAATACATACAGGGCCGTTTCTAGCTTTTCTGCTGCCTGAGGCAAAAAAAATAAATGGCGCCCCCCCCCCCCCCCCATCAATTCATCAATTGTGTACTATTGGTAAATTAATTATTTTCACATTGTGTATTATGATGGTCTGCAGAACCTCATCATACACCCCATCTGCGGCAGAACATCATAATACACCTCAGCTGCTGCAGAACATCATACTACACCCAATCTGCTGCAGGACCTCGTACTACACCCAATCTGCTGCAGGACCTCATACTACACCCAATCTGCTGCAGGACCTCATACTACACCTCAGCTGCTGCAGAACCTCATCATACACACCTCAGCTGCTGCAGAACCTCATCATACACACCTCAGCTGCTGCAGGACCTCATCATACACACCTCAGCTTCTCAGGTGATATATAGCAGCACAAGTGGATATACATGTACACTATGCCCCAGTCTGTACATATACAGTATATATCACATGTGCTGCTATATACCACCTTCTCCAGCACTATGCCCCAGTGTACATATACAGTATATATCACATGTGCTGCTATATACCACCACCTCCAGCACTATGCCCCAGTGTACATATACAGTATATATCACATGTGCTGCTATATACCACCACCTCCAGCACTATGCCCCAGAGTACATATACAGTATATATCACATGTGCTGCTATATACTACCACCTCCAGCACTGTGCCCCAGTGTACATATACAGTATATACCACCACCTCCAGCACTATGCCCCAGTGTACATATACAGTATATATCACATGTGCTGCTATATACCACCACCTCCAGCACTATGCCCCAGTGTACATATACAGTATATACCACCACCTCCAGCACTATGCCCCAGTGTACATATACAGTATATATCACATGTGCTGCTATATACTACCACCTCCAGCACTATGCCCCAGTGTACATATACAGTATATACCACCACCTCCAGCACTATGCCCCAGTGTACATATACAGTATATATCACATGTGCTGCTATATACCACCACCTCCAGCACTATGCCCCAGTGTACATATACAGTATATATCACATGTGCTGCTATATACTACCACCTCCAGCACTATGCCCCAGTGTACATATACAGTATATACCACCACCCCCAGCACTATGCCCCAGTGTACATATACAGTATATATCACATGTGCTGCTATATACCACCACCTCCAGCACTATGCCCCAGTGTACATATACAGTATATACCACCACCTCCAGCACTATGCCCCAGTGTACATATACAGTATATATCACATGTGCTGCTATATACCACCACCTCCAGCACTATGCCCCAGTGTACATATACAGTATATACCACCACCTCCAGCACTATGCCCCAGTCTGTACATATACAGTATATATCACATGTGCTGCTATATACCACCACCTCCAGCACTATGCCCCAGTGTACATATACAGTATATACCACCACCTCCAGCACTATGCCCCAGTGTACATATACAGTATATACCACCACCTCCAGCACTATGCCCCAGTCTGTACACTATAGTAATGAAGAGGCTGGAGTCCAGCACAGGCAGGAGGAGGGGGAGCACACACTGACAGGATACAACTTGCTGGAGGAGCCGAATCTTGTGTTTGCTGCAGTTATCAGTCTGTTGTCACAAAGACGGATTATGTGCTTTCTTCAGTGTGCACACTCTCCTATAAGCACACTGCACTGCCTGTAGCTCACACATCCACACAGTGCACCACACAGTTGTAATCCCAGAGCTACAGACCTGGCACATGGCTCCCTCCTGGGTCTGAGACCTGCTCCCCCACCCCCAATTGTCGGGACCCCCCCTCCAGACCCTCCCCCTTCCCCCTTACAAACAATCATGACCCTCAGCCACCAGCCTCCCCCCTTTCCCTCGTTGTTATACTCACTACTACTGGGGAGGAGGAGGGATCAGCATGTGGAGCCGCTGTGGCCGGCTGTGCAGGCTCCTACCCAATCTTCAGGAAGACTGCCAGGTGACGTCACACATCAGAGAGACGTAGCCCGGCAGTTCCTGGGGAGGGCGGCAGGGGGCGGCCAGGCACTCAGCACTGATAGGGGTCTGCTGTCATTTTAGTGAAGTTAAACTTCACTAAAATGACAGTGGCAGAGAAGATTGTGCCGCCCCCTGCAGGAACACAGGAGCTGCCGCCTGAGGCTGAAGCCTCAGTCTGCCTCATGGCAGGAGCGGGCCTGAATACATAAATGTGATAAATCAATCTCTGATGTTGCATTGCAGGTGGGTTCAGTAGGGGCAGAAGTATCTTTCATTCGTGAGGACATCATTAAATTTAAGGAAAGATTTGGGGAGGCGGAAGCTAGAATAAGTACTTTGGAGGACGAAATTAAAGTGGTTAAAAGCTGCCTTGAGAACATAGAACAGGAGAATCGCAATCTTAAATCTAAGGTCACTGAAATGGAAGACCGTGCTAGAAGGTGTAATATAAGGATAGTGGGGATGCCGGAAGGGGTTGAAGGGAGGGATATGGTTAAGGGCCCTATTCCACCGGACGATTATCGTTTGCATAATCGTTAACGATCTCAAACGACCGCTATTGCGAAAGACCTCAAAACGTTCAGTCATTTCCATGGAACGATAATCGTTACTTATGATCGTAATTGCGATCGTTTCTCTTCGCTATTTATTCGCTACTGCGTTCGTATCTATTGCGAACGACCGAAAGATGTCTTATTCAATGCGAACGATTTGCGAACGTTTTGCGAACGAGCAACAATAAAAATAGGTCCAGGTCTTATAAAGTGATCAACGATTTCTCGTTCAGTCGTTAATCGTTAACTGCATTTCAACCAAACGATTATCGTTCAGATTCGAACGATTTAACGATAATCTGAACGATAATCGTCCGCTGGAATAGGGCCCTAAGTTTGTGCATCAATGGTTGGTGGATACTTTTGGTAAAGCAGACTTCTCCCCCTTCTTTTTTGTGGAGAGGGCCCATAGAGTGCCTGTGAGAGCGCCTCCTCCCGGCAGTCGACCAAGATCCATAATAGTGAAATTGATGTGCTACCAGGACAGGGACCAAATTTTAAGAAAGGGACGGGAAAAGAGAGAAATTCTTTACAACAATGCTAAGATTTTTCTTTTTCCAGACTACGCTTTGGACACCCAAAAAGGAGAATGTCGTTTGTTCAAGTAAAAAAAAGACTCCAGGGGAAGGGTTTAAGGTATTCCCTACTGTTTCCAGCAAAACTAAAGGTGATTTTTGAAGAGAAATCATGGTTTTTTGAGAGCTCGGAGGAGGCGGCCTCATGGATGGAATCTAGGGGCTTCTGATGTACTAAATAATTATATTTATTCTTTATTTTTTTTTAATTTATTTATTTATTTTTTTTATTTTTTTATTTATTTATTTATTTTTTTCTGCTGCTCCAATATAGTCCGCTGGGGGCTGGGGAGTTTAAGGCTCAAGTATAGAGGCCCATGAAATTATATGGGCTGTCTGGGGGAGTGGGGTTGGGGGGGTGGGGGCTGGGGGGGTTGGTGGGAAGGGGGGGTGGCGGGGTTGGGGGGGGGGAGGGATGGGGGGAGGGCAAGTGGAGGGGGGGGGATCTCAAATCTTTTGTTGGTCTGGGTGTTTTTTTTTTTTTGTTTTTTTTTGGGGTAAAAGATGAGTTTTAATGTCTTGACTTGGAATGTTAGGGGCCTTGCAGATCGTGTTAAGAGACTGGCTGTATTGAATTATGTAAAAGAATTTCTTCCCGGTGTGATATGCTTGATAGAAACCCATATGGTGAAAGATAGAGGTGATATTTTGGGTAGGAGATGGTGGGCAAACCAGTACCACTCCTTCTACTCGAATTATGCAAGAGGAGTTTCAGTTTTGGTACACCGGAGTATAGACTGGCACCTTATTGAAAAGAGAATAGATGATGAGGGGAGATTTGTGTTTTTATATGTTAAGATTTGTAATACGCCTTATATTCTTGCTTGTATATACAATCTACCTAGGGGAAAGGGTTTGTTAGAGACCTTCTATCAATTCTGCAAAGGGAAAGTAGAGTGCCCGGTGCTGGTCACTGGGGACTTTAATGAAGTGTTAGATGAACATCTGGATAGGTTAAGGGCAGGGGGGAGACAAGTTGCAGGGTCAGGTAGGACATCCTTGGCGACTCTCTTAGGAGAATTAGGGTTACACGATGTATGGAGAGAGAAGAACCCAGACAAAAGGGCTTATTCCTGCTGGAATAAATCGTCGAAGTCTATGTCAAGAATAGATTTAGTAATTGGGAATGACCTTATTGCTCCGAGGATAAAAAATATACGATATTTAAATAGGGCCCTTTCAGATCATTCGCCCACTCTTGTAGAATTGCACATACAGAAACACAGAGGGATTAAGGGGATGAATATTAATGCTCACTGGGTTAAATTAGTGGGGGATAAGGAGAAATTAAAAAAAGAAATTAGAGAAATATGGGATATTAATGAACACTCAGTAGATATACACATGGTGTGGGACGCAATGAAAACGGTTATCAGGGGTAAGTATTACGGGGTTATCGGAGGTATGAAAAAAACTTTCAGACAAAAAGAAGAGAAATTAAAGGGTAATGTCACATTGTTAGAGGAAGAGTATAAAAATACACCAACACAAGAATTGGAGAATAGATTAAAAAAGAGACAAGCGGAGTTAGAACAGTATTTAATAGAAAAGGCACATAATCAAGTAGAGTTTAAGAAGAGGTATGTGGGTTCGGGTCAACCAAATAGGGGGTTGATGGCTCTGATAAAGAATCAGCAGGAAAAAAGAATGATCAAAGTGGTGAAAGGGAGGGATGGTAAGTGCATTAATAACGAAGTAGAGATCCTTGAAGAGTTTAAAAGGTACTATGCAGAATTATATACATCTGAGTCTACTAAATCTATAGATGAGATGCAAGCTTTCCTGGATAGGGTGCAATTTCCGACGATTAGTGAGGAGCAGAGGAAACAACTAGACGGCCCGATTAGTTTAGAGGAACTTAATATGGCACTAGACTCCATTTCAGGGAACTCTGCCCCAGGGAGGGATGGCTTACCCTACGAAATTTTTAGATTACACAGAGACGTCCTTATTCCTAGTTTACATAAGGTTATTGTTGAGGCAGAAGTGAGAAATAAACTCCCCAGAACTATGGAAGAAGCTGTTATAATATTGTTACCAAAGCCAGGGAAGGATCTTAGTGAAGTAGAGTCTTTCAGACCCATATCGTTAATTAATGTTGACGCCAAATTGTATGCAAAAGTCCTGGCTGTGAGATTAGGGAAGATAATCGGTGAAATAATAAATGAAGATCAAACTGGGTTTATACCAGGAAGAATGGCAAAACATAACATAAGGAGGGTGTTCTGTAATATGGAACTGGCGGAGAAGGGTGGTTCCCACTCCATCCTGTCATTGGACACGGTGAAGGCCTTTGACAGGGTGGAGTGGGACTACCTATGGGAGGTGATGAGACGGTTTGGGGTAGGTGAGGGCTTTATTGGGAAGGTTAAACTCTTGTACTCAAATGTGAGGGCCCTGGTGAGTATTAATGGAATGCAATCTGAATCTTTCAATCTGGGTCGGGGGACGCGACAGGGATGTCCTCTCTCCCCTCTGCTCTTCGCCCTAAGTATAGAACCACTAGCAATAATGATCAGGGCCAGCTCAAAGATAGTGGGCTTTGGGGCGAGGGGTGGAGGGGACAGAATTTCCTTATACGCGGACGATTTGTTGTTGTTCTTGGAGAATCCGCAGATAGCAGTCCCGAGGGTGATGAAGATAATACAGGAGACAGGCGTCTTTTCAGGGATTAAAATTAATTGGTCTAAGTCAGTACTACTTCCCTTGAATGCTGGGTTATCCATATCTTTCCCTCCCCTGCGGACAGTAGAGGCGGGAAGTTGGTTTATATATTTAGGAGTAAAGGTTTCCAGGGATATTAGAGAATATAGTGTGTTAAACATCAAGGAAACTATAGGAGTTTTAGAAAAAAAGGTGGGTGTCTGGCAAAGGTTGCTACTGTCAAAGGCAGATAGAATAACCTTAGTAAAGTCTGTACTGCTTCCGAAGCTGCTATATGTTTTTGGGGCTGCTCCTGTGTGGGTTGAAGGTAAATACTTCAAGCGTATCAGAGCATTGTTTAATGCATTGATTTGGGGACGCAAGAGGGTAAGAATGAAGTTGGAGGGAATGTGTTTACCACTGTCTAGAGGTGGTCTTAGAGTTCCAGACATGGCTAGTTATTTTTTGGCATCACAGGTGTACTGGTTGGGCAAGCATAAGAAAGATAGTTTCTTTCAGGCCTTAAGGGGCAAGATAGGGTTGGAGGAGGAGGATATTTTTGGCTTGCTAGAAGGAGGTTGGCTTGAAGGGAAACTGTGGGGCCAAGGGGAAATGGTCAGGACAGTGGTGAGAACGTGGAAGGAGTTAAAGAAAAAGATAGAAGTCAGGGGCATTCTAGGACTAGCTCCATTATGGGGGAATAGCAACATAGAAGAGTTAAAGAACTTAGGGGTTATAAAAGTTCTTCGGAATGCAGGGATACAGCACGTGAAAGATATCTGTGTAGGTAAGATAGTTAAAAGTTGGGAACAGATTAAAATAGAATATTATCTTCCGAGTAGTGCATGGTTCGAGTTCGGTCAAGTGAGACAGGCAATACGGGCTTTACAACTAGCCAGTAAAGATGGGGTGGGAGTTGATTGTGATTAACCAACTTAGGGACCAGGCATTCAGGAAAAAAGAGATCTCAAGGCTATATAACTATTTCATAAGTTTTAATACACTAGGAATTAAAAGTCGGCAGAAATGGAATGAGGAGCTGGGGGAAATTAGCGATGAGAGATGGCAGGAAATATATGGTAACATACGGAAAGTTTCACGGTCTGGGGACCATCGCATCGTGCAGTTTAACATACTGCAAAGATTGTACTATACTCCCAGTTTTCTCTGTCATATAAAAAGAAGGAATGACAGCAAATGTCCAAGATGCTGTCAGGAAAATGCAGGGTTGATTCACATGCTATGGTTATGTGGGGAGCTGGAGAACTTTTGGAAACAAGTATTTGGGAAAATAATTGAGAGAATTGGGGTACATCTGGATATTTCTCCGACTTTGGCAATCCTGGGAGATACATCAGGGATTAATGCAAATGGTAAAGTGAAAGGGAAAATCACGAGACTTCTTTTTTATGCAAGACTGTTGATAGCCAGAAAGTGGTTGGCGCCTAACTCACCTTGTATAAAAAACTGGGAACATTGTGTTAACAAATATGAGAAATACTGGGACCAATAGGGTTGTTGTTTTTTTTTCCCCCTTCCTTTTCCACTTGATTGGGGCGGGTTGGGGGGTGGGGTTTTTTTGGGATGGTATGGTTTTTCTTTTTCTAGGTAGCGGGACATGTAGTAGAAAGACTAACTCACTTATCCTTGGAATATTGATAAAGTAAGAATTAAGATAGTCATCATTGTGGGAAGGTCATTATTAAGAAGGGTTGAATATACTTGATGCTTTTTTTGCCCTTCTGGATTTGTGTATCAAATGTAATGTTTGTAGTTGTCTCCAATATGGAGAAGTGTTAAACAAGTTGTATTGAATTTTATTGGAAAATTAAATAAAGATAAATAAAATATATAAAAAAAAAAAATTACGTCTCAATCTCTTAAATTGTCCAAAAGGAATATTGTTTTCCATTTCTTGTAATGGAAGCTCTTATAATCCAATAGACTATTACAGTCCACTTTCTTAAATACAGTTTTAGTATGAATGAAACTATCGTCAATATACAGAATAATGTCTAAGTTTTCAGTATTGTTATAAGAACAGATAAAAGTAAAATTAAGCCTGCATGTGTTATTATTGATTTATTCCACAAAACCTGTCAAACTTGTATAGAACTTTACCATATATAAATTTGCAGAGCTTGGCGTGAAACACAGCTCCATCAAGGTTCCTCGTTTCTGAATAAGAAGTTTGTCATAAAATTTAAAAACATTGGGGGAGATTTATCAAACAGGTGTAAAGTAGAATTGTTTTAGTTGCCCCTAGCAACCAATTAGATTCCACTTTTCATTCCCCACAGATTCTTTAAAAAATGAAAGGTGGAATCTGATTGGTTGCTAGGGGTAACTAAGACAATTCTACTTTACACCAGTTTTATAAATCTCCCCCATTATGTTCTAAAATATACATAATCCCTTCTAATTTCAAATCTTTCTGTTTGTGGGCATATAAGGGTCTATAGGTAGCCAAGCAGCATTTTAGCAAGTGTTATGCTGGGTTTACACGAAGCGATAATCCGCCCAATTGATCGTTTAACGATTTTGAAGCAACGATTTGGTTTTTATAACGAGCAGCGTTTAGATGAATAAATCGTAAGAAAATTCGTAAGAAAAATCGTTATTGCGATCGTTTTTAAGATCCCTTAAGCCCATCTTTTACATAGGGTGAATCTTTGAAAGACTGTTTACACGAAAAGATCTACGAATTTTTAGGGAACGATGAACGACGATTTGTGAACATGTTGAAAGATCAAAATGAATGATTTTTCGCTCGTCGCTTGATTGTTTGCTGTGTTTACACGGAACAATTTTCGCTCAAATGCGATCGTTACAGCGGAAATTCGAACGATAATCGTTCTGTGTAAATGCAGCATTACACTGATAATTGGCATGATTGGTTCTCTTTAAGGTCACTCCACCTGTTCCTTGTTAGTGGATCTGCATTCCTAGCGAAGGTGTGGTCCTTTGTTTGTAATTATATTCCATGTATCTAACCTATGGGTAGCTTCGCACGTACCGCATTCGCAGAGGATTTCACACTGCAAGTTTGCAGTCAAATCCGCTGCGGATCCATGTCTTTCTCTAATAGATAGATAGATACTTTGTTTAGTGTACAAAGCAGAAGCAGATTGAGCCAGTGGTGAGAAGATGCTACAGGACAGAGGCAGTTGGTTCTGAGATGCAATGCATGCTAGTTTCCCGACAGGAAACCATGATGTAAAACTGGGATCATTTCTAAAAGTTTGAATCTTGGCTAACAAGCAGCGCAGACAAGTTGGAAAGGTGTCAAATCGGTGGAAATCTGTGAATGCACCTATATGCTTTTTGTGCAATTTATTTTATTATGAAATTGCTGGAGTTCACTTTAACCCCTTAAGGACAGAGCCTGAAATGGCCTTAAAGCGTAACTGTCATTTCAGGGCCATTTTTCTGAAAACATTAAATATCAACAGTACAAGCGATTTTAAGAAACTCTGTAATAGGTTTTATGTACTAAAAGAGTTTCCTTCTGTACTGAAAAAGCAATCTCCCAGCCACCCCCCTCACATCAAATGAAGCAGGATTTCTGTCTCCATTATGTGGCTATGGAGAGGGGAGGGGCTGTTAGGAGTGACTGAGCACAGAGGATTTCTGCAAAGCACAACACCCTGCAATCTTCTCTCAGTAAGTTCATAGATAAGCACTGACCTTTCTGACACCTGAATTTAGCGTTTTAGGTGCCCAGAGAGTCTACAAACAGCTGACCTTCATGTCACCTCTTCCTGCTCCCTCATCTCCCTCAGCCCCTCCCCCCTTCATAGGCTTACAATGGAGAGAGCAGAGCCCGTCTTCACTGGCTTCTCTGTAATGAAGACGTGTTTGCCTGATAATGCACAGATAAGAAGTCAGGGGGGGAGGCTGGGAGATTGCTTCTTGAGTACAGAAGGAGGCTTTTTTGGCTGATGAAACCTATTACAGAGTTTCTTAAAATCGCTTATACTACTGATTTCTGCAATTAAAAAAAACATGACAGTTATGCTTTAAGGACAGAGACAAATTTTATGAATATGACCTGTGTCACTTTATTCATTAATAACTTCGGGATGCTTTTACCTATCCGGCCGATTCTGAGATTGTTTTCTCGTGACATAGGATACTTTACATTTCTGGTAAAATGGAGTCGATACCCATAACGAATCTTTATGAAAAACACCAAAATAACGTGAAAAATTGTGAAAAAATGCATCTTTCCAACTTTGAAACCTTTCTGCTTATACAGAAAATGGTTATGCCACATAAATTATATATTAAATAGCATTAGCAACATGTCTACTTTATGTTGGTAGCTTTTATTAAACTATATTTCATTTTTTTTAAGACAATAGAAAGCTTAAAACATTAGCAGCAATTTTCCAAATTTTCAGTAAAATTTCAAAATCAGATATTTTTAGGGACCTGTTCAGGTTAAGTGTATTTGAGGGGACTGTATGTTAGAAATCCCCACATAGCATCCCATTTCAGACACTGCACCCCCCAAACTCTGCAAAAGCACATCCAGAAAGTTTAACCCTTTAGGGGAGTCACAGAAATAAAAGCTGAGGGAGGCATTTATTAAGTCCGGCGTTTTTTACGCCGGACTTAAAAATGCCCCCGCAGCTCCGGCCGTACGGGGATTTATGTAGAGGCGGACTGCCTGTACATAAATCCTGTGCGCGCCGGTGCGCACCACCGAAAACCTACGCCAGCTGAGGACTGGAGTAGGTTTTCGGCGTACATTTGGACGGAACGGATGATAAATCGCGCGGACTCTGAGTCCGCGCCCTCCGTTCCGCCCACTTCCCGCCTACTTTCCGCCCCCTTTCCGCCCCCTGGCGTACTCGGCGGAAAGTGCCGATTTGCGATTATTTTATTCGCAAATCGGCCATTTGCGTATAAAATAATACGCAAATCGGCACTTTCCGCCAAAAATCATCCGTCCGCCGGATGATACATGTGGCCCTAAGTGTGTAAGAAATTAGAAAATTTTTATTTTCTGTGCAGAGATTTTATTGTAATCCAATTGATAAACCTATTAGCAGAGAAATGCACCCCAATATTGATTTCCCCGTTTCTGCAGTTTATAGAAATACCCCATATGTGGCCCTATTGCATTATTTGACGCAACCACAAGCCTCAGATATAAGGGAGCGCCTAGTGAATCTCAACGCCGCCGTTATATTTGGTCATTTTTGACCGTACCACTTCAGGTTGGCAGAGGCTCTGGGGTGCCAAAACCTAAAAAACACCACTAAAGGGACACCATTTAGAAAACTGCACCCCTCATGGAATGTAACAAGGGGTGCGGTGAGCATCTGGACCCCACAGGTGCTTCACAGATTTTCAGAACAATGTGATGTAAAAAAGGAAAAATTCTATTTTTTACACTAAAATGTTGTTGTAGCCTTCATTTTTCATTTTTACAAGGGGATAAAAGAAAAAAAAAACACCAAACGTGTGGCGCAGTTTCTCCCGAGTACAGAAATACCCCACATGTGGACATAAAGTGCCAAGCGGGCGCAGGACGAGCCTCCAAAGGGAAGGAGCGCCAATTGGCTTTTGCAAGCTGGATTTTACTGGAATGGATTTCAAGGGCCACGTCACATTTTTAGAGCCCTCGTGCTGCCAAAACACTGGAAACTCCCCACAAGTGACCCGATTCTGGAAACTAAACCCCTCAAGGAATCTAACAAGGGGTGCAGTGAGCATATGGACCCCACTGGTGATGGGCACAAATGTGGAACAATGTGACGTGAAAGGGAAAATTTTCATTTTTTCACTTTCACGGCACAAATGTGGCCGTCATCAAGGGGTCCATATCCTCACGGCACCCCTTGTTAGATTCCTTGAGGGGTGTTGTGTCCAGAATAGGGTCACTTGTGGGGGGTTTCCAGTGTTTTGGCAGCACGAGGGCTCTGTAAATGCGACATGGCGTTCATCATCCATTCTGGCCACATCCAGCCTCCAAAATCCAAATTACGCTCCTTCCCTTTGGAGGCTTGCCCTGCGCCCACATGGCGCTTTATGTCCACATGTGGAGTATTTACGGACTCGGGGGAAATTGCTCTACACATTTTGTGTGTTTTTTTCTCTTTTAACTCTTGTGAAAATGAAAAATTTAAGGCTAAACCAACATTATAGTGTAAAAAATGTAATATTTCATTTTCACGCCATATTGTTCCACATTTCTGCCCGTCACCAGTGGGGTCCATATGCCCACTACACCCCTTGTTACATTCCCTGAGGGGTGTAGTTTCCATAATGGGGTCACTTGTGGGGGAGTTCAACTGTCTTGGCAACACAGAGGCCTTTTAAATGCAACAAGGCCCCTCGAAATCCATTCCAGCCAAATCCATCCTCCAAAAGCCAATTGGCGCACCTTCCCTTTGGAGGCTTACCCTGCACTTACATGGCGCTCTATGTCCACATGTGGGGTATTTCCGTACTCAGGGGAAATTGCTCTACACATTTAGTGTTTTTTTATCTTTTAACCCCTTGTGAAAATGAAAAAATCAAGACAAGATCAATGATTTAGTGTAAAAATTAAACCTTTTTTACATTAAATGTTGGTCTAGCCTTGATTTTTTTCCTTTTCCACAAGGGGTTAAAAAAGAAAGTGAACACAAAACGTGTAGGGTAATTTCCCCTGAGTACAAAAATACCCCACATGTGGATATAATATGTCATATGGGCACAGGGCAAGCCACCAAAAGGACAGAGCGCCATTTAGAGGCTGGAATGGAGGATGGAGGCCATGTCGCAATTACAAAGCTCCTGTGCTGCCAGGACAGTAGAAACCCCCCACAAGTGACCCCATTCTGGAAACTACACCCCATAAGGAATCTAACAAGGGGTGCAGTGAGCATATGGACCCCACTAGTGACGGGCACATATGTGGAACATGTGCCGTGAAAATAAAAAATACAATTTTTTCATTTTCACGTCCCAAATGTGTCCGTCACCAGGGGGCCATATCCCCGCTGCCCCCCTCGTTAGATTCCTTATGGGGTGTAGTTTCCAGAATGGGGTCACTTGTGGGGGGTTTCTACTGTCCTGGCAGCACAGAGGCTTTGTAATTGCATCATGGCATCCTCTAATGGGAATGGCGGTCATACCTATTTAGCTGGGGAAAAGGGACAATTTTAATTTATTTGGGGATGTTAGGCCAATTATTAGTTTATAAGGTTGAAAATGACAAGTGTCCATCAAATTCAACCTGTGTTGATCCAGAGGAAGGCAAAAAACCCTTGTGAGGCAGACGAAAATTCCTTCCTGACTCCATAATGGCAATCAAAATAATCCCCGGATCAACGTGACCCCTGAAATAGGAATAAGGGACAGAATTTTAAAAATATAGAACCCCAATGACGTGTGGTACGCCTTGAAGCGATCCAGTGTGCAGAGGCCGGAGCGATCAGGACAGGTGTCACACTGAAAAATGGTGTCCTTCCTGATCCCCCTGTTACACCACACTCTGCACTTCTTCTGGGGTCTTCTGTTTTCCAGTGTGGGGGACGTCACCTGGAAAATGTTGCCCTGATGGGATACGGGGTCCCTCATATCCAGAAGCGCTGGGTCCGCTCCATGGCTGCTAAATATTAGGGCTTTATTACTACTTCTGATATTTTCAGATCGTGCCACAAGCTACTGTAGCTCGGGCAGCGAGGGACCGGAAAAGGGGGTGCTGGTATAAAAGTTATCCCCGTACAGGTGGTGACTTTTATCCAGCAGTGGAAAGATCAGTTCCCAAACGATCTTCCCACTAACTCCGAGGATGGGGGGGGACATCTGGGGGCTGGATTCGGGTGTCCCTTCCTTCATACACTCTAAGGCTATGTTCACACTACGTATATTTGAGGCTGTATAGCAACCAAAACAAGGAGTGGATTGAAAACACAGAAAGGCTCTGTTCACATAATGTTGTAATTGAGTGGATGGCCGTCATTTAATGGCAAATATGTGCTGTTATTTTAAAACAACAGCTGTTGTATTGAAATAATGAAAGTTATTTACCGTTATATGGCGGCCATCCACTCAATTACAACATTATGTGAACAGAGCCTTTCTGTGTTTTCAGTCCACTCCTGGTTTTGGTTGCTATGAGGACCTGACATGAGGACCAAATACTGCCTGAAATATACATAGTGTGAACCCAGCCTAAGGGTACATGCACACTGCGGAATGGCGAAGGATAACCCTTTGTGCATTCCGCAGCTGGCACCCACCGGCGGACTGATGGAGGCGCGCGTCTCCTCTCGTGTCACACTCCATTCTATGCATCCTCTGTCCAAAGAATGAATGAGCCGGTACTGGCCGGCCTATCACGGCGATCGTGGGGGTGGCATCGGCGCCATCTTTCCCCAGGACACTAATGGCGATTGGTGCTATCTCGGACAGCACCAATCGCCATTGCTTTCCGGGTCACCGATGACCCGGAAAGCAAAATTTAGCTGCTATATGCTGATCTGTATTGATCAGCATATAGCAGCGATCGTCGGCACGGGAGGGGTTAATCACCCCCCGTGCCGACGAGCAGAGATGGCCTGCTATACATTATAGCAGGCCATCTTCCCCGACACAGCGATCGGGGAAACATCAGGCGTAAGTATACGCCCGTGTGCGTTAAAGCCCACCCTGCGGGGGCGTATACTTAGGCCCGATGTCGTTAAGGGGTTAAGCTTGCCAGTATGACCCTTGTCTGCACCATTTGCCTCCCTTGTTGCAGACTCACTTTGTCTGCCCTGATCCTTTGCCTGATTGCCTATACTGCTGCCTCCTCCCTGGCACCGTGTTGATTCTTTTGTTGATGACCTTGCTCGCTGACTATGCTTATTTGGCCTTTTCTCTGTTGCCTTGCATCGGCACTGTCTGGTTTTTGGAACCAGCCATAATTACACCGGGGTGGAGAAACCTGATGTCCTCTAGGTACAGAAGTAAACCCAGAATATAATAATAACCACATGCTGTGCCCCTGAATAGTTTTGCCACATACTATGCCCCAAATACAACACTCCCACATGAATATAGTACTGATACTTGCTGCGCCATCAAATGAATATTTTATGCCATTGTATCCCTCATACAATAATTATGCCTCCGTAATAAAATTTGTCCCTTCTTCCTAATGAACTATACCACTGTCCTAATAAACAATTTATGTGCCACTGTGGCCCCAAATGAACTGTGCCACTGTCCCCTAATGAACTGTACAATTGTCACCCTTAGAATACTTTCTTTTTTTTCTCTTCCAAGGCTGCTCCTCTGTCCTGGCTTCTTCTATTTGGGCTTGACCAGAGCAGCATCAATCTCGCTGTCACATCATAGAGAAAGTGCTCGTGTGCCCCTATTCCACAGGTCGTTTAGAGGAGCAAACAAGCGCTCTCAGCGCTCGTTTGCTCCTCGTTCCCCGCTCGCTGCCGCCGCTATTCAGCGGGGCTGCAGCGAGCGGGTGAGTGCGGGAGGGGGCGGCAGGGAGCTGCGGGGGATCGCTGATCGTCCGGGCAGCCCATAGGATACAGCAGCGTCTGCTGCCGATGCTCCTATTCAACAGAGCGACGGCAGCAGATCGCTGCTATATCAGTCGCTTGTTTTTCAACATGTTGAAAAACAAGCGACTGCAACGATCAGCCGACATGAACGATGTCGGCTGATCGTTGCACTCTATTCCACCGGACGATTATCGTCCGTAGCGGCCGATATCGTCCGAATACGAACGATAATCGTTCCGTGGAATAGGGCCTTTACACGCACCAAGTGCGAGGTGGGGCTGTTTGGGGAGCCCATAGGAGATAGCGGTGGTCTGTTTGCTGATAGTTTCCTTCTATTACACAAAGCAAATATCAGCCAATAATTGGCCAAATACGGACGATAATTGCTTAGTGTAATAGAGCTTTACATACTCTGGTCACTGCTTATTTCTTTAACTGTACCAGCATCTTAAGGACACCAATACAATTAAATACTGGGACTGTGGGAAACCTCTCACCAGTTCTGAGCTAACTGGAGGTGGTAAAGGCCCCTTCTAGGCCAGTACCTTATGTAGCAGGGCACCTTGAATATTGGTTGAAATTGTAATTGCTGCAACTCTGATAGTTACTCCACTGATTAGTGTGTTAATCCAGTTGACACATTTCAAGATTGCTCTGGTGAGTTTGTAAATTTTCACAAAAAAGTCATGACTGTGTTTAAGGTAACTAAATGTAGTGACTTAGAATTAGGCAACATCTTGATCTTTATTTATGTTCTCATTCTGACACAGACCCTCTGCTACATCCTGGTTATTACTATAGGAAACATTGCAAATTTGGCCAGCACAGCTACAGCCATCACGATTCAGAGGGACTGGATTGTTGTTGTTGCTGGTGATGACAGAAGCAAGTTAGCAGGTAAGATATGTTATAAAAAAAAAATTATGCATACAGATTGATAAGGGACATACAATTAAAGGACCCTGCATGTAAGGGCCCTATTACACCAACATATTATCTGACAGTTTTTTTGGGCCAAAGCCAGGAGTGGACTATAAACAGAACAGGTCATAAAGGAGAGACTGGGATTCCTCGTCTTTTCAAATCCACTCCTGGCTTTGGCTTACAAAAATAAGATAATCTGTTGGTGTATTAGGACCCTAACAGTCATGGAAATCAGCCTTATGTTGGCCTCATAATACATTTTATCTTCTTGTCTTCTTGAAGATTGCTATACCTATCTGCGCATTTTATATCTATATTACAGCATGCAGTTTCTTTCGGCCTTGAAGTGACACATTATAAAGTAATACAAAGTGATGAAAAAAACAACAACATTTTTTATTTTGTTATCTATATTATAAAATAATCTTGAATTCTTGCGATTTTCTATTTGGCAACTAGGCTTAAAATTAGGCTGAGACTTCTTGTTCTGCAAAGATCATTTCCCAGCAACGGCCTTCTTATCTACACAGACAGGAGTACAGTGACAGATACAGTAACACCAGTGTAGACACAATGGGGGAGATTTATCAAACATGCTGTAAAGTGAAACTGTCCCAGTTGCCCCTAGCAACCAATCAGATTCCAACTTTAATTTCCCAAAGAGTCTGTGAGGAATGAAAGGTGGAATCTGATTGGTTGCTCGGGGCAACTGAGCCAGTTTCACTTTACACCATGTTTGATAAATCTCCCCCAATAGCTGCTGCTCATAAATCCGCCCCCATCACTGTGGAATGAGCTCACAAGTGTTTCCTATATAAAGAATAGTATCTATTGTATCTATGTCCATAAGTCTTGCCATAAAGCAAGTTACTAAATGCTGATAAAACAGTTTAAACAAAATGGCTTTTTATATGGCAGCAACGTGTTAAAAATGTACCGTATACCGTATTTTCCGGCATATAAAACCACTGGGCGTAAAAGACAACCCCGGACTTTTAAGAAGATTGTCAGGGGTTCGCCTTATATGCCAGAAAATGTTAACCCCTGCCTGACCGCATCAGGGTTTACTAACTGGAGCCCTGCTGCGGTCAGGTAGGGGTTAACTGCAGCTAAAAAAAAACTCACCTGGGGCCCGTTCCCAGCATCCGTGCATCTTCTAGCCCGCTCCCAGTGCAGGCAGTATGAAATACAGGGATCCCCGAAGCTCTCCCCAGCAGCCAAGTGTCTACTCGGAAAAGCTCGGAGACGCTCATGGGAGAGCATCGGGAGAATGACAGAGGCTTTGGGTACTTCTCCCGGCAGCCAAACTTCTCTGATTAGACGATTGGCTGCCGGGGAGTGCTTTGGGGATCCCCGGCGCAGGCAGTGTATGTCACACTGGCTATGCCAGGAACTGGCTGGGAGACACACGGATGCCGGGGACGGACCCCAGGTGAGTTAACTGTTTTTTTTTTTTTTATAGTGGTTGCCCCTTAGAGTGGGGATGCGCCCATTTTTGAGCTCCCCCTCCATATGGGGCGACCATACCTGGCGTATAAGACAATCTCTGACTTCTAAGAAGATTTTTTGGGATTAAAAAGTCGTCTTATACGCTGGAATATATGGTAACTGCTGCCTTCTACCTCTTGATGTCCTTCTGTGGAGCTTGCTAAAGCAAACCAGTACTTGGAAAGATTGGTGGATCTCAGTGGCACAAATCCCTTTGGGCCTAAGCTGGCAAATGGATCTCAGACTTGTAAGGAGGTAGGAGTACAGGTACCAATAGACAAAAGTAAGCAGTTCTTTATTGATGCAACATGTTTCAAAGGTACAGTGAAACCTTGGCTTATGGGTGACATGGTTTGCAAGCATTTTGCAAGACAAGATCACATTTTTAAAAAAATGTAACCTGGTAAACGGGCAAAGTTCTGTAATACGAGCTCCCCTGTGCCTGCATCATAATACTGTACTGAGTGGGTGGACGTGGTAGAAACGATCCACCTCTACGCTGCAAGTCTCCCGCACCTTCTGGGAATGCCGTGGGCAAGACCCGGGCTTCATAATTACTTTTATGAATTTGCAAACACTAACAGCACTGCCCGCTGCTGGACGGTTCAGTCAGTCACAGCAGACATAGACATTACACAGCACCACTGCCGTTACATTGTTGAGTGGGAGAAGGCTACTATGTTTGCATGTGCTGTATGTCTGTGTGTGGTGGGCCAGCACGCTTGTGTGCCAGTTACCTCTCTTATGAATCATCCTCATCCTCTGTTGGGTCTGCCCCTTCTTCTGTGGTCCTTCTGTGTTTACCTACTGTCGCACCCACACAGCTTACCTTGCTAGCTAAATGAGGGCCAATGAGCTTATTAACCCAGGCAGCACCCTTATGTCTACCATGGACCATCATGCGTGGGGGTTGTGGGGATGTTGCTGCACCATCACTTTGAAGAATGGGGGGGGGGGCTGGAATGCATTTGGCTAACATTGTGTGTGTTTGTGTGTTATGGTGCTTTTACACGGAGCGATAATTTGCCCGATCGCACGATTAACGATTTTAAATGAACAATGTGTTTTTTATAACGATCAGCGTTTAGACAAAACAATATATCGTACGGAAAAATCGCGTTTTGCGATCGCTTAAGCCTATCTCACACATAGGGTAAATCGGTGAATGACTGTTTAGACTGAACGATCTGCGAATTTTTTGCAAACGACAATTTTAGAACATGTTGAAAGATCAAAATAAACGATTTATCGCTCGTCGCTTGATCGTTCGCAGTGTTTACACGTACGATTATCGTTCGAATCCGATCGTTATCGTGCAAATTCGAACAATAATCGTTCCGTCTAAAAGCACCATTAGAGGGGAGTTAGACAGAGTCACCCATATGTAAAGCTGTTTCTGCCCTGCAACCTCTGACGAGTTTCAACTGCCTGTTAATATCCTAAACAATTTAACCCTTACAATCCAGCTGGTGTTTACTGTGAATATACTGTACATAAGGTATAAAGTGTACTGGTACACAGTGATATATTTGGGTTGTGGAACAAACTGTCTGCATTTCAATTATTGCTTATGGTAAAACTTACTTTGATATAGGAGTCCAATGAAGAAGGTAGTGTACCTTCAAAATATGTTGCATTAAAGCAGCAGTTCACAAAAAAATATTATTGACACCCCCCACCCCCAATAGCCGCTGGCACGTATACTCACCACAGCTGATCGGTGTCCCGCGGCGTGGCTTCTTTCCGATCCCGCAGCGCCGTTCAAATCCGTCAAGCGCTCACATCTGCCTCTGCTGTGTCCTCTTCTCTGTCCTGTTATTATATGCCAGATCTCACACGCTGTCATGCATTCTCTATGGAAGCGCGTGACTTCCTGCATTCAATTACAAGGCAGAGAAGAGGAGTCGCCGCATAAGCTGAAGTGAGCGTGCGCCTTATTTGAACTGCACCGCAGGAAACCGATCAGCTGTGGTGTGTATATGTGCCAGGGGCTCCCGGCGGGGGGGGGGGGGGGGGGGGCAATAATATGTTTTTGTGAACTGCTTCTTTAATAAAGAACGGCTTACATTTATCTATTGGTACCTGTGCCCGGTGTCCATTTATTAGGTCCAGCCCAAAGGAATTTGCACCTCCATTATTTCTAAGTACTGTATTTTTATCAGAGGATAAAAATAGCAGGTGTAGATTTCTGTACCCGCTTTTTGGCAGGCACAGGTCAGGCCAGATTCACTAGGAGGCCTATGAGTCTTACTGAATTCAGCTGTGCTATCGGGGGCGGCACTTTATTTAAGACCAGCGTATGAGTAAAAATTTGCAACCTTTGAATAGTGTGTGCATAATGTATGCCCTGATGGCGCTTGTAGGCATCATTTCCAACCACAGGTATCTTGTTAGGATGATTTAATACCTGCTATTTTTCCGTATCTGACACTAAATTTTCCCAGTGTTAAACAAATAAATGTATGTGGAATGATAATGGCATAACCTCTTTGAGAAAATAAAATGTGTTTAGACTGATTGAAGTGAATTTATTCTTCTTGTTTATGTTTTAATCACAGACATAAATGCAACAGTGAGACGAATCGACCAGCTGACAAACATATTGGCTCCACTGGCAGTTGGTCAGATAATGACCTTTGGTTCACCTGTTATAGGATGTGGCTTCATTGCTGGTTGGAACTTGGTTTCGATGTTTATAGAATATTTGCTACTTTGGAAGGTTTACCAAAAGACCCCAGCCTTGGCTATTAAATCTTGCAAAAAAGATGATGATCAAGAACTGAAAAAGTTAAATATAAAAGGTATTATATAATATGCTTCCTGATGTATATCAAGAAAAGTGTATTTAAGGGCCCATTTACACTACGAATTTGGCACAGAGATTCCACCTAGAACCTTCGCGCCGAATCCTATTGTCAATTCTTTGAGCAGAGAGGCGCGAAGAGCGGAGGCACGCAAGCCCTCCCATTCAAAGACATAGCAGGAGGGATTCGGCGTAGAGTCCGTGGACAGAGGTTCACAGCGGAATCTCTGCGCTGAATCTGTAGTTTGAACGGGCCCGTAGTGGGCAAGATAGCACAATTAGTAACATTTTCAGAGGTTTTGCCGGTCTGTAATCAGAATAACAAGGCATGTCGCATCTTAGAGTTTAATGCAAGGTTAAGGCAGAAGTGTAAGGCTGAAGGTTTGGGGGTTTTTAGTCATAACTCTTGCAGGTGGTCCAAAATAAAGATGTACAAGAGCAATGGTTTGCATCCATCACACATAGGTACACAGGTACTTGGTGAGGAATTCAGATTGTTTTTGGACAGGCATTTGATGTATGAAATATAATCAATGAGGAGGATATCTAAGCCAAAAAAGTGTATGGGAATTTGCAGAAGCGCAGTGGTTGGTGCAGTAGACACAGTGGTAGGTGCTGTAGATGCAGTAATAGGTGCAGTAGACGTAGTGGTTGGTGCAGTAGACACAGTGGTAGGTGCTGTAGATGCAGTGATAGGTGCAGTAGACGTAGTGGTTGGTGCAGTAGACTCAGTGGTAGGTGCTGTAGATGCAGTGATAGGTGCAGTAGACGTAGTGGTTGGTGCAGTAGACACAGTGGTAGGTGCTGTAGATGCAGTGATAGGTGCAGTAGACGTAGTGGTTGGTGCAGTAGACTCAGTGGTAGGTGCTGTAGATGCAGTGATAGGTGCAGTAGACGTAGTGGTTGGTGCAGTAGATACAGTGGTAGGAGCTGTAGATGCAGTGATAGGTGCAGTAGACATAGTGGTTGCAGGGCCGTATTTACCACTAGGCACCCGTGGTCCGGTGCCTAGGGCAGCACCTTGCAGGGGGGCAGCACCAGGGAGCAGGGGGACAGAAAAAACTAATTTTTTTATTTTTTTAGTTTCCCTCCTCCCGTTCAGACTTGCCAGTAAATATGGTGTCTTTTCCAGGGTGGGGTTGCGGGTATGGTGGTATTGGTCAGGTCTGGTATCCAATAGGTGCGTGTAGATGGGGGCGTCTTCAGGCTTAGTGCCTAGGGCAGCAGCAGCTGTTAATACAGCCCTGAGTGGTTGGTGCAGTAGACACAGTGGTAGGTGCTGTAGATGCAGTGATAGGTGCAGTAGACATAGTGGTTGGTGCAGTAGACACAGTGGTAGGTGCTTTAGATGCAGTAATAGGTGCAGTAGACGTAGTGGTTGGTGCAGTAGACACAGTGGTAGGTGCTGTAGATAGCAGTAATAGGTACAGCTGATTTGGGTAATGTTGGTAAGGTAGATGCTGTTGGTGCATTAGATGCAGTTGGAAGTTTAAATTGAAAAGCTTAGTAATCTTCGTGAAATGTGTATGAATGCTTGCAGCTTAGGAAACAAGATCTGTGAGCTGACTGCCATTATGTCTAGGGATGATTTTGACCTAGTTGCTGTAAGGGTATGTTCACACTAAGTAAATGTGGCGGAATTCCTTCCTCAGTGTGCCATAGCCTGTCTATGAGAGGGCTTGCGTGCCTCCGCTCCCGCCGCTCTCCGTGCAAAGAATTGACATGTCTGTCCACAGACATATCTGAAGGAGGCCTTCACAATCACAGAATGGTTGAACATAGCATTGGCTCCAGTTGTATGGGTTCAGCTCCTTTGTTTTCAGAGGCTGAAGTTGCAGAGGGCCATTTAAAATTGAAAAGGGCGATAGGTCCAGATGGTGTGCACCCCAGCGTTCTAAAAAAAATTCAAATCTGTGATTGCTGCCTCCTTGACAGATCTGTATAACCAATCCCTCCTAACAGGAATAGGAGCGGCGGCAGCAGACCGCCACTATCCTCTACAGCAGGGGTGGGGAACCTCCGGCCCGCGGGCCGCATCCGGCCCCTGACACCTCCGGATGTGGCCCGCGGCTCCCCTGTGACATGCGCCGCTCTGGAGGAGAAGGAGCCGACACACAGGGCATCCTCCTGTGTCTGTGACAGCTGCCAGGAGGATGCTGTGAGTGCCGGCTCCTTCCCCTCAGAGCGGTGCACATCTTCTGACTCCTGCCCTCCTGTGACGTGCGCCGCGCTGGTGAGGCAGGAGCTGGCACAGACACAGGAAGATGTGTTGTATGCCGGCTCCTGCCGCACCAGCGCGGCGCCGAGCGGCGCACGTCTTCTGACTCCTGCGGGCCGCGCGCGATGACGTCATTTCATCGCGCGCCGCCTGCAGGAGAAGACCGGCACAGAAGAGAGGAGGGAGAAGAGGACCTGGACAGCGTGGGAGCGGAGGAAAGGTGAGTGGGATGTTTATTTTTTTCATTTGGGGCAGACACTGGGGGTTAACTAGGCCACCAGGGACATGACTGGGGGGTTAACTAGGCCACAAGGGACATGAATGGGGGGTTAACTAGGCCACAAGGGACATGACTGGGGGGTTAACTAGGCCACCAGGGACATGACTGGGGGGTTAACTAGGCTACCAGGGACCTGACCGGGGGGTTAACTAGGCTACCAGGGACATGACTGGGGGGGTTAACTAGGCCACCAGGGACATGACTGAGGAGTTAACTAGGCCACCAGGGACATGACTGAGGGGTTAACTAGGCCACCAGGGACATGACTGAGGAGTTAACTAGGCTACCAGGGACATGACTGAGGAGTTAACTAGGCCACCAGGGACATGACTGAGGAGTTAACTAGGCCACCAGGGACATGACTGAGGAGTTAACTAGGCCACCAGGGACATGACTGAGGAGTTAACTAGGCCACCAGGGACATGACTGAGGAGTTAACTAGGCTACCAGGGACATGACTGGGGGGGTTAACTAGGCCACGAGGGACATGACTGAGGAGTTAACTAGGCTACCAGGGACATGACTGAGGGGTTAACTAGGCCACCAGGGACATGACTGAGGAGTTAACTAGGCTACCAGGGACATGACTGAGGAGTTAACTAGGCTACCAGGGACATGACTGAGGGGTTAACTAGGCCACCAGGGACATGACTGAGGAGTTAACTAGGCTACCAGGGACATGACTGGGGGGGTTAACTAGGCTACCAGGGGCATCACTAAGGATTCAAATCAGGTACACGGGGCATCACAGAGGGTTAACTACAATAGCAGGGGTATTAGGGGAACAATACTTTGCCTTGTTCGGCTGCTGCAAACCCCCGCTACTAACTGCCGCGCACGGTATAACATTGAGTGCGGCCCTCGAATGATTTTATTAAGGCCCGACCGGCCCTCGACATGGAAAAGGTTCCCCACCCCTGCTCTACAGGCTGCCTGAATGATCTAGCGATCACCCTCCCGCAATCACCCGCTCACTGCCTGCTGCGTGTGATATTGGGAGCAGCGAGCAGGGAACACTGTCAGCCCGTGGAAGAGTGGCTGCAAAGAACCCTGTCAGTGCACACTATGGAGTGAGCGGCTCTAGCGCAGATTTGAAGTTTCAGATTTCAAAGCAAATCAAATCTGGGCCATCAAATCTGCTGCAGATCCTGTACGTGTGAACACACCCTAAAGAACTAAATGAGGTTCAGGAGGGAAGTGTTTTTAGTAAAAAACTGAACTCGAACAGGAGGATACAGTGAGAGGTTAGTTGGGGGAAACATCAGAAGCAACGTGAGAAAATATTACTTTACTGAAAGAGTAGTAGATGCTTGCAGGGCCGATTCTAGCTTTTTTGCTGCCTGAGGCGAAAATTAAAATGGCGCCCCCCCCCTCCCCCGATACTAGTATAATTTGTGTAGGAACTCTTCTCACGTATTCTCACGTCAATACCTCAGCTATTCGTAATTTTATTATTTTCTCATTATGTATTATGATGTTCTGCAGAATCTCATCATAAACCTCAGCTGCTGCAGAACCTCATCATACACCTCAGCTGCTGCAGAACCTCATCCTACTACACCTCAGCTGCTGCAGAACCTCATCCTACTACACCTCAGCTGCTGCAGAACCTCATCATACACCTCAGCTGCTGCAGAACCTCATCATACACCTTAGCTGCTGCAGAACCTCATCATACACCTCAGCTGCTGCAGAACCTCATAATACACCTTAGCTGCTGCAGAACCTCATCATACACCTCAGCTGCTGCAGAACCTCATCATACACCTCAGCTGCTGCAGAACCTCATACTACACCACAGCTGCTGCAGAGCCTCATCATACACCTCAGCTGCTGCAGAACCTCATCCTACACCTCAGCTGTTGCAGAACCTCATCATCCTACACCTCAGCTGCTGCAGAACCTCATGATACACCTCAGCTGCTGCAGAACCTCATCATACACCTCAGCTGCTGCAGAACCTCATAATACACCTTAGCTGCTGCAGAACCTCATCATACACCTCAGCTGCTGCAGAACCTCATAATACACCTCAGCTGCTGCAGAACCTCATCCTACTACACCTCAGCTGCTGCAGAACCTCATCCTACTACACCTCAGCTGCTGCAGGACCTCATCATACACCTCAGCTGCTGCAGAACCTCATCATACACCTTAGCTGCTGCAGAACCTCATCATACACCTCAGCTGCTGCAGAACATCACACTACACCTCAGCTGCTGCAAAACTTCATCATACACCTCAGCTGCTGCAGAACATCACACTACACCTCAGCTGCTGCAGAACCTCTTCATACACCTCAGCTGCTGCAGAACATCACACTACACCTCAGTTGCTGCAGAACCTCTTCATACACCTCAGCTGCTGCAGAACATCACACTACACCTCAGTTGCTGCAGAACCTCTTCATACACCTCAGCTGCTGCAGAACATCACACTACACCTCACCTGCTGCAGAACCTCTTCATACACCTCAGCCGTTGCAGAACATCCCACTACACCTCAGCTGCTGCAGAACATCCCACTACACCTCAGCTGCTGCAGAACATCACATTACACCTCATATCAGTGATAGTGTGCTGTATACTTACAGAGGTGGTGCAGTCACAGAGATCCCGGCAGGAGAGGGAGGTCAGAGGTCATCTTCAGCGCGGCGTCCAGATAAGGGAGCAGCTTCTCCTCACAGTGACAGAGAGGGGGAGGGGGGAGGGGGAGCGCAGGGGCTTTCTCTCTCTCCCTCTCTCTACATACTCTACAGATAAGTGTCATTCAGCAGGTGGTCTGCTGAATCCTCCGTCACTCCCCCCCCCCCCCCCTCCCCCCCTCTGAATAGACTGGAGGGAGCTGAGCACAGGACCCGGTGGCCGGATGCACCAAGCCACGGAGTGCAGAGTGCAGTACAGTGATTCCCTAGGCAAAAGATTCGGGGCAGTGAACTTCCTGTTTGGGGCACTGGCCCCGGATCTTAATGCCTGGGGACACCACTGCACTCAGCACTGTTAGGAGATCGGGGCTGCTGTCATTTTAGCGAAGTTAAACTTCACTAAAATGACAGCAGAGAAGATTCTGCCGCCCCCTGCAGGACACCAAGAGCTGCCGCCTGAGGCAGAAGCCTCAGTCTGCCTCATGGCAGAAGCGGCCTGGATGATTGGAACAAACTTCCAACAGATGTGGTTCATAAATCTACAATAACAGAATTTAAACCTGCCTGGGATAAACATGTATCTATCCTAAGATAATAAGAAAGGAAATACTAAAAGGGCAGACTAGATGGACTGGTCTTTTTCTACAACAATCTTTTATGCTTACGCCATCAATAGCAGCTGTACAGTCCACGACTCCAGTTGTTACAGTAATTTGTTGTCACGTCACCCATTATAAGTCCTGCCATTGACAGCAAGGTACTTTTAAAGGGGTTATCCAGCGCTGCAAAAACATGACCACTTTTCCCCCTCTCTTGTCTCCAGTTCAGGTGCGGTTTGCAATTAAGTTCCATTTACTTCAATGGAACTGAGTTTGAAACCCCACCCAATCTGGAGACAAGAGAGGGGGAAAAGTGGCCATGTTTTTGTAGCGCTGGATAACCCCTTTAACCTTCCTTTGTAGAGAACTTGTGAACAAGAAACCTGGACTGCTAGGGTCTGGAACTGTATTGTCTTTAGTAACAAATCCAGGTTCTTGATCCTCCAATGGTTAGTTTCACTCTATTCCAGCTACCGATGGATTTTTCTTTTGTCTATGTCTACATTAAAATGAGTTTTCTTTTCTTTTGTTTTCAAAGCTATAGACACAAATTCAAACGACAACTCTAAACCTGCTGAAGATGCCCAACTCATGGCAGACAAAAGTGTGGCGATGGCTGAAAAGTTAAAAAAGCCAATGTGCATGGAAAAAATTATGGAACCCTTATATACCCTCCGTGATGGGTGGGTTGCATATTACAACCAGTCAGTGTTCTGGGCTGGCATGGGTCTTGCTTTCCTTTATATGACTGTCCTTGGCTTTGACAGTATCACCACTGGGTACGCTTACACCCAAGGCTTGAGCAGCTCTATTCTCAGTATCCTAATGGGTGCATCTGCCATTTCTGGAATAATGGGAACTGTGGCATTTACCTGGTTTAGAAAAAAATGTGGTCTGGTTCGTACTGGATTTTATTCAGGAGTAGCTCAACTTGGCAGCCTTGTTCTATGTGTGGTTTCAGTCTTTATGCCTGGAAGTCCATTGGATCTTACTGTTTCTCCATTTCAAGACATTGGTACTCTTATTGTAGAAGGAGAGCCTTTACCTACATTATCCCCAGGTGGTGTTCTTCAGGACTTCCTCCCAACCAGATTTCCTGATCTTTTGAATAACTCTACCTCAGCAACCAGTGAACCAAATATTTTAACTCCACTGACCTCAGTGAGTTTACTTTTTGCGGGAGTTATTGCAGCTAAAATTGGTAAGTACAATGAATTTTCTAAAATTTTGAAAGAAAAAAAACTTACAAGATATCTTGGTATTGCTTAAAAGGAATGTTTAAATTACATACTTCAACTTTACTTTAGTGGTGTTTTAATCCCAGGCTGACACAGTGCTCCCTGCTGTCACCTCTGTCTCTTAAAGGAACTGTAAAAAGCAGCAGCAAATCCCCATAGGAAACCTCGTAGTACACCTTTAAGAATTTTTTTTATGTTTCTTTAAAATTTTCCAGTGTACTATTTATATTTTAAACAATAATCATGAAATATGCAGTTTTTATTCTGATCACTAAACCTGGAACTAAGCAGACAGGAAACAGATCACTGATCTCAGGGAGACTAGCCAAAGATAATACTGTTGGCTGCCGGCTAAAGCGCTCAATACAGTGAAATCGTAGGTGCATTTCCCCCTTGAGAAACATGAATATGCAAAAAAGAGCCAGTGGAGCCTTATTCAAAGGGGTTATCCAGCGCTACAAAAACATGGCCACTTTTCCCCCTCTCTTGTCTCCAGTTCAGGTGGGGTTTGCAATTAAGCTCCATTTACTTTAATGGAACTGAGTTTGAAACCCCACCCAATGTGGAGACAAGAGAGGGGGAAAAGTGGCCATGTTTTTGTAGCGCTGGATAACCCCTTTAAGAGTCTCAAAAGACAGGACTAGCCAGATATACCTCCAAGGGGTGGCTCCTGTAGGGAAACCACCAAAACCACCATATTAAATGGCCCTATAAGTCAATGTAATGACAAGGGAAAAACCAAGGGCAGGTATCCATCCACATACAGCTGTTTCGGGGTGTTGACCCTCATCAGTGTGGAGCAGGATTCTGGCAAGGTGGGAGCAATGCCTAGTAAAGCCATACCATGGTAACATGCTGCAATGCTGTAGAGATCACTTTACAGCAGCCTCCTCTTTTCACTACAGACACAACAGGAAGTCTCAGCTCAGCTTTAGCCCCAGTGGTGAGAATGAAAAATGCAAGATCTCAGAATTATTTTATAATATATATAGAAACATGGAATACATTTATTTTAATAAAGTTATATTACAAGTTAATGTAATTTTATTACAGCACTGTGTTTAATCTCCAGAGTACCTCTTTAAATTATAGCACTAGGCTATGTTCACATTACGTATCAGACCAGCCGTTCCGTGACCCAGGCCGGGTCATGGAACGACCGGTTTGTGTGGCAGGATGATCTGGCCAGCAGCAGAGCCCTGATGCGGGCGCATCAGCGCGCACCCGCATCAGAGCTTCCCATAGCACACAGTGAAGCGAGCAGCCGGAGCCGCTCGCTTCACTGTGTGAACTAACAGGGCTTTCTGCGGCCGGAATTCACTGAATTCCGGCCGCAGAAAACTGACATGTCAGTTATTTGCGGCCCGTATGGGATCCCGGCCGGAGCGTAAACAATATGTATGCGCTCCGGCCGGGATCCCATAAAGAAACAGGCATTGTTCCACCGCGCCAAAAGTACATCGGCAACAACGGCCGTACTTTTACGTAGTGTGAACATAGCCCAAATATGGTGTGCAAGATAATTTATGATTTACAGTAATTAATACATTTGCCAATATGTGTTTTTTGCAGGTCTTTGGTCCTTTGATCTAACAGTAACTCAGCTCCTTCAAGAAAATGTTATAGAGTCTGAAAGAGGCATTATAAATGGAGTCCAGAATTCTATAAATTATCTTCTTGATCTTTTGCATTTCATCATGGTGATCTTAGGACCAAACCCAGAAGCATTCGGCTTGCTTGTTCTTATTTCCGTCTCTTTTGTTGCCATGGGCCACATGATGTATTTTCGTTTTGCGTACAAAAATCTTAGAATGAAACTCTTTTCTTGCTCTTCTTCAGATCCCAAAACAGTGGAAAGTAATCAGCAACATGAGGATTATCCTGTTTAAAATAGCATTAAAGGGGGATTCTCAATAACTATATCTAAAACAGTAGGTCTTTAAAAGTTAAGAAACTTTTCATATTTTTATCTTGGTCTCCCTGTGAGGCACTCTGAGCTGTCTGTCTGCCATGTTTACAGCTCAATGTCCATGTTCCTAACCACTTTTTTGTATTAGGAACGATTGCCAGGCGTATGACTTCCTCGCTGCTCTGAAGGGAGGGGTTGTCTGGATCTCCTAGCATGCATCAGTTAAGAGTGCACTGGCTCTCCTGCCCGGCCACCGTGCATGTAGCTGACAACTCCCAGCCTATTGGAGCTGCCAGATGCGGAGTCCTAACACAGCAGAGTGCCTTCTACCTCCCAACATCTCTCAATGGAGCTTGGTGAAGATACAGCAAACCGGTGGGTAGGAAGATAGGTGGATTTCTGTGCTGCAAATCCCTTTGGACCAGACCTAATGAATAGACCTCGGGCATGGAAGAAAAAAATCACTGGAGACAGATACCAGTAGATGGATGCAACTAGCTGTTAATTAGGCAACGTGTACTACCTTCCTTATCAGGCAGGCAGTACACTTTTAAAAGATTATCATTAAAATGCAACTAAGTATTCAAGACCATAGTAATGATCAGTCTTATTTCTATGTTCTAAATAGAGATGAGCGAATTCGCCGAAGTTCTGGTTCGTATGAACCTGAACTATCGGTTTCTGATTGCTGCTGTCTGCAGCCTCTGTGTACAGGGTGGATACAGCTGGAGAACCGCCTGGAATACGAACTGGGATACAGACATTGGCATAGGCTGTCTCTACCCTGTTCACGGAGGCTGCAGACAGCGGCAATCAGAAGCCGATAGTTCAGGTTCATACGAACCCAAACTTCAGCAAATTCACTCATCTCTAGTTCTAAACTGCCAAAAGATTGCTTGAATTTTCTGGCTGTTGTGCCCTAAAAATATAAAACAGTCTATTCAGTATTATTATCATCAAATTTTCCTAGTACAGGGATGGGGAACCTTTGTCTGTCCAGGCATTGTACATTAAGAGCCGAGGACTGCTTTAAAAGTCCCAACATATACAGTCAAAACATTAGTTGCATAACTCTCTTTTCTTTTTATACCATACCTTATGCCAGTAGTGTAAGGCAGACCACACAGCTGCAATAGGGCCCATGCCCCCCTCGGCAAAGCATGTGCGTGGCCTGCCCCCATGGTGCTAGCGGGCTGGCACTGTGGCACAGACAGACTGACAGCGCAATACTTCAGTAGCACCCCCTCCCCGTTTATGCTCGGGCAACCAGCAGCACCACCAAAACCCATCCTCCTTGAACTGGCCGCACGATCCTCCAGCACCACCTGAACCGACTCCCCCCTTCCCAGGGGCCCAGCCATTTCTAGTTATGCCCCTGCCTGATGCTTTGACTTGTCCACACTACTTAAGATTATGTGTCTCTGTGGAGCCTGCTTTTAAAGTCATATTTCAGATATTTCAACAACTCTTCCTTGCGATTTGGATGACTCTCTAAAACATAGACTTAAATTCAAATATTTATTAAATGGGAGTGTGATCTTGGCGGTACACTCTCTGTTCCTGGCAGGTCATTTGGTGGAAAGCAGCCAAATCTTCCCTATGCATATAGTATAAGGTCTCTCAGTATAAACTACCCATGCAGTGGTACCACAATCTGCTGTCCTTGATAACTTTAAAGGGGTTATCCAGCGCTACAAAAACATGGCCACTTTTCCCCCTACTGTTGTCTGCAGTTCAGGTGCAGTTTGCAATTAAGCTCCATTTACTTCAATGGAACGGAGTTTCAAAACCCCACCCAAACTGGAGACAACAGTAGGGGGAAAGTGGCCATGTTTTTGTAGCGCTGATTAATCCCTTTAATTAATCCCTGCTTTCCTGAATCTTTGCTGGGAATGCCACGTTACCCCACGTTTATCCACAATGGTTGATCTCTGATTATTGTGCTGCTGTCCAATCCACTGTTAGGGTGCATTCACACGTACAGGATCCGCTGCAGATTTGATGCTGTGTTCAGTTATTTAGATCAAATCTGCTGCGGATCCGCTGTAGAAAATCGGCAGATACGGTGTGCGTGAAGCTACCCTTAGACCTTATGCGTCTTTATTTTCTCCTGAACATTCCCATCAAGAGCTTAATGAGGTGAACTACCAAAATACTTCTCCTTGTCTTTACTGTCGCCAAGTGCCTCATCCCTCATCCCTCTCCAATAGAAATGCTCCTTTTTCCGATAAATGGCCTACGTAAAATGGACAGCGATCAGCCGAGGTGGTAGAAAATGCACGATCATTGGCTAATCGTATCTTTATATATAAATTGTACCTCTATCATATAAATCCTTTACATTGCAAGCTTATTTATGAAGGCCTTTGTCTGCAAATCTGCAGTCCAAACTGCTTGTTATCTACCTCTAGGATGCAGAAAATCGTTGCATTTTTGCATTCATATTTATGCATTTATTAACTTAATTAGGTCAAAGGAACATCTTTATGTTTACGTAGAGCCAATAAGGAGATTGTATTTTACATTATGCCCAATGTGCCTCTATCATATAAGCATGAATAGAAAGGAAAACTGGAGGGCACTCACCGTGAAAAATAATTCTTTTACTCTTATGCGTGTAACACAGACACGGACGCCGTGTAGCTGGCGGGGGCGCCCTGTGCAGGATGATTAGACAAGTGACAGCTGTTTCGCAACAAAGTGCTTCTACTGACTCTACGTCAGCGTACACGTGACCCCACTATATAGTGTGGCTGGGGCACGCATGCGCTGTACTATAAAGAAATGGTAGTGAATTAAAAACATGATTAAAAACAAATCATCATTATTCAATGCAATTATTCAGAGGAACATTTTAACATCAGTTTTATCGTTCATGCCTAAGGCCCCTTGTGCATTGGTGGCTATAATAATCTTAGCCTCTTCCTGCAGGAGAACTTTATTGTTGTCTCAATCACAGAACCCCTATCAAAATATCTGGAATGGTTAATGCGCCCCCTCCTGAAAAAGGTACCATCACTTCTGAAAGATACGAATGAGTTCTTGATCTCATTAGAAGATGTACAATGCCACCCTGATCATTTACTTTGCACTATCGATATTGAAAGTTTATACACTCGTATTCCGCATGCAGCAGGGGTAGAGGCTATAAGAAGATTATTAGAGCGCACAGGCCACACTACATATTTCATAGACTTTATATGCGAGTCATTGATGTTTATACTGCAAAATAACGCCTTCGTGTTCGATGGCCAATGGTATATGCAGTGCGAGGGTACCCATCGCGTGTACCTTCGCTAATCTGAATTTGGCCACACTAGAGGAAGAGATGATTTTTTCTACAGATAATCCGCATATTAAAGCAATCGGCTACTACCACAGGTATGTGGACGATATAATCATCCTATGGGACAAAGGACAGGGAAATTTCCTAGATTTTGTCAATTATTTAAATGCTAACAAATTTAACATGTTTTTTACAAGTAAAACAAGTACCAGACAAATAGAATTCTTGGACACAATTGTAACAATGAGTGAGGGATCACTACACACTAAGGGTTACCGTAAACCCACGGCCACTAACTCCTTCCTTCATCACACTAGCTATCACCCCAAACATATAAAAAAAGCTGTGCCCTACGGACAATACCTTAGGCTCCGTAGAATCAACAGCTCTGACACAACCTACAGCCAACCAGGCAGAAGAATTAACTCAGCGGTTGCTGAAGAGGGGCTATCCAAGAGATCTCTTGATGTCCGCTAATCATAAAGCTTTTCAACAAAAACGTACCAACTTGTTACACAAGCACAGAAGGAAAGAAAAAAGTATGCATAACACAGGTCCGTCTGTTTTTTCCTTTAAATATAGCCCCATGGCGGAGAAGGTTAAAAAAGCGATCCATAAAAATTGGGACATGGTTCGAGCGGATCCTGTACTTGCAGCATACCTCCCGGAGAGACCTATAATCGCCTTTAGACGTTGTCAGAATCTCAAGGACGTATTAGTACTTAGCAAACTCAATGATGACCACAAGTCTAACTGGCTGAACAAATGCGCCCCTAAAGGCAACTTCAAATGTGGAAGCTGTAGATGGTGTAACCATATGTTTCCTTGTAAAACAGTAAACCTGGGAGGAGTACATTATGACATTCGAGATACTATTTGCTGCCGCACTAGATATATAGTCTATGCCATTGTATGTGAAAGTGGTTTATACTACGTCGGGAAGACAATACGTCCAATGAATGTGAGATTCAGTGAACACATCCGCTCGATCAGGACAGGAAAAGGAGCACCTAGACTAATTAAACATGTCCAAGAGGAACATAAGGGAGACGTAAAAGTCCTGCGGTTTATGGGACTTAAGCGGATCCATCTGAATAGTGACAGAGACAACAATAAAGTTCTCCTGCAGGAAGAGGCTAAGATTATTATAGCCACCAATGCACAAGGGGCCTTAGGCATGAACGATAAAATTGATCTTAAAATGTTCCTCTGAATAATTGCATTGAATAATGATGATTTGTTTTCAATCATGTTTTTAATTCACTACCATTTCTTTATAGTACAGCGCATGCGTGCCCCAGCCACACTATATAGTGGGGTCACGTGTACGCTGACGTAGAGTCAGTAGAAGCACTTTGTTGCGAAACAGCTGTCACTCGTCTAATCATCCTGCACAGGGCGCCCCCGCCAGCTACACGGCATCCGTGTCTGTGTTACACGCATAAGAATAAAAGAATTATTTTTCACGGTGAGTGCCCTCCAGTTTTCCTTTCTATTCATGCATTTATGGACAGTGTCTATTGCTACATAGAGTGAGCACCCTGTTACATCTGGTAAATCCTGTTTGGCTCTTTAAATGAGTAGTGCCGGTCTCTCTTTCTATATGGTTTTCCTCTATCATATAAGTCCTTAATATTGCAAGCTTATATATTAAGGCCTTTGTCTGCAAGTCTGCAGTCCAAATTGTCTTTTTATCTACCTCTAGGATGCAGAAAAAGCACATTATTTACCCTTAATTTTACATTGTGGGAACACAGCCTTAGGGTGCCTTCACACGTAACAGATCAGCAGCGGATTTCACATATATTACCTGTATGTCGCCGCGGCTGCATGTGAGGCTCCTAGCTCCCATCGGTCCCATCGACCGGAGTCGGCGGTTAACTTACATACTCACAGTGGCATGTCAATCCCGCTGCGAGTATGCGCTCTCATAGGGATGAATGGCACTGGAACTGCAGCGAATTTCGCTGCGAATGTGCAGCGTGAAATCCACTGCAGATCTGTTAGTTGTGAAGGCACCCTTATATAGATTTTGTTTCTATAGGTATATTTTCTTACATTGTTAGAACTTGCTATGATAAACCAGTGTCATCCTTGTTGTATGACAAAAATACTGTAATCTTTTGTCAGTTTATGATGTTTAATAAATTTAACTTGTTAGCGAAATGTACTTTATAAACTGTTATAATTTCTTATCATGTAAAGAACCAAAGGGGGTAATGTATCTTCTTGATGATAGCATAAAGATGTATAGAAACTTATTAGCAATTTATGCTCCACTGGGAAATCTGGGATATGCAAAGCAGCTCTCTGACATCTTTTCATATCTAAGTCGTTCTCCTATCCCAGATTCCTAAAAAAAAATCATACTCCAGACCCCTAAATAAATGAAATCTGCAGATCTCTAAATAAATTCACACCACAGACCCTTAAATAAATTCATATCCCAAACCCCTTAAAGGACAACATAATTTTTAATATGTGTGGTTGGTAGATAAATCAGCACTCACCCGGTATCTTGTATCAGCTCACTTTAATCCATATGCCACGGGTAGCGGGGAGGGAGAGGTGTGGACGCGCACTGGAATAAAGTGAGATACAAGATACCGGGTGAGTGCTGATTTATCTACCAACCACACATTGTACTTCTGCCTTATCGTCTTGCACCCCCGGTCTTCAACCGAACACGCCGCAGTGAATCCTGCATGCTCATCTCCGTGGATCCCTAGACACTAGAGTATTGATCAGTGGTGCGGGTCAGCTGTATCTTCCTCTCGCATTTGCATATTTTTTAATATGTTATTACTTATGGAAAGTTAGATAAATTCCTGTTGTACATTGATTATGGGAAATGCACATATACTGCTATTTCCCTTAATTTAGTAGATGATGGAGTCTTCAAATTCTCTCCAAAACCGTGACCTCACGAATCAGGTGTAATTCCTATGGAGTGTCCAGCAGGGGGCGCACTATATATATAGAAGTCAGTGAGTACCATTGTCTTCTATATATAGTGCGCCCCCTGTTGGACACTCTATGGATTCAATGGATGTCTATGTAACACATGTCTATGTATGCACGCATATACACTGTACTACTCCTCCCATCATCTGCTCATAGTATGACCAGATGATGGGGGAGTAGTACAGGGCCATCCCAATCACCAAACAGCCCCCGCCACATATACACTGTACTACTTCTCCCATGATCTGCTCATAGTTTGAGCAGATGATGGAGTAGTACCAGGGCTATCCCCATCACATGCACCTTACTCGTCGATGCCGCCGCTGACATTGCCGCAGCTGATGCACTCAGATGCCCTGCCGGGGACTGAATGCAGAGCTCACTGCCGCCCCAGCCTCCTGCCGACTCGTTCCCTGATGTCATCCCCGGAATCTCAGGTGACATCAGAAAACAAGTCGGCAGGAGGCTGGGGCGGCGGTGAGCTTTGCAGTCAGTCCCTGCTTCTGCCTAGATCCAAAAGTGAACATGTGGCCCACAAGCTTCACATGGCCAGAGGACTGGAGAAAACACGTCAGGTATGCTTCACCGTCACCTGGTCACCAAAGTGAAGGGGAAGGAGTCAAGGCTACAAAGACAGAGGTCAGAGGAGGAGACACAGTCAGAGAAGTGGCACACAAGAAGAAGAGGCAACACATAGAGAGCACTGCTACAGTTAACACAGAGGGAGTACAACCCTAGTCACACTGCCAGGGGCTGCACTGTGTGACTGTCACTGTGTGCAATGTGCTGCATCACTGACCCGCACACAAAAGAAATCCTCCTGGATACACCTTTTTCTTGCACAGTAAATACTTAATAATATTATGTACTTATTTACTGTGTAAAGGTACGTTCACACATACCATATCCGCAGCGGATACCTGCCTATTCAACTCAATGGGATGACATTCTTGCAGCGGGATTGTAAAACTAAGTGCCACTAACCCGGGAACATACTGTACCGCGTCCCCACTCCAGCTTGCTTCGGGGACAGCCAATTAGTGTGCCGGGGCAGTGCACTGATTGGCTGACCACTGGGAGGACCCGAAGCAAGCAGGAGCTGGGACCTATTACAGTATCTTCCCGGTTCAGTATGTTTGTTGGCTACTCGGGCAATCATTGTCTTTAATACACGGGGGTGTTATCGGGCTGATTCAGCAAACAACAGCTGAATATTTTTGTGACGCTGGAAAGGACTATGGAGATTAAAAAAAGACATGTTCTAAATGACTAGCCCTATCTATTGAGACCTATAAAAACATATACCCCCCCCCCACACACACACACACACATCCACCATGTGCCTTAGGGCACAATTATGCAATGGTCACATCAAATTTGAATTGTAACTTTTCACAGCAGCCCAGCTCCCAATTTTGGGGTGGCATCCCGCCATGTGTCCTGCTTCCCCCCTGCCAGAATCGGCACTGGATTCTGTGGCTGACGAGTGCTGTAATTAGCACTTTAACTGTCAGTGTTCCTGATGAGCTATTGGCTCCCCGCTCTGCCAGTACTCTTGTGGCAGCGACGTAATGCTTCCGACCACACCCTTCCCCAGTGCTCTGGCGTGAGAGTGACTTCACTCATTACAACTAACAAGTGGATGCCTACATGGGGGGACTAACTGCAAGGGGAGATGCCTATGGCTGTGTGTGTGTGGGAGGGGGGGGGGGAGATGGGAAAATGGTGATCTACCAGAGGAGATGCCTGATATGGGGATGCTATCTGCAGGGGGTGAAGGGTAACTAACAGGGGCATTACTTACAGTAGGATGCCTACTTAATGGCAGGATAATAGATTATGGGGGTGGGGGGCATTAAAGACCTGGGGGATTACCTACAGGGGCATCTACATTGGTTAATATTATATATTATCTACTGGGGGCTAACTACCAGGGGGATTTGCTTTAGGGGAATGCCTACACAAGGAATACTACATGCTACTACAGTAGATACCTGAACAGAAAGGCCTTACTACTATATAGTTCCAACAGAGGGAGCCTGACTACTATATGGGGGGGCACAATCACCTAATTACTATTTGAAATAGCACCTTAAATATATGCAGGGACAGAGGAGCCTAACTATTGTTTGGGGACACAGAGATCTCACTACTAAATAGAGACAAAGGGTCCTAACTGCTATATGGGGCACGTATGAGCCTAACTATCATATGTGGGCACATAGAAGGCCTATGCTACAGTGTGAAGCAATACAGATGGAGATTTTGCTTACAGATTAGAAAGATGCTGGAGCAAAGTGCCTAAAATGTTTGTCTGGCCAATTCTGCTAAGAAAAGGTGTCAGAAGAAAGGAAAGTGAGCAACTCCGATAAGAGAAGATGTCCCCTGTGACTGCACTGTAATCACTTATATGGTGTGCAGAGCCTGTGTACCATTGATATCTACTTTTAGATGGTTCAGTGTATGACAGAATAGTCTTAGTATTATTCAGTATGTAGTGGTGGTAATAGTAGTGGTCACAGTGTGGTGATATGTACAAGCCAGGAGAACAGAAATGGCTGCACATCGCACCCATGGTTGATACAAAAGCTTGTTCAGCTACATTAAAAACAAACATCATAAGTTAGTATATAATTGAATTAAACCATATTGCCTCATTTACTCCACACTCCATGGCTGTCTGTGGATGGATGCCTGCCTTGGCAAGCCCTTGTCATGTCGCAATACTCGCACCTTGAGTTAGACTTTGACAAAAAGGAGCCACCGTGGTATTTCCCTATTTATGTTCCAATACTCGCAACCTAGTGGGACTTAAGGGGCTACCTATCAGGGTGGTGTGGTGCTCTCCCCATCATGGAGGCACCCTGTGGCAACAGGCTAGGGATATCTGGCTATTCCCGTGTTTTAAAACTCGCATCCGAGGCTTCACGAACTCTTGTTTTGCATATTTAAATTTTTGGGGGCATCACTGGAGACTCTTGATTGAGTACTTCATTGGAATTTTTGCGTTCAGTAATTACTGTGTTTTGTTGGTCAATCCTGCCGAGAAAAGTTGTCAGAAGAAAGGAAAGTGAGCAACTCCGATTAGAGAAGATGTCCCCTGTGTGCAGAGCCTGTGTACCATTGATATCTACTTCTAGATGGGTTAGTGTATGAAAGAATAGTCTTTGTATAGTGTTTTTTTTTGTAAAGGTAAGGTGGTATTATTCAGTATGTGGTGGTGGTAATAGTAGTGCTCACAGTGTGGTGATATGTGCAAGCCTGGAGAACACAGAAATGGCTGCACATCGCACCCATGGTTGATACGAAAGCTTGTTCAGCTGAATTAAAAATCAACATCAGAAGTTAGTATATAATTTGATTAAACCATATTGCCTCATGTACCACATGTAGGTCTTCTGATAAACATGAGTCCTTACACTAAGCGACACAGTGCCGGTCAGCGAACGTCAACCTCGCAAAGCAAGCGAAAGCAGGGAAGGGTGGCCATAGAATGGCCCTGCAACCCCACTGTCACAGGACCTAACCCTAAGGGCCCCCCCAAAATCCCCAGTCACCGCCGGTGGAGAAGGCGGCCGCCAAGCAACACAAGTGTGAAGAAGGTGTTACTCCTCACCAATGCACCAGCAGGTAGAATGGGAGTAAGAGGAGGTACTTACCATATGTACACGGGTGCTTCCTGCTAACTTGGACCATATGGGTCTTACAAGGGAGGAGTGCTAGCCACAAAGAAAAAAGGGAAAGAATACATAAAATGCACAAGCCTGAAGAACAGAAATGGCTGCACATTACACCTGCGGCATCCGTCCAAAGATTCTATGGCCGGCAGATTTGCGCGTGAGTGGTGGCATCCTTGGCGGGTGATCGGCCTGGATTTCGTAGTGTGCATATACCCTAATAGTGTAATCCGTCATTTACCACTATATCCACTCAGGACTTACTGTATAACAGAGGATGTATACCTCCCAAGTGTCCCTCTTTTGATGGGACAGTCCCTTTCTTTGACCCAATACCCTCGTTGCCCATTACATATCCCAGTGTGTCTCGTTTCTTATTAATATTTGACCCAAATTTGCATATTATCCTATCACCTAGAACAATTTGGATCCTAAGAATTATGTTCAAATTCACATACGGGATGGTTGAGACTAGAATGGAGTTGCTAGAAGGAGGTTCTCCCCCTGAAGTCTGTATTCTAGCTTGTTCACAATAGAGCAGGCTAGAATGGAGTTGCTAGATGGAGGTTCTCCCCCTGAAGTCTGTATTCTAGCTTGTTCACAATAGAGCAATCTAGAATTGAGTTGCTAGAAGGAGGTCCTCCTTCTGAAGTCAGTATTCTAGTCTATTCACTCTAAAACAGGCTAGAATGGAGTTGCTAGAAGGAGGTCCTCCTTCTGAAGTCAGTATTCTAGTCTGTTCTCTATAAAACAGGCTAGAATGGAGTTGTTAGAAGAAAGTCTGCACTCTGCAGTCAGTAATCTAGTAGAATTAAGTTTTAAGAAAGAGGTCTGCACTCTGCAGTCAGTAATCTAGTAGAATGGAGCTGTTAGAAGGAGATCTGCAGGAGTTGTTAGGAGGAGGTCTGCGCTTTGCAGTCAGTAATCTAGTAGAATGAAGCTGTTAGGAGGAGGTCCTCCTTCTGAAGTCAGTATTCTAGTCTGTTCACTATAAAACAGGCTAAAATGGAGTTGTTAGAAGGAGGTCTACACTCTGCAGTCAGTAATCTAGTAGAATGGAGTTGTAAGGAGGAGGTCTGCACTCTGCAGTCAGTAATCTAGTAGAATGGAGTTGTTAGAAGGAGGTCCTCCCCCTGGAGTCTGTATTCTAGCTTGTTCACCATAAAGCAGGCTAGAATGGAGTGGCAGAAAGGATAAATCAGCCATCTGGCCTGTTTAGGTTGTTGTAAAAGGGGGACCTCCTTTGGAACATATAATCTAGTCTTGCCTCTATGAGCAGGGTCGAATGGAGTGTCCAGAAGGAGGTCTCCTTCTGGACACTGTAATTTAGCCGATTCTGTGTTGGGCAGGCTAGAATGCAGTGGCCAGAAGGAGGAATCAGTGATCCGGCCTGTTTAGGTTGTTGTAAAAGAGGGACCTCCTTTTGGACACTAAAATCTAGTCTTTTCTCTAGTCGGCTGAGATTAGAATGTAGTTGCCAGAGGTAGGTCTTACCCCTGAAGTCCGGAATCTAGTCCATTCAGTTGGAGAAGGCTAGAATGTAGTTGCCAGAGGTCGGTCCTACCCCTGGAGTCCGAAATCTAGCCCATTCAGTTGGAGAAGGCTAGAATGTAGTTGCCAGAGGTAGGTCTTACTCATGGAGTCCGGAATCTAGTCCATTCAGTTGGAGAAGGCTATAATGTAGTTGCCAGAGGTAGGTCCTACCCCTGGAGTCCGGAATCTAGCCCATTCAGTATGTGCAGGCTATAATGTAGTTGCCAGAGGTTTCTTCTCCTACCTGACCCCTCCCCCACCTTTATCCTTCACACATGGTGACATTTTTTCATTGTTTTTTGAGTTGATATTATTAGCACATTATTTTCCACCACTGTACTTATTTTTTGATTTCTTGTGTTTCGGGGTCAGTTGTTAGTATATCCTGTCTTGGATGCAAGCGGGGTAAAAATTTATGTATTTAACATGTTTTTAACTGTTATGGTCTTGTGAGGAGGCTTGTCTCGCTCTTACACTAATTTTGCATACTTTGACTAAATACAATGTTGTTTAGCCATGCAGCTTTTGTGTGCATATGCTTTTTTCTGTCCGAGTTTCAGGCAGACTGTTAGGACACAGGTCATGAAGGAGGCAGGCTCTTAGGACACAGGTCATGGAGGAGGCGGGCTCTTAGGACACAGGTCATGGAGAAGGCGGGCTCTTAGGACACAGGTCATGCAGGAGGCGAGCTCTTAGGACACAGGTCATGCAGGAAGCGGGCTCTTAGGACACAAGCCACCCATGAGGCAGGTTCTTAGGACACAGGTCACTCAGGGGGCGGGCTCTTAGGACACAGGTCGCACTTGAGGTGGGCTCTTAGGACACAGGTCATGCAGGAAGCGGGCTCTTAGGACACAGGCCACCCATGAGGCAGGTTCTTAGGACACAGGTCACTCAGGGAGCGGGCTCTTAGGACACAGGTCACTCAGGGGGCGGGCTCTTAGGACACAGGTTGCACTTGAGGGGGGCTCTTAGGACACAGGTCACACTTGAAGTAGACTCTTAGAACACAGGTCACACTTGAGGCAGGCTCTTAGGACACAGGTCACACTTGAGGCGGTCTCTTAGGACACAGGTTTTAAAGCTAAGAAAGAGGCAATCAAAACAGGACCAGGTGATTAGCTGTCTCTTCATAAACAATCTGGTTATGTGTACAGCTCACATCATATTATAATTGACCAATTCACTGTAAAGTTTAAAAATAACCCACAATTGAAATTGTTGGGATTTTTACAATATCCCTAACCCTGCCAATGAGCAGCACAGGGCGACACATTTAGGGTTCTCTCTAATTCCATAACCAGCCTTGTAGTACCAGCGTGGGAAGAGCCCTCTATTTGGGCCCTCCCCAGCCTAATAATACCAGCCTGCCACTGTCCAGTCCAGGAGCGCCAAATTTGCCGCTCAGGGACTACTGGTACCTGGCTCTTCCCAGAACCCTTTGTACAGTGGGTACTGGTGTAATAATTGGGGGGGGGGGGGGTTAGTGTTACCCATTTCATACCAGCCAAGGCTGCATTCACACATTCCTGTAACGGACTCTTCCCCCCACCTGGGCAGCATCTGTGATAAGATGCAGGGAGCGGGGGAACTGTAAAGATATGCACCGTGCTGTAATGAATCAGCTGCGCGGCATTTCACGTCCGTGTTCTGTACGGAACGTGTGAATGCAGCCTTACTCTAAACTCCTACTTAGTAATGGATGCCACAAATAAAAATAACACTTCCACAACCTTTGTTGACAATTTTAGTTATAAAAAAAAAACTGCTGTTCCTCCCCGGGTGCTGGAAAAAGATGGATTCAGTCCTTGGAAGTTTCACAGGACTGGATCCATCTTTTCCCAGCACCTGGGGAAGAGCAGCAGTGAGCGAGGCAAGACTTCAAAGCTCTGCAGCCTGATGAGCAGAATCCAGATAGGAACAAAGCTCTTTCTTCCTACTGTACATTCGCTCATCTCTACTAGTCATCAACGAATATATATATCCTACAAATAATAGCATCCACCACAAAAATAATTAAACAAAAATAGTACACAATAATTCCTTTATTCAGCAATGTTAATAAGACATATAATATTAAAAATTAAATCGACATGCAGAAATAGCACAGGTAAACCACAGATCACACCTGGACAATATATGTTTAAGAAGCATACAGGCAGGCAGCAACAATGGGTAAAATATAAGTAAAGTAAAGTACTATATTGATGTGACTGACATGATATCTTGATGGTGTTGGATCGAATCACTGGGGGTATCACTCTAGGTATATAAACGTATGAGATGCCCAGCTCCCAAAAAGTGCAATTTTGCAGAGTGCTCAGTATACCTGGTTGTCCGATGGTCTACAGTGGCTCTCCCTCCCCAACGGAAGTTTCGCATGGCGGCTTGATCACGGGGTAGTCATCAACGAAGTCCAATGAATCCTCTGGATACTGGTATCTGAAAAACAAAAGGGGAAACACAAAAAAAAGAAAACAGGCAGGAGCAGAACACCTATCATTTTGACAGGTATTCTGCACCTTAAAAGTATGCAGCATCTTTCCAGATACTGTGTACAGTCTGGCGCACAAGGGGTTAAGTGAGGATGCATTGCATCCACACTAACAACCCCTGGAGTCCTGACTGATCTTACACTACACCCATACCAGTAATGAAGTGGAATACATGCCCCATTCCTTGCTGGGATGGTTGCAGTGCAGTAGAAGGGGAAAGGTCCATACTCACCTCTGACATCTTCCTTCTTCATCACAGCCCGACACACTGAGCTCTGGCTCTTCAAATCTGCCATCAGCCAATCAGTGGCTGAGGCGGGACTCTGCTACAGCAGCTGACTGGTTGAGCAGAGATTTGTGCCATGTCAGCTCTGCCAGGCATCGGCTGTAGCACGGTCCCATCTAACTCTTGGCCAATTCCCCCCAATGGAGGACAATAATGCCCACAGCGGTTAAGTTAACCCCCTGGGGACCAGACAGTGGCTTTTTCTGCCCAGAAAAGGGCCACTAAAAATGCCATACATGTAAGCTATGGCGTTTTTTTAGTAGATCCTGTCCTATTTTCTTCCAGAATTTTGGACACTTTCCTGATGCACAGTGATAAGGTCCCCCAGGTTGCAACAGTGATGTATGAAGCCCCACCACCCCCCAACCCGAGACCTCTGCCGTGATGTCTGCAGTATCTTCTCTCCACCCAGACATGGTTTTGTTTTGGTTGGGGGGGGGGTTACCCAGATTGCCCAGTATCCTGTTCTCAGTATGATGTGGTCACTAAACTTTCCCAGCATCTTGTAGTCAATATGTTGGAGGTGCTGGTATGTATCAGGAAATCCTGAAGGCATTTCCTAATGGTTTCCTGGAAGTAAAAACGGATCAGGCCCCCTCACACGTTCAGAAAATATACCCAAATGTCTTATCAGGAAATCTGGACGGATTTCCAGACCCATAGGGGTACATTGGTGACGAACACCCTTCAGGATTTTTCTTGAGAAGTGTCTGTTTTTCCGGAAAAGTGGTCATGATTTTTTCGATCCAGCCTATTTACGTCCAGAATTCTGGCACAGATGCCCCCATAGAACTCAATGGGAGCGCCAGAATTCCTGACACTTTCCTGATACACATGAGGAAAGTGTCCAGAATTCCAGATTGGTTGAAAGCGCCTCTAACCTCAGACCTCAGCAGGGCTGCCCACCACTACACACCCCCAGCCGGACCTCAGCAGCAAAGGTTAAGCAGCATGCACCCCCCCCCCCCCCCCCCCCGGATCTCAGCAGGTCCCCAAAAAGACCCCCTGGTCCTCGCAAGTAATGACTGAAAAAGGGAGAAGAGGCAATACGGGGCTGAACAGAAGAGCAGCCAAAGGAGGGTCCTGGACACCGCCTAGAACTACAACTCCCAATGTGTCCTGCCAACAGTTCACAATGGAAGTTGTAGTTTTGCAGCATGTTGCCATCCAGGTTACAAAACTACAACTCCCCCCCCATCATGTCATATTGGTATTTTTTAATAGTTGTAGTTCTGCAACAGATTAGAAGGTGAAACAGTATAGGAGGGGGCGGCAGTGGCAGAGTAGAACTACATCTGCCAGCATGGTGTGTGGGGTAATATGCAGGACTACATCACATAATGAGAGGAGATGATGGGGAGACAGTGGCACAGTACACAAGGGTACATGTGATGTAGGTGCAATGTATGTTGGCCTATCAGACCACATTGAAATTCCTGAAGGCGATTCCTGGTCAGAGGGAAATATGGTCTTAGTATGCCAAAATACATTGCACATACATCACATTTGCCCTACATGGCCCCTTATGTACCGTGCCACTGTCTCCCACTCGTGTACTGTCATCCTTAAATCTATTGCAGAACTACAACTCCCACCATGCTGAGAGATGTAGTCCTGCATATTACTCCACACACCATGCTGGGAGATGTAGTCCACATATTACCACACTGCGGGGCATGATGCAGTTCTGCAACAAGGATGGCCACAGGCACCAAAACTACAACTCTTGCCATGAACTGTTAGCAGGCCATGATGGGAGTTGTAGTTCTGCAACCAGGATGGCCACAGGCTGCACAAATATAACTCCCACCATAAACTGTCAGCAGGGCCTGATGGGGGTTGTAGTTCTGCCAGCTGAATAGCCACAGGTTGCAAAACTACAACTCCCACCAAGAACTGTTAGCAGGACATGGTGGGGTTATAGTTCTATGGGTGTATTCTCACCTGTCTTGGTTCCTGCTCTGGCTTCCTAGAGATCACTGCTGCCCACCCCCTGGGGAACACGGTTACTAATGCTGAGGTCTGGGGGAGGGGAGTTGTTGGTTGCTGCGGGCAGGGCACCACTGCTGCTCAGTTCCAGGTGGGAGTCGTAGTGTAGCAGGCACCACACTGCTGAGGTCTGGAGGTGGGGTGGATTGGGGGAGGGGCCTAGGAAAGCCTCCAGATTACCGGCGCTCCCATAGACTTCAATGGGGCGTTCGAGCCAGAATTCCAGGTGAAAATAGGAGAGGATCTATGAAATTTTTACAGAACGGACCCTCTTCAGGAAAAATCCTGATGTGTATCTGTCACTAATGCACCCCTATGGGACTGGAAATCGGTCTGGATTTCCTGGATGTGTGAGGGGGGCCTTACTGTCAGTAAATCCTGAAGGTTTGCTGAAGCCTGATTAGGATTTCCTGACAGTAACAACCGACATGGCCGTGTGAAGGGGACCTTAGCCTTACAAGTGCCAAGTTCTAGTAGATATTCAAAGCCGCCCTTGGAGCCGACTGGATGTTCTTCTCTGCTGCACGAGTTCAGCAATGCTCTGCCCCTTTACTTACTAGCAGCACCACCTGTCCCGCTGGAGGACCCAGTGAGCTCCCAAGGCTAATTGTAATATCTACTAAAACAGTCATATCCTGGAACTTGTAAGGGTACGTTCACACGTACTGGATCCGCAGCAGATTTGCGGATCCCTGCCCAGTAAACTGTATGCAGACAAACTCACAGCATGAGGCACATCCCGCTAACCCCCTGCCGCCGGAGCCTATATGTCACCTGCTCCCTGCTCTGGCTGGCTTTGGGGCTCTTGGTGTCTTCACATCCCGCTCAGCCAATCAGTGCGCAGCGCACTGATTGGCTGAGCAGGGCCTGCCGGGAACCCCCGAAGCAAGCCGGAGCGGGGACCAGGTGACGTATAAACTAAACAGAAAAGGGCCAATAGCCCATAACACACCTAAACCTGTCGCCCATATCGTAAGACATAACTTTTATTGGCTCTTCTAAAATAATACGTGAATCAATCTTGCTTAATTTAAAATAACACCCCACTATCAACAATAGGTATAGAGTTTGTTGGCCCATTTGTGTATTGAGGGTAGTCTCAGGTAGCTGCAGTTTACCTGACTATCTAGTATATAGGTGTTTCCTAACTAACTGAACTGATAGTGAGGATCATTAAAATCACAGCCGCATAGCCCCTCAACTAGTTTCACCCGCACCGGGCGTCATCAGGAGGAGGGCTGGTCATAAAACCTATGGGGAGGAATAACAAACATGAGACCCCCAATAATTACTTGGAGGATTGTGCAGCCCCACGTGACGTCAGACCAACCTCTGGCAGCTACTTTCTAGCATCACCACACATCCCAGACTCTGCAGAACATCACATAACAGTGCACCCACACATCCCAGACCCTGCAGAACATCACATAACAGTGCACCCACACATCCTAGACCCTGCAGAACATCACATAACAGTCCACCCACACATCCCTGACCCTGCAGAACATCACATATCAGTGCACCCACACATCCCTGACCCTGCAGAGCATCACACAACAGTGCACCCACACATCCCAGACCCTGCAGAACATCACATAACAGTGCACCCACACACCCCTGACCCTGCAGACCATCGCATAACAGTGCACCCACACACCCCTGACCCTGCAGACCATCGCATAACAGTGCACCCACACACCACTGACCCTGCAGACCATCGCATAACAGTGCACCCACACACCCCTGACCCTGCAGACCATCGCATAACAGTGCACCCAAACACCCGACCCTGCAGACCATCGCATAACAGTGCACCCACACACCCCTGACCCTGCAGACCATCGCATAACAGTGCACCCAAACACCCCTGACCCTGCAGACCATCGCAAAACAGTGCACCCACACCCCTGACGCTGCAGAACATCACATAACAGTGCACCCACACACCCCTGACCCTGCAGACCATCACATAACAGTGCACCCACACCCCTGACCCTGCAGAACATCACATAACAGTGCACCCACACACCCCCTGACCCTGCAGACCATCGCATAACAGTGCACCCACACACACCCCTGACCCAGCAGAACATCACATAACAGTGCACCCACACCCCTGACCCTGCAGACCATCGCATAACAGTGCACCCACACCCCTGACCCAGCAGAACATCACTCCCACACACCCCTGAACCTGCAGAACATCACCTAACTACTGCAGTCACGCTATCAGCACTTCACTGAAATGGAGTCACACTATCAGCACTAGGAATTGCAGTGCTCCTATATACCATGTTTTACGGTAATAGCCAGGACTAGTTAGTTCCAGGCTCCAGAATGTGCCAGGAAGATCATAGGGTGACACCTACATGTGAGACTAACTAAAGAATGTCAACTCTTAACCCCTTCAGGTCCATTCACCCACTGTTAACCCCTTCAGATCCACAACTGTTCAATTCCCCCACTGTTAACACCTTCACATCCACTACAATCTAATTCATCCACTGTTAACCCCTTTAGATCCACAACACTTCAATTCATCCACTTTTAACCCCTACACATCCACCACAGTTTAATTCATATACTGTTAACCCCTTCAGCTCCAGGAATATTTATTTTTTTTCTAACTATATGTAATTTTTAACACCTGAAAACCAGGCTCATTTTAATTTATTTCTCTTATTTGTCTTAGACATAGAGGAACCATTTTTACTGTAGGGATTTGGATTAATGTGATGGTAAATATGTCTATTTGGGGCTATATGTCGCACTATTTGAAGTCCAATAAAATCTTGAAATCAAATTGTTATCCAATCTCGCTACCATATGCTAGAAGAGCGCTTACTCTCGTACAGTTTCTGTGATTTTCAGACATTTTTACTGTAGGGATTCGGAGTAATGTGATGGTAAAGTGTCTATTTGGAGCTATATGTCGCACATTTTGAAGTCCAATAAAATCACGAAATCAAATTGTTATCCAATCACACTACCATATCCTAGAAGAGCGCTTACTCTCGTACAGTTTCTGTGATTTTCAGATATTTTTACTGTATGGATTCGGAGTAATGTGATGGTAAAGTGTCTATTTGGGGCTATATGTCCCACTATTTGAGGTCCAATAAAATCACAAAATCAAATTGTTATCCAATCACACTACCATATCCTAGAAGAGCGCTTACTCTCGTACAGTTTCTGTGATTTTTAGACATTTTTACTGTACGGATTCGGAGTAATGTGATGGTAAAGTGTCTATTTGGGGTTATATGTCGCACATTTCGAAGTCCAATAAAATCACGAAATCAAATTGTTATTCAATCACACTACCATGTCCTAGAAGAGCGCTTACTCTCGTACAGTTTCTGTGATTTTCAGACATTTTTACTGTAGGGATTTGGAGTAATGTGATGGTAAAGTGTCTATTTGGGGTTATATGTCGCACATTTTGAAGTCCAATAAAATCACGAAATCAAATTGTTATCCAATCTCGCTACCATATCCTAGAAGAGCGCTTACTCTCGTACAGGTTCTGTGATTTTCAGACATTTTTACTGTACGGATTCGGAGTAATGTGATGGTAAAGTGTCTATTTGGGGATATATGCCCCACTATTTGAAGTCCAATAAAATCACGAAATCAAATTGTTATCCAATCTCGCTACCATATCCTAGAAGAGCGCTTACTCTCGTACAGGTTCTGTGATTTTCAGACATTTTTACTGTACGGATTCGGAGTAATGTGATGGTAAAGTGTCTATTTGGGGATATATGCCCCACTATTTGAAGTCCAATAAAATCACGAAATCAAATTGTTATCAAATCACACTACCATATCCTAGATTAGCGCTTACTCTTGTACGGATTCTGTGATTTTCAGACATTTTTACTGTATGGAATCGGAGTAATGTGATGGTAAAGTGTCTATTTGGGGTTATATGTCCCACTATTTGAAGTCCAATAAAATCACGAAATCAAATTGTTATCCAATCTCACTACCATATTCTAGAAGAGCGCTTTCTCTCGTACAGTTTCTGTGATTTTCAGACATTTTTACTGTAGGGATTCGGAGTAATGTGATGGTAAAGTGTCTATTTGGGGCTATATGTCACACCTTTTGAAGTCCAATAAAATCACGAAACCAAATTGTTATCCAATCACACTACCATGTCCTAGAAGAGCGCTTACTCTCGTACAGGTTCTGTGATTTTCAGACATTTTTACTGTACGGATTCGGAGTAATGTGATGGTAAAGTGTGTATTTGGGGCTATATGCCCCACTATTTGAAGTCCAATAAAATCACGAAATCAAATTGTTATCCAATCACACTACCATATCCTAGAAGAGCGCTTACTCTCATACAGGTTCTGTGATTTTTAGACATTTTTACTGTAGGGATTCGGAGTAATGTGATGGTAAAGTGTGTATTTGGGGCTATATGTCCCACTATTTGAAGTCCAATAAAATCACGAAATCAAATTGTTATCCAATCACTTTACCATATCCTAGAAGAGCGCTTACTCTCGTACAGGTTCTGTGATTTTTAGACATTTTTACTGTAGGGATTCGGAGTAATGTGATGGTAAAGTGTCTATTTGGGGTTATATGTCCCACTATTTGAAGTCTAATAAAATCACAAAATCAAATTGTTATCCAATCACACTACCATGTCCTAGAAGAGCGCTTACTCTCATACAGGTTCTGTGATTTTTAGACATTTTTACTGTAGGGATTCGGAGTAATGTGATGGAAAAATGTGTATTTGGGGCTATATGTCTCACTATTTGAAGTCCAATAAAATCACGAAATCAAGTTGTTATCCAATCACACTACCATATCCTAGAAGAGCGCTTATTCTTGTACAGATTCTGTGATTTTCTGACATTTTTACTGTATGGATTCGGAGTAATGTGATGGTAAAGTGTCTATTTGGGGCTATATGTCGCACATTGTGAAGTCCAATGAAATCACGAAATCAAATTGTTATCCAATCACTTTACCATATCCTAGAAGAGCGCTTACTCTTGTACAGTTTCTGTGATTTTCAGACCTTTTTACTGTAGGGATTTGGAGTAATGTGATGGTAAAGTGTCTATTTGGGGCTATACACCTGATAATATGAACTCCAATAAAATCACGAAATCAAATAGTTCTCCATATTGTTCTTGTTGTTGGACGCTCTTGGTAGACTACTTCCAATCCCAGGAGGGACCAGCTTCATGGCTGATGGAGGATAACCATTAAGAGACTTTTTTCAGGACTGTTCTTCTATTCTAGTTTAATAAGTCTATGTTCCTTTTAAGTTTAGGTTAGGGACTCGCAAGAGAATGAGGACCCTTAATGTGGCTTGCGAGCTTACGATATTTCTTGCCTATTTTTTTCTTCTAATTTTCAACGGTAAAAGATATCTACTAATACCTCATTGAAGATTGGACATCGAGCCATCAAGGAGCCCCACTAGACTAAAGCTGCTTTCACATGCTGCAGATTTTAGGCAGATTTTCTGCAGCAGATTGTCTGTTGCCAAACCAAAGTCAACCTGAAGTTTCAAATCTGCTGTAGAACATCTGCATCAAATCCGCAGTGTGTGAAAGCACCCTTACTATTCTGCAAGTCTTCCCAAGTGCATTATAGGGCCATGCAGCTGCCACTGACTGACAGCTACTTACCGCCCTAGCGGTCTTGTTTCTGCCACCTAATAAAGAGTGCTGAGGGGCCTGTGTGAGCTGCTGGCGCCTGCTGATGCCCCTCCCCTGTGCCAACTTCTATGCTTTTATAGAAGAAGTCTGGCTAAAACATTTTTGTATTGGTATTGTATTGTCAACCAAAAGTTATACAAATCCCCAATATACACCTATTACGGGAAATGCTTAGAAAGCGCTTTTTTCTCTGCACTTACTACTGCATCAAGGCTTCACTTCCTGAATAACACGATGATGTCACTTCCTGGATAATATGGTGATGTCACTTCCTGGATAACATGGTTATGTCACTTCCTGGATAACATGGTGATGTCACTTCCTGGATAACATGGTTATGTCACTTCCTGGATAACATGGTGATGTCACTTCCTGGATAACATGGTGATGTCACTTCCGGGATAACATGGTTATGTCACGACCCGACTCCCAGAGCTGTGTGGGCTGTGGCTGCCGGAGAGGATGATGGCACGGGGACACTGAGGGATACAGGGCACTGGAGGAACATTGAGCATCCCCCTGCCATCATCCTCTCCGGCAGCCACAGCCCGCACAGCTCTGGGAGTCGGGTCGTGACATCACCATGTTATCCAGGAAGTGACATAACCATGTTATCCAGGAAGTGACATCACCATGTTATCCAGGAAGTGACATAACCATGTTATCCAGGAAGTGACATCACCATATTATCCAGAAAGTGACAGCACCATGTTATCCAGGAAGTGACATAACCATGTTATCCAGGAAGTGACATCACCATGTTATCCAGGAAGTGACATAACCATGTTATCCAGGAAGTGACATCACCATATTATCCAGGAAGTGACATCATCGTGTTATTCAGGAAGTGAAGCCTTGATGCAGTAGTAAGTGCAGAGAAAAAAGCGCTTTCTAAGCATTTCCCGTAATAGGTGTATATTGGGGATTTGTATAACTTTTGGGTGACAATACAATAACAATACAAAAATGTTTTAGCCAGACTTCTTCTATAAAAGCATAGAAGTTGGCACAGGGGAGGGGCATCAGCAGGCGCCAGCAGCTCACACAGGCCCCTCAGCACTCTTTATTAGGTGGCAGAAACAAGACCGCTAGGGCGGTAAGTAGCTGTCAGTCAGTGGCAGCTGCATGGCCCTATAATGCACTTGGGAAGACTTGCAGAATAGTAAGGGTGCTTTCACACACTGCAGATTTGATGCAGATTTTCTACAGCAGATTTGAAACTTCAGGTTGACTTTGGTTTGGCAACAGACAATCTGCTGCAGAAAATCTGCCTAAAATCTGCAGCATGTGAAAGCAGCTTTAGTCTAGTGGGGCTCCTTGATGGCTCGATGTCCAATCTTCAATGAGGTATTAGTAGATATCTTTTACCGTTGAAAACTAGAAGAAAAAAATAGGCAAGAAATATTGTAAGCTCGCAAGCCACATTAAGGGTCCTCATTCTCTTGCGAGTCCCTAACCTAAACTTAAAAGGAACATAGACTTATTAAACTAGAATAGAAGAACAGTCCTGAAAAAAGTCTCTTAATGGTTATCCTCCATCAGCCATGAAGCTGGTCCCTCCTGGGATTGGAAGTAGTCTACCAAGAGCGTCCAACAACAAGAACAATATGGAGAACTATTTGATTTCGTAATTTTATTGGACTTCAAATTATCAGGTGTATAGCCCCAAATAGACACTTTACCATCACATTACTCCAAATCCCTACAGTAAAAATGTCTGAAAATCACAGAAACTGTACAAGAATAAGCGCTCTTCTAGGATATGGTAAAGTGATTGGATAACAATTTGATTTTGTGATTTTATTGGACTTCAAATAGTGGGGCATATAGCCCCAAATACACACTTTACCATCACATTACTCCAAATCCGTACAGTAAAAATGTCTGAAAATCACAGAACCTGTACGAGAGTAAGCGCTCTTCTAGGATATGGTAGTGAGATTGGATAACAATTTGATTTCGTGATTTTATTGGACTTCAAATAGTGGGACATATAGCCCCAAATAGACACTTTACCATCACATTACTCCGAATCCGTACAGTAAATATTTCAGAAAATCACAGAACCTGTACGAGAGTAAGCGCTCTTCTAGGATATTGTAGTGTGATTGGATAACAATTTGATTTCGTGATTTTATTGGACTTCAAAATGTGCGACATATAGCCCCAAATAGATACTTTACCATCACATTACTCCGAATCCGTACAGTAAAAATGTCTGAAAATCACAGAACCTGTATGAGAGTAAGCGCTCTTCTAGGATATGGTAGTGAGATTGGATAACAATTTGATTTCGTGATTTTATTGGACTTCAAATAGTGGGACATATAGCCCCAAACAGACACTTTACCATCACATTACTCCGAATCCCTACAGTAAAAATGTCTGAAAATCACAGAAACTGTACGAGAGTAAGCGCTCTTCTAGGATATGGTAGCGAAATTGGAAAACAATTTGATTTCGTGATTTTATTGGACTTCAAATAGTGGGGCATATAGCCCCAAATAGATACTTTACCATCACATTACTCCGAATCCGTACAGTAAAAATGTCTGAAAATCACAGAAACTGTACAAGAGTAAGCGCTCTTCTAGGATATGGTAGTGTGATTGGATAACAATTTGATTTCGTGATTTTATTGGACTTCAAATAGTGCAACATATAGCCCCAAATAGACATTTTACCATCACATTAATCCAAATCCCTACAGTAAAAATGGTTCCTCTATGTCTAAGACAAATAAGAGAAATAAATTAAAATGAGCCTGGTTTTCAGGTGTTAAAAATTACATATAGTTAGAAAAAAATAAAATATTCCTGGAGCTGAAGGGGTTAACAGTATATGAATTAAACTGTGGTGGATGTGTAGGGGTTAAAAGTGGATGAATTAAAGTGTTGTGGATCTAAAGGGGTTAACAGTGGATGAATTAGATTGTAGTGGATGTGAAGAGGTTAACAGTGGGGGAATTGAACAGTTGTGGATCTGAGGGGTTAACAGTGGGTGAATGGACCTGAAGGGGTTAACAGTTGACATTCTTTAGTTAGTCTCACATGTAGGTGTCACCCTATGATCTTCCTGGCACATTCTGGAGCCTGGAACTAACTAGTCCTGGCTATTACCGTAAAAGATGGTATATAGGAGCACTGCAATTCCTAGTGCTGATAGTGTGACTCCATTTCAGTGAAGTGCTGATAGCGTGACTGCAGTACCTAACTGTGCACCCACACTGTTAGATATCAACGTGACTAAATGAACACAGTATAAAATCTGCAGCAGATCCTGTGCGTGTGAATACACCATATATTAAGCAGTATAGTATCTGTAACAGATTCTAAGGGCATCACGGGTGGCTCTTTGTGGTCCAATAAGCTGTAGGATATTTTCAAATCACTCAATCTACTTTCTTCCCTCAACGAAAATGGCCGCCTGTGGTCAGCGCCGCTCGTTGTGGATACGATGAAACCACGCCCACGTGCGCCCTGATAGGTTCAGTTACCAAGCGCCTTTTACTGCGCATGCGTTCACACTGAGCTTAAAATTTGAAAATTTCTGGGAGAGCGGAAGTAACGGCGCCTGTCGGTGTATCGGTAGAGGTAAGCCTGGGCGGCAGCTGTCTCGCTGAGGTGACGTCGGCGTGCTGTCCGTGCGAGGGAGACATCCCTGCTGTTCACTGTGTTTGCTGCTATTGGGTACAACCACAGTGTCACATATATATATATATATATATATATATATATATATATATATATATATATATATATATATATATGTCCGGCGCAGTCCATATGCAGCGCCTCTACCGGGGAGGCGGTGCACTACATGTATGGCGCCGTTTGTTTAGGGGCGCACAGTGCTTGTACCTATGTAATGAGTGTTATCTGTGTATGTGGTGGTACTACATTACACTAGTGTCACCACATGCTCTTCTATATGGGTAGCGTGTCCCTGTGGTGGACTGCCATGCTGTTCTATATGGGTAGCATGTCACTGTAGTGGACTGCCATGCTGTTCTATATGGGTAGCATGTCACTGTAGTGCACTGCCATGCTGTGCTATATGGGTAGCGTGTCCCTGTAGTGGTCTGCCGTGCTGTGCTATATGGGTAGTGTGTCACTGTAGTGGACTGCCATGCTGTGCTATATGGGTAGCGTGCCACTGTAGTGGGCTGTCATGCTGTGCTATATGGGTAGTGTGTCACTGTGGTGGACTGCCATGCTGTGCTATATGGGTAGTGTGTCACTGTGGTGGACTGCCATGCTGTGCTATATGGGTAGTGTGCCACTGTAGTGCACTGCCATGCTGCGCTATATGGGTAGCGTGCCACTGTAGTGCACTGCCATGCTGTGCTATATGGGTAGCGTGTCACTGTAGTGGACTGTCATGCTGCGCTATATGGGTAGCGTGTCACTGTAGTGGTCTGTCATGCTGCGCTATATGGGTAGCGTGTCACTGTAGTGGACTGTCATGCTGTGCTATATGGGTAGCGTGTCACTGTAGTGGTCTGCCATGCTGTGCTATATGGGTAGTGTGCCACTGTAGTGCACTGCCATGCTGCGCTATATGGGTAGTGTGCCACTGTAGTGGACTGTCATGCTGCGCTATATGGGTAGCGTGTCACTGTAGTGGACTGTCATGCTGTGCTTTATGGGTAGTGTGTCACTGTAGTGGACTGTCTTGGTGCGCTATATGGGTAGCGTGTCACTGTAGTGGTCTGCCATGCTGTGCTATATGGGTAGTGTGTCACTGTGGTGGACTGCCATGCTGTGCTATATGCGTAGTGTGCCACTGTAGTGGACTGCCATGCTGTGCTATATGCGTAGCGTGTCACTGTAGTGGACTGTCATGCTGCGCTATATGGGTAGCGTGTCACTGTAGTGGACTGTCATGCTGCGCTATATGGGTAGCGTGTCACTGTAGTGGACTGTCATGCTGCGCTATATGGGTAGCGTGTCACTGTAGTGGACTGCCATGCTGTTCTATATGGGTAGCATGTCACTGTAGTGGACTGTCATGCTGTGCTATATGGGTAGTGTGCCACTGTAGTGGTCTGCCATGCTGTGCTATATGGGTAGCGTGTCCCTGTAGTGGACTGCCATTCTGTGCTATATGGGTAGCGTGCCACTGTAGTGGACTGTCATGCTGCGCTATATGGGTAGCGTGTCACTGTAGTGGGCTGTCATGCTGCGCTATATGGGTAGCGTGTCACTGTAGTGGACTGTCATGCTGTGCTTTATGGGTAGGGTGTCACTGTAGTGGACTGTCATGCTGTGGAGGGGGCCTGCCTGCCCCCAGGTGCAGGGATTTCCCTGCCCTCTATGACGGGGCTCCATTAGAATCAATGAAGCCATGTCATAGAGGGGCAGGACTTTCCTCCCACTGGGACAGACTGGCCCACCTCCACCTGTAGTGGTCTGTCATGCTGCGCTATATGGGTAGCGTGTCACTGTAGTGGACTGTCATGCTGTGCTATATGGGTAGCGTGTCACTGTAGTGGTCTGCCATGCTGTGCTATATGGGTAGTGTGCCACTGTAGTGCACTGCCATGCTGCGCTATATGGGTAGTGTGCCACTGTAGTGGACTGTCATGCTGCGCTATATGGGTAGCGTGTCACTGTAGTGGACTGTCATGCTGTGCTTTATGGGTAGTGTGTCACTGTAGTGGACTGTCTTGGTGCGCTATATGGGTAGCGTGTCACTGTAGTGGTCTGCCATGCTGTGCTATATGGGTAGTGTGTCACTGTGGTGGACTGCCATGCTGTGCTATATGCGTAGTGTGCCACTGTAGTGGACTGCCATGCTGTGCTATATGCGTAGCGTGTCACTGTAGTGGACTGTCATGCTGCGCTATATGGGTAGCGTGTCACTGTAGTGGACTGTCATGCTGCGCTATATGGGTAGCGTGTCACTGTAGTGGACTGTCATGCTGCGCTATATGGGTAGCGTGTCACTGTAGTGGACTGCCATGCTGTTCTATATGGGTAGCATGTCACTGTAGTGGACTGTCATGCTGTGCTATATGGGTAGTGTGCCACTGTAGTGGTCTGCCATGCTGTGCTATATGGGTAGCGTGTCCCTGTAGTGGACTGCCATTCTGTGCTATATGGGTAGCGTGCCACTGTAGTGGACTGTCATGCTGCGCTATATGGGTAGCGTGTCACTGTAGTGGGCTGTCATGCTGCGCTATATGGGTAGCGTGTCACTGTAGTGGACTGTCATGCTGTGCTTTATGGGTAGGGTGTCACTGTAGTGGACTGTCATGCTGTGGAGGGGGCCTGCCTGCCCCCAGGTGCAGGGATTTCCCTGCCCTCTATGACGGGGCTCCATTAGAATCAATGAAGCCATGTCATAGAGGGGCAGGACTTTCCTCCCACTGGGACAGACTGGCCCACCTCCAGTGCTTCAGCCCCGGCCCGCTACCCGTGGACAGAATGGCGTCGTACACGGGAACCGGGCCGCGGTTCAAAAACGGACCGCGGCACCGGCTTTCCTGTGACTGCGCCGTTCTATCCATGGGTCATATTAAAGAGGATGTACCATCAGGTACTCTAAGAATAAGGCCCCGTTCACACTGAGCGAGCATGCAGGCTGCTCGCTGTAGTACGAGCGACATGTGGTCTGGCATCATCCAACCAAATCAATGTAATGCTGACATATTGGTGTACCTGTAATGGAGACTGGAGAGCGGCTACTGTATGGTACATTACCCCACACTATATTCTTAGTAGTAGGACTGGTATGCTGTTCCCTCAACGCCAAAACTGGGATACCAAAAAGTATAGGCCATAAGGTTATGGTGTAGAGCAAGAAGGCGATGGCTGATAGAATAGAGGTCTGTCATCTTTAGGCATGAGTCCACCTTTTGTCTTGGACACAATGCTAGCTGGAGATTGGTTGGCAGACTACATGTGCAATGCTATGATGATGGAGCATCAGCGGTCCTAGTCATGGGATTAACGATGCATTTTTCATTGCAGCCTTCATGGCCTAGACTTGTCTCCCATCGAGCACATCTGCTACATTATTCGTTGGCAATTGCAGACGATCTTGAGGATTTGCATGTCCAAGTGCATTCAGCGTGACAAAATGTTCCTCAGATAACTTCGCTGATATCATGCCAAGGCATGTAATTGTGTGTTTTTCTGTGCGTGTTGCTTATACTCAAGGCAATATTTTTTTGGATAACTTTGTTTAGATTTTCTGTCATTTGCATATACTCATGTCTGTTGATCCTGTGATTTCCATAGGCCCTATTCCACCAACAGATCTGACAACAGATTATCTACCAAAGATTTGAAGCCAACCCCAGGAACGGACTATAAACAGAGAACAGGTCATAAAGGAAAGCCTGGATTTCTCCTTTTTTCAAATCCACTCCTGGGTTTGGCTTCAAATCTTTGGCAGATAATCGTCAGATCTGTTGGTGGAATAGGGCTTTAATGCACACGTCTGTCAGTTTTTACTGATCCGAAAGTGCTTCAGGAAATCTTAAGCATTTCCTGAAAGTGAAAAGGGAAAAATAATAAAAAGCTATACTCACAAAAGCTACTCACTGCACACTTTCAGCTTTCCTTCCTGCTGTGCGAGCTGCACTGAGGAGTAGAGAAGCAGCCTCCTGGGTCTGGAGTGCCCATCTGGGATCCTGGCCAGTTTCAGAATGCACAAAAATATTTCTAGATTGGATACCCTTCAGTTGGGGAAAAAAAGCTGAAGGGTGTCCATGCCTAATAAAAGCCTATGGGTCTGGAAATGTATCCAGAATTTCTTGTGACAGGCGCATGTGGCTAATTTCCATGACTTTCTTCTTGATGTCACCGTTACAGTGTTGTGAAATGTAGTTAAAGGGAACCAATCATGCGGAAAATCCATCTTAAGATAAGGAAACGTGCTGGCACATCACCCAGCACGTTTCCCAAACATCCCCCTGTAACCTCCGTGCCCCCCTCCATCAGTCAGTAATCTTACTTTGAAGAGGTAGTGACGGTGGGCGGATTTAGTCATGGTGGGCAGAATCAGTCACAGGTCCTAGGCGCCTGTAATGGCTGTAATCACGCCCAGAGGGGCGTGATTGAGAGATCTGCCTTCCATCCACGTGACCCGTCAGCTTGCGTTTGACGGCGGCGTCGCGCGCTGACGTCATCCGCACGCAGCGCCGATGTCTTCCAGAGTCCACGCATGCGCAGTACGTCGGCGTCGTCTCCCGCGGTACTGCGCATGCGCGGACTCCGCACGCAGCGCCGACGTCTTCCGGAGTCCGCGCATGCGCAGTACCGCAGGAGACGACGCCGACGTACTGCGCATGCGTGGACTCTGGAAGACATCAGCGCTGCGTGCGGATGACGTCAGCGCGCGACGCCGCCGTCAAACGCAAGCTGCCGGGTCACGTGGATGGAAGGCAGATCTCTCAATCACGCCCCACAGACGCCCAGGACCTGTGACTGATTCTGCCCACCATGACTAAATCCGCCCACCGTCACTACTTGCCGGAAATTTACATACAACACGGGACCTCTTCAAAGTAAGATAACTGACTGATGGAGGGGGGCACGGAGGTTACAGGGGGATGTTTGGGAAACGTGCTGGGTGATGTGCCAGCACGTTTCCTTATCTTAAGATGGATTTTCCACGTGATTGGTTCCCTTTAAGAATAGACTAAGCAGGGAATGCTAACTCATTTATGTTTGATGGTAAAAGCTAGATGATCTGATGGGAGTCCTCACAGCACACTTTTCTGTTATCCTTTTCTGTAGAATAAATGCAACATCTACACTATGGATGTTACAGCCAGTTCGTCCACCTCCGTTCTGCAATCTGTGAAGGAGCGAATGCGAGAAAAACTTAATGGGTCCTTGAAGGCTCTAAAGCTGCAAACGTCGCTTGCTGCAAAAATCAAAACAAAAACGTTAAGTAAGTATAAAACGCATTGTATTATGTAATATTTGTAGAAGTGGAAAATAAATACAGTGTTACCTTGGTTTAGGAGTATCTTGGATTAAGAGCGTTTTGCAAGAAGAGCTTGCAGTTTTTCAAAATTGTAACTTGGTTTAAGAGCATTGCTTTGGTTTAAGTGCTCCCTGTACTGGGTGGGAGGGCGAGTGGGGGAGGGGCATGGCCTGCATAGTGGGGTCTACAGCACTGTACTCTGACCCAGGAAGTCTCCCTCACCTTCCTAATCATAGCAGATCCACTTCAGGCTGGGGCTTGCATCAGGGGACAGGACTGTGGAGCTAATCCTCTATGTGTCCACATATACCCGACTCATTTCTTCATGCTCCCTGCAGTCTGTCAACCCTGGAGTTTCCCCATCTTCTCCTCAATAATGTGCCTGCACTTACACTCAGCTATACACACTGCTGCTATAATGTGACTGCACTCACACTCAGCCATTTACACTGCTGTATAGAAAAGTTTCTGTCACTGTCCTGCACAGCTCTGTGATTCTCACTTCCTGATTGGTCCATGCTGAACACACCCCTTCCCCATTGCTGTCATGTGACCACACAGACCTCTGACTGCAGCTCTGCTTCTCTATTCTAGCCTGTTGTACTACGCTACTACATTATGGGGATCTGCAGTTCCATGCTGTATTTATAAACTGCTGCTGTGTTATCAGGTTTATGCACTGATAATACATTATACGCCACATGCAGATTGCTATTCTGTACAGTAACTGATACCTCATAGTCAGCTGTTTTTCATTTGATTCATCTGTTCTAAATGTTTTTCAGAATAAAAAAAATTATTTTGGGGTGTGGAACCAATTGTCTGCATATCAGTGTTTTCTTATAGGAAAATTTGCTGTAGTTTAAGAGTGGATTTCGATTACAAGCATGGTCCCAGAACGAATTTTGCTCGTAAGCCAAGGCACCACTGTGCTATGAGCCACCCAAGGGTTGTCACAAACACCCTAAATTTGTAGAAATGGCACCTTGAGTTGTACTGTTTAGTGTAACTTGTATTTAAAGAGGTATCCCAGGAAGAATGAACTCTTTCCCTTTCCACAGGATTGGGGAAAAGTAGACCTTTGCAGGTGTCCGACATTTGTACCCCCTGCCGATCTCCATACCGGACCGACAGCTTCTGTATTATGAATAGAGCAGATGGAAAGAGCCAAGTACAGCGCTCTTCCGGCGTGCTCTGCTCTTTCCATCACTCCATAGGAATGAATAGAGCAGCGGGTCACGTGCCGTACCCGTGGGTGGCTCCTATTCATAAGACAGAAGCTGGAGGCCCGATATGGAGGTTGGGGGGGGGGGGGTTACAGAGGTCCTGCGATCTCCTCCTCCTCCTCCTCCTCCTCCTATTTCCTCATATCCTGTGGGTAGAGAAAAGTTCATTTTTTTTCTGGCATACCTCTTTAAGGTGGTGTTTACACTTGTTCTCTGCCTTAATAATGGCATAAATGAACATTTGTATATGGCAATGTACATTCCAGTGTACCACGCACAGTAATTTCTCTCAAATCCTTCTAACTGGTATATTTCAAAACATGTACTGCAATTCTTTGTGACTCCAAAATGACAAGTTAGCAAAATAGATGAGCGAATGTACAGTAATAATGAAGCGAAGTGCTTTGTCATCTCTGCAATCCGCTCATCAGCCTGCTGCCTTCTAACTCACTGCCACTCCTCCCTGGGTGCTGGGAAAAGCTGGATCCAACCCTGGGAAACGTCTCTCTGCTGACTAGTAAAATAGTGTTCTTGCTCAGGCATTTAAACCATACCCACAGGGAGAATCTAAAAACCTGTTGAAATGGCAGTACAGTGGCTGTGTGTTAACACTGGGGTCCTCTGTTAAATTCTTAGCAAAATTAGTATGTTCTCCCTTGAGATCACACGACTCAACTCAAAGAGGAAGTACCACCGATAGAACAGCGCCGTCATAGGGAAGCCGGTGCCGCGGTCCGTTTTTCGAACCGCGGCCCGGTTCCCGTGTATGGCGCCAAGCTGAAGCACTGGAGGTCGGCCCGCCCCCAGTGGGAGGGAATTCCCTCCCCTCTATAACGCGGCTCCATTGATTCTAATAGATTGATTCTAAACGGACCTGACGGCACCGTTCTATCACTGTGTTAAATTCAAAAGTATGTACCTGGTGGTACATCCTCTTTAAGGAAATAGTAACCAGAATCTTTAGAGAGAAAAGAACAGCTGGATGTGGTAATCCTAGCTAAATTATAAATTCTGGCCACATAATGAGTAATACAAATAGAAATTGCAGGAGGGCTTTAAAAACAAAACAAAAACTAACCTAGTTAAAGCGACTCTGTACCCACAATCTGACACCCCCCGCCCCAAACCACTTGTACCTTTAGATAGCTGCTTTTAATCCAAGATCTGTTCTGGGGTCCGTTCGGCTGGTGTTGCAGGTCACCCCAGCTGGTGGCATTGCTTCTACCTGCTTTGGCGTTCTGTGAGGGTTCTGATTGATGTCACAAAGTTTTTACTACGGAGTCTCCAGAGGACCAAAATTCTATCCAACGCTTTTCCGCATAACCTTCTGCTGCCTTCAGGTTTTCTATATATCACCTTTATCTGTGTAGTTGTATTATCTCTGGTTTGAAGCCAGAATCCAAGAACCATAGTCGGCAAAATGATGTTGCCACAGGGAGGGCATATAGTCCATCATTGCTATTCTGCAGCTCTGGGCCAAGAACTATTACACTGTTTTGTTTGTGTTTTTTAGATAATTCGTCCATCCTGAAGGTTTCTCTAAAGCACAATAATAAAGCTTTAGCATGTGCCTTAACTGCTGAGAGAGAGAAGTCAAGACGACTAGAAAATGACAGAATGTTCCTGCAGAAGGAAGTGAAGATGCTCCATTTTCAGAATGCTCTTCTTCGTCAAAACCTATGTATTGTTGTAAGTCAAACACCAATACGTGAAATGCAGACCACAATCTGTGACTAGAGCTAAGCGAATTTACAGTGATAATGAAGCAAAGCGCTTTATCTCTGAAAGCCACTCGTCAGCCTGCTTTCATTTAACTAGCTGCCGCTCCTCCCTGGGTGCTGGGAAAAGCTGAATCCAGTCCTAGGAAACTGGGAGAAGTTTCCTAGGACTGGATCCAGCTTTTCCCAGCACTCGAGGAGCAGCACAGAGTGGCATACAGTTAAATGGTGGCCGGCTGATGAGCAGATCAGAGATAACAGAGTGCAGATTGAAAGAGTCGTCTGTTCCAAATTCTTAGTTTAGCCTCGCTGATGTATGGTGGTAGTACGGAAGGTTAAAACATGCACTGAGCTACGAAGAACAAACTATACATTTGTATAACCTGGCAGGTATAGTAAATTTAGTAATGGAGGGGAACATAGACTCAAAGGCAATAAAGGTGAAACCGAATAGTGTAGCCCCCAAGAGTGCTTCAGTTTGGGAAAAGGAATTGTGTAGGAAAAATGGGGAATGATTTACAGAAACCTATAAAAAGTTTCAAATAGTGGGGGACATTATCTAGTGCGAATATCTACATCGGTTATGTTTTAGAGTATTAGGAAGGAGGTGTTTAAGCAGCTTTTGGTCCGGGTGCAGCAGACAATAATTCACACCTCAGGTAGCACTTCTTGGGGAAATTTCCCACTATGGCGGGTAGCAACAGCAAAAAAGCTGAGACCTTTAACCTTTTCTTGGACACCAGGTTATTGATTGCTAGGAAATGTCACTTTCCCATGCCACCCACTTTAGTTGAATGGAAAGCCACAATCAATATATATGTTGCAGGGAAATGATAGAATCGGGTATTTGATCGAATCCCGGGAAATGATTAAATAAATGGCCCTGTCGGGAGGTCCAGTGCTGAAGGTCCTGGATGGGGAGCAGAGAGGCGGCGGCTTACATGCACATCGGTGAGCAGCACCGGAAGGCAGAAGGTCCTCCCTGGATCTCCTGGCAGGGCATATAGATCGGGAGTAGAGAGGAGGCTGACGGGCGAACGGATGGAGAGCAAAGCGGCGGCTTACAGGTACAGCGGTGTACGGCCCCGGAAAGCAAAAGGACCGCGCGGCAGGCAGAATGGCACACTTTGGACCTCCTAACTTTGGGGGGAGAAAAATTATTATGTTGTACTTGTTTTATATGTAAGATATATTTTTATATATATATATATATATATATATATATATATATATATATATATATATATATATATATATATATATATATATATATATATATATATTATATATATATTATATTAATAAAAAAAACATTCTGCTTGGGTATGCTCTTTTTAGCCACAATTTCTAATATTCATGCTTTTTGCTTTAAAAATACATGATTTTATATAATGTTTAAACTCTTTAAAAAAATAAATAAATTCTAGCACCCCCACAGATTCAGTATTTGGTTTTAACTGATGAATAGACATGTTCCCTTTTAAAAATATCCCAGGTTGCATGTAATGAATGCTACATCCACTGAACTCATAGTAATGCTATTACAATTGTGCTCTCATTACCTGCTGTCTTTGTTTTGCAGAACAAAATGCTGAAAGATATTGATGTATACATGAATATTAACTTGTCTTCAGCTATCGAAATCAGCAGCAATATGGAGGTATTTTCCTTAGTGTTTTCAGTGTTAAAAATGTAATGTTAATTTGATATTCACAAAAGCAATTTGAGGAAACAAAAAAGAAATAAAATGTGGAGGAGAGGATGAAAGAAGTTTCTTGATAGAAAAGACTTTCCATAAAAAGTGCATGGATTACAGCTTTATTTTGTTTCTATACCTGCCTAAAAGCCAGCTGATTATTGGCAGATAGGCCAATCTTCCGTAAGCTTCCCTATATTTAAAGGGGCAGCAATCAACTGAGGAACGGAAAATCAGCTGATCACAGATTTTGTTTGGGTATTTTAGTCATCTGTATTTAGCCGCACATCTTTACATGTAAACAGGAATGTGTGGTCAACAGGCTACATGATTCAATAGGCCTTAATGGGGTAGTCCGGCGGGGGGGGGGGGGCACGTATCGTCTCGGGCCCGCGTCAGACACTAGGAAGCCGCCGGGAACCCGATGCGGGACCTGCTGCTGGAACCGTGGAGGTGAGTGGACGTAGTTTCCCTTAGCCACCTCCTCCCCGGTGTCAGGAAAAAAATGCCGCCCCCCCCCCCTGCCGGAGTACCCCTTTAAAGGCTCTGCAAATGAGTGCCAGTCATGCCAACTGAAACTAGAAGGGCCATGTTAAAGGGCTCTAAGGTACGAGGCTCTTATGTTTAAGATTCAAATCTACTCCAATAAATAGGTGGTCGGTAACTTTCTTTCAGAATGGAGTGTGACTCTTAAGAGAAAAAAAACATGACTGAATTTTTCCAAAACCAATGCCACACCCATCCCAGCTCGATTCCAGTCACTTCAATAGAACAGAAATGCAGTACCACACACAAACTGAAGACACGTAGTACTGTTTTTGGAAGTATCTCTTTTATTTAATTTAATAAAATTCATGTTCCTCCTTAGCCCAAGATGAACACCCATGCAGCGTCCCATTACCCATATCCCAGCTACAAAAGTATAGAGTTAAATGGCTGAAGTGTGTGTGCAAAGTGTGTTTAAACTGTTTGGATAGCCTTACTAGCAACACTAAAGCTGCATACATTACCGATGCAACACTACAGAGCCTACAGTAATCAGAAGCTTATCCAAAGACACTTATTCAGTAAAAAGCAACTGATAAAGGGAACTGACAAATTCCTATCATCCATTTCAAGTGTTATAACCTTTAAGTCATTGAATGGATTTCTACACAGACTGTCGGTCAAGTTTATAGTGACACTGTCGCACCCTTTTTTTGCATTATGACTTTTAGCAGTTTTCATATCCTATTTTGAGATACATCATGGTGCTTGTTACAGTAAAAAGTGATCTTTTATCTGCGGATTGTGTGCCCCTCTGTGACGTCATTTATGCATAGGCCCGCCCCCTCAGCGGCCATTGGAAGGGCCAGCCTAAAGAGGCCCCACTAGGTTAGCCCACACCAATGGCCACGGGGCCTATAAGCAGATGACGTGGTTCGGGGCTATGGTGGCGATGTGTGGCGCTGCATTATAATGGGACCACCAGGTAGGTTAGTCCACCACTACAACTCTCTGGTCCCTGTGGATCCCTGTGGATATCACAGCTACTACTAATAGAAAGTTACTGCAGTTATCTGCAGCCAAATTGTAAAATCCCTATATCTTAGGAACGGTGTGGTATTGAAAAGAGTGTCCTCTTTAAACAATTTTTCTTACTAAATACAGTACTTTTTATTTTAGTTTATTTTTTCAAGTATTTACCCTTTCAGTCCCCAGATCGTTGTTCACTAAATGTAACCAGGAGTGAGCGTTTTAGCCAGCAGAGTGAATTGACTCAGGAGGAGGATCAAGGAGACAGGTAATGAACAAATTGGGTTTTTTTGTTAGCAATATGTGTGAAGTAATGTTTTATAGCAAGAAACGCAGAACATTTAATTCCTCACACACATTTTCAGTTGTAGTTGAGTTTTAATAACCCAAACTCTCTTACCTTTTCCAGTTTAAAATAGATACCACACATTTTTTTTTCTTCCCTGGCAAACCAGAGAACTATGGAAGGAAGGGGAGTTGTTTTGTTTTAGTTTTTTGTTTCATCCCTATGGATGTATGATATATTTCTATGGACATATATCCCTTAATTTTGTAGGCCTTTAATATATTACAGAAGCTTGAAATAATATATAAAGTTGTGTTTTTTTTTGTTCCCCCCTCCCCCTTCCTTCTATCCGATAGACTTACCGGGGTGGCTTTAAGGGTTCCTTCCAGCTCTGTAGAACATCAGAAACGTGTCAGTTATCAAACCAGTCTGGTGAACGAATTGAACCAACCTACCGATCCACTTTCCTTGAGTGCCCCTTTTGTCAAAGAAAACTCTGTCAAGCTGGATGAGACAGAAATTCATATCTTGAATGACTCTCCCAAAGGTAAAGAGGCTGCATAAGAACAGTAGCATTCATTTATGGCCTGAAGTACACCTTGTCCTTTTGTAAGAACTGCACAAAGGTGTTGAGGTGTGTGTGTTGGACTGAGGAGTCCCAAGTGTAAAAGTTGGTGGTCATGGTCTAAGCCTGTCACCACTATTACTTTGTTTTCAGTTAGAGGGAATCTGTAAGTTCTGTATGATGCCCAAAGCTGATGACTCTTTATCAAATTATATTTTTCCTCCAAGCTTCTCTCTTGAACAGTGTGCAGAAAGAAGGTTGGAAGCACTCCAAAGTATAAGGGAGGTAGATAGCCACAAATTAAATGTAAACCAGAAAAGAAAAATCTTTTAAAATTTTTATATCATAAATGTGTCATAAATGTTCAAAGGTCAAAAGACCTTTTAAATATATTTACTAGCCCCGGTTAAGAGCATCCGTGGACAATCGGGAGGCCATCATGAACACACACGCACTGGTCAGTGGGAATACTGCCCAAGACTTCAGGGCTGCACCAATTAACACAGGAGGGATCACTCACAAGCTGTATAGCAATGTGAGTTCTCACCATAGCAAGGATTGTCAATCCAGCAGGCCAGTCTGGTCAGCCAGGAAGGGTCCATGCAATACCTGTTGGGGCGCTGAGGGGAATGAATACAAACATACCATCCTATGTCAGACAGGAAAGGCTAGTGGATGTATAAATGAAAAACTGAGTGGATAAATAAAAAATGAAATAATGGAGATAATCGAATAAGAATATAAATAAGCAGCAACATTTCAAATGAAAAACAAAGTGATTAACAGAACAAAAATTAAACAATGTGGCGATGGCCCACCTGATAGGTGGCTGAAAGGGGAATAGCGATGGTGTCTACATGCTGGAGATCGCAATCCAATTGTTCTCTATCTGAAGGCTTGGGTTCGGATCTCAAAAAAATCTAAATTTAACACATTTTAAGTGAGTAATGTGAATGTGCTAAACAAAAGTATATACAAAGGGAGAAGCAAAACTCATGTAATTGAATCACAGTGGGGACCTCACTCGTAAGGAAAGACCTACGGTTTTAATTGCAATATTTAGGTAACACCTTTTATAATCCACATTGAGGCCATACAACTTCAAAGTTTTTAGACGAAAAATCCATTTAAGTTCCCTCCTTTTTAGAATGGCATGTCTGTCTCCACCACCTCGTGGTGGGGGAATATGATCCAAAAGTATGCATTTTAAGTCACATTCTGTATGGTTGGCCTCTTTGAAGTGTTTGGAAACTGGAAGATCATTACGACACTTGCGAATGGTGTAGTTGATGCAATCTTGTGCGCGCATTATAGGTCGTCTCACCTACATAAAGTAGGTTGCATGGGCACCACAGTAGATAAACAGTCCAATCGGAGCTACAGGTAAGAAAAAAAACTGATATCATGTGTCTTCCCAGTGGTAGGATGAGTAAATGTACAATCTTTTTAGATATATTTACAACTAACACAGCTATGGCACAGGTAACAACCAGTGACTTTGGGCTCCAAAATGGTAGAAGATAATGTTATATCACTTTTGTCCCGAGAGACAACTGATTTAACTTCTTGGTCTCTCAGACTTTTAGCCCTCTTGTAGGATGTAAAGGGTCTCTCCTGGAAATTGGAAATCTGTGCAAAGCTGTTTTTGACCACATTACCAGTGTTTATTAAGGATTCTGGAAATTGAAGGACTTGAGTGGTATGTTGAGACAAAGGAAATACGATAAGAACTAGACTCAGGGTGGTATTACATGGGCCGATGGGGGCCCGATAATACCTGTAAACGAGCAGCGATCTTCTAGATCGTCGCTCGTTTACTGGACCTATTACACGGCCCAATAATCGTTGAACAAGGCCTGCAGGGACATAGTTACCGATGTCCTTGCAGCCCTTGCTTTACTATATACATTACATATCCAAATTCCAGGGCTGCTGCTGCGGTCCGCTTCTCCCCGGGTCCTGCGTGCTCTAGCTTCAGAGTGGCCTGTCAGCTGACAGGCCGCTCAGCCAATCACAGGCCGGGGCCGACGTGGCCTGTGATTGGCCGGGCGGCTTGTCAGCTGACAGGCCACTCTGAAGCTAGAGTGCGCAGGACCAGGGGAGAAGACCGCAGCAGCAGCCCTGGAATGTGGATAGGTAATGTATATTGTCAGTCGCCGGCCGCACACCGCTATTACACGTAGCGGTGCATGGTCGGCTCCCGACGAAAATGGATCCAAACCTATATTACATTGGAGCAATAATCGATTCGGTCGATTATCGTTCCATGTAAAAGTATCCTTAGATTGGTGTTTACATAGTAATGATTGTGTTTGTCTGAGGGACCACTGAGCATTGTTGTTCAACCAATCTACCTCTGTCAATGAAATTCTGTGACATACGCTGAAGTGTAGATGGTACTAATGATTCTTCGCTGATATGTCTAGCTCGAAGGAGCTGACTCCTAGGGAGACTATTTTTCATTTTCGGAAAATGTCTATATTCAAAGCTAAGTAAAGTGTTTCTGTCTGTCGGTTTTACATGTAACTTAGAATGGATCTGTTTTTTTTTTTTTTTATGTACGATATAAAATGTCCAAAAATGTAACTTCATTATGTGAGTAGTTTAAAGTGTCACTGTCGTGAAAAAAATAGTACAGGCGATTTTAAGAAATTTTGTAATTGGGTTTATTAGCCGAAAAATGCATTTTTATCATGAAAAAGCATTTTGAAGCTCTTCCCCCCGTTTTCATTGTTCTCCTATGGAGAGAGCTAAATAAAAGACCAAAACAGGACAACAAAGACTTAATCTACAAATAAATCACCCTCTATCTCCTCTGACAGTCACCACTGACCTCTCTGAGCTCTGATTACAGCTGTCGCCCAGCTCTGTGCCTGTAATCCTCTGTTATCTGCTTTCTGCTGCCGGCTAACTCCCTCCTTCCTCCTCCCCCCTCCCCTCTCCCTAGAACAGACTGGGTATGTCTGATGCAACAAGTCACAATTTCCTGATTGTTTTGCAATGGATGGAAAAGAGGAGGGGGGGGGACCTGGGAAAAGGCTTTCTAAATGTAGATAATGGCATATTTGGCTAATAAACCCAATAACAAAGTTTCTTAAAATCGCCTGGACTATTGATTTCTGCAAAAAAAAAAAACGACAGTGACTCTTTAACCTCTTAAGGACCCATGACGTACCGGCACGTCATGGATCACTGTCACTTAAGGACCCATGACGTACCGGTACGTCAGCCCTTTAAACGGGCGCCGCGGCCGGCCGGGTCCCGATCGGGGGAGATAGCCTGCTATAATACATAGCAGGCCATCTCTCCCTGTCGGCATGGAGGGTTGTTAACCCCCCCCATGCCGACGATCGCCGCTATTGGCTGATAAGCCCATAGCGGCGATCGGAACCTTTCCGGGCCATCGGTGGCCCGATGACCCGGAAAAAAATGGCGGTCGGTGCTGTCCGAGGACGGCACCGACCGCCATTACTGTAAAAAGTAATGGTGGTCACGGTACCACCGTCCCGATCGCCGTGAACGGCCGGCCGGCCGTTCACGGCGATCAAAGTCCCCACAAGTAATAAATGCCTGCTCCGGACCCCTCAGCTAGGTAGCTGAGGGGTCCGGAGCAGGTATTTGTACATTACTCACCTGTCCCGGGGTCCTGATCGGCGTCTTCCGGTTTCCCGGCGTCCTCTTCATCTTGTCGGGACTTCGGCTTCTTCCGTGAGTCCCGATCGGCTTTTTCCGGCTCCAGCGTCGTCTATTTTCGTATTTTTCCGGCTCCAGCGTCGTCTATTTTCGGATCTTGCGCTCTGCTGCCCCCTAGCGGCTGATAAGTGTAATACACGTATCAGCCACTACAGGGATGTTCAGAATGTAGTAAAAAAAAAAAAAAATTTTCCCAATTTTTTTTTTTTCTATTTTCCGCACCCTATCGCCGCTGAGTGTTGATCAGCATCGCACGAAAGTGCGCTGCTAATCAGCAACTCCTCCTTTTTGGCGTAGGGTGGTTTTTTTTTATATCCTACTGCCACGGTCTGCTGATAAGTGCCGAACATAAGTGCGGCATTCATCAGCAACACCATTTTTGGCGTAGGTTTTTTTTGTATACTTACTGTAAAAAACACGTAAAAAAACACTACATTACACCACACTACATTGAATAAAGTTTTACACTACACCACTACATACCCCATATACCAATCCCCAAATAAAGATGGCCCCCAGGGTGTTTTCGGTATCGGACGCATACATTATTATTGCCTCCGACACCGAAACAGCCAGTGAGGATGAATGGGGGGTCCTTTGTTCCTCCATTCATCCTCATCCTCCTCATCATCCAGTGACATGTCTGGGGGGTAGCGTAGCGTACGCTGCCCCCCAGACACGTCTTTTCCGCCAGTACCGTCCCAATAAGAGATGACGGTATGGCGTGAAATTCTACAAACTCTGTGAGAGTACCTCAGGGTACACTTACAGATTTAGGGTACGTGCACACTGCGAAATGGCGAAGGATAACCCTTTGTGCATTCCGCAGCTGGCACCCGCCGGCGGACTGATGCAGAGGCGCGTCTCCGCCCGTGTCATAGACTCTATCCTATGCATGGGCGGATTCCATCATCCGTCATTCCATCAACACGTTGGACGCAGAGCGGAATCCGCCCGTGCATAGAATGGAGTCTACGACACGGACGGAGACGTGCGCCTGCATCAGTCCGCCGGCGGGTGCCAACTGCGGAATGCACAAAGGGTTATCCTTCGCGATTCCGCAGTGTGCACGTACCCTTAGAGTGTATGAAGGAAGGGACACTCGAATCCAGCCCCCAGATGCCCCCTCCCCCCCCCATCCTCGGAGTTAGTGGGGACATCGTCCGGGAACTGATCTTCCCACTGCTGGATAAAGGTCACCACCTGTACGGGGATAACCTTTATACCAGCACCCCCTCTTCTGGTCCCTCGCTGCCCGAGCTACTGTAGCTTGCGGCACGATCCGAACATATCAGAAGTAGTAATAGAGCTCTAATATTTAGCAGCCATGGAGCGGACCCAGCGCTTCTGGATATGAAGGACCCCGTATCGCACCAGGGCAACATTTTACAGGTGACGTCCCCCACACTGGAGAAAGGGAGACCCCAGAAGAAGTGCAGAGTGTGGGGTAACAGGGGGATCAGGAAGGGTCCTGATCACCCCGGCCTCTACATACTGGATCGCTCCAAGGTGCACCACACGTCACTGGGGTTCTACATTATCTAAATTCTGTCCCTTATTCCTATTTCAGGGGTCACGTTGATCCAGGGATTATTCTGATCGCCAATATGGAGTCGGGAAGGAATTTTTCCCCTGTGATGAGGCTACTGTCGTCTGCCTCACGAGGGGTTTTTGCCTTCCTCTGGATCAACACAGATTGAGTTTGATGGACACCTGTCATTTTCAACCTTATAAACTAATAATTGGCCTAATACCCCCAAATAAATTAGAATTGTCCCTTTTCCCCAGCTAAGTAGGTATGGCCGCCATTCCCATTAGAGGATGCCATGATGCAATTACAAAGCCTCTGTGCGGCCAGGACAGTAGAAACCCCCCACAAGTGACCCCATTCTGGAAACTACACCCCATAAGGAATCTAACAAGTGGGGCAGCGGGTATATGGCCCCCTGGTGACGGCCACATTTGGGACGTGAAAATGAAAAAAATGGTATTTTTTATTTTCACGGCACATGTTCTACACATGTGCCCATCACTAGTGGGGTCCATATGCTCACTGCACCCCTTGTTAGATTCCTTATGGGGTGTAGTTTCCAGAATTGGGTCACTTGTCGGGGGTTTCTACTGTTCTGGCAGCACAGGAGCTTTGTAATTGCGACATGGCCTCCATCCCCCATTCCAGCCTCTAAATGGCGCTCTGTCCTTTTGGTGACTTGCCCTGTGCCCATATGGCAAATTATGTCCACATGTGGGGTATTTTCGTACTCAGGGGAAACTACCCTACACGTTTTGTGTTCATTTTCTTTTTAACCCCTTGTGGAAATGGAAAAAAATCAAGGCTAGACCAACATTTAGTGTAATTTTTTTTTAATTTTTACTCTAAATCATTGATCTTGTCTTGATTTTTTCATTTTCACAAGGGGTTAAAAGATAAAAAAAAACACAATGTGTAGAGCAATTTCCCCTGAGTACGGAAATACCCCACATGTGGACATAAAGCGCCATGCGGGTGCAGGGTAAGCCTCCAAAAGGGAAGGTGCGCCATTTGGTTTTTGAAGGCTGGATTTGGATGGAATGGATTTCGAGGGGCCATGTTGCATTCAAAAGGCCCCTGTGTTGCCAAGACAGTTAAACCCCCCACAAGTGACCCTATTATGGAAACTACACCCCTCAAGGAATGTAACAAGGGGTGTAGTCAGCATATGGACCCCACTGGTGACGGGCACAAATGTGGAACAATGTGGCGTGAAAATGAAATATTAAATTTTTTACACTATAATGTTGGTCTAGCCTTGAATTTATCATTTTCACAAGGGGTTAAAAGAGAAAAAAAAAACACAATGTGTAGAGCAATTTCCCCCGAGTCCGTAAATACCCCACATCTGGACATAAAGCGCCATGTGGGTGCAGGGCAAGCCTCCGAAGGGAAGGAGCGCCATTTGGATTTTAGAGGTTGGATTTGGCTAGAATGGATGATGAACGCCATGTCGCATTTACAGAGCCCTTGTGCTGCCAAAACACTGTAAACCCCCCACAAGTGACCCCATTCTGGAAACTACACCCCTAAAGGAATCTAACAAGGGGTGCAGTGAGGATATGGACCCCTGGATGACGGGCACATTTGTGCCATGAAAGTGAAAAAATGAAAATTTTCACTTTCACGTCACATTTTTCCACATTTGTGCCCGTCACCAGTGGGGTCCATATGCTTACTGCACCCCTTGTTAGATTCCTTGAGGGGTGTAGTTTCCAGAATAAGGTCACTTGTGGGGGGTTTCCAGTGTCTTGGCAGCACGAGGGCTCTGTAAATGCGACATGGCCCTTGAAATCCATTCCAGTGAAATCCAGCTTCCAAAAGCCAATTGGCGCTCCTTCCCTTTGGAGGCTCGTCCTGCGCCCGCTTGGCACTTTATGTCCACATGTGGGGTATTTCCGTACTCGGGAGAAACTGCGCTACATGTTTTGTGTTTTTTTTTTTTTCCTTTTATCCCTTTGTGAAAATGAAAAATTGAAGGCTAGAACAACATTTTAGTGTAAAAAATACTTTAGTCTTTTTTCAAGCCATATTGTTTGGAAAATCTGTGAAGCACCTGTGGGGTCCAGATGCTCACCGCACCCCTTGTTACATTCCTTGAGGGGTGTAGTTTTCTAAATGGTGTCCCTTTAGGGGTGTTTTTTAGGTTTTGGCACCCCAGAGCCTCTGCCAACCTGAAGTGGTACAGTCAAAAATGACCAAAAATAACGGAGCCATTGAAATTCCCTAGGCGCTCCCTTATATCTGAGGCTTGTGGTTGCGTCAAATAGCGCAATAGGGCCACATATGGGGTATTTCTATAAACTGCAGAAACGGGGCAATCAATATTGGGGTGCATTTCTCTGGTAATAGGTTTATAATTATGAAAAATATTGGATTACAATAAAATCTCTGCACAGAAAATTAAAATTTTCAAATTTCTTACACACTTAGCTTTTATTTCTGTGACTCCCCTAAAGGGTTAAAAAACTTTCTGGATGTGCTTTTGCAGAGTTTAGGGGGTGCAGTTTCTGAAATGGGGTGCTTTGTGGGGCTTTCTAACACACAGTCCCCTCAAATACACTTTAAACCTGTACAGTTCCCTAAAAATATCGATTTTGAAATTTTACTGAAAATTTGGAAATTTGCTGCTAATGTTTTAAGCTTCCTATTGTCTAAAAATAATGAAATATAGTTTAATAAATGCCGCCAACATAAAGTAGACATGTTGCTAATGCTATTTAATATATAATTTATGTGGTATAACCATTTTCTGTATAAGCAGAAAAGTTTTAAAGTTGGAAAAATGCATTTTTTCACAATTTTTCACGCTATTTTGAGTTTTTTCATAAAGATTCGTTATAAGTATCGACTCCAATTTACAAGAAATGTGAAGTACAATATGTCACGAGAAAACAATCTCAGAATCAGCCGAATAGGTAAAAGCATCCCGAAGTTATTAATGAATAAAGAGACACTGGTCAAATTCATAAAATTTGCTCCGGTCCTTAAGGCCATTTCAGGCCCGGTCCTTAAGGGGTTAACCCTTAGGCGACCCGTACGTCCAGGGCCGCCTCCCCACGTTCAGAGTGGGACCGCGGTCCCGGGTGCCGCTTGTAGCCCAGGACTGTGGGTATTAGCGGGCACGGTCCGATCGCCGTGCCCGCTAATACAGTAATCTGATGCAGCTGTCAAAGTTGACAGCTGCATCCGATTACCGAATGCAGCCGTTCCTTGGTGTCTAGTGGGGAGCATCCACACATCCAGAGGAGCGATCCACACATCCTACCCCTTCGGGGTCAGCGCCGTAATGGTGATGATCCCGGCTCGGCACTCGATTGCTTCCGGCTGCAGCAGATCTATGCAGCACAGATCTCAATGAGAGATCAGTGCACTTATACTAGAAGTCCCCCAGGGGGGCTTCTAGTATAAGTGTAAAAGTACAAACAAAAGTGTTATTATATAAGTAAAAAGCCCCCTCCCCTAATAAGTCATATAGTCAAAGTCCCTGTTATAAATAAAAATAAACAAATAAACATGTTTGGTATGGCAGCGTGCGTAATCACCCGAACTATTAATTTATCCTATTCCCTATCTCGCACAGTAAATGGCGTAAGCGCAAAAAAATCCCAAAGTGCAAAATTGCACATTTTTGGTCGCATCAAATCCCGAAAAATTGTAATAAAAAGCGATCAAAAAGTGGCATATGCGCAATCAAGGTACCGATAGAAAGAACTCATCATGGCGCAAAAAATGACACCTGACACAGCCCTATAGACCAAAGGATAAAAGCGCTATAAGCATGGTAATAGAGCAATTTTAAGGAACATATTTATGTTAACAATGGTTTGAATTTTTTACCGGTCATCAGATACAATGAAAGTTATACATGTTACATATCGTTGTAATCTTAACAACTTGAGGAACATAACAAGTCAGTTTTACCCCAGGGCGAACTTCGTAAAAAATGAAAAAACCCCAATTAAAAGAAATGCGTTTTTGTTTAGTTTTTTCCAATTTCACCACACTTAGAATTTTTTTTTTCTGGTTTCACAGTGTACTTTATGAAAAAAATTTAGCCTGTCATTACAAAGTACAATTAGTGGCGCAAAAAATAAGGGCTCATGTGGGTCTCTAGGTGGAAAAATGCAAGTACTATGGCCTTTCAAATACAAGGAGGAAAAAACGAAAACGCTAAAATTTAAATTGGCCGGGTCCTCTAAGGGTTAAAGTAAATTGAATGACAGGATCCATCTGACTAAGGAAACCCCAAAATTCATGGAGCTCATCAACCGACCCAGTCTAGAGGAGGAAGACAGCATCTATGTATCTTCACCAGCACCGCAAATGCTGGGACACATAGCTGCTTCCTTTAGTGTTGCCACATACAAATTTTGCATACTATGGCGCCATATTAGAGCCCATTGCAACTCCCATCTGCTGTAAGTAAAACCTCCTGTCAAAGGAAAAATAATTACAGGTAAGAAAATAAACTCCATAAGCTGAAAAATAAAAGACAAAGCTTGATCTGAAAAATCTGAATTCTGCTGAATTCTGCAAAAAATAGCGAACATACCCTTGTCATTCTGTATGGATGTGTATAGGCTGTTAATGTCTAAGGACAACTATGAAGATAGATGCTTGGCTGGTAATCGATCCCCGGGGCGACACAATCTGATGCCTGGGGGGGGGGGGATGATATAACCCCTTGTATATTTATAGAGCTTCGGTATCCTTGGATGTTCTATCCAAAGGAAATCTCTCAATTTTTTGTCTATAATCTGGTTGGTGTACGCATTATCAATGATGTTCTTGAGGCGTTCTTTCAATCAGAGAGTGGGATCCTGAGCTAAAAGGAGATATACAGTCATGGCCAAAAGTTTTGAGAATGACATATATATTTTCACATGATCTGCTGCCCTCTGGTTTTTATGTGTGTCTGTCAGATGTTTTAATCACATACAGAAATGTAATTGCAATCATATTATGAGTAACAAAAGCTTATATTGACAGTTAGAATAAGTTTATGCAGCAAGTCAATATTTGCAGTGTTGACCCTTCTTCAGGACCTCTGCAATTCTCCCTGGTATGCTCTTAATCAACTTCTGGACCAAATCCTTCACAATCAATTGCATTTTGTCAGAATTTGTTGGTTTTTGTTTGTCCACCCATCTCTTGATTGACTACACATTCTCAATGGGATTAAGATCTGGGAAGTTTCCAGGCCATGGACCCAAAATCTGTTTTGTTACTTGAGCCATTTAGTTATCACCTTTGCTTTATGGCAAGGTGCTCCATAAAAGGCATTGTTGATCGCCAAACTGCTCTTGGACGGTTGGGAGAAGTTGCTCTTGGAGGACATTCTGGTACCATTCTTTATTCATGGCTGTGTTTTTAGGCAAGACCTGTGAGAGCCGATTCCCTTGGCTGAGAAGTAACCCTACACATGAATGGTTTCAGGATGCTTTACAGTTGGCATGAGACAAGACTGGTGGTAGCACTCACCTCGTCTTCTCCGAATAAGCTGTTTTCCAGATGTCCCAAACAATCGGAAAGGGGATTCATCAGAGAAAATAACTTTACCCCAGTCCTCAGCAGTCCACTCCCTGTAACTTTTGCAGAATATCGATGGATTTTTTTCTGGAGAGAAGTTGCTTCTTTGCTGCCCTCCTTGAGACCAGGCCTTGCTACAAGAGTCTCCGCCTCACAGTGTGTGCAGATTCACTCACTCCTGCCTGCTGCCATTCCTGAGCAAGCTCTGCACTGCTGGTAGCCGATCCCGCAACTGAAACCCTTTTAAGAGACGGTCCTGGCGCTTGCTGGTCTTTTTTGGGCGCCCTGTAGCCTTTTTGGCAACAATGGAACCTCTCCCCTTGAAGTTCTTGATGATGCGATTGTTGACTGAGGTGCAATCTTTCTAGCTGAGATACTCTTCCCTGTTAGGCCATTTTTGTGCAGTGCAATGATGACTGCACGTGTTTCTTTAGAGATAACCATGGTCAACCGAAGAGAAACAATGATGCCAAGCACCAGCCTCCTTTTAAAGTGTCCAGTGGTGTCAATCTTTCTTAATCACGACAGATTGATCTCCAGCCCTGTCCTCATCAACACTCACACCTGTGTTAATGAAGCAATCACTGAAACGATGTTATCTGGTCCTTTTAAGGGTCCATTTACACAGATTATCTGACAGATAATCTGCCAAAGATTTGAAGCAAAAGCCAGGAAAGGATTTGAAAAGAGGAGAAATTTTAGTCTTTCCTTTATGACCTGATCTCTGTTAATAGTCTTTCTGGCTTTGGCTTCAAATCTTTGGCAGATAATCTTTCTGTGTAAACGGACCCTTAGGCAGGGCTGCAATGATGTTGAAATGTGTTTTGGGGGATAAAGTTAATTTTCTAGGCAAATGTTGACTTTGCAAGTAATTTCTCTTAAGCTGATCATTCTTTATAATGGCCTAAAATCAATATCTCGGTTTATCGTACATGTCGTCGTGGTAACGATAAATTGAACGATAATTATGACACTCCCCTTTTAAAAGCCACCGCCCTTTTGAAAACCCTATTTTCCAATGGTAATACAAATGTGAATTTATTCCATATAACAATGTGCAGCAAACTTCACAAGTAATACACAATGTTTTGGCATCTCCTACGCCATTTTCAAGTGGCACTTGAAAATGGCATAAGAGACGCCAAAGCGTCATATATTACTTGTGAAGTTTGCTGCACATTGTTATATAGAATAAATTCTCGTTTTTACGTGTTGTGTTACCATCTGAGTGCTGCAGAGTATTTTTCTACTAGCTGACTTGGTCCACAGTTCGTTTAGTGTGCTGCCTATATTGTTAGTATCTATCTATCTATGAGATAGATATATTATATATTATATATATGACAGATAAGTGATGGATAGATATTTCACAAATTTTCCGCAGCACAACTCGTGTTGAAAAAACTGTGTTTATTTCATATTAAGAAAAGGCATACATGCAGCACAGCAAAAAAAGTGAAGTATGACTTCCGGTTCCGGCGCCGACATGGGAGGACGCATGTAACAGCGCTCCTGCGCCCATCAACCTCCACCCGCCCGACCGAACGGCTAGAACCGGCTTTAGGAGCTGCATTTCATTCGGGGGAGACTTATATGATCCCGGAGATCCCGTATGGACCGCTACGTCCTGCGCAGCAGCATTACCGCCAGACCCCAGGAGGCAGACTCGGATCAGAGGCCCGCAGCGCGGCTCCCAGCGACGCCATCTTGGCCATCACGAGCTGCAGCCCCGATACCCGGCGCAATGACGGAGGAGATCGCTTCTCAGAGGGACATGTTTGGCAGTGACACGCCAGAGGCGCACCGCCTGACCGCTCCGTTTGACTACTCCCGGCTGGCGGCTGAGGTATCCCTCAAACTGGTGCCGGATATACAACGGGCCGTGGAGGCGGCTCTCCAGGCCGCATTGGTGAAGCTCCAGACTGACCTGACAACGACCAACAGTAAGGTGGAGGCAGTGGAGAAAAGTGTGGGGGAGGTGCGGGCCACGCAGGGGCAGCTGGAGGACACTGTAGGCACTTTGCGCAGTGAAAATGTCCGGCTATGGCAAAAGCTTGAGGACATCGAGAATCGCACGAGACGCAATAATTTGCGCATAGTCGGTATGGCGGATTCAATTAAGCCATCAGAACTGCATTACATATGTGAGAGGGAGCTCCCGGAAGTTCTAGGCCTAGACCATTATTGCAGAGTGGAAAGGGCGCATCGGGTTGGCCCGCCGGTGCAACGAGATGGCGGGAGAGCCCAGCAGGGGGAGAACCCGGGCTCGCGCCAAGTAATCTTTAAGCTGCTGGACTATAATGATAAGCAGGAAATGCTGCGGGCTTTTCGTAGGCGTAATGCGCAAATCATTGTTAGAGGATGCAGGATTCTACTGTTTGAGGATTACTCGGCCGATGTGGCCAGGCGCAGACGCACCTTCAGTAAGATCTGCTCAGAATTATACCGTCGCAGAATCCGCTTCCAACTGCAGTATCCAGCGATACTTAAGGTTCAACTGGAGGATGGATCTTCTGCCACGTGTAGGACCCCGGAAGAAGCTGAATCCTTGGTCTCGGAGCTGCTGGCGGACACGCACAGACCTGCCTCAGCACGGCGCGATGACCCTACTCCCCCTGGTTCTAGGGTCCCAGGACGCAGAGAGGGTGCCCCGGATGAAGGGCGCTGAGAAACTGCCTGGCTACGTTGCCTTTCTAAGAGCTGCACTATTCACAGCAGTAGTTTAATGTCTGCCGGTTGCCTTAACCCTTTTCTTTCCTCACAGGGACTGTTACGGCTGCCATCCTGTTGCTTTGTTGTGGGGCCTTCTCAGGGGAAGGGATCTGTTTGGGAGAGTCGTGCAGGGGAATGATGGACATTGTCATAACGCTCGCCTGCACTCTGACGGGTTCTATAGGACGCGATATGCGGAGGCATTACCTATGTTTTGTTTGGTGTTGTTTTTCTTTCCCCTTTTGTTTTATATGTCTCTGCTCCGTCTGTGTGAAGGGTATCCGGGCCTATGAGGGGTACCTGCTGGTATATAGTCTCTGGGGGTGGGGGTTGATGGGTCCCCCCATGTTTGGAAAAAAGGAGGTCCCTACCTCGGTGTTGAGGGGCTAAAACGGGGTTTGTCTCCCTCTATACGCACCTGGGGAACTGAGAGTTTGCTGGGTCACACATTCTTTTTGAATCACTACGACTGTGTGGCTTACCTCGCCTGGCATCTCTCTTCTTTCTCTTTCTCTCTTCTTTTCTTCCTCTTTCCCTGCTACTCTCTTCTTCCTCCCCTTTCTTTTTGTTTTATTTAGTTTACTCCCTGCCCCCTTCCCTTCACCCTCCCATGCTGGGCTCACGCCTTGGTGCTTGAGGGGATTGTGCGCGCGCATAGTGCTGAGGGATCTTCCTTCTCTTTCTCTCTGCGATTAATCTGTGATTTTGCATTCGTAGCCACCTGTGATATCCGCCATGAAGGTGATCTCCTGGAACGTAAAGGGTCTACGGTCGCCTAATAAGCGCATTCAGGTACTGAGGCACTTACACCGCTTACACGCAGATATCGCCATGTTACAAGAAACACACCTCTCAGGGGATGACATGCAGCGAATGAGAAAACTGTGGGTGAGAGATGTATATGGGTCACCAGCAGTGAATGGAAAGGCTGGGGTGCTAATTTTAGTTAGTAAGCATTTTCAGGGATCGGTGACTTCTCATGCCACGGATAGTGAGGGTAGACGAGTGCAACTGACGATGACAGTGGAAGGAATAGAGTATAGCATGTTTAACTTGTACGGCCCTAACGGGGACAATAAGTCCTTTTTCCATAATGCTCAGACAGTAATTAGCGCGGACCCGACTGCCAACAAAATTGTGGGGGGCGATTTTAACTCTGTCCTAAACGTGAGGGAAGACAGGAAAAGCTCTACCGACGTCCCAAGAGCGACTCGCTCTTCTGATCGGGTGCTTGTACCTTTTCTAGAAACACTAGACCTCCAGGATCCGTGGAGATTGCTACACCCGGCAGACCGGGAATACTCCCATTATTCTCACGCCCATAAGGCATGGTCTAGGATTGACTATTTGTATGTGTCCAGCGCACTAGTGGACAAAGTGGAAAAGGCGGACATACACGATTTAGTGATCTCCGATCATTCCCCGATCTCCCTTGCAATCCCCAGTACTTATAAACGTCATCAGGAATTCGTGTGGCGCTTCCCGAGCTACATGGTTCGAGATGAAAAATTTGTGGTAGCATTGAAAGGTTGGTGGGCGGAATTTCTGTCCAACAACTCTGAGCACTCTGGAGATGCACCCTTGTACTGGGAGACTGCAAAGGCGGTCCTGCGGGGGCGTCTGATTGCCTATATGTCTACTATTAAAAAGCGTACGCAGGTAGAGTTTAAGTCGGCTAGTGATAGGCTTAGGGACGCTTATACGGCCTATTTGAACTCACCTTCCCAGTCTCGATGTGATGATTGGAAAATAGCAAAATCGGCCTTCGATGTGTGGGCAGAGCGCAAAGTAAAGGCGTCTGCGGACAGGTTGAAGGCGGAGTATTTCCGTTTTGGCAATAGATCTGGGAGACTGCTGGCCCGCCTGGCGAAAGGTCAGTATTCTCCTCAGTTTATTGCAGCGCTCCGGGACTCCTCGGGTCGCGTTCATAATGATCCAGCAAAAGTCATGAACTTGCTGGAACAATATTATACCAATCTGTACCAGTCACCCCCGATAGTTTCAGAGGAGGGGCGACTATTCCTTGACTCAGTGCTTATGCCATCTATCACTTCTGACCAGCGTGAAGCTCTGAATGCTGACTTCTCGGAGGCGGAAGTTCTATCGGCTATTAAGGCCCTTGCGAATAACAAGGCTCCAGGCCCAGACGGTTATACGGGGGAGTTCTTTAAGACATTGAGGGAGGAGATAGCCCCTTCATTGACTGCATTCTTTAACCATATGCTCCACACAGGTTCCACCCCTATTCATGCCAACACTGCCCATATCAAACTTCTCCTAAAGCCCAATAAGGACCCGTTACTGCCCTCTTCATATAGACCAATATCCCTTATTAATTTAGATTTAAAAATCCCCTCCAAGATTCTGGCAGATAGACTCAGCATGTTGCTCCCTGATTTGATCAACACGGCGCAAGTGGGCTTTGTGAAGGGGCGGTCTGCGGTGTATAATATTAGAAAGGTATTGACGATACTTGATAGGACACGACACGATCCCCAGCCAAGTGAGACCCCAATTTTGTTGGGTTTGGATGCCGAAAAAGCATTTGATAATGTGAGGTGGGACTGGCTGGGGATGGTGTTGGACCGCATCGGTATCTTGGGGAGCTTTCGCACCTTTCTAGGGGGCCTCTATCATAACCCCAGGGCTAGGATAGCGTTACCTGCTCAATTGTCCCCTAGCTTTCCACTGTGTAGGGGTACCCGCCAGGGCTGCCCTCTGTCACCGTTACTTTTTAATTTAGCCTTGGAGCCCTTGGCAAGGCATCTTCTGCAGTCTTCGCTCTACGAGGGGATCCGGGTGGGGAAGGCCGTCACCAAGCTAGCGTTGTATGCGGATGATGCTCTCCTATTTATGGCCCATCCTCAGACTCAACTACAAGGGGTCCTGGATTCCATTTCCCACTTTGGCACGTTTTCAGGGTATAGGATCAATCCCTCGAAGAGCGAAGTACTGGAGCTAGGGAGGAAACTCCCTCATAGTTTTTGGGCATCTATGGGTCTCTCTGGGAGCGTGAAGCATTGTATCACCTACCTAGGTATAAAAATAGGGGCAGATCCACATTCCTTATATCAGCTTAACTATCCACCTCTCTTTGACAAGATATGTATGGAACTGAAGCGGTGGTTCTCTCTTCCCATCTCCTTTCTTGGTAGGTGCCACTTAGTAAAAATGTTAAGTTTCTCTAAATTGCTTTATCCCCTACAAACGATTCCAGTTCTTATTCGGCACAAAGACATTAAAAGGCTTAACGCAGCATTCACACATTTCATATGGGGAGGTAAGAGAGCACGTATTTCCCTCCAAAAATTAATGCTTTCTAAATCTGATGGGGGCATCAATTTCCCCAACATTCGGGGATACAATCTTGCGTGTCTTCTGAGACACGTTATGGATTGGCTTCATGATACTAGCTACCATTCTATCCTACCCTTAGAAAAGGAATTAGCGGCACCGTGGGCCCTTCAGTCGTGTCTACACACTAAAATTCCCTCATTACCCCCTTTGCTCAGACGTTCCCTTATTATAAGGGACACAGTGTTGGCATGGAGAGAGGTCCGTAAACTGTGTGGTTTGCCTTTTTTGCTATCTAAGAGAATGCAGCTATGGAACCATCCCGACTTCCCGCAGGGGAGAGAGAATGCCACCTTTAATGAGTGGAAGGAAAAGGGCATCCTTACGGCAGGTCACCTGATGCATGAGGGAGACAAACGGTGGCTCACGATTTCTGAACTCAAAGATCGCTTTGATCTGGATGACCGCCACTTTCTCGCTATACATCAGGTGATGTCGTTCTGTAAAAGGAGGCTTGCCAACCTGGTGAATGAGCTCACGTCTAATGTGTTTGATAATTTTCTCGGTCCCGCCCCGAGACAGGTGACTCTCTCTGAGACGTATAGGGCGCTGAACGACACTTTTCTGACCATACGTAAGCAAGACATCTTCAATAAGTGGGGGGATAAACTGGGGGTGGCTGATCCGGGAGAACGAATCCTGGAAGGATGGATGCGAGTGAGAAAGCATGTGGTGTGTGAGGTTTGGCGGGAAACTTTCTTTAAAGTTATGCATCATGCATATTTTGGCTTCAATCTGCCGGCTAATCCACTGTATCCAGACAGGATTTTACATTGCCCTAAGTGCAAGGTGCCAGCCACAGATTTTTGGCACAGCATGTGGTCTTGTCCTTCCACACAGGCCTTTTGGCAGGAAGTGGTGTCTTATGTGCTCTCCCACTGGAAACTCGGGCTGCCTTTGGATCCGGTTGCCCTGATTTTTCAGTGTGTGGCTCAGGAGGCGACAGAGGCGTCGGGCCTACGATCAGTGCCAGCATTAGTGCATGTCATACTGCTAGTGGCTAAGCGCGTATTATTACGCGAATGGCTGAAGCCGGAGGTACCTACGGTGCCAATGCTAATTGAGGAACTGAAACTATTTCTGGCATCGGATCGGCTTGAGGCTGAACGCAACACGGATAAACACGCAAAAAGCTTTTTCCAAAAATGGAAGATTTTCTTACTGACTCATTTTTCGCAACAACAAATTCATGCCTTTGTATACCCGTATAGATTCACCACTTGGTACCTGAAGGCGGATATTGGTGGGACACTGGGGGAGCTTCGGCTGCCCGAGCGGAGTTGAATAGAGGTGTATGATCCCTGCTGCTGTGTTCCCAGAATTGGCAGCGTGGGAGGGTGGAGGGGGTGGGTTCCTGGGGATCCCCATCTTCTCCCCCCTCTCCTCTTTTCCCTCCTTCCCTCCCCCCCCCCCCCCCCCTCCCTTTTTTTTTTTTTTTTTTTTTTTTTCTTTTTCTTCTCTTTCTCTTTCTCTTCTTCTCTTCTTTTCTCTCTATTGTCTCGATCTGATCTTTGGAGATACAGGTTGCCAAATAGGTGACCGAAGGGGGTTGGTTGAGTGACTAATGGTGCTCTTGTAAAATTTATTGTACATTTGGGCTACTGTTGGGAGTCTCCATGGAGACGCACTAGGGGTCTCGGTTCTTATGGGGGCCCTTTGCTGTTTGTTTGGGCCTCATGCTGTCCTGGGGGTTGGAGCTGTTGGGGTTTAACCTCTTTATTGTATCCACTGTAAAATTGAAAAATGAGCGCTGCGACGCTTAGCTGGTTTATGTGAACTGCTTGTTTGTGCTCAAATAAAAATATATTTAAAAAAAAAAAAAAGTGAAGTATGATGTGACGTATCTGTGACCTCCGTCACCCTTTTCAAGCATCACCGAAGGTGACCGGAGGTCACCGAAACGTTGCATTATACAACACGAGTTTTTCAACACTAGTTGTGCTGCGGGAAATTTGTGAAATAGCTGAGTGGGTACTCCGGTCAAGTACGTTCCTGCTGGCACACGGGACTTATTGTTTGTTGGTGGTGCCGCTAGTATACAGTTGGACTAGATAGGACTCCTATCTATTATCTATCTCATCTATCCGCTTGAAAATGGTGGCGAGATGCTGCTGAAACATTGCGCCCTGATGTTTTGCACTAGGCTTTAAAGAAAGAAATCACAGATTTTTTTTCTCAGTTTACTCAAAAGTGCTTTGGATTCTCTATAATATATCTATCTACCTGTCTCCTATGTATCTACTATTTATTTATCTATATGTGTGTGTGTGTGTGTATATATATATATATATATATATATATATATATATATATATATATAATATATATATGGAGATGGATAGATGGGAGATACTATGGATGGATAGATCGGACTCCTATCTATCCATCTCTCTCTCGGGCGCTTAGGATTCCTGTGCGGGAGAGAGTGCGGTGCCCATGGGAGCCAGGATGTGCCGACCTATAGCTGACCCCCTGCAGCCACTGTATGTGTGGGAGGGAGGGGGGGGGCAGGGCTCACTGTGCAGCTTCCAGAGAAGCTAGGAGAAGCGAGCCGCCCGGCAGCAGCGCTGAGCACATAGCACGCCTTTGCGCAGCCTGTCAGTGTTCCTCTTCAGCCCCCCGCAGCAGGATCTTCCATTCCTTGCCTTGCATATGTGCACCCTGGCTGGAATTGGGAGGTGAATCGGAGGATCAGCGAGGGAGATCTGAGGGGAGCAGAGCATGTGGCCGCCGGGGGAGGGGGGGGGGAATACCGCAGATACCGTCCTGGCAGAGTTGAGGTCTGTTAACCGACGCCAGTGACTGTATCATTATTTTGACGATATACCGCCCAGCCCTACTTTATAACATTCTGGAGTATATGCAAATTGCCATTTTAAAAACTGAAGCAGTAGATTTTGTAAAAATTAATATTTGTTGGAGGTGCAATTTTAGAACTAGGCACAATAATCCATATATTCTGGTCCTGCGCATTGCTAAAACCGTACTGGGACATGGTAACGCAGGTACTCCGAGGTGCTCTAAAATACACGGTGAAAATGACAGAAATGGCTGCACATCGCACCCATGGCTGACACGAAAGCTACATTTAAAACCAACATCAGAAGTTAGTATATAATTTGGCCAAACCATATTGCCTCATGTACCACGTGCAAGTCTTCTGGTTGCAGGGCCATTCTGTGGCCCTCCTTCTCTGCTTGCGCACGTTTTGCGGGGATTGTGGTCACTGACCGGCACAGCGATGTTTTTTTGGTTAGGGACTCGTGTATCAGAAGACCTGCACGTGGTACATGAGGCAATATGGTTTGGCCAAATTATATACTAACTTCTGATGTTGGTTTTAAAAAAGATGAAAAAGCTTTCATGTCAGCCATGGGTGCGATGTGCAGCCATTTCTGTCTTTTTGGCTTGTTCATAAAATACACGGTGAACTGCACCCCAGCGCTTGCTGTACTCCATATAGGGTAGGCAGACTTTCCAAAAGAGGATCAAGTAATCCTATTCCATGTTCTTACAGCCGCAAAAACTGGCTTGGGTAAGCATTGGAAATCTACTGCGCTTCTCACAAAGGCCGAAATAATTGCATCAGTTAACTATGTCTGCATTCGTGTCCTGCAACAGCCCTTTCCATGTTGTAATAAGGTGGACACTCTTTGGTCTAAATGGTTAATCTCTGCCTATTATGTGAAATAAAGCACTCCCAACAGTTTGGGAACCTGTAATAGCTCAGGAACACTGACCACTGAAAGTGGACCTTACCCCTTTTTCTTTTCTTTATTTTTCTTATCAACCAGGATACAAGAAATATAGACAGACACCTTGCCTGGTTGGCCATGTTGGCCTTGTAAAGGTTTTTAGCAGCAACTCCAGGCATATGTATTCCTTGTATTCTGAAATGTGAAAAATTCTACGGTCACGGTGTCATGCATCCCACTCAATGCTAGAGTGGGTTGTTGTATAAACTCTGTTCCTTTATGCCAAGTGACAATAAAACATATGTTTAAAAAAATTTTGTATCATTCTCAAAACTTTTGGCCATGACTGTACCTTGGTGTCATGTAATTGTTTGCATGCCTCCTGTAGATAGTCACTGGTGTTCAAAATAACGATGGCCCCCTCCTTTATCGGCGGGTTTTATCATTATTTTGTTAGTAAGTGTACGTAAGGCCTCTATTTCGAGGGTAGTTAAATTGGGTTTAGATATAAAACCAACTGGTGTCGATTTGCGTAGTATGAACTTGGTCAAACGTGACATTGGTGTATATGTTTCTATGAGGTGTGATGTCACTGTTGGAACAAAATCACTTTTTAAAGTAAATTAAAATGTTGCAATGTCAATTCATTGTTAGGTACAGTCATAGATTTGCAAACTGTTTCCCCCATAACACATTTTTAATCAACAGAAAAACTGAACAAAATATAATTCAAGGTCAAACCAATTGGTCACAATATCAGGGCAGAAAGACAAGCCTTTAAGTAGTTGCATTTAAATGGGAGATAAATCTAAAGAAGACATATTTAGCAACTATGTTTTTCAGTTTTTTCCGTAGATTTAAGTTGTGTAATTGTGTACCGAACAATAAATTGGCATTGCAACATTTCTGAAAAAAAAATATATATATTTTTTGAAAAGTGATTTTGTTCCAACAGTGACATCACACCCCATAGAAACATATATGTCAGTGTCACGTTTGACCAGGGGCGTTGCTAGGATCCTAAAACATCCGGGGCCCGGGCCCTGAGTTTCTCTCCCCCATGCTTTTCTCCCATTTCTCTCCCCCATGCTTTTCTCCCCTGTTTCTCTCCCCTATTTTTCTCTCCCCCATGCTTATCTCCCCTGTTTCTCTCCCCCATGCTTATCTCCCCTCTTTCTCTCCCCCATGCTTTTCTCCCCTCTTTCTCTCCCCCATGCTTTTCTCCCCTCTTTCTCTCCCCCATGCTTTTCTCCCCTCTTTCTCTCCCCCATGCTTTTCTCCCCTCTTTCTCTCCCCCATGGTTATCTCTCCTGTTTCTCTCCCCCATGGTTATCTCTCCTGTTTCTCTCCCCCATTTCACTCCTCTGTTACTTTCTCCCCCATTTCACTCCTCTGTTACTTTCTCCCCTCTTTCTCTCCCCCGTTACTTTCTCCCCTCTTTCTCTCCCCCGTTACTTTCTCCCCTCTTTCTCTCCCCCGTTACTTTCTCCCCTCTTTCTCTCCCCCGTTACTTTCTCCCCTCTTTCTCTCCCCCGTTACTTTCTCCCCTCTTTCTCTCCCCCGTTACTTTCTCCCCTCTTTCTCTCCCCCGTTACTTTCTCCCCTCTTTCTCTCCCCCGTTACTTTCTCCCCTCTTTCTCTCCCCCGTTACTTTCTCCCCTCTTTCTCTCCCCCGTTACTTTCTCCCCTCTTTCTCTCCCCCGTTACTTTCTCCCCTCTTTCTCTCCCCCGTTACTTTCTCCCCTCTTTCTCTCCCCCGTTACTTTCTCCCCTCTTTCTCTCCCCCATGCTTTTCTCCCCTCCATGCTTTTCTCCCCTATGCTTGCTCACCTCCTTCTAGAGCGCGGCTGCTGCTGTCCGCCTCACCTACCGTAGCGGCCGGAGGTGCTCCTACAACTCAATCAGCTCAGAGCGGGAGCGTGGGGCCGCTGCGGTGGGCCGTGGCGCACGCGTTAATTGGATGCGTGCACCACGGCCCACCGCAGCGGCCCCACACTCTCGGTTTCCGCTGATTGGATGGAGGAGCGTGTCCGGGCGCTGCGGGCGGCCAGTAGGTAAGGAGGACAGCAGCAGCTGCAATCTGCGAGCCAGATGCGGCCATCAAAAGAGCCGCATCTGGCTCGCAAGAGCGGGGCAGAAGAGATCCGGGGCAGCAGGCATTTTATTCGGGGCATGAGCCCCGAATAAAACTGCCTAGCGACGCCACTGCGTTTGACCAAATTCAAACTACGCGAATCAACACCAGAGGGTTTTATATCTTAACCTAATTTAACTACCATTGAAGTAGAGGCCTTACGTGCACTTACTGACAACAATAAAATAACGATTAAACCCCCCCGACAAGGGAGGGGCCATTGTTATTGTTGACATTTTATCTCCCTTTAGCTCAGGACTCACTCTCAGATTGAAAAACAGCCTCAAGAACATCATTGATAATGCATACACCAACCAGATTATAGACAAAAAATTACTATGAAGTCTTATTTGAAAGACACCACAGATTTTCTCAACAAATTAAGTATGATTGAATATTCTGAGAACATGGTACTGGCCTCTTTAGACATTAACAGCCTATACACATGCATACAGAATGACAAGGGTATGTTAGCTATTCGGATTTTTTTTTTTTTTTGCAGAATTCAGATTTTTCAGATCAAGCTTTGTTTTTCATTTTTCAGCTTATGGAGTTTATTCTTACCTGTAATTATTCTTCATTTGACAGGAGGTTTTACTTACAGCAGATGGGAGTTGCAATGGGCTCTTATATGGCGCCATTGTATGCAAATTTGTATGTAGCAACACTTGAGGAAGCATCTATGTGTCCCGCCATTTGCGGTGCTGGTGGAGATACATAGATGCTGTCTTCCTCCTCTGGACTGGGTTGGTTGATGAGCTCCATGAATTTTGGGGTTTCCTCAATCAGATGGACTCACATAATGATGTGACATTTTATGGTGTACATAAAAAAAAAACAAAAAAAAACAAACAAACATTCAGATCCATACCGAGTTACATGTACAACCGACAGACAGAAACACTTTACTTTGCTCTGAATATCGCCATTTTCTCAATATGAGAACTAATCTCCCTAGGAGTCAGCTTCTTTGTGCTCGACATATCATCAGCAAAAAATAATTAGTACCATCTACCATCTCACAGTACCATCTGCGTATCTCACAGAATTTCATTGACAGAGGTCGATTGGTTAAACAACAATGGTTAGTGGTCCCTCAGACAAATGTAAACACCAATCTAAGTCTAGTTCTAATCGTATTCCCTTTGTCTCAACATACAACTGAGTCCTTCAGTTTCCAGAATCCTTAATAAACACTGGTATGTCGTCAAAAACAGCTTCGCACAGATTTCCAATTTCCATGAGAGACCCCTTACGTCCTACAAGAGGGCTAAAAATCTGAGACCGACTAGTTAAATCAGAGGTCTCTTGGGACTAATGTGATATAGCATTATCTTCTACCATTTTGGGGCCCAAAGTCACTGGTTGTTACCCGTTCCATAGCTGTGTTAGTTGTAAATATATCCAAAAAGATTGTACATTTACTCATCCTACCACTGGGAAGACATATGATATCTGTTTTTTTTTTCTTACCTGTAGCTCTGTTTGGATTGTTTATCTACTGTGGTGCCCATGCAACCTACTTTATGCAAGTAAGACGATATATGATGCCCGCACAAGATTGAATCAACTACACCATTCGCAAGTGTTGTAATGATCTTCCAGTTCCCAAACACTTCAGAGGCCAACCATACAGAACGTGACCTAAAATGCATACTTTTGGATAATAATCCCCCACCACGAGGTGGTGGAAACAGACATGCCCTTCTATAAAGAAGGGAACTTGAATGGATTATTCGTCTAAAAACTTTAAGTTGTATGGCCTCAATGTGGATTATAAGGTCTTGCAATTAAAACAGTAGGGCTTTCCTTATGAGTGAGGTCCCCACTGTGATTTGGTTACGTGAGTTTCGCTTCTCCCTTTATTGAACACATTCACATTACTCACTTATACCCTGTTGACTTTAGATTTTTCTCTCCTCCTCGTCACGACGGCACCACAGGAGGACTTAACTCATCCCCTAGGGACAGGAAAAGCACAAACATCAGAGGTTAAAAGCCCCTCCCCTTCCCACAATCACCTGTGTTTTTCCAGTCCCTTCAAGGAAGGCACGAGAGGTGGGGGATCCGTCATGAAGAAGAGGAAACCCCGATGTATTCTCAAAAATCTTATCCCTCAGCCGGGTCGATCGAGGTCTGACCTCCTTCCTCCCTGGGAGCAGCTGTTGATCGCAGGATCCGGGGTAGCGGGATGGTCCAGTCCATTCCCGGTGTGTGTGGTCTGCGGCAGTGGTCCCAACCTGGTTCGACTCGGTCGGCTCCCCGGGTGCACGCAGACCAGATATTGACCAGCTGCCAGGTAAGTAAGAGACCGCGGGACTGCCATCGGGCTTGTGCGGCCTAGTTGAGTCCTACTTCCGGTTCGGCCGAGTGGGCTATGACCTTCTTCCGGTTATGATGTTTACGCCGGAAGTGGGGTGGCTGGTCACAGTGGCGTCTACACGTTACGTGGGGACGTACTGACGTCACACTCCGGAAGTTCTTGCATCTTCCAGGCGCCGATTTGAAACGCTGGGACGGCATAAAAGGAGAGCGGGTCGTCCGTCTGGTGAGGTCTGATCAGTCAGGATGGATTCCTCTTCTTCCTCTGCAGTAGCTGCTGCGACTGATAAGCCTCCCCATGTGTCCCATGCGTTGAGTGTTCATTCTAATGTAAGGTATACAGCTATAACTACATTTATGTAAGTTCTGAATCTTGACTATTTACTCCTTTCCTTTGTCCTTAAGTCACTGGGTGACCCTGTAAATTGTAACATCCCTATGCTTTCCTAGGATAAGGATAAAGATAAGGATGAGGACAAGGATTCTGCCCAGAGGGAAGAAACCAAAGCACCCCCTGCAAGAAAATGTGTGACCTGTAATAGTTAACATAGTTAAGAAGGATAGATCGTCATTCCTGGCAGAAATAAGGCAATTGATGAAGGACGAAATAAAAGCGTCACAATCTGTTACAGCTCCTCTGATAGCTCCACCTACACCAGCCCTTCCTGTGGTGGCTTCTGCTCAACACCCCACCCACTAAAATATAGCCCCCCCCCCCTCCCGATCCTTCCCCGGCTAGTGTTTCGGGGGATTCTACCAGATCTAAAAGGCGTAGATCTGTGTCACCAGAGTCCGAATGTGGGTCGGGTCAAATATCGCACTCTGGTTATAAGTGAAGAGGAGGTGGAAGTGGAGGAATGTGCTAAGAGATACCTTTCCTTCGGAACGTACGGGGCCCTTTTATAAAAGCAGTTAGACATGCCCTAGGTATGGAAGAGGTTCAAGAAGACGTTCCCCATACAGATAAACTCTTTGCAGGACTAAAGAAAAAACAGTCTTTCCCATTCATGAGACCCTTCTATCCCTGGTTCTTGAGGAATGGAAAGAACCAGAGAGGTGGTTTACTATTACTGGAGAGATCAGGAGGAGACTACCATTTAAGGATGAGGACATTATTAAATGGAATGAAGCACTAAAAATTGATGCTCAGTTAGCTAAAGTCTGACAGGCCGCCCGGCCAATCACTGGCCCGGTCCCGGCCTGTGATTGGCTGAGCGGCCTGTCAGCTGACAGGCCACTCTGAAGCTAGAGCGTGCGGGACCCGTGGAGAAGATGACCGCAGCAGCAGCCCTGGAAGGTGGATAGGTAATGTATATAGTTAAGCAAGGGCTGCAAGGACATCGGTAACTATGTCCCTGCAGCCCTTGTTTAACGATTATCAGGCCGTGTAATCTGTAGAGTAAACGAGCAACGATCTAGCAGATCGCTGCTCGTTTCCAGGTATTATCGGGCCCCCATTGGCCTGTGTAATACCACCCTAAGTAACGTGGTATCCTGTTTGAGGGCAACTATATCTTCAGAACAGCTTTGGATAAAATCTGTGAAAAATCCTCAGATAAAAAGAAGGCCCTACCAGAAGGCAAGACACCAAAGAAGGAGCCATATAAGAGACCAAGATACCAGGACCAAACTAGAGGTAAAGGTAAAACAGGGGGTCCCTGGAGCTATCAAAAGAGGGGTAAAAGTAAGAATATTTTTTTACAACCCCAAAAGCTCCCAAGACAAACAATGACCATATCCCAGTTGGGGATAGACTGTCCAGGCACGGGGAAGCCTGGAAGCAAACAACTCAGAATTCATGGATTCTGGACATTTGTTCATCAGGGTTACAACATAGAATTCACCCAGTCTCCTCCCAAGAGATTCCTGATCTCTTGCCAGTCATCACCACATCTCCAGATGGAACTTGTTAACAGTGTAAAAAAGCTGCTGCTTTCAGAAGTAGTGTCTCCTGTCCCAGTAACTGAACTGAGAGAAGGACATTACTCCAACCTGTTTCTGGTGAAGAAACCCAGTGGGTCATACAGACTGATCATTAATCTAAAACCCTTAAACAAGGTGGTGAAATACAAAAGATTCAAGATCTACTACTCTTATTTTAAGAGACTCAGTGATGGCATCTATCGATCTCACAGATGCGCATTACCATATCCCTATTCATACTATTCAACGTCTCAACGCTACCTGAGTTTCCCACTGCGGATGGACGGTAAAGTTCAGCATTTTCAGTTTAAAGCTCTTTCCTTTTGGGATATCTTCATCTCCCAGAATTTTCACAAGTGTCATGGGAGAGGTGGCCTCCTACTTACACTTGAGGGGGATAGGCATTGTTTATCTGGATGACCTTTTAATTGCAGAACCTAGAGGTGACATCAGATCTTCTAAGGAACCTGGGATGGCTGATAAACAAAAATCGGATTTAACTAGTATAGAGCAATGGAGCTACGGCACTGTCTCTCCACCCACTTGCAGTTATGTGGAATCGGCTCACCTGGACACCTTGGTGAAATCAGCGGTGCTCAGCAACAATAGTCTGCAGAATCCATGATACTTTCATGAGAAAGTAGAATGCGGCACACGCTTCCAATACACTTTTTTGCTTTTATTTTGCCATACACATAATGATGCACAAAGAAGACAAGGCAACGATTATTTCACGCTAAGTCGCGCTTCGTCACAGCCCTACTTCACTTCCTTCACCTGGTTCATATATGTGGACTTCTTAAAGACACATACACCAACAAATTATATGTGTTGTTTAAAAACAGGTATTTCATTAACAAATACTGTGTGACTAAAGATACAACTAACAACTGCACAGCTAATATGTAGCAAAACACACTGTATATATATATATATATATATATATATATATATATATATATATATAATATATATAAAAATAATTATTTATATTATCACATTAATATCAGATCTTTCATTCATTATGTGTCTTTAAGAAGTCCACATATATGGACCAGGTGAAGGAAGTGACGTAGGGCTGTGACAAAGCGCGACTTAGCGTGAAACGATCGTTGCCTTGTCGTCTTTGTGCATCATTGTTGTGTATGGCAAAATAAAAGCAAAAAAGTGGATTGGAAGCGTGTGCTGCATTCTACTTTCTCATGAATATATCAAAAAATCGGATTTAGTTCCATGCACCCAGAAGGTATTTCCTGGAATCCTTTTGGATTCTTCCAGACAAATGTCTCTCATTCCTACAGATAAGTTATCTCTAATAGAGAAAGTAAACAACTTCAGGAGGAAGAAGTCATGCACAATCCGTGAAGCCATGTCTTTGGGGTCCTTAACAGCCTGCATCCCAGCTGTACCATGGAGCCAGGCCCACTCCAGAGTATTGCAGGGACAGATACTTTGTCTGGAACCATCAAAATACAGGTCTGGATAAATTAATGTCTATTTCTCCACAGGTTCAGGGTCTATGGTCAAAAGAAACAAAGACAAGGTCTTCTAACTACAGAGAGTTGTTGGCAGTCTGGATGACTTTGAAACAGGCAGAGGCTACGCTGAAGCATTGTTACGTTCAAATCTTATCAGACAAAGTCACAACAGTTGATCACCTACGCCATCAGGGCAGTTCAAAGAAGAGTGGGAGAAATAAAATCTCTCACTATCCGTGAACCTTACTTTGTCATATAGGAGGATAGAATCGTATTAAGAACCAATCCAAATTTCCTCCCAAAAGTTGTGTCCTCCTTCCTTCAATCTCAATTCTACAATCATTTTGTTCTACCCTAAAAAATTACTTGGACCGGAAATTTCATACATTAGATGTAAGAAGGACTATTATCCAATACTTAGAAGTTTGTAGCCCTTGGAGAAAGCACCAGTCTTTATTTACACAGTTCCAAGGTAGAAATAAAGAGGGAAAAAGTCTTGATTCGTAATGCGATAGAACAGGCATACAGTTTTCAAAACTTTACTTCATCACTACAAATCAGAGCCCATTCCACCAGAGCGGTCTTTACCACCTGGGCAGAAAGGGCTTCCGCTTCAATAGACCAGATCTGTCGGGCAGCCACTTAGTCCTTTCCGCACACCTTTTACGAAGCATTATAGGCTACAGCTTCAAAGGAATGAAGACCTCACCTTTTTGGAAGGCAGGTTCTTTTAGGCTGTGGTCCCACCCTAAGGTAAATGGTTGGCATTCTCCTGTGGTGCCGTCGTGAAGATGAGGAGAGAAAAAAGTATTAGTCTTACCGGTAAGACTGTTTCTCTCTAAATCTTCACGACGGCACAAACATCCCTCTCTATACTGTGTATAGTATTTTATATATAATATATATTAGTACTCGCGTGGTTCCAGAGGTTGTTATAATACACTGGTGATTGTGGGAAGGGGAGGGGCTTTTAACTTCTCGTGTTTGTGCTTTTCCTGTCCCTAGGGGATGAGTTAACTCCTCCTGTGGTGCTGTCGTAAAGATCTCAGAGAAACAGTCTTACCGGTAAGACTTGATTTTTTTTTTTTTTTTTTTTTTTTTTTTGTCAGATCCGAACCCAAGCCTTCAGATAGAGAACAATTGGATTGCAATCCATCGCCACATTGTTTAATTTATGTTTTATTTTTTATTTCAAATGTTGCTGTTTATTTTATTTATTTATTTATTATTTGATTATCTCCATTATTTTTATCTTTTTATTTATCCACTCAGTTCTTCATTTATACATCCACTAGCCTTTCCAGTCGGACACTGGATGGTATGTTTGTATCCTTTTCCCTCAGCGCCCCCACAGGTATGCATGGACCCTTGCTGGCTGACCAGACTGGCCTGCTGGATCGGCAATCCCTGCTATGATGAGAACTCTCATTGCTGTACAGCTTGTGAGTGATCCCTCCTGTGCTAATTGGTGCAGCCCTGAAGTCTTGGCCAGTATTCACACTGACCAGTGCGTATGTGTTCATGATGGTCTCCCGATTATTAGCTGCGCTTAAGCGCATTGATGGCCTTTATGAGACCGCATATACGCAAACCTACAGATACTTAGTTGCGTATAATTTGGCTTGTGTTCCATTGCATTCCACCACTGAGCTACTACACAGGTTGGCTAATATTTTTTTGTGAGACTGTGAGCTGCAGGATCGCCTCCAATATGTGACTCTATGTATGTAACCTCAGAAATTTGCTGTTTTAATTTACACTATTGATCTACTTGATATTATTACACGATCACGCTATTGTACTTTTGGAACTTTGTTCCCCTTCATTTTTTTTCACCTTGTTTTTACTCCATGCTGTCACTGATTATGCAAATGTAATTGTATTTCACATGTGTTTAAATACCCTGAGGAAAGGGCTGTGTTCACTTGGCTTGAGAATGGTGCCGATTGTAGGCGCTGAAATGTTGCTACTGTTATCCTTTTGATCTTTCTTTCATTCACATTCATTTGGAGTGCTTCCAACCTTTTTAATGGACGTAGCTGAAGCACGAAGTATCCTTAGTGCCTGGATGGCACCCATCCTTCTTCTCTTTTTTTTTTTTTTCTTTTTTTTTTTTTTTTCTTTGAGTGCTGCGATATTGTTTGTTTTTCTTGAACAGTGTGCAGACGCAGCTGCTACTGGTATTTAGGGTTGCCTTGTATAAGTCCCACACTGGCTGAGTACCACACAAGCTTGTCTGGTGTAGGACATATCCATGGCAACCCAGTTTTCCTGTGGGAGCTACGTCTAAAGACCTTAAAGGGGTTGTCCAACAAAAATCTTTCTTATCAACTGGTGTCAGAAAGTTATATAGATGTGTAATTTACTTCTATAAAAAGAATCTCAAGTCTTCCCATACTTATTAGCTGCCGTATGTCCTGCAGGAAGTGTTGTTTTATTTTCAGTCTGGCACAGTGCTCTCTGCTGACATCTCTGGCCAAAACAGGAACTGTCCAGAGCAGGAGAGGTTTTCTATGGGGATTCATAAAAAAACAGAGACAGAGTTCCTGTCTCAGCCAGAGATGTCAGCAGAGAGCACTGTGTCAGACTAAAAATAAAGCAACACTTCCTGAAAAGTTATGTGTGAGCAGAATACCCCTTTAAGCGCTGTTGAGGAGAGATCAGCTTTGTGACAGGTATCCTTTAGGACCCTTTGGCACATCATGTGCAATCTTTCATATATATGGCCTGTGTAACTGTCCGTAATTCATTATAATGCAATCAGTTCCCGGATACCCAGAGCACTACATACAAGTGTTCAGTCTATGCTATGTGGCCGGCAAACCAGCCATTTATCACAGGCTGGAAATGGTTGTGTGAAAGGAGACCTAATGATATAGTACAAAAAAAAAAACATGTACCGATGACAACCCCCCCTTCTTTTCTTGTTAGATATTGCTTAAAGCATAAATGTTTTGTATGTATTTTCAGATTACCTTTCAATACATAATGAGAACAGAAGCCGGGGTTCTCTCTCCAACTGGCAAGTCAGCGACTCTTTATTACCATTGGATGAAGTATATCCCTGGAACAACAGAACTGCACAAAGTGGTGGATATGTCACGAAAAGGAAGAAAAGGTCCACAGCATCTCAGTCTAGCACCGTGTCTAAAACATCTGACACTAACCAGACCAGAAGCACGGTGGTTGGGAGCAGCTCTCCTAAGACAGCTTGGGAAACGAAAACCGATCTCACCATTCTTCCTGACCTGGGACACACAGGCTTAGATGAGGCAGTAAGCTCCTGCAATGATTCTGTTTGGCAAAAGGGTAGGCTATCAACATCTCATCGCTCTTCAGTGTTTAAAACAATTGAGACTAATCAAAGCAAAGAGATCAGCAAAGGTTTATGTGAAGAAAAAGATATACAAAGTACAAATCAGCCGCAGCCTGAACTAATTGAAGAAAGTAATCATTATATTGTTGATGGATGTTTGGGGCAAGAGATAACAGTATATAAAGCAGATATGGAAATGGCTTCAAGTGAGTCTGCAGAAATAGTTGCAGCGTTGCCAAAAACAAAGACACATGCTTCCAAATCCTGTATACCAGTGCAACAGAGCAGTACATTAAGAAAAGTAAAAAAATCAGCCTGTGAAAAGAGCAAGAACATGGAATGTTCTGTTATCCAACAAGTGACCGATTCTTGTGACAGCAGCAAAAGGAGAGATCCTGCAGTGAACTACGTTGACGACTTGATAAGTGATAAGTGTGATCCTATTCCATATGTTTTACCAGGGCCTGTAGTACACAAGAGCCTTGATGTTACAGAAAGCAGAACACAATCTATCCTTGAAATGTCAGAATCTGGAGAGTCCTGTGTCACTGGGCAAATAGTTATAGGTAACGCAACAGAACTTAATAGTGGAAAGAGCAAAATGTCATTCATTCCAGAAAATCACCATTATACAGAAGCAGACAACATTGCTGATATGGCACCTAAGAAGAGAAAATCAAAAACTAAGGAAGCATCACACATGGAAAATTCCAAGAAAAAGAGATGTAAAACACTTAAAACTTCAAAGGATCTAGAACGACTTTCAGAAGTGGACAACATGGAAAATGACTCTACAGAGGAAGTAGACAGTAGCAAGGAAATAAATGCCATTTCCAGTTTTCAGGTTAAAAATAAAGAGCGAAAAATACAAAGGAAAACTTATATTGTAAGTGCAACAAAGCAGTATCCAGTGACAAATGATCCAGAAGTACATGGGCTTTGTTATAGGAGAGAAACAATTATGATTCCTGAACCAAGTCCCTTGGTCACAGTTACTGTGCAGGCATCTGTCTTAGAAGATGGAGACCGTGCCTTGGTAGAGCCACAAACTTCCATGAATTCTGCTGTCCTTGGAGTTGTCTCAACAGAGTCTGAAAATGGATCAAATACAGAGAAATCACATTCTGAAAAAGAACTTTGTAACCCCTCCTTGTATCATGACAATACATGTGAGAAGCAAATCTCCAAGTGTTCAGAGAAGAAAGCATCTTCTGGCCTCTTTTCTGCATTAGACAGAAGGACATATGTTTTGCCTAGTAAGCAAGATAGCTTCAGGGGCGAGAAGGCTACACTTGTTCGGGAGAGCTTTATGAATCTACCATCAAGTCAGGATAGCAAGGCTAGGAAGTTTACGGACATGAAGCCAAATGTGAATGACACTTTTATGCTTGATATGGTTAGTGAGTCCATACTTGATAACACAATGGAGTTCTCCTCCAGTTTTGTGGAATTCCCATCAGACACTAATCCTGAAAGCACCTTTACAAGGGATATGTCCTTAACAAGGATGCCTGCTCCTGAGCTTCCAGCATCTGAGGACTGCAGCAATGAGGAGCTTTCTCGTCTGTTGACCAGTAATAATGTTCTGAATGAAAATGTTAGTGACCAGCAGCAACAGGACACACGTGAAACTGAAATTGGGACCAATCACCTATGTAAGATAGAAGACCAAAGTATGGAAATCCATGAAACAGGTACCTCCTAGCGTTTGTGCTTTCTCCCCCCCCCCCCCCCCCCCATTCAGCTACATATATTTAAAAGAAAACTGTTCATTTTAGCTTATTAATGTATATTGCAAGAATTCTTATGGCCTAAGCTAACTAAAACTAAATTGTCTAATTGTTTTATAGTTACGCTTTAAGTGTCAGTCAGTATCCTCCTCCACTCCATGATGGGTAAAGCAGGGGCAGGTCCAAGGGGTAATGGTGATATAAAATATCATAAAATTTATTAAATGAATTATGTCAGCGACACATGTTTCGTGTCCGGTCTCTTTATCAGGTGTCTAATGATGATTTTATCCGTCTTTAAGTGGCAAAGGATACTGACTGTCTTTAATCCCTGTGGGGATTAGTCGGGAGTGGCTGCGGTTTATTCACATGCTATCAGTAAGAGTTATGCCTTACACCAGCACAACCTACTCAGGTGAGAGTTCTATGTGCTTTCTTTCACCACTTCAGCTTTGTCTGAATTACGCTATGGAGCACTGTCTTATTTTGTTTCTCTCTTTGGCACACAGACATGTCAAAAGTTTTTATTGCTTGAGGTCTGGGTCTTCAGACCTTGACCAGTTGCTAGATTAGTGTGCTTTGCTCCTCGCCGCTTTTCTCTCTCCAGCTGCACCAGTCAGGCACGATAGACTTTATAATTAAGTCCCTCTAGTGTGGTAGGACAGAGATGGCAGCCATCCGGAAAGTGAAGCGCTTTACTGCATGTCTCCTCGTAATATCTAGAGATTGGTTGGGGTCTGAACACTGACTACAGTAGTAACAATAGCTCCTTTTCTGATGATCTGCTCACATTAAAGCAACACTCTGGAATTCACTGCTAGCAATGTTCATCAGTTACTAGCAATGTTCATCAGTTACATTTTTATTTTGTATAAATCTAGCCTCTGAGGTGCAGATTCCAGATTTTTAATTAGATACTGTGCCAAAGATCAGGCCCTATGCGGACCACGATTCCATGAGGTGTACATTGGCTGACGAGGAGCACATGACCGTGCCCCTCCCTTGTGTCTTCCAGTAAGCCCATATATGCCTATGGTGGACAGAATCACTGCAGAGCAGGAGGGGAGCCTGATATCTGTACTGTGAGGTACATAGGGAGCTTCTGTCAATAAGGACAGTTACTAACACTGAGCAATTTTACTATCAAGTGGCCAACCCCTTAAAAGATTATACATTCTTTAAAATTTTCTCTTGTGCAAAGTTTTGCGTGTGACAACCACTTTCTGCCCCTGTTTTATCGGCAGCAATGACTATTCTTTCAGTTCTTGACATGCAGCCTAGAAGTCCCTGGAATTCTAATAACTATCTGAGGCATCACCCCCCCCCCCCATGCTGGCAACCCCATAACAAAGTGCGTACAGTTATGGCGTTGGCGCTGTGCTTTAGCACATGGGGGGGAGATTTATCGAACAAGGTGTACAGTGAAACTGGCTCAGTTGCCCCTAGCAACTAATCAGATTCCACCTTTCCATTCCTCACAGACACTTTTAAAATGAAAGGTGGACTCTAATTGGTTGCTAGGGTCAACTGAGTCAGTTTCACTTTACACCATGTTTGATAAATCTCCCCCATAGTGCCTTAAATGTACGAAAGGCTTTGCTACTGTTCTGAGACACAAGCTCATAGATGGTGAGTACTTGCTGTCTGCCATTAATGTTTTAAGAGTCAGTGACAGGAGCTCCTGTCAATGTCCGATCTGAACCTCACATGTGGTTAGATCGGCAACTTGAGGCAGACTCTAGTAGCACAGCTGATATCACTGAGTAATGCTGTTTTGTGGATGTCTATTGGGGCTGTGATCCATGCTGTAAAACAAAAAGCCCTAGTTCCTAGTTTCAACCTGCTAATTTTAAGTACAGCTTGTCCCACAGAAAATGAGCCCTAATTCATGTTGGATGAAAAAATAAAAATGGTATGAATCCTAAAGGGACACTAGAAAAAGGGAAAAAATTAAATTCATTGTGGCTGAAAGGGGTTAAATACGAAAATCTATGTCCACAGATTCTAGCGAAAATGTTTGTTCAAAGCTGATGATCAATGCTTGTTTTCTACAGCTATCAAACCTTTTCTGGATTTGACGAACAAGAGTCTTGGCTCCACAAAACAGTCTCCAAAGTCTTGCTCACAAGAAGAATCTGGTGGTCACTCAAGAAGACAACGCAATCCTGTCAATTACAAAGAACCTAGTTTGGGAACGTAAGTTTAACCCCTTGAGGACTAAGGCCCATTTTTTCAGATCTCTTTATCTGATCATGACTTTGGCATGCTTCTACTTAAAGCGACTCTGTACCCACAATCTAACCCCCCCCCAAACCACTTGTACCTTCGGATAGCTGCTTTTAATCCAAGATCTGTCCTGGGGTCCGTTCTGCAGGGGATGCAGTTATTGTCATAAAAACAACTTCTTTTTTTTTTTTTTTTTTTACTTTTTTTTACTTTTTTAATTTTATTACAAAAAAAACAATTACATACATTGCACAACACATATAAAGTATAAAACCCTCCCTCCCCCACCCCCTCCCATCCCGACAGCACTTGAAAAAAAAAAAAAAAAAAGGGCTCAATATCCTTAGTCCTATAACCCCTGCTTATTCTGCCATTTCTTCCATATCTTCTGATATTTCCTGTACCCTTTCCTCCCTTTCCTGAACGCCATCTCTTCATATACTCTAACCCTCTCCACCAACCCTCTCCACTCCTCCACCCCAGAAGGGCCCTCCTCCATCCACCGCCTCAAAATCACTACCTTAGCACAACCAAGAATTCTGTTAACCAGGGTGTTGGTTTCCCCATCCTCGATCAGTCCCCCCAGAAGAAGTTCCACTTCTGAATATATATCAATTATATCCAACCCCCATCACTTGCCTGACATAACTGAAGATCTCCCTCCAGAATTGAGAAATTTTAGGACATGTCCATATCAAATGCACAAGATCTACCCCCACCTCCTGACATTTCCTACATCTGACATCCCCCTGTCCCTCTAAACTGCATCAACCTTTTAGGGGTATAGTATAACCAATAGAAAATTAATCTATGCGACGGACTTATAGACGTACACCCCAAATTCTTTACAATAGAAACCCACACCACATCCTCTATTCTTCCGAACGCTGCTTCCCACCGTGCCCTAGCCCTCTTAACGAACAGGGATTCTCTCTGGGACATAAGATCTCTGTATAATTTAGACAAAATTTTCTTTTTGTCCCTAATTTCCCAAATCTTCTCAAATATTTTGTGTGAACTTCTAACCAGTACCTGGTCACCTTTAAACTCTCTCAGTGCAGACTTCAACTGTGTGTAATAAAATAAATGTGTGTTAGCTAACCCAAATCTACTTTTAACCTCTTCAAATGGTAATATCCATACATCTTCAAACAGCTGCATCAGGTATTTAACCCCGTATTTACTCCAGAATTGTTTCATATTACCATTTAATACACCCTCAAAAGCTCGGTTTTCCCAAATAGGTGTAAACTCCAAGTGACCTGAAATGTGAAATGCTTTTTTCACTGCACTCCATGTTTTATCGTATAACATAACGAACGATAGTACCCCCATATTTTCCACCGTGCATTGACCCGCTTCCAAACTCTCGAAAAAATCTGTGAGACTAGTTTTATTCTTAACCATCATGTGTTTAATTATTGGAGAGGACTTCCATCCCACCAAAGTCTGTGCAACTCCCGCCAAAAAATATAACTGAAAATCCGGCAGAGATAATCCCCCTCCCCCTTCTCCAACTGTGTAAGTGCTTCATATTTAATTCTTACTTTTTTCCCACCCCACACCAATCTATTCAGTATTACAATTATTTTTTTAAACCAGAGATCTGATATCCAGAGTGGTGCGGCCTTCAGAATATACAGAATTTGTGGTAACACTACCATTTTAATTAGGGCCATCCTCTCAGTCATTGATAGGGGTAACTTAAGCCATACTTCAACTTTTTTTGAGATTTTATTCAAGAGAGGCTTGAGATTAAGGTCCAAATAATTTCTCACATCTTTACTAATCTGAACCCCGAGATAGTCAATTATTTCACTCTTTTCCACGGAGGATGCTACCCCTCCGGTCCCTTCCCTTTCCTCCCCCAGGCACAAAAGGGCAGATTTATCCCAATTAACCCCAAAACCGGCTATCCTCCCATACTCTTCTACCACTCTCATAACCTTGGGGAGATTTTCCACTGGGTTCTTAATAAACAATAAGGCATCATCAGCGTACAAGAGGACTTTATTGCTATCTCCTCATAAACCAAACCCCACTATATCTTTAGCTGTCCTAAGGCGCTCTGCTAAAGGTTCAATATATAAATCAAAAAGCAGGGGTTACAAAGGGCACCCCTGCCGAGTGCCCCTAGATAACTTAAAGTACCCAGTGGTATCCCCGTTTACAATCACACTTGCCAGCGGATCCGAGTAAAGCAACCTGACCCAGCTCACAAATTCTGTTCCAAAACCCATTTCCCCCATTACTTTCCACAGAAAACCCCACTCCACCCTATCGAAAGCCTTTAGTGCATCAAGCGACAGGATGGAGTGGGGGCATCCACTCCCCAATTGGACACTGGCATGGACCCTAGAAATATTGCTAAATATAGAGCGTCCTGGCATAAACCCTGTCTGCTCAGGGCCAATGAGATCCTGAATAACCTCCGTCAATCTCCGTGCCAAAACACTGGCCACCAATTTGTAGTCCGTGTTCAGCAGGGAGATTGGTTCTTATTTTTTTTTGGGATTAGCACAATATTTGCCTGTCTCATTGATTCAGGAAGGCGTCCCTTACACAAGGTTTCATTAAGTACATCAGCTAAATAAGGAAAAAGGATGTCTCCGAACTCGCGATAAAAATCAAAAGGCAGACCATCAGATCCTGGTGTAGTAGACCCTGAAATATTACCCAATGCTTCCCTTTAATCCGAGACCCCTATCCTTCCTTCTAACCACTGGGCCTTATCCTGAGGGACACAGGGCAACTTACATTTAGAGAAGAATTCCCGATACTCTTCCTCTGAAGGGTCAGCTTCTGTCTGATACAAGGACTCATAAAATTCCACAACTTTCCTGCGTATCCCCTCGCTATCCCTAACGAGATCTCCCGACTCATCTTCCAAGGCTGCAATATACGAACTCCCCTCCTGTGCCCTAACAACAATAGTTGCCAAAAGTTTTCCCGGTCCACCTGCTTCCACAAATCGTTTTTGGCCCCGAAAAAAACATTTTTGTTGAGCTTTGTTTATAAGAAATTCCCCATATTCCCTCTGGTCCCTCTTAATCTTATCTGCCGCTGCCTCTGTTTGTACAGCCTTGAATTCTTCCTCTGCTTCCTGGACTGACACTTGCAAACTATGTTCCTGCTCTCTAAACCCTTTTTTCTTAAAGCATATTTCTCTCTTCAATATCCCTCGAATATGGGCTTTCAATGCATCCCAAACATAATGAATATCGGGGGAACCCAAATTAGTTTCCCAAAATTCTTTTATTTCATAACGTATTTTTTCTTTACAATCCAGTATTCCCAACCAATGAGGGTTAAGTCTAAAGGGACGCCCGACTCTACTTGGGACCTGCTCTACACAAACCCCCACAGTTACTGGTACGTGATCTGAGAGGCTCCTATTTCCATAGGTCATTCTCATGATCCAGCGCAAAGCTAGTACATTCCCTAAGGCATAATCTATGCGGGAAGCAGAGTTATAGGTAGCGCTGAAGCATGAGAAGGCCTCTTTATTACCATATAAACTCCTCCATAGATCAACCCAACCCATTTTTTTTACCAACTTAGCCATTGGGGAGGACCAACCCAGATTCCGAGCCTTAACCCCTTTCCTATCTAGCCTGATATCCAATACGCAATTAAAATCCCCACACATCACCAAAGGGACCTCATCTTTATCTCCTATTTCCTTTATAATTTCGTATATAACCTGTGGGGAAAAGGGAGGCGGCACGTACACAAAGACCAAAATCATCTCTTTAGAGAATAAATTACAGTGGAGAATTACAAACCTCCCCTTACTGTCCACTTTTTTTGCTATACAGAAAAATGGAATTTTGTGGTGGATATAGACGGAAACCCCCCCCCCAGAAAAGTTAGAGAAGAGAGAGTGGTATTCAGAACTCGCCCATCTACGTCTCATCCTAGAGACCGTTTCCTGGGTACAGTGTGTCTCAAGCAGGCATACTACTGCGGGGAGATGTCTTGCAATTAAGTCAAAGGCAGCGACTCTTTTAACTCTGTCTCCTGTCCCCCGTAAGTTCCAAAACCAAATATCAAAACTCATTTAATGAAATAAAAAAAATAAAAATAAAAAAAAAAACCTGTGCTGTGCTTACGTCAGCTTTGATTAACATAAGATCTGATGACAGCTTGCCTACTTGTCCTGATAAGTCCACAATCGATTTATTACACATTTTAACCTCCCTGAGAATTGATTCCAGCACTGTGTTCGTAACTCCAGCATCCTCTCCCCCCTCAGCCTCCTCAATACCACGCAGAACCGACATATTTATATTCCCACTATCGTCACCCCCCGAGCCAGATTGGGGAGAGGTTGATCTACTGTTCTTATCACCGGGCGTAGGGGAGTTCAGATATTTATCTATCCTGGCTCCTTTGTTTTCTTTTTGGGAAGAGCTTCCCCCTGCCCCTTTTTGTGCCAACTTAGGAGCCATCCTTCTTTACTACTCCCTTTTTTTTTTTTTTTTTTTTTTTTGTCCCTTTCCCTTCCTGTAAGCGGAGGAGGATATATTTTAACAAGGGCTTGTCCGCAAGCCTCAGAGCGTTAAAGGAAGGAGTTAGGTACGGAGTTCTTTGGACATTTCATGCAAAAGCCATTATCTAAACAGAGAGGGAAGTGTCTTTTAGTGTTCATGCCGGTCTCCCCTTCGTTTATTTGTCACTCACTTTTCCACCATAGTGCGGAGTACTCACCCCCCATTCACGCCAGTCCAAGAAATATCTATGTCTGCTGATAGTATAATTCCAAGACCAAGTCCTTTTATATTTTGAGTCTTCTACAGTCCTATTCAAAAGGGCAAAACACAGCATTATCTTAGGCCCTTCCTGCTACAAAGCAGCCAGCTCAACTCAAAGGGCAGATCATCATTCAGCCAATGTCACTTATTGTCCGGAAGTCCCCTTCCATTATTTATTAATTCAACACTCCACGAAGGTGCCCCTTAGCCGCACGGCCCGACCGAGGGAGGGGGGGGGAAGCAGCGCGGGGGGGGAGGCCCACCCGCCACCAGCACCCATGAACGAGAGCCCCCTCCAACCTCTCTCTCGAGGCCCACGTCCCTCTTTGCACATGGAGATCTCCCAAGGGCTGCTCACTCCGTTTACCGATTCCTGTAGAATGCAGGGGAAACCCGGCCTCTTGCTCCAGAGCCATCAGCTTAGCGCGCCCAGCCCGCACATCATTTCCATTAAGCCACAGCATCTGGCCTCTCCTCCAATACCCGGTGCGCGCTATAGTCACATGACTCACACATGACCTGGGCGATTCCATTCCGCATCTCCCGCAGGGGGAGAAAGACCGAACCATCATCCGGCGCTTCTCCTTCTCTCCACAGCTGGCGCGCTCCTCCCTCCCTCCAGCCGGGGACCACCGCTCAATTCCGGACCGTCAATCTTCCAAAGTCCGGCATCCCAACGAGGTCAAGTATGGAGGCACGGATTCTCTCACTCGCGGCGCGTCCTCACGTCATGACGCCTGACCTCCAGTGACGCTCCATAAAAAAAACTTTTAATCCGACAGCGCTGTGTCTAACGGCCGGGGCTTAGATTTGTATATGCATTAGGCTGGCACACCCTCTGTCCTTCCTCCTCATCATTAGGAATGCTCCAGGCAGATTGCTTTCTATTCCCCACCTGTGTGTATAATGAACATGGGCTGGATTGTTAATACACCTGTGCAAAGCTCAAACAGCAGTAAATGTTCCTGGATCATTCCTAATGATGAGGAGGGTGGAGAGAAAGGACGGAGAGGTGGTGCCAACCTAATGCATATGCAGCGAGCCGGGGTACTCGGAAGAGAGTGAGGGGAATGAGTAGAGGATGATGGTGGTAGTAGTAGTCTCTCTCCTGAGTGTGGCGCTGAGCTCCTCAGTGAGGGGACGCCCCGAGGGCTGCAGAGTGAGGGTGTGCTATACCTGCAGGATAGCTGTATCTTGGCATGGTCACAGGTGGGCACAAGGGCTTCTGCAGGTACAGAGGGACCCTCTGGCGCTTCCCTGAGTTCTCTCTCTCTTCTGTGGGCTACTGCAGGGATTCCTGTAGGGGGGCTGCACCTGTGTGTAGGGTGGTCAATGGTGTGGACCTGTATTTCCCCCAAGGCCAACCCCAAATACTGCTGTCCGGTACAATAGCCCTTGATGGTGGTGTTGTGCACATAACCAGGACAACAGGGAGACAAGGAGAGAGGCAGTGCAACAATAACTCCTTAACTGATAGACTTGCAGGTGTTTTCACAGTCTTTTGGCATACAGCAGTTGATACTGACAGTTTTGACTGGGTTACTGCGCTTGTGGAGAGTCTGGTGGTGTGTGGAGAGATGATCTGCCTCAGATCCTGCTCTGCCAGTACCTGTGGGACGCTGGTGGGCACTGTGATCCTGTAAACCTCTTCCCCAATGATGCTTGCGTCTGTCTTTCCCTCCCTGTCAGCTAGGGAGCTTCCTGCTTTAGTTACTGGGCCGGGCCTTAGGCCACAACTTTCGGGTCCCAGAGGTATCCAGGGGTCCTAGTAAATCTTACCTCCCAAATTTCAGGAAGATGGATACAGAGGCCTACGTTAACTCTGCTCCCTTTTACAGCCAAGTCCGTCCACTTAGGGTGTCTGTCTTTAGGATTCCCACTGACTGTATATGTGCTGGCCCTTTCCTGAGGGTGCACCTGACAAACTGTCTCTCAGAGTCTCTCATTTCCTCTCATCTCCAGCTGTTTCCTTAGGCTGCTCTGTTGGTAATCTGTCTTGTTCCCCTCAGCAGCTTTGCTCTGTGGTGATGGTCTCTCATGAGGTGATGTTGTTCCCTCAGCAGCTAGTCACTTGTCTCAGCTAAACACTGCAACTGCCAACCTTTTATGGGGGCCTATTTGCATACCCCGCCCACTTGCTAGCACTTTCTAAGCTTACAACACTACCTAGAGCAGTTCCCACTAAGGACAGTAGGTGTCACTGTTTTGTGTGGTGTGCAGTAAAAAGCATGTAACCCATTCTCTGCCTGCCAGTTACACTGGTACATAAATACACATAAGTTTATTATAAAACATATTAACTCCTAGAATACATAATAAAACACTTGTGGACAGATGCCATCCTCAGCCCAGCCGCAGGAATTATGCTCTGGTATACTACACATATACAAATGTAAGCCCCGGCCGTTAGACACAGCGCTGCAGGATTAAAAGCAGTTTTTTAGGAGAATGACTGCATCCCCTGCCGAACGGACCCCAGGACAGATCTTGGATTAAAAGCAGCTATCCAAAGATACAAGTGGTTTTGGGGGGGGGGGGGACAGATTGTGGGTACAGAGTCGCTTTAAATTTTGGTGGATACATTCAGTATTTATCTGTGGAAAATTTAGAATATAGAAAAAATAAAATTTTAGAAAAACTTTTCAACCTCTGTTGTAATCATGCTTGTGATGTGTACAAGTAACTGTATATGGGGGCAGACAGGTAACCATATGAATCAGACCGATTGACCCAGGATGGGGTGTAGGAACCCCCTGCTTTCTGTCCACCTACTGGACTTCCTCAAGGGCCCCTGAGGGTTAACCTAAACAAAGTGTTGGTTATCCCTACACTGGCAGACCGTCACAGAATGTGGTGTCCAGATACAGTAGGGGAAACAAAGAGGTGAGGTAAAAATCACATTAAGAGGTAATTTATCAGGACAGTCGTTGATGCAGGCACACTCTGAGGTCAGTCAGTCTTCATGACAATAAAAAAATTCCCCTTCCATTTCTGGCTCTGGCTTCAAAAATCTGTCAATCTGTTAGAGGACCCTTAGGGTCCTTTTACGAACAGATATCTGACAGATTTTTTAAGCCAAAGCCAGGAATGGATTTGTAAAGAGGAGAAATCCCAGTATTTTCTTTATGACCTGTTCTTTGTTTAGTCTCTTCCTGGCTTTGGCTTAAAAAATCTGTCAGACAATCAATCTGTCAGACAATCAATCTGTCAGACAATCTGTGTGTGTAAATGATCCCTACACAGATCGATTGGGCTAATGCGGCATATTGTAGCTCTGTATAATAAAGACGACCATTGTCCTTTAACTCCTTTATGACCAAGCCATTATTCCTATTTGCACTTTTTGTTTCTTTTCCTTGTGATTAAAAGGCCATGGCCCTTGCATTTTTTCCCCTACAGACCCATACGATCCCTTATTTATTGCAACACCAATTGTACTTTGCAATGACAGACTTAATTTTTCCATAAAACTAGCCGGGTGCGGTGACTGGCTTGCACCAGCTAATGTCCGGTTTGAACTGTGCGGTTTAGAGCAAGGGTCACAGTGTGACACCCCTCTCTGGATCGCCCTAGCAAAGCCATGATGTACATTTACGTCATGCTTATAAATCGCGTATCACTATGCGCAGTGGTGCATAGCTGATCATAGTGTAAAAAGTTTATACTTGCCTATTCTTCCTTATTGTCCTGCAGCCTTTGCACTTGTTCCTTGCTCACCGCTGATGCCTCTGGCCTGGTCTCTTCTGTGACAGGTTGCTCAGCTAATTATTGGCCGCAGTGCTGTCCCGTCTCGGCCAGTGACTAGCTGAGCAGTCTGTCACTGAAGAGACCGGGTTGAAAGCTTCAGCGTTGTGCAGGGAACACAGGCAAGGGCTGCATGACAATGGGGGAGAGTAAGTATAAACTTTATTATTTTTATGTAAAAAGCAAGGTCTGCACAGACATCACTAGCTATGTCCGTGTAGCCTTTGCTGCATGATATTCGAGCTACGTAAGATTAGTATCTGCACTCACTTACTGTCAGGGGTCGGGCTGTGTAATACAGCCCTAACTGCCAGTACTGTCTACAATAAATTCTATTCAGTAAAAAAATATGCTGGAGGGCAATCTGGCTTACACCCCCAAAGTTCAACAGATCTGTAAACTGCCAAGGCCTCCCGCCAATACTCTGCTCCTTGACCTGTCCTCTAACCTTGATAAGGTCAACCATTCCCTCCTCCTACGAACCATTTCATTCTAGCAAATGCACATTTAGCATCTCCTACTACCTTCTCATGTTGACCCCTCACTTTTGGCATCCTCCAAGGCCCTGTCCTGTTTTTTTTTTTAGTTTCATGCCTATGCCGATGACACTTCAGGATTCTGGATATAGAGGGTACACATCTAACCCGGGGTAATAGATTGAAGTGTCTGTCAGCTATATCTTCTCCAGCTTTCTAAAACTCAGCAAAGATAAAACAGAATTTATCATCTCTCTCCTCCCCCCCCCCCCCCTTAATCTCACTCCACCCCTTACCTAATCGGTTAATTACAGTAAATGGCAGCACTCTCTCCTCTGTCTCAGAATAACCTTTGATTTTGCTCTCACTAAAACTGCACATCCAGGCCCCTGGCAAAACCTGCCACCTCAACCTCAAGAAAGTTTTCCCGAATCTGCTCCTTTTTCCCTCCAATCTGTCCTTAAAGGGGTTGGCCACTTTATAGTAAAATTGCTCCGTGTACAGTATTAGTAAGTGTACTCCCTGCTCTTACTGACAGCAGCTCCCTGTGTACCTCATAGAGCTAAAATCAGACTCCCCTTCTCCAGGATAGGCTGTGCTGCTCTGCACTGTGGTGATTCTGTCCATAAGATTGCTGACATGGAGGAGCAAGTGACCATGCTCCATCCCCTAGTATCCACCACTGAGCCTGCATATGCCTATGGAGGACACTGGGGGCCGGGGCATGGTCACGTGCTCCTCCATGTCGGCCATCTTACGGATAGATTTGCCACAGAGCAGGGCATCACAGCCTGGAGGGGGGGGTGGGATTTTAGCTCTGAGGTACACATGGAGGTATGGTCAGTAATTAATGTGAATACACTTATACTGCACACAAAACAATTTGACTATAAAGTGGCCAACCCCTTCAACTCTGCTGCCCGACTAATCCCTTTACTGGCTACCTGTTGCACCACAAATTAAGTTTCAACTGTTAAGCAGGACCTACAAGGCATCTGACCTGATTTCCTGATACCACCCCTCACACAACCTCCAATCCTCACAAGTCCTCAGTCTGTCCTCTCATTACAATGCTGTCTTCAAGATTTCTCCCATGCCTCCCCCATACTCTGGAACTCCCTGGAACACATCTGGCTTTCGCCTACCATCTAAACTTTCAAGAGCAACTTGAAAACCATCTCTTCAGACTAGGCTACAACATACTACTCAGGTCTACACATTGTTTGACTGCTGATATAAGTAAACTTATACGGTAAGTCAATCACTGGATTCCAAATCCTATATTTTATTTCCTTTAATTTTACATTTAACATGAGCCCCTTGTACTGGGTAAAATGACCTATTGTAAATTTTATAGTAAATATATTCTACCTACTAAACCCCATGAGAAACTGACACTTTCTGTTGCTTTACATCTCCTCATAATAGTTGCATATGTGCTACCTATTCTAGTAATCCTATAAAATTGAACAATAACACAATTGTAATGGTTATGATTATAAAAAATATATACATTTTCTTTGTTTTGCTTTAAGATTTGTAACACAGAAATAAAGCTTTATGTAGCAATATCTAATGCCATGTATGTATTTTTCAGAAAACTGAGACGTGCAGACGCTGGACGTGCTACAAAAGAAAAGGGCAAAAAAGGAAAAGGCCGAATTAAAGTGAAGGCAGAGGAATGTGGCACTGAAGACTCATAAAGAATTGATTGTGGCGATTGTAACTTGTTCTCCTCATTGTATGGATCAAGAAATGTTGCATGGAGTGTCTCTATGAAACGTCAATTGTCAAGTTTTTTTTATTTTTTATTGATGTGAATCCATACTTTCTATGTGGTTATATTTGTTTTGTATAATATGTACATATGTTCTTGAACTATTTTATATATTGTGTTCACTGCAGTCATGTGGTTTGATATATGTAAACTTTTCTGTGCTTTTATGTATGTAGGTGTCTTCTGTTTTTATTTGTAGCACTCATTGGTTGTCCCACCACTTAATTTTTTTTCCCAAAGCTGTTTAAGCATTAGTCATACTCATTACTAATTTCCTGCCAATCCTGTCCTAAAATTGCCAAGGTCATTCTGGTTTCTCAACTCCCTGGTTCCTTTTACCACAGATCTATAACTTATAAAGTAAACTCTAACAAAAATGTAGACCTGTCACAGTTTTTAAAGGGGCTAGGAAATAGAGACCATTGGCGACAACAGCATGGTAAAGGGAGTATGAGTCTTTTTTAGCTTACACCATTCAAAGCAATAAAAAAAGAAAAAGGTGGGGGACAAGCAACCCCCTTTTAAAGTTTGCAATTACCTGTTGTCACTTTCCTGTTTTAATAAAGATTATATTGAATGGTCTGTGCTTTCAACACTTTAATAATAATAAGCGCTTGGCATATCCTTAGCAGGGAAACTGTTTAGTCTGCTGTTATGTTCCCATAGGGCAGAAGATGCTGAGGAAGAATGTAGTTTTCTTTAATGTTATCCTTAGCGCTGGTTTTGTTTAAATCCCCCCCCCCCCCCCCCCATATGCACCAAACCATCTAATTAGCCAATCTATTTATAAAACTGAGGTTTTCACAACCAATGTACCTAAGTTTAAGGTAAGAAAATTACCTTTATACTCAGGGTTCCCCTCCCCCTTCATGAAAGGTAACACAATTCAACAATAGGAAGTTAATATTTAGAATGTTAATGTGTTTTCCCTTAGTCCCATTGGCAGCACAACAGATGGGGTGTCTCCGCCCCTGTGAGCCCGCAGGACGATAGGAATATTTTAATGAAATGTTTGTTTGCTTCTCCCCCTAGGGTATATATGGTTTTTAAGGGTGCCTTCACACCAACCGGATCCACAGCGGATCTCACTTCTGCGGATTCGAAGCGAGAACCGCTGCGGATCCGGTACCATTCACCCCTATGATAGCACATATTCGCAGCGGGATTAACATCCTGCTGTGAATATGTGCTTTAACCCCTCGCTGTCCGCAGCCCCGCCGCCGCATTCGCCCATCCTCGGCCACATCCTCCATCTCCGGCCGCATCCCCTATCCCCGACCGCATCCTGCAGCCCGCATCCCCGGCCGCATCCTGCGGCGCGGCTGTAGTGAGGCTCCCGACTCCGATCTCGCTCATTAGCGGGACCGGAGTCGGGAGCCTCACTGCAGCCGCGCCGCCGAGCAGGTACTTTATGCTCTTGGCGGCGGGCTGCAGGATGCGGCCGGAGATGGGGTGCTATCATAGGGGTGAATGGTACCGAATCCGCAGAAGTGAGATCCGCTGTGGATCCGGTAGGTGTGAAGGCACCCTTAACCCCACCCACTATCAGTTATTTATAAAGAATCCTCTATAGGGCGGGATGTTTGTGCTGCCAATGGCACTAAGGGAAAACACATTAACATTCTAAATGTTAACTTCCCTGGCTCTTTGCTGTCTGAAATGATGCAGGGATATCCCTGCTCTCCAATGCCCCCGCGTGTCAGAGCGCCCCGCCACCCCCCTAATTCCCCCGCTCGGCATGTCCTAGTGCCCCCCCACCCAACAAAGTACTCCCCACTGTGTGACGGCTGCGGCTGACAGGTGTGCAGGGCTGTGTGGTGCTCACCATAAATACGACCCCCCCTTCGTTGGCTGCAGTGCACCACGCAGCCCAGTACCGCCCAGCATCACAAGGCAGAGCCCAGTACCGCCCGAACGCTGCTAGCAGCGCTTCCCCCAAGTCCCCCTGGTCGACATTACCATAGTCAGTCACCGGTCTGGTCCCGCGTTGCTTCCTTCTCCCTGCATGCAGGCGTGCAGGGAGAAGAAAGCAACGTGGGACCTGACCGGTGACTGACTATGCCGACCAGGGGGGGGTTTGGCGGATGTGCTGCTAGCGGCGTTCGGGCGGTACTGGGCTCTGCCTTGTGATGCTGGGGTGTGCTGGGCTGCGTGGTGTGCCGCAGCCAACAAGTGGGGATGCTGTTTGGGGATTTATTTATGATGATGGCAGGGGTCACTTGGCTTTGGGGGGTGTTCAGTGTGATGGGCTGCGGATGCTGGGTAAGCTGTGCTGTGTAGTGCGCCCCCTGCCCAGCTCTCATAGGTCCACCCCCACCCCTGCTTGGCATAGTGCGCCCCCTGCCCAGCTCTCATAGGTCCACCCCCCGCCCGGCATTGTGCGCCTCCTGCCTTGCACGGCTGTCATAGTGACTAGTCACCCCTGGCCTGGAGTCACAAGTAGGAATATCTTCTGATATTCCTGTAAGCGTGTTTTTGGATTAAAGCGTAACTGTCATTTCAGGGTACAAGCGATTTTAAGAAACTCTGTAATAGGTTTTATGTACTAAAAGAGTTTCCTTCTGGACTGAAAAAGCAATCTCCCAGCCTCCCCCCTCATTGCAGAAGGAGCAGGATTTCTGTCTCCATTATGTGGCTATGGAGAGGGGAGGGGCTGTTAGGAGTGACTGAGCACGGAGCAGTCCTGCACAGCACAACACCCTGCAATCTTCTCTCAGTAAGTTCATAGATAAGCACTGACCTTTCTGACACCTGAATTTAGCGTTTTAGGTGCCCAGACAGTCTACAAACAGCTGACCTTCATATCACCTCTTCCTGCTCCCTCATCTCCCTCAGCCCCTCCCCCCTCCATAAGGATACAATGGAGAGAGCAGAACCCGTCTTCACTGGCTTCTCTGTAATGAAGACGTGTTTGCCTGATAATGCACACATAAGAAGTCGGGGGAGTCTGGGAGATTGCTTCTTGAGTACAGAAGGAGGCTTTTTTGGCTGAAAATCGCTTATACTACTGATTTCTGCAATAAAAAAAAAAAAAACATGACAGTTACGCTTTAAATAAAGGTGTCTTTATGTAGCCCTTTCTACCCCCTATCCCTATATGCTCCCCTGTATAGTCATACACCCCTATCCTTATGGGCCCCCTGTATAATCATACACCCCTATCCCTAGGTGCCCCCTGTATAATCATACACCCCTATCCCTAGGTGCCCCCTGTATAATCATACACCCCTATCCCTATGTACCCCCTGTGTATAGTCATACACTCCAACCCCTATGTACCCCCCCAGTGTATAGTCATACACCCCTGTCCCTATGTGCCCCCTGTATAGTCATACACCCCTGTTCTTATGTGCTCCCCTGTATAATCATACACCCCTATCCCTATGTGCCCCCCTGTATAGTCATACACCCCTGTCCCTATGTGCCCCCTGTATAGTCATACACTCCTATCCCTATGTACCCCCCGAGTGTATAGTCATACACTCCTATCCCTATGTACCCCCCCAGTGTATAGTCATACACCCCCCCTATGTGCTCCCCTGTATAATCATACACCCCTATGTGCCCCCTGTATAATCATACACCCCTATCCCTATGTTCCCCCTGTATAATCATACACCCCTATCCCTATGTGCCCTCTGTATAATCATACACCCCTATCCCTATGTACCCCCCGTGTATAGTCATACACTCCTATCCCTATGTACCCCCCCCAGTGTATAGTTATACACTCAAATCTTTGTGCTCCCCTGTATAGTCATACACCCCTATCCCTATGTGCTGCCCTGTATAGTCATACACCCCTGTCCCTATGTGCCCCCTGTATAGTCATACACCCCTGTCCCTATGTGCCCCCTGTATAGTCATACACTCCTATCCCTATGTACCCCCCCAGTGTATAGTCACACACCCCTATCCCTATGTGCTCCCCTGTATAATCATACACCCCTATCCCTATGTGCCCCCTGTATAGTCATACACCCCTATCCCTATGTGCCCGCCTGTATAGTCATACACCCCTATCCCTATGTGCCCCCTGTATAGTCATACACCCCTATCCCTATGTGCCCCCCTGTGGATACACGTCCTGTAGTGTGTACCTAGCTATATACCTGTCTATACATGTCCTGTAGTGTGTACATATCTGTATACCTGTGTATACACGTCCTGTAGTGTGTACATAGCTGTATACCTGTGTATACACGTCCTGTAGTGTGTACATAGCTGTATACCTGTATATATACATCCTGTAGTGGCTGTGTACCTGTATATACTCTGCTGAGACCCCCTAATAATGACAAAATGGCACAGCCACGGGTTACTGCTAAGTAAGTTACTTTTTTTTTTTCCTTCACTTTTTAGAATCTAAATATTGGCAGCTTGGCATGTGAAATGGGCGTGGCTTACAAAAGGGGCGTGTCTGAATTATCGTTCAATTATCGTTACCGTGGCTACATGTGCGATTAATCGCGATATTGATTTAGGCCAATATCGCCCAGCCCTAGTCAGGAGACCTAAAAACTTCATTAAGATTCTTAGGGAGACTTGCCTTGGAGTAAAAACTTCATTCATTCATTTTGAATCCTGATTTTCCTTTCTGGTGATAGGAAAAGTGTCATTGTTGCTGAATCTATTACAAAGCCTAGATACGTCTTTGTTGTGGATGCAGTAAGGTCTGATTTGCTGAAATTCACCAACCAGCCTAGCTGTTTGAGGAATTGTAGGATCAGTTGGACATGAGCGTTTAGGAGGTCCACTGTGGCTGCCATGATCAGCCAGTCGTTTAAATAAGGGATCACTCTGATGCCTTGGATTCTTAGAACAGCAACCACCGCTGAGATTACTTTCGTAAACATGAATGGCGCTGACGTTATGCCGAAGGGCAAAACCCGAAACTGAAGATGGCTGAGTATACCATCTATAGTGAAGGTGATCCTCAGATATTTTCTGTGGGCCGGTAGGATTGGTATATGAAAATAGGCATCTTGGAGGTCCAAGGATGCCATGAGGTCCCCCTCGAGCAGCTCTGCTTTTACTGACTTACTATAGTCTCCATGCGAAATCTGTTTTTTCTCATGAAGCGATTGAGGTATCTTAAATCTGTTATAAGCCTCCATTTGGCTGAAGGCTTTGGAACTAAAAATATTGGGGAGTAAAACCCCCTTCCCCTTTCTGCAGGAGGAACTTCCTCTACTGCCGCAATAGAAATCAAATGCAACACCTGCTCCTGAAGAATTCTCGCTTTGGGAGATAAGAAATTAAATATTTTTCTGGAGGAAGGGGGTCTAAAGAAAGGGCGTATCCGGACCGGATCGTGCTTAATAACCAAGGGTCTTGGACTGCAGACTCCCAGGCTGTCACAAAAAAACTTAAACGACCTTCCACCGGATATTCTTCGACCTCAGAAGTCCGGCTTTTTAGTTTTGGTCTTTGGTCCTCCTCTTGAGGTACCTCTTCTAGAGTAGGAACTTCTACCTCTAGCTGGACAACGTGATTGTCTTGCTCTTTGGGGTGACCTATCTCCTCTAAATGGCCTGCGAAGGCAAAGATTTTCTTTTTTTATCTGACAAGTCTTCCATGAGCTTGTCAAGTTGTGTCCCAAACAACCTTCCTGGTTGGTATTCAAGGTTGCACAGGTGATACTTAGAAGAATTATCACCTGTCTAAGGTCTCAGCCACAAGGCCCTTCGGCCTGCCACTGAGAGTGCCATTGTTCTGGCAGCTAGCCTCACCTGCTGCGCAGAAGCATCACACAAATAGTCGATTGCGAGATCTATATGTTTGAAGGCTGACAAGATGTCATCCCGTTTGACACCTGACTCTATGTCCTCTTGCATTCTTGCTAGCCACTTCCTTAGAGACCTGCCCACCTCCGAGGATGCCAGGGCCAGAGTGTTTTGGGCTTAAGCTGCAGTGTAGGTCCTCTTTAGTGCAACATCCATGTGCCTGTCCATTGAATCTTTCAGGCTAGATCCATCTTCTGCCGGCACTAGCGTGCGCTTAGCCAACTTCGCATTGGCGACGTCCACTTTAGGTGGTGCAACCCAGTCCTTCACTTGCTTCTCTGGAAGAGTATATAATAACTTGAAGCGACGGCTCAAGACTGGGGCTTTCTCAGGTTTATTCCATTCTAGCTTCATCACGTTAGACATGTTCTCTTCAATTTTATAAACCTTGGCACTTTTAGTTGCATCAGAGTATGGCTGGTTGACTGCCTGAACTGCCTTCACCAACTTCTGAGCTTTCTCAAGTAGAAAGTACATTCTTCCTGGATAAAGGTCTTCTTCTTCAGCAGATGATGATGAAGAGGCTTCAACCTCATCTATGACTATGAATTCTTGGTCTGAGTGGGAATCCAAGGGAGATGACTGGGCCCTTCTGACCATCTTCTTGGGCTTTTGCATCAAGGAGTCTTTTAGGTCCGTCATGGACTTGTGGACAAAGTCCTTGACCCAAACCACCACGTCCTGAATAGTTGGTTCCTCCTTTTCTGCTCTAGTACGACATTCCTGACAAGTAGCTGACTCACAGCCGTCAGGTAAAGGTGTCTCTGTAGTAAGAGAGGTGGTAATTAGTATTAGGGTACTAACCTATAGAAAGGTTATGCCTCCTTTACTCACCACAATGGATACATGCAAGATGTCTGCGCTTCGCGGTAGCTTTCCTCCCGCTTGAGCCTCTCCCACCTGATTCCATGGAAGACATCTGCAGTACATGCCTGGTTAAAATATGCATGCCAAGGAACAAAAAACTTTCGTAATTTAGTATAGATAGAACCTTGTTCTACTAACAACGCCAGTTCAGTTTGTGGACACAAGTCTGAAGGTAAGACAATGGTTCTTGGACACACCACCGGATAGCTGCTGTGATCAACACTGACAGCAGTAAGACTGGGTCCCGGCAGATTTAAATATGGCCGCCTTTCATGCCAAACGCTATAGCCCCGCCCCCACAGGTGGTAAACTTTACTGTCTCCTTAAAACAATCTGACGGATTCATATATTGTAAAGGGTTCTTACCCCACACTGTACGCCCAGCCTGATTGTCGCAATCTGCACGCTGTGCGGAAAAACTGCTTTTTTCCCTGGGCCGTGGCGAAACGTCACTTCCGGAAACGGCAGAACGCCACCTCTGTTACGCGGTTGGGCTCCGTAAAGATGGCAGCGTCCACACACAGGGACATACGAACTCCACTGGAGCCGGCCGCCTCGCATGGGCTTTTACACACTCCCCCCAGCCCAGCGGACGCACCGGACATACAGCCAGCACCGTTCAGGTAAAGACACACACCGGTAGAGCAGCTTAAGATCACTGCTACTCCCGAGCACTCACCCGTTCCCGGCGCCTAGACACTGGCTTGCCGCGAGTAGCTTCAGTGAAACCTGTAAGGGATTAATCCTTAGCTGATCAGCCTACGGCTGCAAAAGTACCAAACCCTCAGCTGAGAGTATGTTAAGTAATATAATCTCCCGTCCTTTGTAAAATGCCTGCAGGCCCAAGGACGAAAAATAACTCATAGTGGATGGGGTTAAAGGACCATATATACCCTAGGGGGGAGGAGCAAGCAAACATTTCATTAAAATAATTAGATGAGCGAACCGGGTTCGAGTCGATCCGAACCCGAACGTTCGGTATTTGATTAGCTGGGGCTGCTGAACTTGGATAAAGCTCTAGGGTTGTCTGGAAAACATGGATACAGCCAATGACTATATCCATGATTTCCACATAGCCTTAGGGCTTTATCCAAGTTTAGCAGCCACCGCTATTCAAATGCCGAAGATTCGGGTTTGGATCGACTCGAGCACGCTCAAGGTTCGCTTATCTCTAAAAACAATCATATCGTCCTGCGTGCTCTCAGGGGCGGAGATACCCCATCTGTTGTGCTGCCTATGGGACGACAGGGAACACAAGATGTTGTAGAGATGTTTACTTGCAGGTATAGACTCTCTCGTAAGACTCTCTCGAAACCCAATAGGTTTCATCCCTCTAGGTTGCGGCCACACATAGCAGGTTTGGTGCAGATTTCATGCTGTGATGCATGCTAGTAGAGCTAAGCGAATTTTATAGCTAATCGCTTTTTCTCCAAAATCCTCTCATCGGCCTGCTGCCTTTTAACTGACTGACAATCCTCCGCTGGTTGGAATAAGCTGGATATTTAGTTAAAGGGGTTGTCCGGCGATAAAAAATTATTCACAGAATAACACACATTACAAAGTTATACAACTCTGTAATGTATGTTATGTCTGTGAATGGCCTCCTTCCCCGTGTTTCCCCCCACCCACGCTAGACCCGGAAGTGTGGTGCATTATACTCACCGCATCTCGTGTCGTCCACGGTCTCCGATCCTCAGCAGTGACGTCTTCTTCGGGAGGCCGGCGGATCTTCCCGAGTGCCGGCCACCCTCTGCAGCGTCATCCGAAGCTCAGCCGCGATTGGCTGAGCATAACTGTGCTCAGCCAATCGCGGCTGAGCAGCTGATGACGTGGCCGCGTCATCAGCCGCGATTGGCTGAGCACAGTTATGCTCAGCCAATCGCGGCTGAGCTTCGGATGACGCTGCAGAGGGCGGCTGGCACTCGGGAAGATCCGCCGGCCTCCCGAAGAAGACGTCACTGCTGAGGATCGGAGACCGTGGTCGGCACGTGACAGGTAATGTATAGCGCACCACACTTCCGGGTACACGGGTGGGGGTGGTGGGACACGGGGAAGGGGGCCATTCACAGACATAACATACATTACAAAGTTGTATAACTTTGTAATGTGTGTTATTCTGTGAATAATTTTTTATCGCCGGACAACCCCTTTAATCTCTACTTGCTACCATTGGTCTATGGCCCTGCATTCTCTCAGTAGATTTTCATTCTGCTGCAAAAATGTAGAGAAAGCCATATTTAACTAATTAGCTGTTGGGCTGGTAAAAATAATAAACTGAAAATGGTTAGCTGCCCACAGTCCTTCAGTCTCCTGGTCCCGGCTTACTGATGGCCTGCTCAGCCAATCGCTGCCTGCTGCAGGACTGTGCACTGATTGGCTGAGTGGACTGCCAGGGAGCAGGGACCCGAAGATTTAAGCAGAAGCGTGGGCAGGTAATTATGGACTAACTAGTTAAATATGGCTTTCACTACATTCTTGCAGCGGAATGAAAATCTGTGATAATGCAGGACCATACACTATATTGCAGCAGATTTCACTGTGCGATTTGCAGCATAAAATCCGCTGCAAGTTCTATGCTGTGTGTGACTGCACCCTTAATTTAAAGTACCTTTTTCCCCCCCCTCTGTATCCTTAAAGGGTAATATAATTGATGGCCTATCCTCAGGATCAGCACCTGCACTAAACAATGAACTGAGCCAGAAGTAGGTAACTGGGTAGTAGTGGTGTCCTGTTACTGCAACTCAGCACCTGTTCACCTGTCACATTTTGTTGTTGTTTTTTTACAGTATTTCTTTTAGTCCTTTCTGAAATTTATTCAGCAAAAAGTGAAGGATAACTTAAGTTCTATATTTTAATAACTTTTCTATGAACCTGATGATTTTGTCTTGTTGAGGCAGGCTTTCTCTGCAATCTGCCTAGGGCAGACGAACAACATATATGGACAAAGAGGGGTGCTGATGTAATGTAGCATGGACAATATCAGTAGGAAAATTACTTGAAAGTCAACCAGACTAACCTGGTGGTGTTGGGCAAACCTTAGGCATAATGCTAGGCGTTTATGTTAAATCAGTCCGCTGCCTGGCCTCTGGTTGTCTGCTTCTGGCACCCGTCCTGCTGCCAAAGCACGAAAATGCAGTTTGGATTTGACCATTGGACCATACATACAGCCACGGCACAGGCCTCCCAAAAGAACTCAAAGGACCTCCAAGTATCTTTCTTGAACGTTTATTCACATCAGACTGGCTCCTTTATCAAGCTCCTCCTCACTGCCAAAAGTCCCATGACTTTACGCTTGAATATCCAAAAGAGGAGCCTCATTGAAGAGTCTCAAAACACAGGACTAGCCAGATATCCCTCCGGGAAGGACCCAGCCAAGGGGCAGCTCCTGTTAGGAAACCACCATATTAAGTGGCCCTATAAGTCAATGTAATGACAAGGGATAAACCAAGGCTAGGCAACCATCCACACACAGCCACCTCAGGGCATTGCCCCTCATCAGTGTGGAGCAGGACCCTGGCTAGGTGGGAGCAATGCCCAGCAGAGCCACAAGAGAAACAGATTGCTGAACTCAGGGAGACCAGCCAAACGACAACACTGCCGGCTGCTAGTGAAAGCGCTCAATGCAGTGAAGTCCTAGGTGCATTGCCCCCTGGGAAACATGAATATGCAAAAGAGGAGCCCGTGGAGCCTCATTGAAGAGTCTCAAAACACAGGACTAGCCAGATATCCCTCCGGGACCAGTCGTTTGGCTGGTCTCCCTGAGTTCAGCAATCTGTTTCTCTTGTGGCTCTGCTGGGCATTGCTCCCACCTAGCCAGGGTCCTGCTCCACACTGATGGGGGCAATGCCCCGAGGCGGCTGTGTGTGGATGGTTGCCTAGCCTTGGTTTATCCCTTGTCATTACATTGACTTATAGGGCCAATAATTATGGTGGTTTCCTAACAGGAGCTGCCTCTTGGCTGGGTCCTTCCCGGAGGGATATCTGGCTAGTCATGTGTTTTGAGGCTCCGCGGGCTCCTCTTTTGCATATTCATGTTTCCCAGGGAGCAATGCACCTAGGACTTCACTGCATTGAGCACTTTCACTAGCAGCCGGCAGTGTTGTCGTTTGGCTGGTCTCCCTGAGTTTAGCAATCTGTTTCTCTTATGACTTTACGCTTGGCAGCCAGGAGGAGCTTGATAAAGGTGTCAGTCCGACGCTGAAACGTGTTAATAATTTTTAAGCCTAGTGTGACTAAACATCCGAGAAAGATACTCGTGTGGTCCTTGCTCTACAATCTGCTTGTAGTACTTCGGGACCACTCTCCTGATATGTGTTTTCAACTCAAGAAGTCTATGTGAGAGTTGGATGCAGTACTGTATGTGACGTGCACCACCGCAGATCTTACATCCGCCCGCAGACTCCATGACAGACTGTCATCCATGATTGGAACATCAGTTAACTAGGTATATATACCAGCCTGTTCACATTGTATCCTAACTAGGGATGGTCCGAACCGAGTTCGGTTCGGGTTCATACGAACCCGAACCCTCGGTACTGACTCCCGCTGTCTGCCCGCTCCGTGGAGTGGGCGGATCCAGCGGGAGGACCGCCCAGAAAACTGGGATACAGCCACAGCCATAGGCTGTATCCCAGTTTTCCAGGCGTTACTCCCGCTGTATCCGCCCGCTCCACGGAGCGGGCAGACAGCGGGAATCTGCTGCCGAGCGTTCGGGTTCATACGAACCCGAACCTCGGCAGGTTCGGACCATCCCTAATCCTAACCGTCCTGTATAGTCCCATTTTTGCTTATTTAGATTGGGTTTGTAGCAGTGAGCAACCTCCTGTATTATAGGGGGTTGCCGTTTGGTCATTTTAAGTGTTTTTAATTTCTGTAGCCAGTGATAAATAATAAAAGCAGTTTTATAAATTACTGTAGGTATGCACCTCACTTATATACCCTATGGTTTCCTCTTTTCCTTGTGTATTTGTAATATACTCAAAGGGCAGGGGGGGCTGCACCCTAATCTTGAATAATTATTTGTTGTTCATTCTTTTGGCGGTAGCCACCTTTCCTATAGTTATTTGAGAGTTGTCTGCCAATTTTTTGTGGACTGTAGCCATCACTACTGGTTTTGCCCAAGACATGACTTCTCAACATTTATTCTGTAAAGGTACTACTAATTCCTTGTTGTCTGATGAATGCCTTGTTCTTGAGTTAAGCTCTGAAATTATGCATAGTATCTGAAGACCTGCCTAATGCCAGGGAAAACTAACAGCAAGTTAGAAGCATATAGTGGGCACTGAGGATAAACTCAAAGGGTTACTCTGGCCGGGCCGTATTTTTCAGATATGGGCGGAGTCCCGCCTCGGCCGCTGAATGGCTGAGCTGCCTGGAGACGTCACGTCTCATGCGGCAGCTCAGACCAGAAAGTGGACGGGGCACCACAATCCGGGACCCGGCGCTGGAACCGGGAAGGTAAGTGACCTCTGGCATCCATAACCACCCCCTCCCCGGCAATATCTGAAGAATACGGCCGGGCCGGAGTACCCCTTTAAAGTTTGTTACATTCATCATCGGTGCTGTTTCTGTGTTAGCAGTTTATTCCCTATACTAATGTGGTATTTTGATGCACTGGGAGTAGGACTACTCACCACCTCTGGGCGCTGATCCGCATACACATACATAGCTGCAGTGGGCATACTTGGTTAAATTGGTCCTAGCAAGAAGACATATCTAGCTACAGGGGGCATTATTGTTTGACTATTACTAGGGTCTACAGGTCAGTCACATTGTTATGTAGGGATCGGATCTGGGAATCAACTGCTGACAGCAACCATATACAGAGCCTATGGCTGCAGTGTGATCTTAGCCTTGAGGCAACATTTATGATCAATTGCAGCCTTGAGGGAACTTGGCTGGAACATCTCATCAGTGAGAAACACTGGTCCAGATAGGTTACCAGTCTAACAAAAAAGCAGAGGCTCCAGCACCAGTGTCCAGAGAAAATGATTAACACTTCACATTTATTAAATATATTAAAAAACAGTGTGAACTATGTAAGACAAAAGTTATATGTTTGGCGCTCTGTGGCTGTCCCTCATGGCTATGACAAGTATAATGGTAACTAATATAAAAATATATATCTCAAAAGGAAGGAAGGGAAGGAGGAGGAAAAAGGGTCAAGTTGGGTGTAAACCTAGAATCTCTGAAAGTATCATACAGCAGGTTTATTAAGAAGTTGTGCAAGTATATTTGACTTGGAGTATATTCAGGGTAGCTTCACACGTACCAGATTTGCAGCGGATTTCACGCTGCAAGTTTTCCGTGAAACCGATGCAAATCCTGGTAGTGTGAAGTTCAATGGGGTTACATACCCGCAGCCGATTTTTCTCTAACAAATTAAACTTGTAGGGCTTCTCAAGTTAAATATTTTAAATACATTTATTTAGCAAACTTGCCTGTATGGAGATATGCTGTACATATACTGCATAATCTAGATAAATATGCATACCTTAGCTATATATACACACACAGCAGCCAGACCAATGTTTTTAAAGCATGTAGTGGTCGGTAACCTAGACATTGATCTGTCGACAACGGGAGGGACACTGTGATAGCTGACAATATCAGTGTCTACTTATTGTGCATGATGGGGTCCTGAATGCCACCCACCATTCTCCATGTCAGATTCCAACACACCTAATCCTTTCCCGCAGCAGTAAAGCCTCCGCCTATATATTTATTTATTTTTTTATACCACTATAGAATTCAATAAGACAACATTTCTCTGTGAATCTGCTTTTATTAAAAATATTCCAGATTATTTTCTGTAAAAACAGACACATGGGTAAGGTATGTAATAGACAGCATGAACTGTGACATTGAAAAGATAGAACTGCTTGATGGACTACACATGGATATGGTAAAGACAACCAAAGAATGCATTTTCTGCTGTAAATAGTTCATATTTCAGAATGTGTGCAGCCTGTTCACAGCCCTTAGTGTTTTCATGGAATTAGGATGTAAAGGCATACATGTGAAAAAAGTCACATAATACTGCAAGATAAATTGGCCATTTACTAGGACCCATGAGATTCCTACAAGTGCAAGCTTAAAATTACAGATCAGCACGACTTGGCCATGCTCGAGTCCTATCAATCGGCATTTGAATACTGGCTGACAAAGCTGAATGCAGCACTAGAGAGTCCTGGAAAACATGGATCCAGCATACTCGAGTGACATTTATCTCTATTGAAAAAGAACCCTTCAGGCTTAGTAGGCTGCCCACATCACATGTAGTGTACAGTACAATACAATACAATATTACTTTTTCAAATCCCATTACATTGTACATACATTTTCCTGTCTGTGGGCAACATGTTATACAGCAAAAGGAGCTAAGCAGATTTTTATAATTTTGCAGGAAAATATTCAGTATAACTTCTACGTTATTCAGTTACTTTTTGCTTTGGGGTCCAGTGGGTGGTCCTACTTACTGATTGACAGCTACTTGCTATCTCTATATGACTGCATATCACTGAACAGGTCCACCCACTGGACTCCAAAGCATAGAAGGAGCATGAATAAAACACTGAAATATTTTCCGAGCTTCTTCAGTTTTATAACATGATTCTGGCAAATCAGACACCATGTTCCAAATGCAAGGCTTTAAGACATCAGGATAGTATAACAGTTCTCGTTTCCCAGGCTTTGGTTGGTGTGTCCATGATTCTAGCTGGATTAAACATCATATTTAAATGTCGATTGCACAATCATTATATTCTCATGTATCTGTACAATGCTGAGTTGCCAAAGATAATAAACTTCTCATTCTGTACATGAAAGCTTGTAAGTAAGGCTAGGTTCACACAAACATTTTATGCTTTTGAAAAGGAAAAACTGATGTTAAAAACTGATTTTTAGTATATCCTATAGAAGGAGCCATTTACCATAAATGACAAAATATATTATAATATATTATTATATAATATTTTAAAGGCACACGTGTCAAACTCGGGCTCTCCAGCTGTTGCAAAACTACAATTTGTAGTTTTGCAACAGCTGGAGGGCCTAAGTTTGACAGCCGTACACTACTACGCTACTCTACACCAACAAAAGTAGTAGTAAAATAGAGAAATGTAGACAAATGGAAACAATCTGTTAGTCTCCATTACCATACAAGTCACTTATTTCTATCCACTTCAAGAGGATATACAAACACAAAATGGAGTGTGAACAAAGCCTTACTGGACAAAGTAGAGCATAATTAGTTGTTCATTTAAGTTGCGTTCTACTTATAGAAGTCTCTCATGTCAAATCTTTTGGGCTTACAGGCTCCGGGTATGCATTTGTGGCAGTTGTCAGAAAACTGGCCGAACAGTATGCTGATATTTAGCAAAGCAAATATCGGATCCAGGTCACCATGTGTTTGAGTACCTAAACTTAGAAAACTGTAAAAATATAAATTGTATGAACAGTTTCTTTTAGACTATATTTAGTCTATTGAAAAAAAAAAAAAAATACAGTGATCTGGCGCAGATATGCTGTATCTACGTCAGCAGACCATTCAGGCAGGTTTCCAAAGTATACCACAAAAACAGCGTTGGAATAGATGTGAACAGTGACTAACGTATGGAAGAATAACCATTAGTTTTGTGGGCATGCTTTGTGAGCTATAGCCTATAGTCATTTTGGCTATAATAACAGCTCTGCATGATTGAGATATACCTGTGAAAATGAGTTACAAAGATATTACAATGCATTTATGAATTGGATTGCATTACAAGATATTACAATGCATTTATGGATTGAAAGACATAGATGTAAAAATCACAAACTAAAAAGTGTACACCAACAAGAAAGACTGATGGTTTGCACTGTGTGGAAGTTAAAAGTTCAACTGAATTCTGTAAACTACCAGTGTAGGAATAAACCTGAGATCTGCCTCCTGGAATGTTGGCGATTACAGCTTGGATTGGGCGGCCAGCTTCAGCTGTAGGTTCTCTGCCAGTTTGTCCAGGAATTCAAAAGTATTCAAGTAATCTGATCTCTGCACACTGAGATGAGAAAAAAAGCAGTCAGCTGTGTAATAACACATCCACATAAGGGTGAAAACACTGCATCCCTGAGGTACAGGATACTTACTTGGGGAGACCTTTAATGCAAGCAGCAAGATCTTTAGTCATGAAGCCCGCTTCTATTGTCTCAACGCAGACTTCCTCTAAGGCTGTCGAAAAGTTCTTCAGTTCAGTGTTATTATCCAGCTTAGCTCTATGTTCTAGACCTCTGGTCCAGGCAAAGATGGAAGCTAGAACACAGGAAACCTTTATAGATGAGTTTTCCATGGAAGAAGGGTTATAAATTGTGTAAGATGTTCAAGGATTTGCTACAACTATTAGAATTAGCCACATAGCTATATCAGTAATGCCGGTGTTAGCAGCTTCATATAGAAATAACAATATAGCTACATGTAACAGTAATGTGTATACAGTACAACCACATAGCATTACACAGCGTGGTGGACAAATAAATGCAGATAGAATGATATATCAGTATTGTATGCATTAGCTTCATATAGATATTGCCACCTACCTATACACATAAGTAATGTGTGTATTAGCTTTCATAAACCACTTAGTATCTACAGCATAGCCATAGTCTTCAATAGATTAAACATAGTCTATTTACAGCTAAAAGTATACTGGTATTAAAAGGGAATGTGTCACAAAGTTAAAAAAAAAATTGAAAGTGATAAAATTAAATGTTATTTTTTTGTTAATTAATAAGTGTGTTTATTTTTTTACATGTAAGGAAATATGAAAAATTAATTCTCTAATTTTTCATATTTCCCAGTGATGGCACCTAGGGGGAGCTCCAGCAGAAAAACTGCTGGTAAAAGTAACCTGAAATACGGCTGTGCTGAAAAAAAGAGGGGAAAGGTGATATGTGTACTGCTGGGCAGCGCCATTTTGTTGTTGTCTGCATAGAAGTACACATACAAGAAGTGTCCCTAGACCTTCATACTACACACAGGAGAGTACAGGCTATTGCTCTGGTGTCAGCAGTGTCACACATTACACAGGTAGAGGATAGATAGATAGATAGATAGATAGATAGATAGATAGATAGATAGATAGATAGATAGATAGATAGATAGCTTCACTATATCAAAAAGCAGCACTGCTTTTAAGATGTGTGAGTGCCACGGACCAAACTAATACAGTTCAGATAATACTCCACGGCAACTCCAATACGTGTCAAATGTGATTCAAATTTATTCCATCTTGTGATACATCAAATAAATAGTGTAGCACAGCAAATACAGGACGCAACATTTCGACGGTCTCTCAGGCTGAAAAAAGACGGTGAAAGACAGTTCAAATGTCGCATCCTGTATTTGCTGTGCTGCACTATTTGATGTATCACAAGATGGAATAAATTTGAATCACGTTTGACACGTATTGGAGTTTTATCTGAACTAGATAGATAGATAGATAGATAGATAGATAGGAGAGAGGAGTAGGAGAGACACTTTGTTCTCCTATATGCATCCACCTCAGTGAGACAAGAGTTGCTGACTGTAATAAGTGACTGTAACTTCTTTGCTGCAGTCAGTGACTGGTTACAATATTTGCAGCCTGTACAGATGTATCAATTACAGTAAAACAAATAGTTGCCAATAGTTCTGGATAACAGTAACTCCTGTCCTGGGAGCTGATCGTTTGGTGTAATCCTCTATAGTTATATAATCACTGTGGAGGATAATACATGTATGTACTGGTACCTTATCTGTCTGGGACCCGACAAAAACTCCCAGCATACACATGCAATATACTTCACAGTGATTATATAACTATAGGGGAATCCACCAAACACATCATCAGCTCCAATAATAGGTGTTACAGTTACTCATTACAATTTGTAATTTACAACAAATTGCTTTACCATATATATATAGGGGATATGTTTTATTACCTGAGCTCCTCTTGCAGTTGCAGCACCTCTGACCCCCAGTGCAGCAACTGCCCGATCAGAACGCTCAGTCTGGCTCAGTTCCCTGTCCTGTACTCGGCTCATGTGACTGTGACCCGACAATAACTGAGTACCGGGCAGGGAACTGAGCCAGACTGAGTGCTCTGATCGGGCAGTTGCTGCACTGGGGATCCAACGATTTACAGCTGCAAGAGGAGCTCAGGTAATAACACAGATCCCCTGTATCCTGTACTGTATAAGACTCCCACTAAGGGAGCAGCGGCACATAGACAGAGGAAAGCAGGGGCACATAGGCAAGGGACAGCAGCAGTATACAGACAGGAGGGAGAAGCGGCACATAGACAGAGGAGAGCAGGGGCACATAGGCAGGGGACAGCAGCAGTATACAGATGGGGGAGAGAAGCGGCATACAGACAGGAGGGAGAAGCGGCATACAGATGGGAGAGAGAACCGGCATACAGACGGGAGAGAGAAGCGGCATACAGATGGGGACAGCAGCAGTATACAAGCAGGAGGGAGCAGCAGTATACAGACGGGAAACAGCAGCAGTATACAGATCGGGGAGTGCAGGGGGAATACAGACGGCCAACAAGTATTACCAGGAGCAGGCTCCTCTAAAATGGCGCCACCACCCTCCCCTAGCTGTGTACTACGGATGCCTTGAATATGCGTAGCACACAGCTAATGAAACACATTGTAAGTGAACGGGACGGACTGCGTCCCGTTCACTTCAATGCTCTGTGTGTGCCGTACAGCATCTGTGTAAGTGTCGTGCAAAGACACCATACACAGATGCTATTCAACATGGCAGCCCCCTGTGCAAGCATCACAGTGTTATAAAACATTGATAGTACAGGAAAAATAAAAAATAAAAACACCAAACCACTTATTTTTTATAATTACATTTAAAGGAAAAGTAAAATAAAAAAAAGTGACACTATCCCTTTAAGCAGAACAAACACAGTCGTAAATAAACAATTATTCTCTTGAAGCCTATGGCTACGGTACATGTTTAAAGCAACCCTGTACCCACAATCTGACACCGCCCCCCCCCCCCCAAACCACTTGTACCTCCGGATAGCTGCTTTTAATCCAAGATCTTTCCTATGGTCCGTTGGGCAGGTGATGCAGTAATTGTCCTAAAAAAATACTTTTAAACTTGCAGCCCATGCCAAACGGGAGTATCTGTGCCCTAACTTTGCACTACCCCTCCGTCCCTCCTCCCCACCCTCTTCATCATTAGGAATGCCACTGAAACATTTTCTCCATGCTGAAGATTGCACAGGTCCTTAACGATCCAGCCCATGTGCCAGGCTGCCACAGGTGGGGAATAGGAGGCAATCTGCCTGGAGCATTCCTAATGATGAAGAGGGTGGGGAGGAGGTACGGAGGGGTTGTGCAAAGTTAGGGCACAGATACTCCCGTTTGGCACGGGCTTCAAGTTTAAAAGTATTTTTTTAGGACAATAACTGCATCACCTGCAGAACGGACCGCAGGACAGATCTTTTTTGATGGTATTAAAGGCAATTTATCAGTAGGTTAGACAAATCTAACCTGCTGATATCTCTCTATTGGGCACAGAGTGCTGTGGATGAAGGTAAGTCTCTTGCCTTCATCCTTGGCACAGTTCACAAGCAGTTTTAATGTAGTCCTGTGCCCAGTAAGGCTGTTAGGAGCACTGCGCCGCCCCATGGAGCTCCATTATAAGCCTGGCTCTTTTTTCTAACACAGAATGGAAAGTGGACGCGCTGCAGCACGATCTTCTCCCGGCTTGTTCATCCGATTGGTACGTGTCTGAACACTCAGACTTAAACCAATCAAAACTTTGGAAACTTTAAGGGTTTTACTGGTGGTTTTAATAATTTAGGCTCACATGGAGGAAAAAAAAAATTGTTATCACCCCTACCTTCATGTGTAGTACAGTTTTTTACGCTAGAACATACTCTTAAGATGAGGCCCCATTCACATCATGACTGTGTGGCTTTAATGGACCAAACTGTCTACTAGTGACTAGATTTGGTTTCCTTTCCAATAGTCTACTATACTTTTGAACCCCACATAAAAAATACACTAGGAAACAGACAAACCATTATTAGCTGGAAGATTATGTTTGATCCATTAAAGTCAATAAGACCAACCCTAGTACATTGCAGCACTTAATAAGCCTTTATTAAATTTCACCAACCAATAGGATTAGTAGAGGTCTCCTGGCCCTTCTGATGCATCCTGTAGTGGCGGGTTACTGTGCCATGTGCCGCTTCTGCTTCTACAGTCATGCCATCCGGACATATAAGAACACTGGTCATCATTCCCAGAGATCCATAACCTGCACCAAGACAAATACATTTCATATCACAATAGCACATGAGGGGAATATTTATGCACTGGATTTGCAGAGTGCCATGAGAGCAGAAACAAAACAGCAACAGAATCACAGCATGCAACGGTTACATCACAAATGTGGCCCTGGTCTGAACTTTATGGATGGTTAGAGAGAAAAGGGAAAACATGAGAGCACTCAATCAAAAAGGGAGCATAGTGTAAAACCCTGACAGCCACTATAACAACAAAATAAAAAGGGAAATAATGATATAATACAATTATATATGACTGGGCATGTGCCTTAATAAAAGGCTCGGACTGGGCCACTGGGGAAATCCCCGGTGGGCCCCGAACTGGAGTGGGCCCCGCCCCCGTCAGGGGACACAGGGCTTGAGACTATATGTAATGTTCTGATTGACAGTGCGAGAAGCCATAGGCTTCACGCCCTGTCAATCACTCTTGTGACCGCAAGTCGCCTCTGGAGCTCACTGTGCGGCTGGGACTTCCGGTACAGGGAGCGCGTACTGGAAGTCCCAGACACCGTGGTGCACACAGAGGTCAGTGGTGTGCACTGCCCGGGACTCCACCAGGGAGCTGCTGGTTATATGGGAGATAGACAGCACAAGGGGAAAAGCCTATATGGGGGGTGGACAGTTCTGGGGCTATATTAAGGATGGACAGTACTGGGGGCTATATGGAGGAAGGACAACATAAGGGGGCTATCTATATGGGGGACGGATAACACAAGAGGCCATTTATAAGGGGGACAACAGAAGGGAGACATTTATAAGGGGGACAACACAGGGGGTGTATACAATAAGGCATGCAAAAAGGGGGCCTCTACTATAGTGGACTACACAGAGGGGTCATCTATAAGGGGAATACACAGAGGGGGTCATATACTATAGGGCAGGGATAGGGAACCTTGGCTCTCCAGTTATTGCAAAAGCTGGAGGGCAGAGTTTCCCTACCGCTGATATAGGGGATGTACAGAGGGTGTAATTTACTATAAAGGGACCACACAGAGGGGAATCTCTACTATGCACATGGAGCCATCTATATGGAAGACTGAACAAGGGACCATCTATAAAAGGTGTCTACACAGAGGGGGCATATAAGGGATATATATTATTATTTTATTTTATTTATTTTTTTACATAGTGTCAGGGCTACCCACTGACAGAGGAAGTAAAGGGTCCAGTACAGATGTGCAGATTGTAAAGAGAGGAGGATGGTGCCAGAGTGAGGAGCCTAGTATGTCTGCCTGGCAGATTCTGTGGATCCTTGGCTTGGAAAAGTTCTCATAATGGCCCAGGGCAGATGGAGAAGAAGATGAAAAGGGAACAACTCTGATCAGAGAAGACGTCCCCTGTGAGTCACTTGATGTAACTGCACCATAATGTATATGGTGTATAGAGCCTATGTAGAGCTGGCTATACCTCTATATGACTGGATGAGGTGATATTTGTACAGTGGATGTTATTCAGTAGCAGCAGTGCTATTAGTCAGTATGTGATGGTGGTGTTAGTCAGTATGTGGATGTATTATTTGTGGTGATGGTTGTGGTGTGGCGGTAATATTGGTCATAGTATACAGGATTTGGTCAGTAACAGGTATGGTGGTAATATGTACTGTGATAATATTTCCCTCCTGTATACTGGTATTATTGGTAATACCAGTCTTGGTTTACTGGATTTGGTCAGTAACAGTATGGCAGTAATATGTGTGGGGATATTTGCTCTTTATATACTGGGGTTATTGGTAGCTGTATGACCTTTGTATATAAGTATACAGTGTTATCATGCAAAGAAAATTGTCTTATAGCCGATTACACAGGCCAATTATGCAGCTCCTAGGAAGCCTCATGTAAAAGTGCCAGAGATCAGCTGACAAGCTAATGCCCGATAGCGGACTGATTCGATCTTTTGTGCGGCTGTAAAAATCATTGCTGTCGGCTGCACATCTCTGTGTATCCGTCCCCTGTTGATTAGCAATTGTTTTCAGCCCTACACTGCCCCATATCATGCCGTGTAACTGGACCCTTATTAATGTTACCACAGATAAGTATGGTGGCTGAAGGGTGGGCCCCAAGATTGATTTCCCCTGGAGGGCGCAAGGTACTCCAGTCCGAACGAACCTGCTTAATACGAACCATGTTGGGTGCTATAGACCCAACTTTAAATAATAATCAAGGTCAGATCCCTATGGTGAGCAGTAGAGATGAGCATGACACAAGCATGCTTGAGTGTGCTCGCTTGGCATTCCAATACTGTTGGCTGACAAAGTTAGATCCATCCCTAGAGAGTCCCGGATAACACAGATACAGCCATAGGCTGCAGGCAGGACTTGCTATGGCTGCATCTAACTTTGGCGGCCATGACTATTAAAATGCCTAGCGAGCAGACTTGAGCATGCTCAAGTGAGCATGTTCAAGCAGGCTATAGCCGTATCATTAACAAAAATATTGCTTTAGTGCTAGAAAATTAGATTCTTTATATAAATTGATGAAACATACACAACACATCTATAACACAATTCTAGTAGCATTCCTAAATTCAATAGGGGAGATTTATCAAACATGGTGTAAAGTGAAACTGGCCTTAGCAACCAGATTCCACTTTTCATTCCTTACAGACTCTTTGGAAAATGAAAGGTGGAATCTGATTGGTTGCTGAGGGTAACTAAGTCAGTTTCATTTGACACCATGTTTGATAAATCTCCCCCAATATATCCAAATGACAAGACAACATCATAAATTGTACTTATGCTACTTATGTCTACTTCTCTCTTACCTTGAGCAACAGAGTCTGACTGCACATCTCCATCATAGTTCTTGCATGCCCAGATGAAGCCACCCTCAGACTTCAATGCTTGAGCCACCATATCATCTATAAGCCTGTGCTCATACCAGATCTTTTTTTCTTCAAACTGGGGTCTGTACTCTCTGCAATCAAAAGAACATGAACAACAGACTCATGAAATTTAACCTTTTATTAAATATTTGATTCTTCTCCAAGTTTGAAACAATGTAAAAATGAAGCTTGAGAGCAATGTATTACCACAAACAAAAATGTAATGTATTTAATCTGTATCACTTCTACAATTTCTATGACCCATTATCAATAGCACATAAGAGTGTTATCAATGTAAATGCCAACACTATAGGGCTGGAAATGTCAGCTGGATGAATAGAGTATGAATATAAATATATAAAATATATATATACTTCTCATAGATTTCCTGGAAAATGTCTTTGAAACGTCCGTCATATCGCTTGAGAATTGTGTTTTTAGTGCTCATATAAAGAGGCCAACCTTTAACCAACGCCATCTGGAAGGAGCTATGTGCAAAATCCCTAATGGATTGATCAGTGTTATACATTCCAAGGGCAACACCTCCACAGTCTACAGACAATAAAAAAAAAGAACACTTTTAGTTTGGCACATTTAATGTTAAGTTACAGGAGTATTCTAGCAGTGTAATTTGTTAATCCCCTAGGCTGCATCCACCTTCTTCAGGCAGCGGGATTCACATGCAGATCATTTGGGTTCATGACTCTTGGCAGGTCGCTTATATCAGCATCTATCCCACTCCTTTACACAGGATGCTACTTTGATCTTTGATTCCGCACTTTACCAATATTATGAAGAGTGTCTCTCATAAACAGTATGCCATAGTAAAACACAATCTAGTATAACTGATCCATCTCAGCGAAATGATGGTAAAATACACAGTGAATCATTACATGCACCTCCTTATCAGGTACTGCCTGGAAAATATGGATATGGCACAAGATATCTGCAAGCTATTGTTTGCATATAGTAGTAATTAAAGCAGAGGACCTTTTGGCTTCTAAACAGCCACCTTGGCCAGTCAAGCCTATTGCGGTTGGTAACAGGAGCACCATGTGACGTCACTCAATGCTGTATGGACGTGTGTTTGGACATGCTGCCTTCCATTTATAACGTCTCAGCATTCTTCCTCTGGGAAATGCTTCTTCCAAACTGAATGCTCCTTTTAGGTCTCAAAAAGAATCCTGGCTGTTATCAATCCCACTGGATCAGCTCTAGGCCCACTGTATGTTACTGTAGAAGCTTATGCTTTACTGCTTGGGGCCAGTCACACGTACAGGATCTGCAGCTGATTTGATGCAGAGTTAAATCATTTCGTTTCATTGATATCTGCAGCAGATCCTGTACCTGAGGCTGTAACCCTTATGAAGGATGCTTCTAAACTTTAATATTTACAATAAAAGTATTTTCCAATAAAATATTGTGAGTCCCTGCTCTAAACAATTAACTAATGCTGCGTTTACACGGAACGATTATTGTGCGAATTTGCACGATAACGGTCGAATTCGAACGATAATCGTACGTGTAAACGCAGCAAACGATCGAACGACAAGGAAGAAATCGCTCATTTTGATCTTTGAACATGTTCTTAAATCGTCGTTCGCAAAAAATTCGCAGTTCGTTCCGTGTAAACAGTCGTTCACCGATTTCACCTGTGTGTGAGATAGGCTTAAGCAATCGCAAAACGAATTTTCCGTACGATATATCATTCCATCTAAACGCTGATCGTTATAAAAAAAACAAACAAACGTTGCTTCGAAATCATTAATCGAACGATTGGGCGAATTATCGTTCCGTGTAAACGCAGCATAAATTAAATCAATCAAAAGGAAACATAGAAATGCCCTAATCAAAAAGCATCTGAGGCAGAAACACATGGCAGCTTGGAACTGCAACTACTAGCAAGTGTAAATTGTAGTACATTAGGCATGTTGGGAAGCCAACACCCCCCCTCCCCCCATAGGGTTTTCCTTTTAATGCTATACGGGAGATTTATCACACTGTCCTATAGTAACACTCATTTTACTACAGAAATATTAGACATTTAAGTTCAGTGCTTCTTAAATACTGAATACTAACCTTCAAAATCATGCACAACATATTTGATAGGCTCTCCACCATCTTTAGGAGTGTATGATATTTCCACCCTGCCTGGCCCGGGAACAACAAAATCTGTGGCTCTGTACTGTAAGTGACAAACAATGGTATTACAACAATTACTGTATACAAGCATTCAGTTACTGTATTATCAGGGGAGGAGGGCAGTATAACAGAACAATCCGTCACGGTTACCTGTGTTTTTAGTAAAAGAAAAAAAAAGACTGAGCTCAAGAACAAGAGGACACAGTGAGAGGTTATCTGGTGAAAAGATCAGAAGCAACATGAAAAAAATATTACTTTACTGAAAGAGTAGTAGATACTTCGAACAAACTTCCAGCAGATGTGGTTGGTAAATCTACAAAACAGAATTTAAACCTGCCTGGGATAAACCTATATCTATTTTATAAGAAGGGAAATAGGGCTGACTAGATGGACTCAGTGGTCTTCTTCTGCCGACAATCTTCTATGTTTTATATCAGACACATGTCATTTGTTAAATCACTACATATATCTACGTGTTTGGGAATTTTCAGACCCTTTGCTGTTCATGCATGGTTATTGCATTATCTGTGGTGTTAAATAGGTCTGCAGGTGACACCTACTACAGTATCTGTATTCAGCATTATCACTGTGTGTAATCTGTAGGGTTACATAGAACTGCAATTAAAAAACCTGCATCATCACGCAAATGGGTGTTTATAGGAAAGTCAGTTGCTGGTAGTCAGCCAGAGTAAAAGGATCAGTGATCAGCCAACAAACGTGCAAACTCTCTAGACTGGATCTTTTGTGTGGCCTATAAAATCACTGTTATTGGCCGCAAATTGCCCTGTCTAAACAGAGGATGTGCGGGCAATAATGAAAAATTTATATGGCAGCATAAACGACCGGCCACATGATTGACTGTGCCTTGTATGTGCAAACAAGCGCCCGTCTTGCTGATCATACTTGTTTTTGGGACATCGTGGACCCATGACGGGGGCCATAAACCTACTAAATTATCTGTGGTGTCACTTAGGGTCCTATTACATAGGCAGTTAATCGGGCAGTAAGGGCTGCATGGACATCGTAAGTGATGTCCATGCAGACTGCCCAACCACTTGACACCTTACCTCTCCCGCTCCCAGTTTTCTATCCCGTGCTCCGCAGCTTCCCGGTCGTTAGCCAATGGCCGTGAATTGCTACTACACTCAGCGCCCGGCCATTTTAGGTCCAAACCTAAACCAACGATCGGCCGATGATCATTGTCATCGGCTGATCGTTGTCTCTATTATACGGACCGATAATCGTGCTGATTGGGCTGATTATTGCTCCGTGTAATAGGGCCCTTAGCATTGATGGCTCAGTTCACACTATGGTAGAGGCTGCTTTTAAGTCTTCCACCGCAGAGTCCCTTTGTAACAGAACAAGAAAAAAAAAGCTGCACACAGTATTTTTTTGTACCATAATTAATGATACCATAATGATATTGTCGCATTCTTAATCCAGAAACCTTATTATGAACCCCAGTAAAAATGTATTAGATATGGAAATCCATGTATTTTATGGCAGAATAGGCACAATGATAAAACATTTCCTTCACCTGATCGCCATAAGCATGACGGCCAATGATGATGGGCTTGACCCATCCAGAGACAAGCCTGGGGATGTTCTTGCAGATGATAGCTTCTCTGAAAACTGTTCCTCCCAGAATATTTCTGATGGTTCCATTTGGAGACTTCCACATTTGCTTGAGCTTAAACTCTTCAACCCTTTTCTCATCAGGTGTAATGGTAGCACACTTTATCCCAACATTGTATTTTTTGATAGCTTCAGCAGCTTCTACTGTAACCTTATCATCAGTTAAATCGCGATTTTCCATGCCAAGATCATAGCTATGAAGACAAAAATTGGTTGTTACTACAGGTGCAATAAAAGATCACATATAGAAAATTAGAAAATGAGCCTACACAGCATTATAGATAGTTTACATAAACTAGACAGAAAGGTACCATGTGTCTCCTGGCCCTAACAACTAGCTAACAGTGTGAGCAGCTTAGAATGTGAAATGCAGCTGACAGATTCCCTTTAAAGCAATGAATGTTCACATGCAAACTAATATATCCCATTCCTTGGCAGAAGCCATTGTAATAAGATGCAACTGCTGCAAAAAAAATTCTGCACTAACTCCACAGAGAATTCAACACAGTGTTGTACCGATTTGCCGCAGTGAATTGCCTTGCAAAAAAAAAAAAAAAAAGTTCAATTAAATTCTCAAGTGCAGATTTTGCTACAGATCTGCATGTTATTGGCAACAATAAGGCTGCTTGGGGATCATGGATTTAGTCCAATAAGGATGAAATTTGCAGTATGTCAGCAAACAATCCAAGAATGGATGCATGCACACCACCACTCTAGTCATTCTCTATCTGAGCCATGGAGACAGCTGAACACTTGGCTATTTCCAGCAGCTCCCATAGAGAATAAATGGAACGTCAGCACACAGGTGCAACCAACTGCCTCATTCTAAGTCTTGGGGTCCCTGCTCTTGAGATAATGGGGGTCCCTTACCTGTGCCTTATATACTGTACTTACGATTAACCCCTTATGCCTACACATGACTGGGCTAGCATAGATGACTCTTCCTGCTGCTATACCGAGCTGCTGAGACTTATTTCAGCATAAATTATGAAGAACTAATATGAAATAATAATCCAACCCCAAATGATTAAGTCTGAGGTTATTGGCAAACTACACCCTGTGAACCTTTCCCTACATACAAGATAGTTAAAGATTTGGCAGTTTGCTAATACAAGGCTTCTAGCAGAAAAGCTGGTTCCTTCCTCTGTTCAAAGTCTCTGTAAGGATAAACTAAACAGGTTACATTAGAAATCAGAGTGGAGCAAAGGCTTTGCCAGCAAGCAATGTGTGTCATAGGCAAGTAAACTAATCCGAGCAAAGTCTGGAGAGGGCTTGTCTATCTGAGAACAAGGGGCCCGGCAGTGAAATTCCATTACATCAGCCCATTATCTCCACCAACATCATCTTTAGAATAAAGTGTTTAGGAATCGTTATGGGGCTGTGATCCATGCATGGATTACCATTTGCTTACAAATGGGTCAGTGCAATTGCAGACAGCTGCAGACATGCAGTAGTGCTGTGCGTAGCTGCGGGTCCACGGCTAAGGACGTGTGCACGAGGCGTTAGGGTGTAATGCTGTGTTTACACGGAGCAATAATTTGCCCAATGGATCTTTTAACGATTTTGAAGCCATGATTTGGTTTTTATAACGATCGTTTTAAGATTGCCTATCTCACACATAGGGTAAGTCGGTGAAAGACTGTTTACACAAAGCGATTTGCGAATTTTTAGCGAACGACCGACAAAGATTTGAGAACATGTTGAAAGATCAAAATGAACGATTTCTCGCTCGTCGCTTGATCGTTCGCTGTGTTTACACAAAACGATTATCGCTCAAATGCGATAGTTACTGCGAAAATTCGAACGATAATCGCTCTGTGTAAACGCAGCATAAGTTGATACAATGTAAAAATTACAAACTTGAGCCCAAATTTGTAACAGCTGAATAGTTTCCCCATAGTAACCAATCACAGCTCAGCTTACACAACAGTCAGAGTAACAAAACCGGAGCTGTGATTAGTTGTTATGAGGACCGGTACCACCTGAGGTACATCAGGGAGATCTCCAAACTTACTCCAAGATGTTCATAAGTTTTAATGACAAAACTGTGCAAATATATCACCACTTTTGGCCACTGTAATAATAATAATGATAATATTTCAAAACTTAATTATTGAACTTTTATATGAATTTATGAACATATAAATGTTCCTCATTAATATAGTTTATGTTCTATCACTCTAAGTCCCTTATTTATAACAACCAGAAATATAAACACTTTCTCACATGCATTCAGTTAGAAAGGGTGAAACATTTCCTCCATATATCCATAATAAAGCACTGGCCCTATTAGATATGGATGGTTGAGGAAAAGTTGGTGGTCACTATTTGGCAGCTTGTCTCTGAGCTGGTAGAGACCATTGTGTGTGGGGGGAGATCTGTGCTGTTCTCTTCCTGGATGCTGGATGATTGCGTATGAGCAGCAGTGTAATATGAAGATATCCTGTGTAATATAAAGAATAAAAAGGAGGAGGAGAAGTCATAAGTAGGGTAGAAGTAATAGGTAAACAATGTCCTCAATGTGGCGTTTTCTCTCTGGGAGGGGATGGGGTATTTCCCTTCAGTGTGCTATGGCTGCAGCAGGGTGTGTGTTTAGGTGTGAGAGAGAGGTAGAAATTAAAACTCAGAGCAACAGTGAAAAATCCAGGTGGGGAAGGGGGTTTGGGAAACATATTAAAGAAGTCGTACCTAACAATCCATGTGCCTCAGCAGCACAGCGTCACCACTCATGGTCCTTGATCCACTGAGAAATGCCTGCTCAGCCAATCATTGAGTGTGGCGGGACAGAGCTACAGTTACTGACCTTGGTTTCTCAGTAAATCCGCTGTAGCACACAGGGGCAGTGATTTTTATTTGACTAGGTTTAGATTAGGTTTGATAAATCTGAGCCTATGTCTGACCTCTATATCACGGGTATCTGGTATTTTTAGCAGTTTTCCTATGTGTATAGTGTTAGTAGTGATTTCTTCAGAATTAGCTACATCCACTACACACACAAAAAGGAGTATTTGTTTTATATCGTTGCTGTTATCATATATCAAAACAAAGTGCATTTCTGCAATCTGCTCATCACCCTTCTGCCTTTTAACTCTGTGCCCCTCTGTGCCGCCCCTCCCTGGGTGTTGGAAAAGCTTGATCCAGTCCTGGTAAACTTTTCCCAGTTTCCCAGGACAGGATCCAGCTTTTTCCAGCACCCAGGGAGGAGCTGCACTAAGTCAGAAGGCAGCAGGCTGAAGAGCAGATTGCAGAGATAACAAGGCTTGTTGCTTTGTTATTACTGTAAATTAGTTCATCTCTACTCAGGATCATGTAGGACATTGCACAGAAGTGCTGCTGAGCTAGTCTGATACCCCCCCCCCCCCCCCGGTGTCTGATTGGAGAGTCAGGAATTGGTTCACAGCCCTGAATCCAATGTGAATTTAGGGCAGAAAACTTTATAAGTTATAAATTACCTGTGCAAATCCAACTCTACATAAGGAAGAATGAGCTTCTCCTTAATCAGATCCCAAATAACACGGGTCATCTCATCTCCTTGCATCTCCACCACAGAGCCACCCGGGATTTTCTTAGACATGCTGGACAGGGGAAAAAAAAATTATTACCAGAAGTTAAAACAATATTATATATTTTAAATTAAGTAATGCATGGACAAGGCAGTACAACCTGGGGCTGAATTGTGACACATGCCCTCACAGCTCACAGCAACACAGTTTGGCCTATTAGTCCTTCTGCACAGAACTCCCTGTTGTCTTTCCTTAGTCCTGACACAAGGACAAACGGAACCAGCTCCATCGGATTGGCAGCAGGGAATCAGAGTAGGTGAGAACACATTAAAAAAAAAAGTGGTAGTTTATGTATAAAAATGAACAATGTAGTTTATCTTCACATATGAGATCAAAATCCACCATGTAGTATCAATGAAGCGGACCCAGGATTTCTGCTGCAGATCTGCAGTTTCAGCTGCCATGGATCCGCACAAGGATTAGTCTCACTGACAATAAATGGGGCTAGTCCTCAGCTTTTTCATGTGAAATCTGCAGAAATAGGTCCCCTGCTACTTATTTCCACATATATACCGAAATTATAATACCCAGAGATCTTCTAAACAGGAACTTGCATTAACACACTGTATATAGAATATACCCGGGGTGGAACCCCCCCAGTAGTACCCCCGATAGTGCCCTCAATACTTACCCCCTCCTGCCAGTCCTGCTCCCGCCACCGAGAAATCTCAGCCCATTCATCCATGCACCCAATATGCAAATTAGAAGAGAGGAGTCCGATGTCCTTAGGAAATCAGTGCTCCCAATGCAGGGAGACCGGCAGGAGGGGGTAAGTATCGATACCATAACAGCAGAGTATATAGCTAAACACATTAACTCGTGATTACAGGAGGAAGCATAAATTATATTGTAAGTGCAAGTAATACATGTAAACAGTTCATAAACTATACCTGTAAACACGTGACAGCCCCCACCCCGACGCATGTTTCGGCAAACATCTTTATCGAGGATGATATTTCCACAGCAGATTTTTTTTTCTGCTGCAGCAACAACAATTCTTAGGGAATTTTCCCATTGTACGTGAACAGCACTGCAGAATCCTAAGAAATGCACTTACTGTAGTGGTCCGATCTGACAGTTCTGCAGTCCGTCAGGTAAAGGTTTTAGAGGCCACAATAGCCAGACAAAATCTAATGACCCATTACTTTTATAGTTCAAGTCAATGAAGAAATAGAAAGAATGTGATAACTCATCTCCCACAGAAATCTATAATAAATGTAAGACGCTGGGCCATGTTCACACAACATTCTGATTTTCTCTCTTTAGTCTTGGTTACAGAACCACAACTAGGAATGGAGTAGCTGATGAACCTGAACCTGGCACAGTACAGTGTAGTGGGTGACAATGCCAATAACCTGCAAGCCACATGTGACTCATAAGCTGCTGGCCGAGGAACACTGCTGTAAGGAATACATGGGATACCATCCATTATCCGTGAGAAAGTACATATGATGGGAAGAAATGTTTATACAGCTAGTAATAAGGAACACTAGGTGAGCAGACGGTTTTAGGTTCAGTAAATCATGTAATGTAATGTTCAGTAGCCACCAAAGCTGGCCCATATGTATTACTGCAGAGCTGGCCAAAGAGATTCTGTTAGGATGAGTATCCAATGTGACAGGCAGCAGCCCTCCAGGGACATCAAGGTCATATATATGGCCACCTTTAGTCTTAGGCTACTAGGGGTCACAATATACAATGCATCCTCCTATATCACTGCAGAATAAGGAAATCCTAAAAATCAGATGTCAGGAATAAAAGAGCCCAACAGATTTGTTAAGTACCTGGTGGAGGAGAATAGCTCAGGGACAAATATAAATCAAATAAAGTAACTTATGTTTGGAAGCCCAATAGAGAAGGAGAGGAAAGCTGGCCGCACATCCCGCTGCATTCATTTGGGGGCGACTGGTGGTCCCAGCTGTCAGAACCCCACTGATCAGCTAGTTATTCTTTATTCACTTTTGATCATGAGAATACCCCTTTCATGCTGGAACCCGATTGGTTTAGTTGTACTTCATGAAACTATAGCTTCTGTGGGAAACTTATTTGATAGAATTTATTTTGTTTACGGTAATTATGTGGCATTAACATACTGCACACGTCATTGTCACCACATCAGTCTCTGTGCCTATAGTCAAAATTATTTATGGTTCTTTTAGGTAAAAGAAAATACCCAAAAGAGACCCCCACATACAACAACAACAGATGATGCTGTTACACACAGGACCCCAGCACAGCGAGACAACAGAGCTATGGACACACATTGCTGTTGTTATCGGTTAACAGCCTTGTACTAATGAACTATGAAGTTATACAGGAACAAAGAACAAAGGTCACCTGTCTTAAAGGAATGCTAAACCTAAAGGTGTCTGATACAAGCAAACAGCACATAATCTTGTCCCAAGTCTCTGTCAGTCTGCAGAATTTTCTGAACAGTCTAGAAAACTTGGAGGAATCCTGCAGAGAACACAAAGTGCCATACTCCAGCCAGACTCCAGATAGTCAGGAGAAGGAGGACATAGCTGGTCTTGTAAGGTGTATGAAAAAGATTTTACTTTGCTTATGATAGCCCATGAAATATTGGTGGGGGAGCAGAGGAGGGGGTCGGTCTACCAGTACCCCCACTTATCAGCTGACTGAAAAAGATGAGTGACTCCAGCACAGGCCACAACTTTACTGTTTATAAAGCACAGCACCAGACATTGTGTAGTGGCTACAGCAGCTCAGTCCAGAGACCAATGCAGTTAAAGGGAACTGTGACAATAAATATGCAGTCAAATCCATATACAGCGTGTTATACAAGATGAGCTCAGCAGATTAATATATGGTTTTGTGGGAAAAGTGCCAGGATAACTTGCCTTTTATTCCTGTAATGGCAAACAGTCATGTGGGTGGTCCTTCCCAGTGACTGACAGCTCTCTATATGCACACCTATACATAGATAGTCAATTGCTGAAAATGAGCAGAGACTTAGCATAATATATGGCAAGTTATTCTGGGATATTTCCTATGAAACTATAGACCAATCTTCTTAGCTCCTCTTGCCCTATAACATGCCGCCTGCAGATCAGATGGCTTATACACTGGGACTTGGGAGGTTGATCACCTGTCGGATGAAACTGAAGGAAGAAGAGTTGTTTTTGCTGTCTGATCACAGATGTTATTGTGTGAAAGGAAAATGGCCATGTTTTCCTCCATCACTGACAGTCTATAGTTACACAGACAGGTGTCCTTCACCTGGGGTTACTGAACTGTATGTATGGTGGACAGTGTGTATGGCTGCAGATGTATATGCTCACAGGCTGCAGATCAGAAGGAAATGTGCAGTGCTTCTGCAGTATAAATCATCTGCAGGTCTGTTGTATATCATGTGCAGAGAATCTGAACTTACCCTAACAAAGAAGTGTTTGTATAACCTTCAGCCTATTGCTATGTGTTGTGTAAGGTCAGCGTAACATATCCTGCACACAATGAATGACTCTGCAAATTCTGCTTCCAGAGATCGATGAATGAGGCTGCCACTCCCAGCACTGGCTGCACACAATAATACACAATAATGGTAATACTGGCTGCAGACACACACAATAATACACAATAATGGTAATACTGGCTGCAGACACACACAATAATACACAATAATGGTAATACTGGCTGCAGACACACACAATAATACACAATAATGGTAATACTGGCTGCAGACACACACAATAATACACAATAATGGTAATACTGGCTGCAGACACACACAATAATACACAATAATGGTAATACTGGCTGCAGACACACACAATAATACACAATAATGGTAATACTGGCTGCAGACACACACAATAATACACAATAATGGTAATACTGGCTGCAGACACACACAATAATACACAATAATGGTAATACTGGCTGCAGACACACACAATAATGGTAATACTGGCTGCAGACACACACAATAATACACAATAATGGTAATACTGGCTGCAGACACACACAATAATACACAATAATGACACTGGCCGCAGTCACACATAATAATACTGGCTGCAGGTACACACAATAATGGTAATACTGGCTGCAGGTACACACAATAATAATAATAATAATAATAATAATACTGGCTGCAGGCACACACAATAATACTAATACTGGCTGCACAGAATAATACACAAATAATAGTGATAATACTGGCTGCAGGCACACATACAATACAGAATAATACTGACTGCTGCAGATACACAATAATACTGGCTGCAGGCACACACAATAATAACAATAATACTGGCTGCAGGCACACACAATAATAACAATAATACTGACTGCAGGCACACACAATAATGGTAATACTGGCTGCAGGTACACACAATAATAATAATAATAATAATAATAATAATAATAATAATAATAATAATACTGGCTGCAGGCACACACAATAACACTAATACTGGCTGCACAGAATAATACACAAATAATAGTGATAATACTGGCTGCAGGCACACATACAATACAGAATAATACTGACTGCTGCAGATACACAATAATACTGACTGCAGGCACACACAATAATAACAATAATACTGACTGCAGGCACACACAATAATACAGAGTAATAACACTGGCTGCCTAGTAGATGTAATCCCTGCTACACGTCCCCTGTGTCACACACAGCTCCACTATCCCCTTCCTATAAATAGGCCTCCCCTCTGAATGAGCCCAGTGTAATGTACGAGCCGCCTGCCTGATGATGGCGCTGTGCACACAGGGATACCGCCCGTGCAGCGCCCACATACCCGCCGCAGTCACTTACCTGACGGTTGTAGCTTTCTACAGCGGCGGAGCTCCGGTAACGGCACAATCGTTAGAGGCACTAAAAGCAACACCAGACAGCCCGCTTCCCAGATCTCGCCCTTGGCCACGCCCCTCACTGCAGCTGATCCACCTACAACCAATAATGGTTACGCCAAGAAAGACAGCTGGCCAATCAGAGCTTCCCACGAAACATGGCACCAAGAAAAAGGGGCGGGGATAGGCGGACTGAGGGTGTGGGCAGATTGTCCATCACCGAGGTGGCTTCAAGGAGAGGGCGTGTCTATGGCAAAAGGGGCGTGTCCCACAGGCTACTAACTAGGTGAAAGTTGACAGCGCCGCATCCTCTTAAAGGCGCCGCGCCAGTTTTATGTCTGATGCGAAAGCAACTTTTTTGTGTGTGCGTTTAGTCTTTCTCCAATTAGAAAAAATATGTAGGTTGCGTTTTTTTCCCAGCTTATTTAATGTTATAGTGGAGCTGTTACCTACCTGCCAGGCAGCTGCTTTAATTTTCCAAAAATGATAAGAAACCCTCCCATTGTGCATCCCAGTAGGTCATGGGCAGGAACCATGGCTTTCTAGCTAAAGCTTTAGCTGTCCAGGCATGATGGGAGTTGTAGTTTTGCAACAGCTGGAGAGCCAAGGTTCCCTACCCCTGCAGTACATTTTCTAACAAAATAATCTGTTTCTCACTTTTCTTTCTCCTTTCATCCTTTCTCCATTTAACCCAATTTTTGCGTTTTCGTTTTTTCCTTCTTGTGCTTAAAAGGCCATAGCACTTGTATTTTTTCACCTAGATACCCACATGAGCCCTTATTTTTTGAACCACTAATGTGTGGTGAAATTGAAAAAAAAAGCATTTCTTTTATTTGGAGCTTATTTTTTTACGCCATTCGCCCTGGGGTAAAACTGACTTGTTATATATGTTCCTCAAGTCGTTACAATTACAACGATATATAACATGTATAACTTATATTGTATCTGATGGCCTGTAAAAAATTCAAACCATTGTCAACAAATATACGTTCCTTAAAACCGCTCCATTCCCAGGCTTATAGCGCTTTTATCCTTTGGTCTATGGGGCTGTGTGAGGTGTCATTTTTTGCGCCATGATGTGTTGTATCGATACCTAGATTGCACATGTGCAACTTTTTGATCGCATTTTATTAAAATTTTTCTGGATTTGATGCGACCGAAAATGCGCAATTTTGCACTTTGGGACTTTTTTGCACTTGTGCCGTTTACCGCGCGAGATCAGGAATGTGATAAATTAATAGTTCGGCAAGCCGGAAGCAATCGAGTTCCGAGCCGGGATCAGCGCCATTACGGCGCAGACCCCGGCCCGAGCCGGACGTGTGGATCGCTCCTCCGGGACAACTAGACACTAGACACCAGGGAAGGGCTGCATAAGGTAATCGGATGCAGCTCTCAAATTTGACAGCTGCATCCGATCGTACCGTGCCCGCTAATATCCCGCATGTAGCCCGGGACCGCGGTTATTAGCGGGCACAGTACGATCAGCGGTTATTAGCGGCCCCCCATCAGCAAGCCCCCCGGCCTCCGCCGCACATCCTACTCACTTCCCTGCCATGCCATCCGGACTGTCAGCTCTCTGCCGCCCCCGCATCCTGCCGACTCTGTCCCGGTTGTCACCCCAAGCAGCTCTCATCATCCAGTCGTCAGGACGCGGGGGCGACAGGGAGCTGACAGTCCGGACCGGCATTGCAGGGAAGTGAGTAGGACATGCGGCGGAGGCCGGGGGGCTTGCTGATGGGGGGCCAGAAGCAAGAAGTTAGCGGCGGCAGAGGCCGGGGGCTTGCTGATGGGGGTCCAGAAGCCGGAAGTTACCGGCGGTGGAGGCCGGGGGCTTGCTGATGGGGGGCCAGAAGCAGGAAGTTACCGGCGGCGGCGGAGGAGGTTGCAGCTTGGTGCTGCGGATCTCCCTAGTACTACTCCTCCCATAATCTGCTCATACTAGGAGCAGATGATGGGAGGAGTAGCAGTGTCTCTCTGTACCACTGCACCAAGCAGGGAGAGAGGGACAGGGCCGTATTTGCCACTAGGCACCCGTGGTCCGGTGCCAAGGACGGCTCCCTGCGGGGGTCGGCACCCGCAGGGAACAAAATATTTCCTGTGGGTGCCTTCTGCCCCTCAGTTGCTCCCCCTGCCCCCCAGCTGCTTTCCCTGCCCCTTCCACACCAGCTGCTCCCCCTGTCACCCCAGCTGCTCCCCCTGCCCCCGAGCTGATCCTTCTGCCCACCATTGCTCCCCCTGCCCCCCCAGCTGCTCCCCCTGCCCCTTTCACCCCAGCTGCTCCCCCTGACCCCCCAGCTGTATCCCCTGCCCCCGCAGCTGTTACCCCTGTCTCCCCAGCTGCTCCCCCTGCCTCCCCAGATTCTGCCCCTGCCATCCCCAGCTGCTCACCCCTCCCGCCACCCCCAGCTGCCCTCCTGACCCAGTCACCCCAGCTGCCCACCTCTAGATGAGTTGTGGTCGGAGAAGTCTTCATGATGGCCATGCCAGATGGAGAAGAAAGCAAAAAGTGAGCGACGGCAATCGGAGAAGACGTCACCTGTGAGTCATTTGTAACTGCACTGTAATCACTTTTATAGTGTGCAGAGCCTGTGCACCATTGGGGTCTAAATGGGTCAGTGTATTATTTGCGGTAGTGTACTGACATAGCCCCGCGGTCACTACAGTACACTAGCACAAACTTTTAAACTAGAACCCAACTACAAGAGCTGCAGGCACTATAACTCCCAGCATATGCTGAGGGCTGCAGACTGTTAGTACATGCTGGGAGTTGTAGTGCCTGCAGCTGTTGTAGTTGGGTCCTATACACTGGATGCTTTGTAGGAGATCAGAATACATAGATCTGTGGGCAGGTCTGTATTTAGAGTTTATGCTGCCCTAGGCACTTTGCACGCTGAGGCGCCCCCTCCCCCATTACTGTACATGCATGGTATATACCCTGGCACTTGAGTGCCGCTCTGCTTGATGCCCGCTGTTCTCATCAAACAAATGTGATGGAGGAAGGAGGCCGGGGACATCTTAGTTTGGGGGCCGCTTCTGTCCAGTGTCGGACTGGGGGACCTGGGGCCCACCAATATAGAACCAGTGAGACACGACATGCTGACCCGCTCCTTTCCTGAATTCATCTGTATTTGTGACAAATCCCTACATTTATACAGCTCTCAGGGTATGCTGGGAGTTGTAGTCTCTGAGAGGACAACCCTGTAATAAATCACTGTGTGCAGAGGCTCCTGGTGGCTGCAATCTGTGGGTGACAACCATCAGCCCTGAAGGTCCAGCAATACATCTGTCTACACGGTACTACAACTCCCAGCATACTCTGAGGGCTGCAGACTGTCAGTACATGCTGCGAGTTGTAGTGCCTGCAGCTGTTGTAGTTGGGTCCTATACACTGGATGCTTTGTGGCATATAAGAATACAAAGATCTGTGGGGGCTCAGTGCAGGGAAGTGACCCCAGAACATCACTAATAGGGAATAGAACAAAAACATCTACCACTATTCCCTATTAGTGATGTTCTGGGGTCACGTCCCTGCAGTGAGCCCCCACAGATCTATGTATTCTTATATGCTACAAAGCATCCAGTGTATAATGCACCTAGGACCCAACTACAACAGCTGCAGGCACTACAACTCCCAGCATTTACTGACAGTCTGCAGCCCTCAGCATATGCTGGGAGTTGTAGTGCCTGCGGCTGTTGTAGTTGGGTCCTAGTTTAAAAGTTTGCGCTAGTGTACTGTAGTGACCGCGGGGCTGTGTCAGTACACTACCGCAAACAATACACTGACCCATTGAGACACCAATGGTACACAGGTTCTGCACACTATAGAAGTGATTACAGTGCAGTTACTAATGACTCACAGGTGACGTCTTCTCCGATTGCCGTCGCTCACTTTTTGCTTTCTTCTCCATCTGGCGCAGCAATCAAGAAGACTTCTCCGACCACAACTAGTCTGCAAGCAGGCAGCTGGGGGTGACTGGGGAAGGGAGGCAGCTGGGGGTGGCAGGGGAAACCGCTGGGGTGAAGGGGAGAAGCTGGGGTGACAGGGGGAAGGAGAGCAGCTGGGGTGACGGGGAGGGGGAGCAGCTAGGGGTGGCAGGGGGAGAATCTGGGGAGGCAGAGGGAGCAGCTGGGGGCAGGGGGAGTAGATGGGGGCAGGAGGAGGAGCAGATGGGGGGCAGGGGGAGCAGCTGGGGTGAGAGGGGCAGGGGTAGTAGATGGGGGCAGGGGGAGAAGCTGGGGTGAGAGGGGCAGGGGGAGCAATGTGGGGCAGAGGGATCAGCTCGGGGGCAGCAGCTGGGGTGGCAGGGGGAGTAGATGGGGGGCAGGAGGAGCAGCTGGGGTGGCAGGCAGGGGGAGCAGATAGGGGGCAGCTAGGGTGGCAGGGAGAAGATTGGGCAGCTGGGGTGGCAGGGGGAGAAGATGGGGACAGGCGGAGGAGCAGATGGGGCAGGGGGAGAAGATGGGGGGCAGGAGGAGCAGCTGGGGGTGCTGGTGGAGAGGCTAGGGGGTGCAGGAGGAGAGGCTGGGGGGTGCTGACAGAGAGGCTGGGGGGTGCTGACAGAGAGGCTGGGGGGTGCTAACGGAAAGGCTGGGGGAGAGGCTGTGGGGTGCAGGAGGAGAGGCTGGGGGTGCAGGAGGATAGGCTGGGGGGAGAGGTTGTGGGGTGCAGGAGGAGAGGCTTTGGGGTACAGGAGGAGAGACTGGGGGTGCAGGAGGAGAGGCTGTGGGGTGCAGGAGGAGAGGCTGTGGGGTGCAGGAGGAGAGGCTGGAGGAAAGGCTGGGGGTGCAGGAGAAGAGGCTGGGGGAGAGGCTGTGGGGTGCAGGAGAAGAGGCTGTGGGGTGCAGGAGGAGAGGCTGAGGGGTGCAGGAGAAGAGGCTGGGTGAGGCTGTGGGGTGCAGGAGGAGAGGCTGGGGGGTGCAGGAGAAGAGGCTGGGGGAGAGGCTGTGGGGTGCAGGAGGAGAGGCTGGGGGGTGCAGGAGAAGAGGCTGGGGGAGAGGCTGTGGGGTGCAGGAGGAGAGGCTGGGGGGTGCAGGAGGAGAGGGTGTGGGGTGCAGGAGGAGAGGGTGTGGGGTGCAGGAGGAGAGGGTGTGGGGTGCAGGAGGAGAGGCTGGGGGTGCAGGAGGAGAGGCTGGGGGGTGTAGGAGGAGAGGCTGTGGGGTGCAGTAGGAGAGGCTGGAGGAGAGGCTGGGGGTGCAGGAGAGGAGGCTGGGGGTGCAGGAGAAGAGGCTGGGGGAGAGGCTGTGGGGTGCAGGAGGAGAGGCTGTGGGAGAGGCTGTGGGGTGCAGGAGGAGAGGCTGTGGGGTGCAGTAGGAGAGGCTGGAGGAGAGGCTGGGGGTGCAGGAGGAGAGGCTGGGGGGTGCAGGAGAAGAGGCTGGGGAAGTGGCTGTGGGGTGCAGGAGGAGAGGCTGTGGGGTGCAGGAGGAGAGGCTGTGGGAGAGGCTGTGGGGTGCAGGAGGAGAGGCTGGGGGGTGCAGGAGAAGAGGCTGGGGGAGAGGCTGTGGGGTGCAGGAGGAGAGGCTGGGGTGCAGGAGGAGAGGCTGGGGGGTGCAGGAGGAGAGGCTGGGGGGTGCAGGAGGAGAGGCTGGGAGAGAGGCTGGGGGTGAAGGAGGAGAGGCTGGGGGAGAGGGTGTGGGGTGCAGGAGGAGAGGCTGGGGGTTGCAGGAGGAGAGGCTGGGGGGTGCAGGAGGAGAGGCTGGGGGAGAGGCTGTGGGGTGCAGGAGGAGAGGCTGTGGGGTGCAGGAGGAGAGGCTGTGGGGTGCAGGAGGAGAGGCGGGGGGGTACAAGAGGAGAGGCTGGAGGGGGTACAGGAGGAGAGGCTGGAGGGGGTACAGGAGGGGGGGTACAGGAGGAGAGGCTGGAAGGGGGTACAGGAGGGGGGTACAGGAGGAGAGGCTGGAAGGGGGGTGCAGGAGGAGAGGCTGGAGGGGGGGTAGAGGAGGAGAGGCTGGGGGAGAGGCTGTGGGGTGCAGGGGGTGAGGCTGAGGGGTGCAGGGGGTGAGGCTGAGGGGTACAGGAGGAGAGGCTGTGGTGTGCAGGAGGAGAGGCTGTGGGGTGCAGGAGGAGAGGCTAGAGGGGGTACAGGAGGAGAGGCTGGGGGTGCAGGAGGAGAGGCAGGGGGGGTACAAGAGGAGAGGCTGGAGGGGGTACAGGAGGAGAGGCTGGAGGGGGTACAGGAGGAGAGGCTGGAGGGGGGGTACAGGAGGAGAGGCTGGAGGGGGGGTACAGGAGGAGAGGCTGGAGGGGGGGTACAGGAGGAGAGGCTGGAGGGGGGGTACAGGAGGAGAGGCTGGAGGGGGGGTACAGGAGGAGAGGCTGGAGGGGGGGTACAGGAGGAGAGGCTGGAGGGGGGGTACAGGAGGAGAGGCTGGAGGGGGGGGTACAGGAGGAGAGGCTGGAGGAGGGGTACAGGAGGAGAGGCTGGAGGGGGGGTACAGGAGGAGAGGCTGGAGGGGGGGTACAGGAGGAGAGGCTGGGGGAAGAGGGAGCGGCCGGGGGAGCAGAGGCAGGTGAGGCAGGCTTGGCAGGTCCCCCCTTCCCATGCAGCTTTGGTCCGGTGAGCTTCGGGCACACGCTGCCTCTATCACTGGCCGGAAGCTCACAGCTGCAGCCCCGCGGTCCAGGAACTTCTCTCCTGCTCGGCGCGATGACGTCACGTGCGCCGCTGCCGAGCAGGAGAGAAGGACCGCAGGGCTGCAGCTGTGAGCTTCCGGCCAGTGATAAGAGGCAGCGTGTGCCGGAAGCTCACCGGACCGAAGCGGCACAACCCCGGGCTGGGCTGGTCGTGGACCAGGCACCCGTGGGCCGGTGCCTACGGCGGCGGGGGTAAAAATTATTATTTTTTTTTTAGAAAAAAAAAAAATATTGTTCCCTACGGGTGCCGCCCCCTGCTGGGCGCCGCCCTAGGCACCGGACCACGGGTGCCTAGTGGTAAATACGTCCCTGTCTGTGGGGGCTCAATGTAGGGAAGTGACCCCAGAACATCACTAATAGGGGATAGAACAAAAACATCTCCCCCCCCTATTAATGATGTTCTGGGGTCACTTACCTGCACTGAGCCCCCACAGCACTCTGTATTCTTATATGCCACAACGCCTCCAGGGTATAGGACCCAACTACAACAGCTGCAGGCACTACAATTCCCAGCATTTACTGACAGTCTGCAGCCCTCAGGATATGCTGGGAGCTGTAGTACAGTGTAGACAGATGTATTGCTGGACCTTCAGGGCTGATGGTTGTCAACCACAAATAGCAGCCACCAGGAGCCTTTGCACACAGTGATTTATTAAAGGGTTATCAATTCAGAAACTACAACTCCCAGCATACCCTGAGAGCTTTATAAATGGAGGGATTTGTCACAGATACAGATGAATCCAGGAAAGGAGCGGGTCAGCATGTCGTGTCTCACTGGTTCTTTACTGGTGGGCCCAAAGAATCATTTCCTCTGATGGGCCCCACGTACCCCAGTCCGACACTGAACAGAAGTGGCCCCCAAACTAAGATGTCCCCAGCCTCCTTCCTTGCTCCATCACGTCTGTTTGATGGAACAGCGGGCATCAAGCAGAGCGGCACCTAAGTGCCAGGGTATATACCATGCTTGTAACCTGCCAGTGCCGGGGGGGGGGGGGGGGGGGGGAGCCTCAGCATGCAAAGTGCCTAGGGCAGCATGAACTCTAAATACAGTCCTAGGGAGGGAGGAGGTATATAGATGCACCTACCTCTCTCCCTCCCTGCTCGGTGCCCTCCATTTATCCCCCACACACATAGTCATCAATAAAGTGTAGTTTTCACATTACATTACATACTCTATATACCTCAATAAAGTCCATAGGCTTCTACATATACTGCGCCCCCTGCTGGCCACTCCATAGGAATTACACCCTGGTTCGTGACTTCTTTATTGCAGTGTATGGTGTTTTTTCCTTGTCCCATTATGCTTTGCACCCTTTAATTACATTGCATGAGGAAATCACCAGGTAAGGCTTTGTGCACACTATGGAATTTGGGCAAATATTTCCAGTGAAGTCCGTATGGCGGTCTCTGCTTGAAGTACCACCTGTCCCATAGACTCAGTGATATTCTGAAGCTCAATCCACCGTCTGCTCAAATAATTGACCGGGGGGGTGGGGGGGTTAAGGTGAACTTGTGGTAAGTCCAAAAATATTAAGTTTGTTATATAATTTTATAGCTTGTATTGTCTTGATTCAAGCAATGTTTTAAATGGTCAATGTCATTAAAAGAAAAAAAACAAAAAACTTTTGACATGTTAGAGAGAAATGTCAAAAGTTTTGATCGGTCAGGGTCTGAGTGTTCAAATCCACCTGAACTCGGACGATGAAAGATATACACTCACCGGCCACTTTATTAGGTACACCTGTCCAACTGCACGTTACCACTTAATTTCTAATCAGTCAATCACATGGCGGCAACTCAGTGCATTTAGGCATGTAGACATGGTCAAGACAATCTCCTGCAGTTCAAACCGAGCATCAGCATGGGGAAGAAAGGTGATTTGAGTGCCTTTGAACGTGGCATGGTTGTTGGTGCCAGAAGGGCTGGTCTGAGTATTTCAGAAACTGCTGATCTACTGGGATTTTCACGCACAACCATCTCTAGGGTTTACAGAGAATGGTCCGAAAAAGAAAAAACATCCAGTGAGCGGCAGTTCTGTGGGCGGAAATGCCTTGTTAATGCCAGAGGTCAGAGGAGAATGGGCAGATTGGTTCGAGCTGATAGAAAGGCAACAGTGACTCAAATAGCCAACCGCTACAACCAAGGTAGGCAGAAGAGCATCTATGAACGCACAGTACGTCCAACTTTGAGGCAGATGGGCTACAGCAGCAGAAGACCACACCGGGTGCCACTCCTTTCAGCTAAGAACAGGAAACTGAGGCTACAATTTGCACAAGCTCATCGAAATTGGACAGTAGAAGATTGGAAAAACGTTGCCTGGTCTGATGAGTCTCGATTTCTGCTGCGACATTCGGATGGTAGGGTCAGAATTTGGCGTCAACAACATGAAAGCATGGATCCACCCTGCCTTGTATCAACGGTTCAGGCTGGTGGTGGTGGTGTCATGGTGTGGGGGATATTTTCTTGGCACTCTTTGGGCCCCTTGGTACCAATTGAGCATCGTTGCAACGCCACAGCCTACCTGAATATTGTTGCTGACCATGTCCATCCCTTTATGACCACAATGTACCCAACATCTGATGGCTACTTTCAGCAGGATAATGCGCCATATCATAAAGCTAGAATCATCTCAGACTGGTTTCTTGAACATGACAATGAGTTCACTGTACTCAAATGGCCTCCACAGTCACCAGATCTCAATCCAATAGAGCATCTTTGGGATGTGGTGGAACGGGAGATTTGCATCATGGATGTGCAGCCGACAAATCTGCGGCAACTGTGTGATGCCATCATGTCAATATGGACCAAAATCTCTGAGAAATGCTTCCAGCACCTTGTTGAATCTATGCCACGAAGAATTGAGGCAGTTCTGAAGGCAAAAGGGGGTCCAACCCGTTACTAGCATGGTGTACCTAATAAAGTGGCCGGTGAGTGTACATTTTTGACATTTTCTCTTATATGTCAAAAGTCTTTTTTTATTTTTTTACTGACTACTCATTAACTGTCTTGCTACATCTAAACGTTTCTTAGATATAGAGGGTCTGTTATTGGGTTGACTATCTGTACTTTACACTGAAAAGTCAGATTGGTGGGAACCTTTCTGCAGAATAGGGTGTGGATATTAAGCACAGGGCATGTTTGGAGGGTAAGGGGGCATGAATTATGATCAGAGGTTGCAAACCTAGTGGATGCCATTAACCTAGTGACTGTGTTCCTGCCCTGTACACTAATTTAAAGCGACTCTGTACCCACAATCTGTCCCCTTCAAACAGCTTGTACCTTCGGATAGCTGCTTTTAAACTGGCAGCCCCGTGCTAAACGGGAGTATCTGTGCCCTAAATTTGCACCACCCCTCCTTCCCTCCTTCCCCCCCTCTTCATCATTAGGAATGCCACTGGAACATTTTTTCCATGCTGAACATTGCACAGGTGGTTAACGATCCAGCCCATGTTCAGTATTCACACAGCTGACGAATAGGAGACAATCTGCCTGGAGCATTCCTAGTGATGAAGAGGGTGGCGAGGAGGGACAGAGGGGTGGTGCAAAGTTAGGGCACAGATACTCCCGTAGGGCACGGGGCTGCCAATTTAAAAGTAGTTTTTTAGGACAATAACTGCATCACCAGCCAAACGGACCACAGGACAGATCTTGGATTAAAAGCAGCTATCTGAAGGTAGAAGCGGTTTGGGGGGGGGGGGGGGGGCTGTAAGACTATGGGTACAGAGTCGCTTTAACAGGACGGCAGACGCTGCTAATAACTCCTGATAAAGTCAGCTATTGTAATGCATGGTATTCGCTGTTCTCAGCCACAGTGTACGCCAACATCCTGTTCACTCTTTAATCACTGCCCAGGACACATGGTAGTAGGCATTAGAGGGGGCACAGCCAAGTTACCAAATGTTGGGTTCCTAAGAATAGTAGCTTAGGACCTTTGGATGGACCCACCTTAGTGACGTACATGTTCTTACAGCAGTTTTTAAGGGTGCGATGCCCTGGCCCCTAGGGGGCCACTCCGCAATACAGATGTTGGATGGGTGCAGGAATCGGGGCAGCTGTAGGATGTAGTGGTCACGGTTTAGGCACGAGGGTGCTACAGCTGGAAACCGGGCTCCTGACCATGCGGGAATACTGGGCGTGCGATTCTTCGTTGTCCTTAGTCAGGGCACCAATGATCACACCAATGCCAAGGTTCAGAAACAACGGTAGTTGCATATTTATTGTAACGGTGGTAACTAGTAGTAACAGTCTCTCCGGATGCAACCGGGAATAAGGCAATCTTGAATAAAGCAGAATAATGGCTGATGCTGCAATAGGCTGTGAGAGTGGCGTGCTGAATGATGGGAGTAGTAGTGATACTGAAGCAGAGATGCTGGGTGGAATGAGACTTGAATGAAATACTTGCTGTTGATGATTTGAGAAGATGATGATGAGAGGAGCTAAAGAATGACTGAAGAATCGACACCCAGATGAGGATCTTGAGACTTGAGACAGGAACACAGCCAGTGGACTGGAGCAGCAGAGCACAACGCAGGCCTCTCTCTTTTGCAGGGAGAGAGAGGACTAACACAACCTATCCCCTTGATGGTAGGGAATAGACTGAGGTAGCACAGGAAGTCACATGGTAACCCCAGCCAAAAGCTCGATGACCATTGGTGTTACCATGGAAGCAGGGCACAGTCACGTGACATCCAGCCATTGCATCATCACACCATTAGGCATATACAGAGGAATATACATGAGGAGTACCATCCTTGAACACTAGGAGGCGACATAATACCTTATGACACTGATACCTGAATTCACATGCAATAAATGACTGAAATGGCAGACTTAAATACTGAGAAGGGGGACACAATACACGCAGTTTGCATTGGACCATAGCTTTCCAGAACAGAACTGTTTATAATGAAAGTGTGAGCATAAGAAGGGCTGTTCTGGGACACTGCAAGGGGCTTTAGGCTTTAAAGCAAATGTACCATCATATCAATAGAAGGGCGCTGGGGCGGGCAAGCCGGTGCCGCGGTCCTCTTTTTGAACCATGGCCCAGTTCCCATCCACGGCACAGGTCTATTACCGGGTATTGCTGTATGTGCTGCAAGCATGGGAAGACTTGACATTTTTACATAGAAGTAAATTACAAATCTATAAAACTTTCTGGAACCAGTTGATCCAGTTGATTTTCACTGGATAACACCTTTAAAAAACTTTAGGCTAGGCCAACATCTTTTTAAGACAGTAGCCTAGAAGCCCAGTGCGGATGTCTCGTGACAGGACTGCAGGGCCCTCAGACTGCTAGGACCAGAGAAACCGCCAATTCTCGCAGTTTAACACTGTTAAATGCTGTGGTTAAAGGCCTGTCATGTCTTATATAAAACAGAAATAAACCTACAGGGGGAGATTTATCAAAGGGTGTGTAATACACACTGGTGTAAACTGCCCACAGCAACTAATCACAGCTCAGCTTACAGCTCTGGTAAAATTAAAGCTGAGCTGTGATTGGTTGCTGTGGGCAGATACACCAGTGCCATTACACCAGTGTATATTATACACCCTTTAATAAATCTGGTCCCTTATCTATAACTCTCCACTCTCCCCTGATGTCCACCTGCGGTATTTCGGGTTCCCCCGCTGAACACTGCTATCACCACTTGTCGGACAAACTCGTATTGGCAGTGACAGACCACTTAGTCAGTCACTTACTGAGATGGGACAGCGCCGTGGCCAGTAATTGGCTGAGCAGGCTGTCACTGCCGAGATGAGTGGCAGCGGTCAGCGGGGGACCCAGAGGCCCTGCAGGAGGACATCGGGGTAGAGTGGAAGAGTAAGAATAGGATGTTTAGTATGTTTTATATAAGAGCAAGCATATATAAAAATGTTTTTGTTTCTTAATAAACTATATGAGGCAAGGTTCAAAGAGTAAAATAGTACCAAAATACAGCTGTAATTTTGAGTAAAAAGTATACAATGTGTGAACAGATGGGGGGAAAAATGGCCGTAGTAGGTGGTAAATAGTAAGCATGTTCATTATTTGGACACTTGTAATCAGTTACGGCCGTTATTTTATGGTGTGTGCACATTTTAGCAATTTTTTTTTACCATTTTACCACATCCTACATTGTTTAAATTTTTTTACCATTTTACCACATCCAATATTGTTTAAGTTGTTACTGAGTGGCTAAAAGAGAGTACCGGGCAGCGATCCGGGCACCGGCGCTGGAACGGGGGAGGTAAGTGACCTCCGGCTTCAATTGCCACCCCCTCCCTGTTGATCCTCCCAAATACTCCTGGCCCGGAGTACCCCTTTAAACTAGCTGCTCTTTTATTATCCCTGCACTTATCCTAGACTAAACTATGGAAAAAATAAACAGGGCACTAAGACCAAGAAAAAGAGAACCTGGGGAAAACGCAGAAAGTTCTCACCCAAACACACTAGATCTGAACAATAAATCAGAATAACATGAAACCAGAAACAGACAAGGAACACAGAACATGGAATATACAGGAATCCTAACTGCACAGATCTAAGCCATGCCTATGATCTTGTACAGAACACTTGTGTGAATGGGAATCCAGTGAATCATTACTTTTTCTTTCTCTTACCTTCCTCTAAATCAGAAATCAAACGTTTTCTCACTCAAATGCTATTATAATGCATGGGGAAAAAGCAAGTCCCCAGTATGAGGTACAAGGAACGTCCTGTGAGTGGTCTGTGAGAACAGTTGTCCCCTCAGGATGATACATCTGGATGTTCTTTTCTAAATGTTTTGTGTATTTAAATTAAAAAGAAATGATTGGAAGCAATGGTTACACACTGACCCGAATTTATCAACCAATCACAACTCAGCTTTCTTTTTACCAGAGTAATCTGAAAAATGAAAGCTGAGCTGTGAATGGTCGCTATGCGTTACCAGACAGTTGTTATCTTAGACAGATTGCTATATCTGGGCCATTCTTCTATTGCTATGCATAAGTACCATTATGAATGTGCCAATGTGCCATGGCATGTCATAGGAAGGGGACAGTGGCGTAGCTACCATGAAGACAGGGAAGGCAGTTGCTATGGGGCCCCGGCTGCAGGGAGGCCCCGTCTGGCCTGTCTCCGCTGTCTTCATGTTGCTACAACACTGACAGTAAAGCACACTGTCAGAGACGCAGAAGGGAGCGTCTGCAATCCCCTCTCAAGCACCTCCGCACCTCCCCCTGACACAGACTCAAAGTGTCCTGCACCAGTGTCCCCCTCTCCTATGTGGCAACAGTCCCAGGTAGGTTTTGCTAAGCCCTGCCCCCATCACGACAAGCCCCACCTCCAGCACCCACTGCGGGTGGGATATTAGCTCATGGCAGAGTGCACAGAGCCTGAGGAGGAGAGACACAGCAGGAAGCATGGTAACTATCGCTGCCAGCTAGAAGTCACCAGCTTCCCTAGCATCCTGTATAATGGGGTCACTCAGCTTTCCTAGCATCTTGTATAATGGGGTCACAGCCACCCTAGCATCCTGTATTATGGGGTCACTCAGCTTCCCTAGCATCCTGTATAATGGGGTCACCCAGCTTCCCTACCATCTTATATAATGGGGTAACTCAGCTTCTCTAGCATCCTGTATAATGGGGTCACCCAGCTTCCCTAGCATCTTATATAATGGGGTAAACCAGCTTCCCTAGCATCTTATATAATGGGGTCACCAGCTTCCCTAGCATCTTATATAATGGGGTCACCCAGCTTCCCAGCATCTTATATAATGGGGTCACCCAGCTTCCCAGCATCTTATATAATGGGGTCACCCAGCTTCCCTGGCATCCTGTATAATGGGGTCACTCAACCTCCCCGGCATCCTGTATAATGTAGTCACCCAGCTTCCCTAGCATCTTATATAATGGGGCCACCAGCTTCCCTAGCATCTTATATAATGGGGTCACTCAGCTTCCCTGGCATCCTGTATAATGGGGTCACTCAGCTCCCCTGGCATCCTGTATAATGGGGTCACTTAGCTCCCCTGGCATCCTGTATAATGGGGTCACTCAGCTTCCCTGGCATCCTGTATAATGAGGTCAGTCAGCTTCCCTTGAATCCTGTATAATGGGGTCACTAGCTTCCCTAGCATTGTGTATACTGGGGTTTCTCAGCTTCCCCAGCATCCTGTATAATGGGGTCACTCAGCTTCCCTGGCATCCTGTATAATGGGGGTCACTCAGCTTTCCTAGCATCCTTTATAATGGGGTCACCCAGATTCCCTAGCATCCTGTATAATGGGGGTCACTCAGCTTTCCTAGCATCTTATATAATGGGGTCTCTCAGCTTCCCTAGCATCCTGTATAATAGGGTCACCCATCTTCCATGGCAACCTGTATGATGGGGTTACCCAACTTCCCTAGCATCCTGTATAATGGGGTCACTCAGCCTCCCTGGCATTCTGTATAAAAGGGTCACTCAGCTTCCCTGGCATCCTGTATAATGGGGTTACTCAGCCTCCCCGGCATCCTGTATAATGGGGTCACCCAGCTTCCCTAGCATCTTATATAATGGGGTCTCCAGCTTCCCTAGCATCTTTTATAATGGGGTAACCCAGCTTCCCTAGCATCTTATATAATGGGGTCACCCAGCTTCCCTGGCATCCTGTATAATGGGGGTCACTCAGCTTCCCTGGCATCCTGTATAATGTGGTCACTCAGCTGCCTTGGCATCATGTATAATGGGGTCACTCAGCTTCCTTGACATCCTGTATAATGTGGTCACTCAGCTTCCCTGGCATCCTGTATAATAGGGTCACTAGCATCTTATATAATGGGGTCACCCAGCTTTTCAAGCATTGTGTATAATGGGGTCAACCAGCTTCCCTAGCATCCTGTATAATGGGGTCACTCAGCCTCCCCGACATTCTGTATAAAAGGGTCACTCAGCTTCCCTGGCATCCTGTATAATGGGGTCACTCAGCTTCCTTGGCATCCTGTATAATGGGGTCACTCAGCTTCCCTGGCATCCTGTATAATAGGGTCACTAGCATCTTATATAATGGGGTCACCCAGCTTCTCTAGCATTGTGTATACTGGGGTTTCTCAGCTTCCCCAGCATCCTGTATAATGGAGTCGATTAGCTTCCCTGGCATCCTGTATAATGGGGTCACCAGCTTCCCTAGCATCTTATATAATGGGGTCACCCAGCTTCCCTAGCATCGTGTATAATGGGGTCAACCAGCTTCCCTAGCATCCTGTATAATGGGGTCACTCAGCCTCCCTGGCATTCTGTATAAAAGGGTCACTCAGCTTCCCTGGTATCCTGTATAATGGGGTTACTCAGCCTCCCCGGCATCCTGTATAATGGGGTCACCCAGCTTCCCTAGCATCTTATATAATGGGGTCTCCAGCTTCCCTAGCATCTTTTATAATGGGGTAATCCAGCTTCCCTAGCATCTTATATAATGGGGTCACCCAGCTTCCCTGGCATCCTGTATAATGGGGGTCACTCAGCTTCCCTGGCATCCTGTATAATGGGGTCACTCAGCTTCCTTGGCATCCTGTATAATGGGGTCACTCAGCTTCCTTGACATCCTTTATAATGTGGTCACTCAGCTTCCCTGGCATCCTGTATAATAGGGTCACTAGCATCTTATATAATGGGGTCACCCAGCTTTTCAAGCATTGTGTATAATGGGGTCAACCAGCTTCCCTAGCATCCTGTATAATGGGGTCACTCAGCCTCCCCGACATTCTGTATAAAAGGGTCACTCAGCTTCCCTGGCATCCTGTATAATGGGGTCACTCAGCTTCCTTGGCATCCTGTATAATGGGGTCACTCAGCTTCCCTGGCATCCTGTATAATAGGGTCACTAGCATCTTATATAATGGGGTCACCCAGCTTCTCTAGCATTGTGTATACTGGGGTTTCTCAGCTTCCCCAGCATCCTGTATAATGGAGTCACTCAGCTTCCCTGGCATCCTGTATAATGGGGTCACCAGCTTCCCTAGCATCTTATATAATGGGGTCACCCAGCTTCCCTAGCATCGTGTATAATGGGGTCAACCAGCTTCCCTAGCATCCTGTATAATGGGGTCACTCAGCCTCCCTGGCATTCTGTATAAAAGGGTCACTCAGCTTCCCTGGCATCCTGTATAATGGGGTCACTCAGCTTCCCCAGCATCCTGTATAATGGAGTCACTCAGCTTCCCTGGCATCCTGTATAATGGGGTCACCAGCTTCCCTACCATCTTATATAATAGGGTCACCCAGCTTCCCTAGCATCGTGTATAATGGGGTCAGCCAGCTTCCCTAGCATCTTATATTATGGGGTCACCCAGCTTTCCTAGCATCTTGTATAGTTGTCAGTATAATGGAGGTCATCCAGGTTTCCTAGCATCTTGTATAGTAGTCAGTATAATGGAGGTCATCCAGGTTCCCTAACATCTTGTATAGTAGTTAGTATAATTGCGGTCACCCAGCTTTCCAAGCTTCTTGCATAATAGTCAGTATAATGGTAGTCACCCAGCTTTCTTAGCATTTTGTATAGTACTCAGTATAATGGAGGTCACCCCCCCCCCCCCCCCCCCCCGGACTGAGAGCACCCCCCAGACCTGCAGGGACTCAGAGCGACCCCTAAACCCAACCCCCCCCCCCCCCACACACACACACACACACACACTGTCTTAAAGCAGCCCGCACCCCGCAGGTTTCTCAGAGCTGCCCCAACCAGCAGGGACTCCGAGCGGCCTGCTACCCCTTGCAGTGTCCCAGAACAGCCCTTCTTATGCTCACACTTTCATTATAAACAGTTCTGTTCTGGAAAGCTATGGTCCACTGCAAACTGCGTGTATTGTGTCCCCCTTCTCAGTATTTAAGTCTGCCATTTCAATCATTTATTGCATGTATATTCAGGTATCAGTGTCAAAAGGTATTATGTCGCCTCCTAGTGTTCAAGGATGGTACTTCTCATGTATATTCCTCTGTATATGCCTAATGGTGTGATGATGCAATGGCTGGATGTCACGTGACTGTGCCCTGCTTCCATGGTAACACCAATGGTCATCGAGCTTTTGGCTGGGTTACCATGTGACTTCCTGTGCTACCTCAGTCTATTCCCTACCATCAAGGGGATAGGTTGTGTTAGTCCTCTCTCTCCCTGCAAAAGAGAGAGGCCTGCGTTGTGCTCTGCTGCTCCAGTCCACTGGCTGTGTTCCTGTCTCAAGTCTCAAGATTCTCATCTGGGTGTCGATTCTTCAGTCATTCTTCAATTCCTCTCATCATCATCTCCTCAAATCATCAACAGCAAGTATTCAATTCAAGTCTCATTCCACCCAGCATCTCTGCTTCAGTATCACTACTACTCCCATTATTCAGCACGCTAATCTCACAGCCTATTGCAGCATCACCCATTATTCTGCTTTATTCAAGATTGCCTTATTCCCGGTTGCATCCGGAGAGACTGTTGCTACTAGTTACCACCGTTACAATAAATATACAACTACCGTTGTTTCTGAACCTTGGCATTGGTGTGATCATTGGTGCCCTGACTAAGGACAACGAAGAATCGCATGCCCAGTATTCCCGCATGGTCAGGAGCCCGGCTTCCAGCTGTAGCACCCTCGTGCCTAAACCGTGACCACATTATCCTACAGCTGCCCCGATTCCTGCACCCCTCACAACATCTGTATAGCGGAGTGGCCCCTAGGGGCCAGGGCATTGCATTTGGCGTCACAAACAGGATTACGATCGCATTGTGTGTCCCCAAGTCTGTGCCGCAACCCCAAAGAGACTTTGCCATATCACCATGGGGGTAATCGAGGCACTCAGGGCCCTGAACTGTACACAAGATGGCCGCCGTCTTCTCCAATTTCTAATTGCGCCATACCCCGGAGAGGAGGGGGTTAATTGCCATGCTGCCCAAGCGCGGGAATCGCACTGCGCCATAGACTTTGCATTGACTGCTCCTGATTGGCTGCCTGCGCCAGATGACGTCACTGTTGCCGGGCAGACTGCTGGGCCGGAACTTCAGCCTCTGCGCTCCGCCTCCTCCCAGGTCTTCAAGACTACGCCAGTGCGCAACAAGATGGCGTCCTGCAAGGAGTGCACCCTTGCTATTGCTGTACTCGTGCTACCGGAGCCTCCCGTCTCTTCGCCAGCGTTCGATCCGGCATGCCTGCTGGCTCCGCTGCCCTCGGATAGTGACAGCAGCTGGGGATCCGTCCGGTCCGAAGACGGGGATCAAAGCCGGGCCTCCACTCCAAGCTCCCCTGACAGAGGTGAGGAGACTTCTTCTGGACTCGGCGGTGCCTCCAGCCCCGAGCATTCCGGCTCCTCCCGCTATACGTTCTCTACCGGACCATCGCTCTCCTCTGAGGACGACCGGATTCTGGACGAGTCTTCACCGGTGCCTCCAGATCCTGATCCCGGGGGTAAGACTTTCCTTAAGGGCCCAATATCTCCGGGCCTATGGCGGCCTCCAGGGCGTGATTCTCCGCCCCTACCACAATGGGTATTCGGCCGGGAGCCCAAAGTAATGCAGCTAGTGGAGGATATACAGCGGGCTCTCTCTCTCTCTCCACCCGCCACTAAAGCTGCACCCGCTATGGCTACTACTGCGCCTGGAGCCTCCACTATTGCCTGTCAGTCTGCAGCAGCTACTACTGCCAGCGATGCTTTCTCTGCCAAAGCCGGCCTAGTGCCGGAACCACCACCATCAGTGCCCTATCCTGATTATGTCCCACTCTGGGGTCATCCATATACCCCCTACCTGGAGTCTAATGCCGCATCCGAGCGGCTCTTCATCCGCAAATTGGAAAGACCCAGGCCAGGTGCAGCTCCTCTGGAGAGGAGAAGGGGGACTGTCACAAAATTTGACAAGCAGCGGGGCTATGGTCTGGTGATGGACTCATACACCGGACTGCTGGTGCTGGTCAACAGACCAGCAGTGATGCGGGATTACCAGCCAGCCTACCTCAACAACCTTACTCCTGGAGAGGTCATTGAGTACACCCTGATAGGGTCCCCAAAAGGTCCATGGGCTGCAGCAGTTACCCGGCCTAAAAATCCAATACAACGGCCTTTCCTACCAACTCCATCAGAGAACTGGGAAGAAGATTGGCAGGATTTCAAACCTCTGGGCTCTATCACTGCTGCTTCCACGGCCCCAGGTTCAGCCACCACCACTGCTCACTCCACTGCTCCTGCTGCTGTGGCTAAAGCCGCCTGCTCGACCACCTCAGTGACATACCACGTGGCTCCCATCATTTCCCCCATCACCACAGTGACCCCTAGCGTTGTGGTCACCACTGCATCCAGCGATGCTTCTGCTCCTGGTCCTCCACGCTTCTATTATCCATGGGAGAAGAAGAAGCAAAGGAAGGAGAAGGAGCCTAATGAGGTTCCTCCTGCATCTTCGCAATAATCCGCTACAGAGACCAAAGTCCTTAACTGTTCCTGTTCTGTTGTTGTTTGCTGTGTGAAGTTCCTGCAACGTTCAAGGTTCGTGCCTGGTCCTCCTGACCAAGTCCTTGTACTAACCAGCTATGTGCTGATGGACACTCCCTGACCAAACTGTTCTTCAGTGCCTGTCCCAGAGCCTTTACATGGACGATGTTCTATGTTGCCTAAAGAGACTCTACCACACAGAGACAAGTATTTCTTCTCACAGTGTATGTTTTCATGTCAGAGTCAGTTTCCTCCTCCTCTGAGTAAAGAAGTCAGTCTACATATTTATATCTATAGCCTCAGAGAAAGTGTATTTTTCAGAAGAATCTTCTATTTTCTCCATGCATAATCTCATTGTGTATTATTATCATATCTACAGCTGGAAAGGATTATTTGAGCCAGTTTTCTTCAGATGTCTTCAGAGTTATGTGAGCCAGTTCTCCTCAAGACCTCGCAGTATTTGTTGTCTTCTGTATTTCCCTTCCTTGTGTTTCCAGTGTTTGTTCGCCTCTGTCTTGTCCCAACATAGTAGTTGCTACACATAGTCATACTCAACCTTTACACTTGTCCATACACATTGCACCTTGGATACCTTTTCGTGTGTTCGGCCTATGGAGTGCTGGTGTGGTATGATTGAGTGGTGTGTATGAGGGTACCCAGATGTATGCTTGCTTTTGTTATTTTATTCTTTCTCTTCCAGGTGTCCAAGACACTTCACACAGACACCCAAGGTAGTACACAGGTCTTCACAGTTCTCCTCCAGTAGGGTAACACTTTATACAGGAAACCTACTGTCAAACTGACTGGAATATTGAGGGTCGCCCGCCAGCAGTTAAGTAGTCCTGACTTCCATGTCAGATGGTCCACGCACTAACTACCTGTAACCAGAGTACGTTAGGCACCCCTAGGTGAAGTCCTGCCACTAGGGTTTCCATTCTTCATATCTCTTGTCACCTGTGCCTTGAGCGTGGGAAACACACATCTACAGATTCACTCACACCTCTTGTCTTGTTGTCCTGGTCCTCTATGTTCTTTCGGCCACATCCACCTCAGCTTGTGGTTCGCCGAGGTCGGCTCATTTCTAGTAGGGAGGTATGCAGTGTCCCAGAACAGCCCTTCTTATGCTCACACTTTCATTATAAACAGTTCTGTTCTGGAAAGCTATGGTCCACTGCAAACTGCGTGTATTGTGTCCCCCTTCTCAGTATTTAAGTCTCCCATTTCAGTCATTTATTGCATGTATATTCAGGTATCAGTGTCAAAAGGTATTATGTCGCCTCCTAGTGTTCAAGGATGGTACTTCTCATGTATATTCCTCTGTATATGCCTAATGGTGTGATGATGCAATGGCTGGATGTCACGTGACTGTGCCCTGCTTCCATGGTAACACCAATGGTCATCGAGCTTTTGGCTGGGTTACCATGTGACTTCCTGTGCTACCTCAGTCTATTCCCTACCATCAAGGGGATAGGTTGTGTTAGTCCTCTCTCTCCCTGCAAAAGAGAGAGGCCTGCGTTGTGCTCTGCTGCTCCAGTCCACTGGCTGTGTTCCTGTCTCAAGTCTCAAGATTCTCATCTGGGTGTCGATTCTTCAGTCATTCTTCAATTCCTCTCATCATCATCTCCCCAAATCATCAACAGCAAGTATTCAATTCAAGTCTCATTCCACCCAGCATCTCTGCTTCAGTATCACTACTACTCCCATTATTCAGCACGCTAATCTCACAGCCTATTGCAGCATCACCCATTATTCTGCTTTATTCAAGATTGCCTTATTCCCGGTTGCATCCGGAGAGACTGTTGCTACTAGTTACCACCGTTACAATAAATACACAACTACCGTTGTTTCTGAACCTTGGCATTGGTGTGATCATTGGTGCCCTGACTAAGGACAACGAAGAATCGCATGCCCAGTATTCCCGCATGGTCAGGAACCCGGCTTCCAGCTGTAGCACCCTCGTGCCTAAACCGTGACCACATTATCCTACAGCTGCCCCGATTCCTGCACCCCTCACAACATCTGTATAGCGGAGTGGCCCCTAGGGGCCAGGGCATCGCACCCTCACCCCCCCACCCCACGGCACAGCGTCTCAGAGCTGCGGAAGGGGGGGGGACAGCTCCATATTGCTGGGACAGGTAATATGTTGGGGGGCCCCATACACTTTTTCGCTATGGGGCCCCATGAATCCTAGTTATGCCCCTGGAAGGGGAATTGCTTGGTTGCTGCTCAATGCATCCAAAAACTGCACCAAAATGGTGGTTTAACATCTTGGAGGAAAGTAAGTACCTACAAGGTGAATAGTGCTCCATAAAACAGAACTGGACATTTTAAAGTGTCACTGTCATTATAACTTTCAAAAACTAAATTAACAGTAGATGTGATATAAAGCAAGTTTGCAATTTACATTCATTATTTTTCTTGTTGTTATCATGCTGTAAAACAAAGCTGAACTTACCAGAAATCCAAGTCCAGTCTCCTGAAGGCAGATTTACTGACTTGTGCTGGTTGAAAAAAACTGACTAAACACAGGAATTCTGGGCAGTACAGAGAGTCACGGCTGAATATGTCCATCCAGGGCCGGATTAACCCCTTAAGGACTGGGCCCATTTTCGTTTTTGCGTTTTCGGTTTTTCCTCCTTGTTTTTAAAAGGCCATAGCACTTGCATTTCTTTTATTTGGGGGAACTGTGTTTTTATGCCATTCGCCCTGGGGTAAAACTGACTTGTTATGCATGTTCCTCAAGTCGTTACGATTAAAACGATATATAACATGTATAACTTATATTGTACCTGATGGCCTATAAAAAATTCAAACCATTGTTAACAAATATATGTTCCTTATAATCACTCCATTCCCAGGCTTATAGCGCTTTTATCCTTTGGTCTATGGGGCTGTATGAGGTGTCATTTTTTGCGCCATGATGTGTTCTTTCTATCGGTACCTTGATTGCGCATATATGACTTTTTGATCGCTTTTTATTACATTTTTTCTGGATTTGATGCGACCAAAAATGTGCAATTTTGCACTTTGGGATTTTTTTACGCTGACTCCGCTGACTCTGCAGCCGGAAGTAAACGAGTGCCGAGCCGGGGACGGCACTATCTTGGACGAGTCCCCGGCCAGCATCAGTAACGGAGATCGGAGATTATATATATATATATATAATCTCAAGACTGATATTACAAATAATACCAGCATATAGGAAATATTATCACCATACATGTTACGCCCATACTGTCACTAACCAAAGCCTGTATACTGTGACCAATATTTCCAATATTACCAGTACACAAGGGGGAAATATTACCACCACAAGCACTACCATCAACACCATATTGTTACTGACCAAGTCCTGTATACCAAATCCAATAAAACACTGTACCAGATTACAAGTAACAAATAACACCACCACATACTGACTAACACCACCGCTGCTACTGACTAATACCACCACATACTGACTAACACCACCGCTGCTACTGAATAATCCACTGTACACAGACCAATATCACCTCATCCAGTCATATAGAGGTGGACGCAGCTCCACACAGGTTCTGTACACCATATACATTACAGTGCAGTTACATCAGGTGACTCACAGGGGACGTCTTCTCTGATCAGAGTTCTTCCATTTTCATCTTCTTTCTCCATCTGCTCTGGGCCATCATGAGAACTTCTCCGAGCCACGAATCCACAGAATCTGCCAGAGAAACATATTAGGCTCCTCACTTTGGCACCATCCTCATATCTCTACAAACTGCACATCTGTATTGGCCTCTTTAAGCCCTCATTTAGTGGGTAGGCTGACTCTATGTGACCCCCCTTATATTATATGCCCCTCTGTGTGGTCCACTATAGTACATGTCACATTGCATACACCCCCTGTGTAGTCCCCCTTATAGATGGCCCCCCAATGTTTCCCCCTTATAGATGGTCCCCCCTGTAGCCCCTTATAGATAGTCCCCATGTAGCCCCCTTATAGATGGCCCCCATGTTATCCTCCTTATAGATGGCCCCCATGTTATCTCCCTTATAGATGCCCCCCCCATGTTTCCCCCTTATAGATGGTCCCCCCCCTGTATCCCCCTTATAGATGGCCCGCCATATAGATGGTCCCCCTGTATTCCCCCTTATAGATGGTCCCCCCTGTATCCCCCTTATAGATGGTCCCCCTGTATCCCCCTTATAGATGGTCCCCCCTGTATCCCCCTTATAGATGGTCCCTCATGTATCCCCCTTATATCCCCCTTATAGATGGTCCCCCATGTATCCCCCTTATAGATGGTCCCCCTTGTATCCCCCTTATAGATGGTCCCCCCTGTATCCCCCTTATAGATGGCCCCCCCTGTATTCCCCCCTTATAGATGGTCCCCCATTTATTCTCTTATAGATGGTGCCCCCTGTATCCCCCTTATAGATGGTCCCCCTGTATTCCCCTTATAGATGGTCCCCCCTGTATTCCCCCCTTATAGATGGCCCCCCATGTATCCTCTTATAGATGGTCCCCCATGTATCCTCCTTATAATGACCCCCAGTCTGTGCAAAAAAGAAAAAACAACAACACAACTCACCTGACGCCTCGCTCCCCCGCCGTGGCTCTTCTCTCTTCCTATTCTCCAATCTGGCTGTCATCTGACGCGCGGTTCCCGGCTCTGCACGATCCTGTCCCCGGCAGCACAAGCATCAGTAAGCTCAGTGCGCACCAGGGATGTTACTTCCGGCACTCTGGGCGCTTGTTATAGGCGCTCTGTGTGCCGGAAGTACTTCCCCAGCGCACACTGACCTCACTGGTGCGTGTGCTGCCGGGGATGGGACCGTGTAGAGCCGGGAAACGCGTCAGACAGGTAGCGGCCCGGTCGCGGCGGTGACCGCGGTCGCTACGCCACTGGGTCAACCCACATACGTACTGACTTTACTGCACATGACACCAAAAAGCGAAATATCTACTGTTTAGAATCTTATGGTTGGGAAAAAGGAAAGGAAGTTGCTTGGAAAAGTGCGGGGCCTAAGATGTTTGTCTGGCAGGTTCTGAAGAGATGAATTATATTTGCAAGAAATCATCATGATGGTCCAGGACAGATGGAGAGGAAAAGGAAAGTGACGCCTCAGATCAAAGAAGACGTCACCTGTGAGTCACTGAATGGCGTTTTTCTTTGTATTTTTTTTTTACTTTATTAGGTAGGGGTGCCCCAAGGTAGAAAAAAAAGGTTGGGCAATACTGCTCTAAGCCATAATACCCACACTGCTTGTTCCCCCCACCCCCCCCCCCCCCCCCCCCCGGGTGCACAGGCTGAGTTAGGGTCCTACTAGATGAGCCGATGATGACCTAATCAATAATGTAAATGAGTGCTGATCAGCGCTCATTTACTTAGCCTATTACATGGTTTGATGTTCGTGAAGCAAGGGCTGCACAGATGGATTTTACACTGTCTTTAAAGAGTCACTGTCGTTAAATTTTTTTTTTTTGAAGAACTCAATAGTCCAGGCGTTTTTAAAATAATTTGTAATTGGGTTTATTAGGCACATATGCCTTCATTCAAAAAGCCTTTTCCCAGGTCCCCCCTCCCTCTCCTTTCTGTCATCGACTGCTCAGAATCAGGAAATGTCAATCAGACGCATCCTGTCTGTGCTATAGAGAGGGGAGGGGGGAGGAGAGACGGAGGACAAATGTTGGCAGCAGAGAGCAGAGAACAAAGGATTACACAATGGGGGAGCTATTCAGAGGTCAGATAGGTCAGTGGTGACATCAAAGGAGAGAGCCCGGTGATGTAGCTTTAAATTAAATCTTTGTTGTCCTGTTTTGGTGTCTCATTTCCCTCTCTCGATATGAGAACAATGAAGACAGGGGGGAGAGCTTCAAACTGCTTTTTCATGCTAAAAATTCATTTTTCGGCTAATAAACCCAATGACAAAGTTTCTTAAAATCGCCTGTACTATCGATTTCTGCAAAAAATTTTTTAATGACATTGACACTGCTTAAGTAATTTTTGGGTGCTCTTTGGGTGCTTTAGTTAGTGTATATGATTGGGAGCTGCAAATGGGACCTAGACTACCAAGTCTGGATTACGCTTGCGATTCGCAACTCCATATGCTAACTCTAGTGGATAAGAGCAGATTCTCACATTGCGTTATTAATACAACTGCAATGTATGAACACACCGTGATACTCACCCCTCCCCACTCCTGTCTCTAGGTTTGACATCTTCATCAAGTAATCACATGCACAACAGAAGAGGATGCTGAGCCTTACAACCAGGAGCGAGTAGAGGTACATGCTAAGTCCCCTACAGTAAGCATCCATCTGTATAGATTGCTGAATAGTTTTTATTTTTGGGGGGGAATGGGGGCTCCCCCACAAAATTGGGGGCCTCCACGAACCTTAATCCGGCCCTGTGTCCATCAGTCACATGACTGCCTTCTCTCTGTGAGTGCTCAGATGACTTGGGATACACAGGACTTCCTGTTTTTTTTTTTTTGTCAGAAAATAGGAAGTGCTGTCTTTTCCATGGTAGCTAAAAAAAAAGAATGTAAATTGCAAACTTGCTTTATTTCACATCTACTGTTGATTTAGATTTTGAAAGTTATAACGACATTGACACTTTGTTTATTTTGTTTGTAAAAAAAACGTATTTTGAGTGCCATAATTCATACCTCCCAAGTGTCCTTACTTTTGACCTATGTCCCTTTGTCCCTCTTTGCCCCTTACATCTCCCTCTTTTTGACCTAGGAATTCCATTTGCATTAAAGGGGTAGTGCGGCGGTAAAGAATTATTCACAGAATAACACACATTACAAAGTTATACAACTTTGTAATGTATGTTATGTCTGTGGATGGCCCCCTTCCCAGTGTCCCACCACCCCCACCCGTGTACCCGGAAGGGTGGTGCGCTATACATACCTGTCACGTGCCGACTTGTCTCCGATCTTCAGTCAGTGATGTCGTCTTCAGACGGCCGGGTCGAATCCCTCCGACTGTCCGAGTGCCGGCCGCCCTCTTCAGCGTCATCAGATGCTCAGCCGCGATTTGCTGAGCACAGTTTGGCTCAGCCAATCGCGGCTGAGCAGCTGATGACGCGGGCGCGTCATCGGCTGCTCAGCCGCGATTTGCTGAGCACAGTTATGCTCAGCCAATCACGGCTGAGCAGCCGATGACTCGGCAGAGGGCGGCCGGCACTCAGGACGGTCGGAGGGATTCGGCCCGGCCGTCTGAAGACGACATCACTGACTGAAGATCGGAGACAGGTCGGCACGTGACAGGTATGTATAGCGCACCACCCTTCCGGGTACACGGGTGGGGGTGGTGGGACACGGGGAAGGGGGCCATTCACAGACATAACATACATTACAAGGCTATGTTCACACTATGTAAGTTTCCGGCCGTAGCGCGTTCCGTGAATAAGCGGCCGGAGACTTACGTAGTTTGCGTACAATGGAAAGTATACGATGTACGGCTGCACAGTTCACACTACGTACCAACTTACGCCCGAATCGTACGCGGCGCCATAAAAAATGAACCAGACCATTGTTTGCGGACGAAAATGTCGTAACTTACGCCCATAGCATTACATGCGGTCCCGTACGTACTGGTGATTTCTTCATTTTTGCAGCTTTTTGTGCCGATCCAAAAGGTTCTGTGGGGTGTCCGGGGCTAGCCGAAGATTTCCAAGTAAAAGACCGCTGTCAGATCGCTACGTAGGGCGCTCATGAAGCGTAAGTAGACTACGGGCGTAAGTTCGCGGTCCGTACGTAGCCGGCCGCAAGTAGCGTAAATCTCCGGCCGGAGTTTACTGCGTATATGTCCGGCCGCGAAAATATGCGGCCGGACATATACCCAGTGTGAACATAGCCCAAAGTTGTATAACTTTGTAATGTGTGTTATTCTGTGAATAATTCTTTACCGCCGCACTACCCCTTTAATAAACTTTCTATGCTGCTCTAGTAAGTGTCTGGTTTCTTACTGTATAATAGACCCTGCATATTATTCTATCATGTGGTGCAAGTTGGATCCTAAACATTGTTATATTCAGATGAATCATGTGACATTATGGATCCTGTCACACATCATGTCACACATGCAGATGGCCCCATACACACATCTATAGGTGTTAAAGATCCGTTTTGGGGCCATGATCTGTGCCACAAAAAATTATTAAGTTATTGGGCATCCTTGTCACCGTTAATCAGTTGCAGACCTCCTCTCCAAATTCCAGCAGGATGAATAGGCGCAGCTACTCCCAACAGATGATGTAAAAAAAACTACTTTATTAAAATAATAAAAACATGTATAAAAGGCTCAGCATTACGCGTTTCTAGACCGGACTGGTCTCTTCGTCAGATGCTTAGCCAGGTGAGAGGGGACCCGGTTTTACTCCGGTACTGGAATTCTGTCCATCCCATTGCAACTGGTCCTGCACATGGAGCGCTGTCTTTGTTCTCTTTTTCTCTAACCGTTAATCAGTGGGTCCCTGCAAATGCAGTCAGTTACTGACACACATTCGTTATTTTGTCCGTTGCTGCAGGTCTGCAGTTAAAGATAGGGTTACTGATGTCTAAATAGGATCTGCTGCACATTTGCAGATATCAATGTAACTAAATGGATGCATCAACCTGCAGCAGATCCTGTATGTGTGATTGCATCAACCTGCAGCAGATCCTGTATGTGTGACCGCATCAACCTGCAGCAGATCCTGTATGTGTGACTGCATCAACCTGCAGCAGATCCTGTATGTGTGATTGCATCAACCTGCAGCAGATCCTGTGTGATGGCATCAAACTGCAGCAGATCCTGTATGTGTGATTGCATCAACCTGCAGCAGATCCTGTGTGATGGCATCAACCTGCAGCAGATCCTGTATGTGTGACTGCATCAACCTGCAGCAGATCCTGTATGTGTGACTGCATCAACCGGCAGCAGATCCTGTATGTGTGACTGCATCAACCTGCAGCAGATCCTGTATGTGTGACTGCATCAACCTGCAGCAAATCCTGTATGTGACTGCATCAACTTGCAGCAGATCCTGTATGTGACTGCATCAACCTGCAGCAGATCCTGTATGTGTGACTGCATCAACCTGCAGCAGATCCTGTATGTGTGACTGCATCAACCTGCAGCAGATCCTGTATGTGTGACTGCATCAACCTGCAGTAGATCCTGTATGTGTGACTGCATCCTTGAATTAAAAAGTACAGAAATGTCTATATGATTTTCCTAGACTGAACCACAAGTGTCCCTCTTTTGGCCATCCAATAAATTGGGAGGTATGCATAATTCACTGTGTGAACACAGCCTAATGTTGCTTGCAGTGACCAGCAATAGACTGGATACTGGCTGGGATAATCCCCATCATGGCTCTTCCCACTTGTTGTGAGGTTCTGTAAGAGTAGTAATAACTCACGAGGCTGAAGTTGGTTTCTTATTCGGCCAGTTTCTTATTCGGGGCTGAAGTTGGTTTCTTATTCGGCCAGTTTCCTATTCAGAGGATTTTTCTTTTTCCTGTTTTAGCTATTCTTCTTACAGAAAATGTATAATATTCATACCCTAACATAAGTGAGGGGCCCTAAGGGGACCGGTGATAAAAATGGCCAAAAGGACCCAAGGTTGGCATAAAAATGGGCATCAAAGTAAAAACACAAAAATTATGATTTAAAAATAAAATTGACTTTGGGCCACTGATCTCACACTGATATTACACAGAGAGGGATTCCCTGCATCAGCCCAAAGTGGTTCTGGGTATAAAAACTGGCATCAAAGTGGGCACATAGGCATTTTTTTCCAAATTTGAATAAGTAACAGCTGTTTTCAAAGGGTTAAATGAGTTTGGGCCACTGATCTCACACTGATAATACACAGATAGGGATGCCCCGCATCATATCCAAGAGAGTCCAGCCTGGCCCAAAGTGGTTCTGGGTATAAAAACTGGCATCAAAGTGGGCACATAGGCATTTTTTCCTAATTTGAATAAGTAACAGCTGTTTTCAAAGGGTTAAATGATATCAGGCCACTGATCTCACACTGATAATACACAGAGAGGGATGCCCCGCATCACATCCAAGAGAGTCTAGCCTAACCCAAAGTGGTTCTGGGTGTAAAAACTGGCATCAAAGTGGGTAGATTGGCATTATTTCCTAATTTGAATAAGTAACAGGTGTTTTTAAAGGGTTAAATGAGTTTGGGCCACTGATCTCACACTACGTACACACAGACAGGTATGCCCTGCATCACATCCAAGAGAGTCCAGCCTGGCCCAAAGTGGTTCTGGGTATAAAAACTGGCATCAAAGTGGGTAGATTGGCATTATTTCCTAATTTGAATAAGTAACAGCTGTTTTCAAAGGGTTAAATGAGTTTGGGCCACTGATCTCACACTGATCATACACAGAGAGGGGCTCCAATTTTTATAATGGTCTGTATGTACAATGGAGCAAATGGCAAACTGCACCGCAACGGCATTGAGGATGAAGATAAGAGACATCCCTTCATCCATGGTGTCTCCGCTGCAATAGGGACATATCAGCGGGTTAGATTACTCCCACCTCCAGGTAGTTCCCCTTTAAGGCCAGTTCACACGGAGTAAAATCGGTGGAATTTGGCAACGGAACTCTCCGCCTGCCTCTGTGACATACAGTCTGTCTATGGGAGGCAGGCGGAGAGTTCCGTTGCCAAATTCCACCGATTTTACTCCGTGTGAACTGGCCTTAAAGGGGAACTACCTGGAGGTGGGAGTAATCTAACCCGCTGATATGTCCCTATTGCAGCGGAGACGCCATGGATGAAGGGATGTCTCTTATCTTCATCCTCGATGCCGTTGTGGTGCAGTTTGGCATTTGCTCCATTGTACATACAGACCATTATAAAAATTGGAGCCCCTCTCTGTGTATGATCAGTGTGAGATCAGTGGCCCAAACTCATTTAACCCTTTGAAAACACCTGTTACTTATTCAAATTAGGAAAAATGCCTATGTGCCCACTTTGATGCCAGTTTTTATACCCAGAACCACTTTGGGCCAGGCTGGGCTCTCTTGGATATGATGCGGGGGATCCCTCTCTGTGTATTATCAGTGTGATATCAGTGGCCCAAACTCTTTTAACCCTTTGAAAACACCCGTTACTTATTCAAATTAGGAAAAAATGCCTATGTGCCCACTTTGATGCCAGTTTTTATACCCAGAACCACTTTGGGCCAGGCTGGGCTCTCTTGGATATGATGCGGGGGATCCCTCTCTGTGTATTATCAGTGTGATATCAGTGGCCCAAACTCTTTTAACCCTTTGAAAACACCCGTTACTTATTCAAATTAGGAAAAAATGCCTATGTGCCCACTTTGATGCCAGTTTTTATACCCAGAACCACTTTGGGCCAGGCTGGACTCTCTTGGATGTGATGAGGGGCATCCCTCTCTGTGTATTATCAGTGTGAGATCAGTGGCCCAAACTCATTTAACCCTTTGAAAACACCTGTTACTTATTCAAATTAGGAAAAAATTCCTATGTGCCCACTTTGATGCCAGTTTTTATACCCAGAACCACTTTGGGCCAGGCTGGACTCTCTTGGATGTGATGCGGGGCATCCCTCTCTGTGTATTATCAGTGTGAGATCAGTGGCCCAAACTCATTTAACCCTTTGAAAACACCTGTTACTTATTCAAATTAGGAAAAATGCCTATGTGCCCACTTTGATGCCAGTTTTTATACCCAGAACCACTTTGGGCCAGGCTGGACTCTCTTGGATGTGATGCAGGGCATCCCTCTCTGTGTATTATCAGTGTGATATCAGTGGCTCAAACTCTTTTAACCCTTTGAAAACACCCGTTACTTATTCAAATTAGGAAAAAATTCCTATGTGCCCACTTTGATGCCAGTTTTTATACCCAGAACCACTTTGGGCCAGGCTGGACTCTCTTGGATGTGATGCGGGGCATACCTCTCTGTGTATTATCAGTGTGAGATCAGTGGCCCAAACTCATTTAACCCATTGAAAACACCCGTTACTTATTCAAATTAGGAAAAAATTCCTATGTGCCCACTTTGATGCCAGTTTTTATACCCAGAACCACTTTGGGCCAGGCTGGACTCTCTTGGATGTAATGCGGGGCATCCTTACCTGTGTGTACGTAGTGTGAGATCAGTGGCCCAAACTCATTTAACCCTTTAAAAACACCTGTTACTTATTCAAATTAGGAAATAATGCCAATCTGCCCACTTTGATGCCAGTTTTTATACCCAGAACCACTTTGGGCCAGGCTGGACTCTGTTGGATATGATGCGGGGCATCCCTCTCTGTGTAATATCAGTGTGAGATCAGTGGCCCAAACTCATTTAACCCTTTGAAAACAGCTGTTACTTATTCAAATTAGGAAAAATGCCTACGTGCCCACTTTGATGCCAGTTTTTATACCCAGAACCACTTTGGGCCAGGCTGGACTCTCTTGGTTGTGATGCGGGGCATCCCTCTCTGTGTATTATCAGTGTGAGATCAGTGGCCCAAAGTCAATTTTATTTTTAAATCAGAATTTAGTGTTTTAACTTTGATGCCCATTTTTATGCCAACCTTGGGTCCTTTTGGCCATTTTTATCACCAGTCCTCTCAGGGCCCCTCACTTATGGTAGGGTATTAATATTATACATTTTCTGTAAGAATAATGGCTAAAACAGGAAAAAGAAAAATCCTCTGAATAGGAAACTGCCGAATAAGAAACCAACTTCAGCCTCGTTAATAACTCTGCATATTCATTATAAATCCTACGTGTCACATTATAACCCTCCACACTGCACAGAAGGATCCCGGTCACGTGTGAGGACCAGGATGACATGTGTCACGTGACCCGGAATCCCTGACGTCCCGGGCGGTTACGTGAACTGTCACTTCGCACGAGTCTCTTCTCTGGCTGCGATCGATAGCTCCGCGATACACTCCTTATGCCTGAAGAAGCTCGGCCTCGACTGCTGCTGCCTGGCTGTGTGATCTGTCAGCTGATCGGCTCGCAGGGAACAGGAAGCGGCGAGGAGCAGTGGAGCCGCTGCCTTCCCATCCACAGCCCATAGGAGGGGACCGGCAGCCACAACCAGCGGCCACCGCCGAGCTGTCCGGGCATCTGCATGAGGCAGGAAGCGCGCCCCCGCTCCACCCACCAGGTAACACTGGCAGCAGGCCCTGTACCAGCCGGGGCTGCTCGGTACCGGCATGTATACTGTGCTGTGGGTATAGGCGGCTCTCATCACTGGTACTGTGTGCCCGCTCACCCAGGAGGCTGTGCGGGAATCACCGGCCACATCTGTGCATGGACACCTGGCTGACCCCCGGAGCATGGCAGCAGCGGCTGTCACCTGCCATCCAGGCTGGTCAGGGCATCTCCCTGGCTGTCATCTCTGTATAGTAGGGGAGTTGTAGTCCTTCCTGTGCAGAGCTGTCAGTAGAGTGTTAGCGCTCAGTATCCATCTGTAAGTCCTGACCAGTGGGGCAGATTGGTTACAGCCACCTGGGTAACTCTATGGGACTAGCTGCCAGCATATACCATCCATATTGGGGGCTGCACCATGAACCTCCTAGTCACTGCAGCAGAATAAGGCTATGATGGGATGCCCCGCTTTATAGTGATTGTACAGGGATAGACTCTGGATTGGTGATCTCACCAACATCCCATATGTGATGCCCCATCAGTGCATGTGCCAAGGCCACACATGGTGGCCCAATAGCCATACAGTCAGGCCAGTAATACTGTATGGTATTACTGGCAGTAGGTTTTGCCAGGATGCAGTAGCAGTAGAGGGGGACCGCACCAAACCAAAGGTGAAGTATCCTGATTCCCAATCTATAATATTTATGGTCTTACTCTCTGGCATTTCCTCGCTGTAAGCCAGCAAACAGGGCATGCTGATGCATAGAGGGGGCTACCAAGCTCAGCAGTGTAAGTTGAACTATACAGTGGTACCTTGGTTTAAGAGTAACTTGGATTAAGAGCGTTTTGGTTTAAGAGCTCACAGTTTTTCAAAATTGTGACTTGGTTCAAGAGCATCGCCTTGGTTTAAGAGCTCCCTGTACTGGGTGGGAGTGCGAGTAGGGGAGGGGCATGGTCTGCATAGTGGGGTCTACAGCACTGTACTCTGACCCAGGAAGTCTCCCTCACCTTCCAAATCATGGCAGATCCACTTCAGGCTGGGGCTTACATCAGGGGACAGGACGGTGGAGGTAATCTCTCCATAGCTGTAACCCCTCTCTCCCCGGACAGAGAGTGCTGCATGTATGTGCCCACATCTGCCCTGCCCATTCCTTCATGCTCCCTGCAGTCTCTGTCAGCCCTTGTGTTCCCCATCCTCTCCATTACTGTACAGTAACTTATAATAGCACATATTCTGCTGTTTCTGAATGTTTGTTTCATTAGTTTTACATGTTATTCTGAATAATAAATCATTATTTTTGGGGTGTGGAACCAATTGTCTGCATTTCAATGATTTCTTATGGGAAAATGTGCTTTGGTTTAAGAGTGGATTTGGATTACAAGCGCCATCCCGGAACGAATTATGCTCGTAATCCAAGGCACCACTATATATGAGTTGGGATGGGAATATCCCTTTAAGAAACCTTTTGACATGTCAGGCATCATTGTAAGCTTCTCCTGGCTATATCTAGAGATTGGTCACAATGTCAGTGCTGAAATCTCAACCATCTATGTGACCTATAGCCATTATGATAATCCTTTCAATATTGATAATTTTCTTTAAACGTTATTATTTTCTATTTTGGTTGATATGTCGTGATAAGATGACACTCGGCTGCCCAGGAGCCCTGGAGAGCGCTGAGTTTTTTATCAGTGAAATCTGTGACAAGAAGCACAACATCGCTGCAGTTCTTATCCTCTGATATGTGTAGATCAGTCGTGTAAAACTGCGGCCCTCCAACTGCTGCAAAACTACAATTCCCATCATGCCTGGACAGCCAAAGCTTTAGGCTGTTTTGCAATAGCTGGAGAGCCATGAGTTTGACACTCCTGGTGTAGGTGATGTGTCAGAACATGGAATTCCCCTTGAAGCGATGTGACCATAAGGTAAAGAAAGCAGAAGTATGTACTGTAAAAAATAAGTGAACAGGTTGGTTTGGAGTAATAAAATTTTACTCATAAAAGTTCCTCATTCTTAATAAATGTGTTTGCTAGAGTTATTTAATCGCTGGTTATATATACATACACACACAGTGGTGCCTCGGTTCTCGAACTTAATTGGTTCCGGAAGGCAGTTTGAGAACCAAGCAGTTTGAAAACCGAGCAGTGTCTTCCCATAGGAAATAATGTAAATGTGATGAATTGGTTCCAGCAGCCACCAATAATTACCTACAATACTCATTTATTACACTGATAAGTGCTCAGTATAATCACTATACTGTACAGGACATTAAACATAAGAAATGTTCATCAGAACCAGCAATTATAGTACAGTAGTCACCAACTCCTCACCCATCCTTTACTGTATAGCGTCCCCCCCCATCCGAGCACTGTAATGTATGGGAGATGGTGGTGCACTGCCTGTACTACTACTGCACTGTATATGCACTCCAGCAGTCTTATACAGCACTGTAATGTATGTGAAGCCTCACCACTGCTTAACTCGCCAGGTACAACCCACCATCCACGCTCGCAAAAACATTCGAAAACCGAACAAAGTTCGAATTCCAAACACTACTTCTGGGTAAATTTTCGTTCGAATACCAAGCAGTTTGAGTTCCAAAGCATTCAAAAACCGAGGTATTACTTGACTGTACCACCAGGCCCAGGCTGAAGCACTGGAGGCAGGCCGACCCACCCTTAGTGGGAAGAAACCCCAGTCCCTCCATGACGTGACTCCATTAGAATCAATGGAACCCTATCATAGAGGGGCTAGGGTTTCCTCCCACTAAGAGTGGGTCGGCCGCCTCCAGTTCTTCAGCCTGGGCCTGGTGGTACAGTCACTTTAAACACATTGGGGGACAATAATTATATGGCGCACAGGGCCCACTTGTACATAAATCTATTCACAAACATTATTTGCAAGTGGGCTCTCTGTGCCGCTTGTGCTGGAGGGAGGCAGGGGGTGGTGTAATCGGGAGTGCGGCAGCATGCAGAGGGGGAGTGGCCTCTTGTATTGTCAGATAGCTGCTTTTAATCCAAGATTTCACCATTAGGAATGCCCCAGGCAGGATTTTTCCTATTTATCACCTGTATGAACACTGTACAGGTGTTGGATCGTTAAGGCACCTGTGCAGTGTTCACACAAGTGATGAATAGGAAATATACTGCCCAGGGTATTTCTAATGGTGAAGAGGGTGGGGAGCAGGATGACTGTATATGAGCAGCAGTGTAATATGAAGATATCCTGTGTAATATAGAGGAGGAGGAGAAGACATAAGTAGTGTAGCAGTAACCTCTGTCCTCAGTGTGGTGTTTTCTCTCTGGTAGAAGATTGTGTGTTTTTCTTCAGTGTTCTATGGCTGCAGCTGTGTGTGTGCATGTGCGTGCGTGCAATGGCTGCAGTAGGCTGTGTGTGTGTGTATGTGTGCTATGGCTGCAGCAGGCTGTGTGTATGTGTGCTATGGCTGCAGCAGGCTGTGTGTATGTGTGCTATGGCTGCAGCAGGCTGTGTGTATGTGTGCTATGGCTGCAGCAAGCTGTGTGTGTGTGCACTATGGCTGCAGCAAGCTGTGTGTGTGTGCACTATGGCTGCAGCAAGCTGTGTGTGTGTGCACTATGGCTGCAGCAAGCTGTGTGTGTGTGCACTATGGCTGCAGCAAGCTGTGTGTGTGTGTGCACTATGGCTGCAGCAGGCTGTGTGTGTGTGTGTGTGTATATGCTATGGCTGCAGCAGGCTGTGTGTGTGCGTGCTATTGCGTGCCCCCACAGTGACCATCTATATCACTATGTGTGACCTCTATACCACTATGTGTGACTCCCTGTATATCACTATGGCTGACCTCTATATTACAGGTATCTGGCATTGTTAGCAGTGTTTCTTTAAGTATGGTGAATATTTAGTTAGAAACATAGAAGACTGTCAGCAGGAAAAGACCACCTGCTCCATCTAGTCTAGTTGTGAGTTGTTCAGGACATGGAGGCTAGAGACTGGCTCCATCCACTGCACACACAGGAGAATCTGCTTTATATACAGTATTCCTTTATTCACTGAGAAGTTCCCGCAGGATCATGTAGCACATTAGAGAGAAGCTGCTGAGCCAGTGTGATAAATTACTCCCCTGGTATATGACTGGCCATTTATGAAGGAGCAGGAGTCGTGAGTTTGAGTCGGTCCTGATAAAATTCAGGAGTCGGAGTTGGAGCTGCGGCTTACCGACTCCACAGCCCTGGTGAGGAGGTGAGGACGGAGGGGCGGTGCAAAGCTTGGGCACCGACATTTTAGGCCACTCCAATTTGACACAGGGCTGCAAATTTAAAAGTTGTTTTTTAGGACAATAACTGCATCACCTGCCGAATGGACCCCAGGACAGATCTTGGATTAAAAGCAGCTATCTGTCTGTACAAGCGGTTTGGGGGGCTCAGATTGTGGGTACAGAGTCACTTTAAAGTGACTGTACCACCAGGCCCAGGCTGAAGCACTGGAGGGGGGCCGACCCACCCTTAGTAGCAAGAAACTCCAGCCCCTTCATGATACGACTCCGTTAGAATCAATGGAACCCTATCATGGAGGGGCGGGGGTTTCCTCCCACTAAGGGTGGGTCAGCCCGCCTCCAGTGCTTCAGCCTGGGCCTGGTGGTACAGTCACTTTAAAGGACAACTCCCGCGGGACCCAAACACAGACACTATACTCACCATCCCTCCGGTGACGATCGCCACTCGATTCGCCCGCCGTCCGCCTCACCGCCGTCCAGCGATGTCTCTCACTTCCGGGACCAGGGGATGGAAAAGGCTGCCAGTGCCCTTGCGCACCGGCAGCCTTTTCATTGGCTGGAGTGCATCACATGGCGTCCAGCAAGCTCAGCCAATCAGGGCTGAGCAAGCTGGAAGCCATGTGATGCGCTCCAGCCTATGAAAAGGCTGCTGGTGCGCATGTGCACAAGCAGCCTTTTCTATCCCATTCACTTTCCATGAAGACGCCGAGGAGGAAGAAGACCCGGACCACCTCCCCGGCTTTGACGTCGTCGTCTCAAGATGGAGCCCGGGAGAAGAGGATGGTGGGGGGGGGGGGGTCCGAAAGTGGGGGAAGGGGGCCAGACCGGGTATTTAACCACATTACAAAGTTATATAACTTTGTAATGTGTGTTAAATAAGCAAAAAAAAAGAATTTAGTGGGAGTTGTCCTTTAAGGAAACCTAGGCCAGCTCTGAGCTGGCTTAGGTTTCACTTTGTGTGCACGGACAGGACGCACCTCTACATAAATCCTCAGAGCCTCAGCACTGCGGGGACACCTCAGCACTGTGGGGACATTTTTAAGCCTGACTCACAACACGCTGGACTTGATAAATGTCCCCTATTGTGAGCATTGTATGCAGGGGCTTGGACTGTGGCCCCCCACACTTCACAACTGGATGTGAGAGGTGGTGTAGTATCAGGACTGTCCTCATTCACTGCTGCTTTACCTTGTGACAAAGTCTCCTGCATAGTAATCCTGGGTTCTCCTTCCCCTGAACACACAGGTTCAGCAGTGAGAATTCCAGACATGGTACTTGAAACGTTCATTCATCTAGGTTTTCTGGCAGCTTAGTGACAGTTTATTTGTTGAATACCAATCTTGTAATCACAAGTTGTATGTGTACTCCAAACTCCATGTCATGTTTACAATCAGCCTGTTAGTCAAATGGATGGAACTAATGTGTGGTGTGCATTGAGCCTGGGGAAGACGGCACAGAAACACATTGCTCAAGTTGTTTATGTTAATCCCAATAAACATGGCTCCCCAATAGTCGAGCAGTTCAGCTTTTATTCATGTGCCGAGGCAGAATATGTGATCACGTGTTGGTTGAATATATTGCAAAGAGTTACCACATTGTAACGGTTAGTGGGTAGAGAGCCTGGCTGCAGTACATTTCATCAGCAGGCCCGCTGTAGAGTTGTGCCTACTCTGGAGCAGAACTCTTATCAGGTTAGTGCATTTTTCAGTCCTTTCTAACATTAAACATCTACTATACTATAATGTGTGTGTTTATATGTCAGACATAGTGTGATGCAGAAACACATTGCATTACATGGGGCTGACTATTCACTATACTGCCCACCAGCTATACACACACTTAGAATTTATTATAGAATGCAGTTTAACATTATTTGGATCTATATCTAGGTGCCTTTTGGTTAGGATGGCCTTTACTGCTTCCAGAGCTCTGTAGTTTAGTTTTTTGTTACATCTTTGCCACAGTAATGTCTGCTTCCACATGCCAACACCATATCCCTGTAGTCCTCCCTCCCACATCTTCACAGCACCATCCTCTCTTTTCCTCACTGCAGCACATCTCCCCTTCACAGCACTATCCCCTCTTCCCCCACTGCAGACCATCTCCCCTTCTCCCTATTGCAGCACAGCTCCCCCTTCACAGCACCATCTTCCCTTCTTCCTATTGCAGCACAGCTCCCCCTTCACAGCACCATCTCCCCTTCTCCCTACTGCAGCACAGCTCCCCCATAACAGCACCATCTCCCCTTCTCCCTACTGCAGCACAGCTCCCCCTTCACAGCACCATCTTCCCTTCTCCCTACTGCAGCACAGCTCCCCCATAACAGCACCATCTCCCCTTCTCCCTACTGCAGCACAGCTCCCCCATAACAGTACCATCTCCCCTTCTCCCTATTGCAGCACATCTCCCCTTTCACAACACCATCTCCCCTTTTCCCTATTGCAGTCTTTCTCCCCCCGCACAGCACCATCTCCCTTCTCCCTATTGCAGCAAATCTCCCCTTCCCCTATTGCAGTACATCTCCCCTTAACTCTCCCCTTAACTGCACCATTTCTCCCCACTGAAGCACATGTATCTCTGTGTATCTCTTCCCTCGCCCAAAGCCACCACCACATTTTGGGATTATAGCTATCCCCCTACAAGCCCACTCCCTGCAGCACCATGTCTCATCACTCTTTCCCTGTAGTCCATCTCCTGACTGCATGGTGAAAAATCTGTAAAGTCCTTATGGTGTCCTAGATACTTCTAGGACTCTTGCCTCCATTGGTGAGTCAGGCTAAAGCTGTCCATACTCTTGAGATTGCTGATGGTTAGATACTTATTAATGGTGTATTCCGGAGAGTTTTTCAGGCCACAGGTGAAAACCAAAATGCCTATGCTATTGTAGGGTATGATCCCAGGCCTTTAGTATAGAGTCACTGCTGAGTAAGCAAAGCACATATGTACATTATACATAACATTGCAGCAATACCTGATGCGTATCCTCTTACACCTAAATCTTCTGCATGTCTTAAACCTGCCACCATGGGTTTGCTCCAGTCCTGGCATCTAGGTCAGGTGGCGTTGGGAACCATGGCCACAGGCCAGCGATAGCTGCCGGTGACTTTAGGAATCTGGGTGACTGCAAATGCTGCATTTTTACAGTTTTTCTTCTTGTGGTTTTGAAATGCAGAAAAAAAGCACATTAGAAGAACCTCTCGTGTTTTACCATGATTAACAGATTTTACTAAAAAATATTAGACCACACGTTCACCTGCTTGTTCACCTGATCGATGGGGGTCTCGGCTGTGAAATCCAGATTGGTTAAAACTTTTGTCGTGTCCCTCTAACTAAGGCTGGGTTCACGCTTTGTTTTTGCGGTCTGTTTAACGTATGGAAAAATGTGGTTGGCCATGTTTTTGTGTACATTAAAAGTAATCATTTAAAAATGTATACATTAATCAGAATGCAAAATCACTGTGTGAACCCAGCCTTGCAGAACTAGAACAAGTATAACTGCACAGGTGCACACTGACTTGTCCGAAATAAAGAAGCCAATACAGAAATATCCAGCAGCACATGCAGATGCTAAGATATATGCAGAATATAAATGTTTTAAATTGCAATACTACTATAGAAAAATAAAGGTGTGTGTGTGTAAAATATATATATATATATATATATATATATAGAGAGAGAGTGTAAAAAGAAACAGAAAAGGCGGTGCATGTGCAGAATGTTAATCCTCTGGGTTAGTTAACATACAGAATGCACCTGTGTGAGTCGTACAATAGGCACAACTCTAGTATGCGCGTGTATATATCAACCGGACTGTAGCCTTCCACCTCCCGATGTCCCACATAGTAGTTCGGTAGAAGTAAAGTAACCTGCAGTGAAGAAGCTGCTGTATCTTGGTGGCATAATTCCTTTTGGGCCAGACTAGGTGAATAAACCTCTGGAAGTTGTAGAGGAAGACCCCGGACATAGAACTGATACTGAATATGCCTTCTAGTTTTCCAATCTGTTGAATGCCCAATGTCTTCTTCTACTGAATAAATAAGGTCCTTTGCATCGCATCTGATCACATAGGGGGGGATTTATGAAGACCGGCGTATAAGTACGCCAATCTTATATCAGGCCCCGCCCCTTTTCCCCTGGAGGATTCACTAAGAGGCGCACGCTTCTTAGTGAGTCTGGCCGGCCTGGGCGCCCGAACCTGTGCCCAGCAAACTAAATGTGCTTCCAGCAGGTGTAGATTTGGATCATGATTTACGCCTGCGAATAGGCGCTAATCATTATAAAAGAGGCACGTGAGGGGGCCACGCCTGCTCCCACAGCCCACCCATTGGGCAAGCGGGGCGTACGGGAGGCGTACGCTAGAGGGAAGGGGGCGAATCTGCACCTACTTGCTGGCATACGCTTTGTAAATGTCCCCCTCAGTGGGTACCATCCTACCACTATTTCAATGGAATGTTATGCTAAGGACCTAATTTTATTTTTTTTCTATAGCATTGTTGCCATTTGAAAAAATCTACATTATGCATGTAACTTAGCATTTGCAGTTAGCTGCTGGACATTTTTGACTGTCCCTGTGTTTTTATTGATGTGTTTTTATTAATGATGTGTGAACTTAGCCGAAGTGTGTCACGCAGTAATTGGGGCTGAGCCCGGATGGTGTCTCTTCCCTTATTACACTGTACTATGTATTAGCTGTAACACAACCAATCATCCCATGCTGCCTGCGACTCCCCCAAGGTTACTTAAATGAAGAAATTGTTTTTCTACTTTCTCATTCCGATAGTCCCCCCTCCCAGTTTTCTGCACCCTTGTGCTGCCCCACACCTGTTTGTACTCTCTTAAGGAGTGTTATGGGGGCCCTGAGCATCTCTGAGGGAGTGGTCATTAAGGAGTGCTATGGGGGCCCTGGGCATCTGTGAGGGAGTGGTTATTAAGGAGTGCTATGGGGGTCCTGGGCATCTATGAGGGAGTGGTTATTATGGAGTGTTATGGGGGCCCTGGGCATCTGTGGGGGAGTGGTTATTATGGAGTGTTATGGGGGTCCTGGGCATCTGTGAGGGAGTGGTTATTAAGGAGTGCTATGGGGGTCCTGGGCATCTGTGAGGGAGTGGTCATTATGGAGTGTTATGGGGGCCCTGGGCATCTGTGAGGGAGTGGTTATTAAGGAGTGCTATGGGGGTCCTGGGCATCTGTGAGGGAGTGGTTATTATGGAGTGTTATGGGGGCCCTGGGCATCTGTGGGGGAGTGGTTATTATGGAGTGTTATGGGGGCCCTGGGCATCTGTGGGGGAGTGGTTATTATGGAGTGTTATGGGGGCCCTGGGCATCTGTGGGGGAGTGGTCATTATGGAGTGTTATGGGGGCCCTGGGCCTCTATGAGGGAGTGGTTATTATGGAGTGTTATGGGGGCCCTGGGCATCTGTGAGGGAGTGGTCATTAAGGAGTGTTATGGGGGCCCTGGGCCTCTGAGGGAGTGGTCATTAAGGAGTGCTATTGGGGCCCTGGGCATCTGTGAGGGAGTGGTTATTATGGAGTGTTATGGGGGTCCTGGGCCTCTATGAGGGAGTGGTTATTATGGAGTGTTATGGGGGTCCTGGGCATCTGTGAGGGAGTGGTTATTATGGAGTGTTATGGGGGTCCTGGGCATCTGTGAGGGAGTGGTCATTAAGGAGTGTTATGGGGGCCCTGGGCCTCTGAGGGAGTGGTCATTAAGGAGTGCTATGGGGGCCCTGGGCATCTGTGAGGGAGTGGTGAATAAGGAGGTTGTTTTTTTTACTGTTGAATTATTTTGAGGTTTCCCTTCCTCATCATGTGGCAGTGCCTTAAGACCTCTAGTTCAGTCAGTGCACAGGGATGTCCCCCCAGCAAACCTCTCTATAATATCTTGTCTTCCTGTAACTCTGCTATGCTACAAGGAGAGGCTTCGGTTCTCTTTCTTCCCCTCAAGGCAGGGGATATGAGGACAGATGGGGTTTAATCTAAGCCAAGATCGAAGCATAAAGTTTATAAAGTTGGGATCCTCATGGTAATTCACTTACAGTCTCATGGTTAGAGCCAAGTCTGTAGCTCTGTATTAGGAGTGTACGGTATATCATCAGCTGGTTGTCTTGGTGGGGTTGATCAACATCACATGCTAAACTTCCTGCTGCATTGTCCTCCCATCGGATACAGCTCTGGAGTCATTGTATGAACTTGGCTGCTTCCTTTTATTTCTGTGGCGTGGGACAGAAGCCGGAGGATGAGACAGGAGTAAGAAAGCCAGTCTTCCCGGGGTATTTAGAGCGGGGTGAGTATTACTACTAGACTGTTTTTCTACATAGCTATGGTTATTAGAGGTATAATAGAAATATAAATGGTAGGTGGCAGATTCTTGGTGACAGTGTGTAACAGTGCCAACATATTACAGTGTGGACTGAACTACCATTTAGGCTATGTCAAAGTTCCTGCGGACATTGTATTAGTTGCCATAGTGGTTAATGGCTTTTGGGATACCCAGCAGCTTGTTGACCAAGAATGTTAAAGAATAATCATGGCTTTGGATGTCATTGATTCACTTTACTTATTGCAGGGTGTCCTGGAAATATTGGCTATAACTTTAAGACTAATGAACATGTTTTAATGTAGTTTGGTTAACACATAACTTACCAAATGAGAATCAGGGCCCCTCACAATGTGTTTGGCGAGCACCCCCTTAACTCAAATGCCACTGTCCACATAGCGAAAGTCACCAGCATAGGAGATGGAGTGGCTAGCCTGGCTGTCTCAATCTTTTCCATGCCATCCTGAATCTGTGCTGCCCATGTCTCACTATACTGTGCAAGAGCATGTATTCATTGTGCTTACATATTGGAGAGCAGGATTATCAAGTCAGAAAGCCACCGGCAGAGTCGTGTATTAAGATTCTGGTAATGTTTGTTTTTATCAGGACCTATACATTCATGTACTGTGGTCACTCCAGCTCTCTTTAGAGCTCTTTGGCACATGCTCTTCGATGTCACTTTTTTGTGTGCAAATACTCTGGTACTGCACCTTACTGCTACCTAGGCCTTTTCAAAAGATTGGGGCTGAGCCATGGGTAGTACCTGGCATGGCCACTGCAAAATGTATGGTACTGCTGCACTCACCCATGCATCACAGGTGCCATAAGTTGGACCTGTACTTATCTGATATTAGTGGGCTAATCGGGTAAGCCATCAATTATAATTTTAAGAAAACAATTTTAGAAAAACGTAGGGTATCCCTACACAGCATTATGCCGCACTGCTCAGTAGCCCCTGTTTTGCTTAGTATCCCTTTTAAAATGATGCCTAGGGCTTCTGCACGGCCCGTATATGCGCAGATCCTCACACCGAGCAGTACATAGCCACCAGTACGTCCGTTGTGGTATTCTCAGATCTTGTTTCTGTACTCTCACAGACAGAAACTCTTCCACAATAAATGTGATATGTGTGTGTGTGTGTGTGTGTTTCTATTGTTAATAAGTATGTTTATGGCATTCTTCTTGTTTCCTTTGAGGTCTCATGAGATGGCCACAGATGACAAGTCGTCTCCTACACTGGAATCTGCCAGCGAGCTGCCCAGGTCTCCAAGTAGTCCATCCCATCTTACTCATTTTAAACCTTTGACCCCAGATCAAGATGATCCGCCTTTTAAGTCTGCCTACAGCTCATTTGTGAATCTTTTCCGTTTTAACAAAGGTAATGTGCGGGCTTGGGTAAGAAGAATAATCTGATAAAAGTCTGGGAAACCTCCAACAAAACTCCAAAGTGTCTGATCTGCATGGCATGTTATAGAGTGGGGAGAGCTGACTGCATTGCTAAAGTTTTGTAGAAATAGATTACTTAGTCCAGTTAGCGGTGCTACTCTGATTGACAACTAACTCTATATGCCTCCATTATCATGTAAGGCTGTCAATCACTGAGTAATCTGCCCATTGGACCCTCAAGCTTAAAGGGAACCAATTACATAAAAAATGTCTATTAATATGTCCCTATATCCCCCGTCCCTGCAAATGAAAACGTATAATTTTACTTTTAAACATTGGCGCACTGTATGGTAATCTGCCCTAAGTAGTCATCTGGGTGGTGGGCTGTGGGCAGGTAGTCACGGTCCCCTGGTCGGTTCGGCGATGTAATCATGCCCGGGCGGGAGGGCGTGCCGTAGCGTCTGGCGGAGCGCCGACATTCTCATCACGCCGCCTACAGCACAGAATGGGACTTGCTGTACTGCGCATGTGCGGCGTAATGAGAATGTCGGCGCGCTGCTGGACGCTACAGCATGCCTCCGGAGGATGTCACACCTTCACTGGAGTTTGAATCACGCCCTTCCCTCCCAGAGGGGCGTGATTACATCGCCGATCCGCCCAGGGGACCGTGACTACCTGCCCACAGCCCACCGCCCAGATGACTACTTAGGGCAGATTACCATACAGTGCGACAATGTTTAAAGGTAAGATTACACGTTTTCATTCGCAGGGACGGGGGATATAGGGATATGTATGGGAAGGGTGCTGAATGATTTATCAGCACACTTCCTGAGTTTAATAGCCATTTTTTACGTGATTGGTTCCCTTTAAAGGGAGTGTATTTAAAGAGACAGTGTCACTTTTTTCCAATTAACAGGGGTTGTGTTTGCAAGAAGTTTTGCTCTATATTTACTTATTCTATTTTTTTAAACAACATTATACATCTGGCCACTAGGTGTCTCCCTTTACTGCACATATGTGCATCTGCTGCATGTCCATATAGCACAGAATCCTGTTGGTGCTCACACTGTATGGTCAGCTCTCCTGTCACACAGCACCAAAACCTCTGTAACCATCCAGTGACATTATGCTGCCTGAACTGTTGCATAACAAAGAGCATTGTCTCCTGGTAAGCATGCATAGCTGATATTATAATTAGCAAAAATTAATAATATTATTAGCCTAAGTTTATTGCCCTTAGTTGATATACCACCTGCATGATGAACAGGTGTCTTTCCTTGTGTGAGTGCGCAAAGGACTGGGACTTCCTATGTTTGGTCTCTTTATTTGAACAGAGAAAAGACAAAACATTGGCATGGAGGCAGCATGGACCACAGTTTGGCCATATGTGTAGTGTTGATTTAAACACAGAAAACGTTAAAAGAAAAAAAAGGAATAAAGGGAGCATAATGCAAAACTGCTTGCAATATCACACTGTAAATAATCTACTCCTAAAAATTATACATCTGTAAGCTGAGATACAATGGCAGGATTTCTTTAACATGCCCCAGTTATTTGCAAAAATGTTTGACAGGTCAGAGGTTCTGAATGGTCAGAGACCCATAAATCATTGGAAGAAGCAGGGATCTGTACAGGAGATTGGCTCCATTGGCAATAACAGTGAGCCAGGGAGTGAAGTGTAAAGCTAGGTGCTTCTCCGTATTTGTTCTAATGTTCAGGAATGTCTAATCAAAACTTTTAATATATCTCTGTGAAATAGTAATTTTTTTATTTTTTTTTACAAATGTAACTGTAATACGCTATTAAAATTGTCTTTACTTGCCTCAGGTTACAAAGTACATAGTGCACCAGCACTGCAGCTCCCTCAGTTGTTCCCTTTATACTGACATTCCTTGGTTAAAAAATGACCAAAGTGAATGCAGGTTTTTAGTGTTGCTTTGTGGAATTAGGGTTGCTGTTTGTCCAAAGATTCCTTATGTCCACTGCTGCCATCCTAGAAGAGAGCAAACTGCATCTAACCAGTTGGTATAGGGAAATAACCAGAAAGGCCTCTGCAGGACAGTCAGTGAGTCTGAGGTAGAGAATGTATACAATTATATATCACTAACAGTCTTCAGGGCAGTCACCCAGCCTTAAAGGGTTATGACAGCAAATATTTGTTATTATTTATTTTACACTTATTACTGTAAAGGGATTATCCGGCTTTAGAAATTGATGTCCTTTGTGGGAGTACTGCAGCCTCTTCCTTATTTACCTCTGCTCATCCTTGTGGTCGCCGTAATAATGGTGCACAGTACTGCAGCCTTGTTGCTTTCACCTGTATAGGACAATGCTGCTGTACTTTGCACTGCTGTAACTAATAATATGGAGATTGCAGGAATGAACTGACATTGCAGAGGCTAGGTCAGAGGTGTACAGAGTCAAACCACCACTGACCTAATATTGATGGCCTATCCTGAGCAAAGAACATCAATTTTGTGAGGCTAAAAAAATCGTCATTAAATAATAAAAACACACTGCACCTAATGGATCCCATTAACTATAGTGGAATCCATTGGATTTCCCTCAGTGTCTGGGAGTTTACCAGAATAGCACTACATGGTGTACTATTTGTCCAGGATTTTTGTTGTCATCTGCTAAAGGCCCTATTACACAAAAAAATTATTGGCCATATTTTGCCGATATCAGACGATAGTCGTCTGGTGTAATAGAAGACAATGATAAGCAGACATGAACGATGCTGGCTGATCGTTGCTGTTGTTTGCCTTTCAACATGTTGAAAGACAAACAACCAGGATAGCAGCAATCTGCTGCTGTTGCCCCGCCGAATACTAGCGGTGGCAGCAGATCGCTGCTATCCTCTATGGGCTGCCCGGACAATCAAGCGATCGCCCGGGAAGCCCCCCCCCCCCCCCCGCACCTCTCTGCGGCCCCCCCTGCACTTACCAACTCGCTGCAGTCGCGTGTAATAGGGGCTTAAGGATACTGACAGGAGAACCTCTGTTGTGAACACCCCACTGAATATAAGGGGTTTCTGAAATTTATCACCCCCACCCCTCTCACCGTCTTTACATGTAAGTTATAAAACAAAAGGCAAATCTTCCAAGGGTTCTCCAGCCCCAGCCCGCGGCCCCACCTCTATTCTTCTGCTGTGAATCCAGCTGCATGAAGCAAATCCCACAGTGACACTGGGCGAGGTTTAGTGATACTGTCTTACATTTAGGCAGCAAAATACTAGATGGAACAGGCAGGAGCTGCACCACATTTATTACAGTGGCTCATGTGGTGTGGTAGATGTGCTGTACATATTATTGTTCAAAATGTATTTATTAAGGTTTGCACACAAATATAACAATAAAACAATGTGCAGGTAGTATATAATGCAGAACGCCATTACAGTAAGCACTGGAACACCAAAAACCAACCTTAAGTTAAATGGTGTGTACTCGTTACTCTTCATGAGCTTGTATATCATACATGGTACATTAATGGCGTATTATATATAGAGGTCCTAAGACCCTTTCATATGCCCCAGAGCCATAACGTCATGCACTATGCTACTCTCATGTGTAACAGTCAGCACTTAAGGTACTATAATCAAACAAGACCAGACAAACAGACTAACCCATGCCGAAAGGTGTGTGTGTGTGTGTCTGTGTGTGTGTGTGTGTGTGTGTGTAAGGTATAAGGCGTGTTGAGGGGACTTACTTGAAGACACCCAAATAATACCACAGTGTCCATCCCAGACAACCATATACAAGGGCCCTCATGTAGGTGGAAATGTGGGAGGTGGGAAGAGTGGTTGACTTCCATATTCTGGGAATAATTTGTCTCGTGGCCACGAGAAAAAAGCCCAAAAGACCTTTCGTTACCTTAGAAAGCGGGTCTAGTAAGATAGTAATGGCTCTCCTTTCCATCTGCTGAGATGTGACTGCATTGAACATCTGAACTGCATACAACATCTGAACCCCTTCCACAAAGATACAATGGGCGGACAGGTCCACCAAATGTGGAGCATGGGGCCCCCACCCCATTGGAGCACCTCCAGCCCAAGTTCGAGACGGAGGGAAATAGTTTGTGTAGGCGTTCAGATATCCGGTACCTTGGCGTTAAAATATTATAGTTTAGCTCCTGTATCCTACTAGCCACCGTCAACTTATGTGTTAAGGCCCTATTCCACCAACAGATCTGACGACAGATTATCTGCCAAAGATTTGAAGCCAAACCCAGGAACAGACTATAAAAAGAGATCAGGTCATAAAGGAAAGACTGGATTTCTCCTCTTTTCAAATCCACTCCTGGGTTTGGCTTCAAATCTTTGGCAGATAATCTGTCGTCAGATCTTTTGGTGGAATAGGGACTTTAGGGTGCCTTCACACCTACCGTATCGCAGCAGAAAATCCGCTGCGGATCCACAGCAGATCCGCAGCAGATTTAACTAACTAAATGAATGAACACAGCATCAAATTCGCACCTACAAATCTGCTGCGGATCCGCAGCGGATTTGACAGTGCGTATTTAATGCTGTGTTCATTCATTTAGTTAAATCTGCTGCGGATCCGCAGCGGATTTTCTACTGCGATACGGTGTGAAGGCACCCTTAATGTAAATGCCTTTAGCCACTACTTGTCAGAAATCTTACGCACCACTTCTCTTTGCCATGCCACACTGAAAACCAGTGGCTGGTCCTCTGCCCCCCTCAGTCAATAGTATGCCATATAAAAGAGACATTTTATGATCAAGGGCCTCTGAGGCCACACATATCTGCTTCAATGTGGTTAAAGTAGCATTGAGTTCTATAATCAGGCTACGTAACTGAAAATACTAAAGCCAGGTACCCAACTGAGAACTCCCTTCGCCCCTGATTTCCTCCAATATTTTAATCTTTGACAATGGTATGACATCTCTGACTTTCGGGGTGTGGGCAGTGGGAACAGTGAAAAAACTGTTAAATAGAATAAAAATAGAGAAATGGGTATTGCCCTGACTAGCCCCAATTTGACTACAAAGCCCTTCCAGGAGGAAAACAAGGACTGGGAAAAACCCAATCTCTGTGTCTTTGGGCTTCATGAGGGCCCAGCACATTCTCAAGTTCCGACCTTAATTTGCATTCGCTATGATGCAGTAAGTCCAAAACACACATGGCTATGGTGGCTCTGTTATACAAAGTAAAATCAGGCAATCCAGACCCTCCCCTATCCTTGTGCTTAAAGGGAATCTGTCACTAGGTTTATGATGCCTTAAATGAGGGGAGCATAAAATAGTGATGTAAATGCTAAACAGATCGTTGTATTACTTACATCATTTTGTTCAGCCGTTCTCCTATTATGCAGGAGAATAGGTTTTGTTCGACACCACTCCCCCCGCCCTTCAGCTGCTTATTAACACTTGACTGCTTATACACAGCATGGATAGATAACTGCCAATCAGCAGCTGGTGGGCAGAGTTTTCTCATTCTCATGAATATCCAGGACTACTGGGCTCATGCACATAATGGAGAGGACTACTTATTGTCCATGTTGTTTAGGAGGATATCTCTTAATTGGCTGCCCAAATTAATGTTAGTAATACATCATTCTCTTCAGCTTCTCTGTCACTAGTTTTATGCTACCCTTAAACAGGGCTGCATAAACCTATTGACAGAGTCTCTTTAATAATCAGGGAGTGCTGTAGCCTTGCCCTAAACGAGACCCCCAAAAATTTAGATGCCAACCTAAGTAGGTGTTTCAAATAGGAGCCTGGGTGGTGTAGGGGTATAGATTGAAAAATATACAAGAGCTTAGGTAGGTATTCCATCTTTAGGACACTGATCCTGCTGAGAGCAGCAACTTTTCAAATCACCATCCAAAGACTCCAAAAGCGGCCTATAGTTCAAACAAACAAGAGAGATCCACTGAGCTATACATGCCGAGATATTTGACATGGTGTGTTGTATATGTTAGATAGTTTTCTCTTCCTTGTGCAATATCATCCGCCATAGCACTGACACATGTCAGTAATGAATCTGGTTCTGCTTTACACCTTTTCCTTGTCAATCAAATATACATGCAACAACAGCCACCGGCACTACTCCAGGGAAATTCACCAAGAATGGAGGTTGTAAATGTTGCAAGTCAAAAACTGCACAGTGTATAGCGATCATTAGTTATTGCTCACTTTTCCAAAGTATAAAGATCAAACGTAACAGTCCAGAATAATAGAAATGAAAAGGGCACTCATCCCTCAATGTGATCTTCTTTATTTGTACAGTGTATTAAAAACACAGGAAATACTGGGCAATTCAGCAAGACGCCAGACACCCAAAATGAAGCAAGGTTACAGTTGGCTTGCGCGCATGTGTGCTTCTTCAGACCTGAGGTCAGGTCTGAAGAAGGTATAAAGAGAGCCTGAAGAAGCAAGCATGTGCGCGAACCAGCTGTAACTTTGCTTTATTTTAAGTGTCTGGCCTCTTGCTGAATTGCCCAGTATGTCCTGTGTTTTTTACACTGTATTAATAAAGAAGATCACACAGAGGGGTGAGTGCCTTTCTATTATTCTGGAATTGTGTAAAACGTTACCTGGCGCTTAGAATGAATGCTAGTTTTTGGTGCAATGTGAGATAGAATTTTGCCCAGTTGCCTTGTAACTGTGGAGCACAGTCGCTGAGATTCTTCCTATTCTGGAGGTGCCATGAGAGTAACCATGTTGTGCTATTCTTTCAGATGAGGTCAGAACAGTGTCTGCTGCAGAGCGGTCAGAGCCTGGACCCAGTGACCATGCAGTAAGAAATACCTGGTCTAGTCCCCATCATTCCCCAACATCGCAGCCTGTCAAATTTCCAGTGCAATACAAGAAGCAGTTACTTGGAGAAAGAAGGTCCTCAACCAGCTCAGGTTTGTATCTACATGCCGACCTTTTTACCAGTTCTACTTACTACTGCTTCTCTTTTGCCCTGTAATGTTAAAAGAATATTCCTTCTTATCTTGTTATCAAGTCAAAAAGCTTTCCCAAACTCCTGAAGTGCACCAGGCTGTGACACCTCCTTTGGGCCCTTTTACACAGAGAGATTATCTGACAGATTATCTGCCAAAGATTTGAAGCGAAAAGCAGGAATGGATTTGAAAAGAGGAGAAATCTCAGGCTTTCCTTTATGACCTGATCTCTGTTTATAGTCCATTCCTGGCTTTGGCTTCAAATCTTTGGCAGATAATCTGTCAGATAATCTTTCCGTGTAAAAGGGCCCTTACTCCTCCCTTCCATACCTGAGACTCAACCTCCAGGTGTCAATCAAGCAGGGAGGGGGAGAGAGGAGGCATTTCATCCTGCAGCTATTCAGGCGCTTGGAAAAGCCTCTTTGTCAATTCTTTGGGTAAACAGAAGATTTTGCTTGAGAAATGCATTGGGTCAAGTGGAGGCCACGTGGCTTCCACTTGAAATTTCTGTGCATAGTCTGTAGCATGAACATACCCTAATACTGGAGAATAAATATAGGTGGCCACCAGATGAGGCCTGTTGAAAAAGTTTCCAATTGAGACCTTTTGAGGCCTCATACTGACTTACCAGTATGAGGCCTGCTAAAAAAAGCTTCCAATTGAGACCTTTTTTCCCCTTAACAGCCATGTACTGATTCCTGAGTGTGTTATATCAATGCATGCTAGAAACAGTAGTGATTGGCAAATACCCCCGGATTGGTATTCATGTTATATGCCCTTAGGTGTACACAGTCCTTAGCATCAGTGCTCACAGTACTGAACAGAAAGTATACTACAAAGTTAGAAGCCCTGAACCATTGACTGTTGTCACTCACTAAATGTGTGTGTATATATACAGTAGCATCATTCGGATCACCCTCATCATAGGTTTATTTTGCCTTCCTCTTGATGAACACTACAAGAATTTGTGTATTTTTAACCTATGTGAAGGTTTTTTTTTATTTTGTTCTTTTCCTCTACTGTTCATTTGTGACTTTTGTAACCCCAACACTTGTATGTAGTGTCACTATAGTTCTCATATCCTGCCCAGTCAGACAGTTTCTGTACCGCCCCATGTGTACCTTGCGTCTATCAATGCTGGATGTCTAGTCAGGTTGTAGAATGGAATAATAGTCATACCTGAAAATGTGTTTTTGTGCTGTAAATAGATCCATAGTCCATATGTTGTGTTCTCTGCTGTTTTAACCATTTGGCCACTGCACTGATTGTGTTATAGCTGTGTATATGGTGTTGAGTACCTATTTGCATAGAACTAAAGAGGTGTCTGTGTGTTTTGGGGGTTTATGGGTTATTCCTTTACAGTGTCTGATGTCACATGTTGGGAAGGGGTGTTTTTCCCCCCAAAATATTCTATATCAAAGGTTTTCCTAGGTAGTGGTGCAGGTGCTGAGACCCCTCAAAATACAAAGGGGAGAAACTCTCTGATGTGTCGCTTGTCTCGTTGCTTGCTCTGTGTTGTACACAGTTGTCAGAGCAAGTAGTATGTCTCTATGTAACATTTATTTAAATATATTTATTTATTTCAATATAACAGCCGTTGTTTTAAAATAACAGCAAGTATTTGCCATTAAATGGCGGCCATCCACTCAATTTCAACATTGTGTGAACAGAGCCTTTCTGTGTTTTCAATCCACTCCTGATTTTGGTTGCAATATGAGGACCACAATACTGACTGAAATATACGTAGTGTGAACCCAGCCCTAGTTTGTAAAGATGACTGCTGGATCAATCAAGTTGTTTGAAAACACAGCAGTAGCGACCACAGTGTGTAACCACAGTTCTATTAACCATTGCACATGGTTTGTTTTAGAGACTAGAAGAAAGCCGGAGCCTCCTCTGGGACACGACCCTCGCACGGCTGTGCAGCTGCGCAGTCTAAGCACAGTGGTCAAGCGCCTAAAGGAGATTATGGAAGGAAAGAGTCAGGTAACATTGTGTTTATAGTGTTTCTGTCTCAGGAATATTTCCATGAGTGTATGATAAATGCATCTTTACTCACTTTCTTCCCCAGGACAGTGACTTGAAGCAGTATTGGATGCCTGATAGCCAATGTAAAGAGTGCTACGACTGCAATGAAAAATTTACCACTTTCCGGCGGAGGCATCACTGTAGACTTTGTGGCCAGATTTTCTGCAGCCGTTGCTGCAACCAGGAAATCCCTGGGAAATTTATGGGATATACAGGTTGGTTTACTGCAGAACAGCCTAGTAGAGTGTACATGATAAGCAGCTATATCTAGGGGCAAACTTATGCCACTAAAGAAATGTATTACAGTGAAACCTCATCTTTTGGGGGGGGCTCGTCTTCTCAAAGAAGATGGCCAGTATGTATTATGTGTGGTGGGACTGAAAATGTACCAAGAGAAGTTCACAAAAAGAAGCTTTGAAATTATGGTAATCACTGAATTGATAGACATTAATGATCTGTAAATGATAAAACAAAATATTGAAAACCTCATTGGAAAAAACCCAGCTACGCACATCATCAAGATCCTCTGCTGGCAGCTCCTTTTGTGGTTGCCAATCAAAGATGCCCAAGACATGCTTGGTGGGAGACAAGTCTAGAGACAATGCATGCCATAGTAGCACATTTAGGCCACGCATGCACCCTTAATCTTTGGAGTGTAGTTTATATGTTAGGAAATTGGTTATAGGCATAGCAGTGTAGAAAGCACTTTAACTATTAAAACAGACTAAAAAAAACCTATACTTACCTTCCTCGCTCCCTGCTGGTGCCATTGTCCCAAAGCCCTTGTCCTGCTTCACCTCACTTTCTGAATCAGGGTCAGCACAAGGAATTGCCTGCACAGCCAGTCAGTGGCCTCAGTGGTGGTCTGCCTCACCTGTTGACTGGCAGAGCGAGCATTTTTTTGTGCCAGACCCAGTTGTTGTGCGCTGAGATACTATTAAAACATTAGCATCTAACTGGGGTTGCCAACATTCAGGAACATGCATCATGGGGGTATACAGAAGTACATGCCACAGCTGTTTTTTTTAAGAAATATTCCCATCCTTAAAGGCTATGGGCACCTTTTGAAAAGCATTCTTTTTGTTCCTAAATTATACTTTTATAGTTTGATGCAAATACTTTCTCCATAGGTTTTTATCAAAGATATGATTGAGTTTCTTTTCTATAGCGCAGTGCAGGGAGGATTGACAGGCAGAGATATGCGTTATTATACTTTCTGCCTGTCAGTCATTCCTGCAGAGCTCACTGACAGGCAGAGAGCTCTGATCAGTCATGGGCGGCTCTCCATCCAGATGACTAGTTGCCGTGCCAGAATAAAACTCCTTTTTCCTTATGTGTTGAGAGTTTAGAAGCCACGCAATAGCTTCATTGCTCCTAACATGGTCCTACAGAAGCCCCGTCATATTTTTCCTTTACATTATTATCATTGTAAGTTTATGAGAAAAGTTGCGTTTTCCTCACCTTCAGAAAACATAGATATGCTTAGTCTTATAGGCCTCTTTTGAGGTCAGTGCTATTATGTGTATTAGTAAAATCGTGATTTCCTTTGTGTCAAGGTGATCTCCGGGCTTGTACCTATTGCTGCAAGATAGCAATAAACTATGCACATTCCACTGACGGTCATACATTTGGAGAAGACTTGAATGCCCTCTCGGACTCCTCCTGCTCGGTGTCCCTCCTGGACCCTGGGGAACCTCGTACTCCTGTGGGAGGAAGAAAGTCCAGTCGCAACATTTTTTTAGAGGAAGATCTTGCTTGGCAAAGGTAATATTATTTACTATGAAATCTTCCATACTATAGTTCTCATTTCTATAGAAAGCCAGTAGTCATTTAACAACTTGTCACATGTTGTAGCATATGATTGTATTAGTTTTGGTCTTTGCAGTCAAATTCTTCTCTATCTATTTGTTGTCAGGAACAGTACACAGTACTTGGTATTGCTTCCCAGACAAGTGAAATTTCAAGGAAATGTCCATTAATAGTTAAGTAGTGCTTGTGGGCTCATGTGACATACCAGGCACAGTAATTCTTTCACTCTGGTCGCCAAACTAAGGTTTCCATGGAGCTCTGCCTTGCCCCCTGTGGGCACTCTGCACATAATACTCAATGCTAAAGAGCTAGAAGGGAATAGAAAACCCCCTTTTCCTGTATTTAAAGCAGAAAGCTGGGAAAATAGCTGAAAAGAGCTAAAGGGCCGTGGTATGACCAGTATTATGCGCAGTCTATGCCAGAGGTCAGTAGTTAGGTCACTGAGGGGGCATTAATTTGGTAAAATTTTCCATTCTGCCCAGTCACACACAGCATTGTGTTATTTCCAGTGCAAGAACCTGTAGTGTACTCAGCACTTTGGGAAATTACATTTGCAGAATCAAAGTGAACAAATGATTCAATAAACCTGGTATATATGTGCATCTGACAGCTGCAAAATCATAACTAAACCAACAACAGTGTCTTAGAGGATACAAGTAACACCTGCACTTTTTCTCTCTCTGCCTTTAATCTAATGAAAAAAATTAGATTGCAGAGCCTTTGCCTGGGGTCTGCAGTGCTCGTTGGCTTCAATCAGTGCTATAGTGGCCATTAGGCACTCTTGATTCTGTGCTTAGCAATGTCGAGGGTGACACTTCAGTGAATAAAAAGATATTTTTGATGTAGCTGCTACTGCTATGCTGTGGCCAGGAGCGAAAAAAAACCTGTTCTCCCTGTTGATTGAATCCACATGGATCAGACCTGCTGTGACATCTACCTGCAGATCTGCAGCCTCAGCCGATCAGTATGCTGTGGATTTATGGTTAAATTAATTTCTTTCTGTGTACAGTGATATTCGTGATAGAGCCGTATGAAAAATGTGGGTGTGTTCAGTCCGAATTCCTAAATATAAATGCAGCTGTAATATGGTCGTGGATGCTATCCCTAGGATTGCCTAACCTCTGTCTGTTTGATAGACTGGCAGGGCTCGGCTTTCAGCATTGAGCCAGGGTAAAATATTGTGTGTATGTGGTTGTGGATGGTGGCACACATGCTGAGAGTTTGTGAGGTTGGGCATCTGCCTCCTTGACTTGACCATGTGTATGGTAAAACCTGCAAACATGGAAATGCGTTAAAGGTTTTCCAATTAAAATTATATATAGCTCTATTTATTCTCTATGTAGCCGCCGGAAAGAGCTAAGTGCTATACTTGGCTCTCTCCGGCGGCTTCATAGAGAATGAATAAAGCCGTCAGAGAGAGCTGAGTATAACACTGCTTTTTTTCCGGGGCTCCAAAAAGAATGAATAGAGCCACAGGTCATGTTCCAGAGCCGGGGGATATGGAGGTTGGACCCCCCAAAATCTCGTACTTGTCCTGTTGAAACCCCCTTTAAATATCCACAGGGCACTGGGAATTGAGCCCAGTCTATCAGATAAGGAAAGGACGGGTAATCGGAGTGAGACCTTGCTACCCAAGGGCACTGTAGACTCTTTGTATTTTTAATCCAGGGAAAAATGTTATTTTATGCTGCATTAAAATGTCAGAGAGAAAAAGTGAAGGTATTACTTGTGTCCTACCATTTAGACTTCTGCAACACTGTTGGCGGTCTGATAATGAATATAAAGTTCTAAAATTCTACAAGTGTTGTACCATGTGTGCCAACTTGTATATTTCACAGGGGAAGCAGCTGCAGTGTTTATTCAACCAACTAGTCAATACAAGGTTTCAGCAATTAAAGCTTGAAAACATTGCTTTGTTTTACTCATCCAACAAGGCACTAGATGTTTGCTATGTGGGGGATATGGTTACCTTTTTAAACAGAGATTAGTTTGATCCTTTATGCCCACTTTAAAGTAACACTGTCACCCCCTTTTTGCATTCTGACTTCTCTACACAGGTGTAAAAGGTAAATTTACCAGTTTTCATACCTTATTTTATATCATACGTCATGGTGCTTGTTCAAGTAAAAAGTGATCTTTTATCAACTGCAGATTGTGCTAAGTGGGCGGGCCTTCACGACAACAGCGCCACTTGGCCCCCATGATGTCATAGGCGCATAGGCCTTGCCCGCTCGCCAACCATTGGAACAGGCTGGCCTAAAGGTCTAGGCCCCATCCCCTCTAGGTCGGCCCATACCAATGGGCGTGGAGGGGGCAGGGCTTATGTGCTAATGACACCCAGGAGGGCAGGGCCAACGGTGGTGCTGTGGGCGGGGCTAACTTGACACAATCTGCAGATGATAAAAGATCACTTTTTACTTGAACTGCTTGAGGTATGATATAAAATAAGGTATGAAAACTTTACCCATTACACCTGTGTAGAGAAGTTAGAATGCAAAAAGGGGGTGACAGTGTCACTTTAAAGGCTTAATGTGATCCCAAGAGAGGCCAGTGTCAGTGTAGGACCATCTCTCTCAGGTCACCTTAACGTGGTGAGATGGTACACTCTATTTAATCAAATGGTTTGCTAAAAGTCTCATTTTAAGCAGTTTTTTTTTAAATTGTGTGTATGACAAGGGGGTGATAGGAGTATATACTTGCAGGTTCCTGTTGCACTCTTCTGTTTTTGGCCCTGCTGTAGCCAGCGTGAAATCCGCTACGATCCGGTATACATGAAGCTACCCATAGTTAGTAACTGGTTTTTTTCATTACTATATTCCAGTCTTGTTCACCAGGAATCCTCAAAGCCTTCACTCGCTACACGCCTAGCCTCTGTGCAAGAAGATGCTGGCAAATCCCCAGCAAGAAACAGGTAAAAATATGAATGCAAATGTGATAAAGTACCAGATTCAACACCTGACGCATCCCAATGGCACCTGGCAAATGTTGATTCATAATGGGGTCTTTCAGTTCTACTATTCCATCTGCAGTGGCAGCCCTGTACGGAGTCTCCAATGTACTGAACCACATCTTTTTTTCCTATCAATGGTACAAAAGTATACTAGCAAATTCTTGATTTCCTAGAATTATCTATAACATATGGCTTTAGGGTGTCTTCACACCTACCGACTCGCAGTGTAAATCTCGCTGCGAGTCTGGCAGGTCCTGGCGGTTCCCTGTCACTACATACTCGCAGCGGTCTGAAAAACTGCTGCGAGTATGTAATTCTGCCGCCCCCTTAACCCCTTCTACTCCCGCCCAGCTCCAGCTCCGCTGTGTATATACATTACCTCTCTTCGCTGCACGGCGTCTCCTCGCTCCTCGGCGTCTTGCTCTCCCAGCCAACCAATCAGTGTGTTGCCCAGCCGCAGCCACTGATTGGCTGGGCGGGAGAGCAGGACGCCGGGACCCCGTGCAGGAGACCAGTATATACAGACATAGCAGAGCTGGAGCCGAGCGGGAGACCGCTGCGAGTATGTAGTGACAGGGAACCCTTCAGTCACCCTCCAGCCCTAGCACCACAGCGTCCTGCCCAGTGAAAGTGATTGGTAGTGTGTGCCTGTTGAGAGAATGTGGATGATGAGAGTGTGCATGGTGTGGATGATGAGTGTGCATGATGGGTCCACACAATGCTCACTCTCATCATTCACACCATCCACACTCTCTCAACAGGCTTACACTACCACTCACTCTCATTTATACAATTTGCAAAAAAAAAACCCAATCACCTCAATTCACACACATTCACAGACTAACATACATACATCTTGAGTGACCTCTGGGAGGATCGGCGGCGGCCCGGATGAATCGCACATGCACGGGAAGCAGTCCGTCTCTGACGGGACATCTTCCTGCGCAGCCTTGGTACGTAGAGCCCACTATGCATATATGAATATGCATAGCGGGCAGGACGTGAGGGGGCGGATTGGGCAGGACGCGGTGGTGCTGGGGGCCGGAGTGTGACTCCCCAAATGCTCTTAGGCAGCAGATTTACATAAGCACCACCATAAGCAATTAGAGAATTAATAAAGAATGCGGAGGAGAAGAGGAACATTAGGGACAGCAATACTCCTAAGTTACCAAGCTTCTGCGGCATATCAGCAGCTTCTCTGGGCAGAACCTGCTGATAGTACTGCTTTAACAGGGATCAGTGATTTCCATTGACTTCCATTATAACAAAATGGATCAAAACACATCCTTTTTTTTTTTTTTTTTGTTAGTGTACACAAAAACTTTGTCGACCACTTTTTTGTGTACGCTAAATAAAAAAAAGGATGCATTTTGATCTTTTTTTTTTTTTTTTTTTTTTTTTTTTTTTTTTTTTATAGTGGAATGGAAGTCAATGGAAGAATGGATGAAAAATGATAATTTTATTTGAAATAAAGTTTAGGTTCTCAGCAAAAAGGTGAAAAAAAAAATGCATGATTTGCCTTTCAATGAAGCACTGCCCATTAGGATGCCTCAGTTAATTTATTCATCAGGTTTGTATACTTCATACACATTTGACGTGCAAGAGTTAGGATGGGTTCACATTGGGGGGTTTTTTTCATCCGTTTTGTGCGAAAAACAGATCAAAACAGAGGCACACAAAAATCAGTTTTATCACTCATGTGTTTATGCAGCCCGGAGGAGAACAAAGCTGCCTGTAATTGGTTAATTTCCTAGGGAAACACATGACTGCTTGTAAAGGGATCATTTGTTTGATAAGATTGTGAGCCCTCGCGGGCAGGGTCCTCTTCCCCCATGTACCAGTCTGTCTTTTGCCTTCATGTAATGTTTTCTGATCTTGTATTGTTCCTGCCTGTTGCCTATCTATTGTATAGCGCTCTGGAACTAAGGGCGCTTTATAAATAAATAATAATAATAATTATAATAAAAAAGAGGAGAAATCTCAGTCTTTCAAACTCAGCCGTGGCTTTGGCTTCAAAGATCTGTCAGATAAATCTCTGTGTAAACACACCATAAGAGGGAATGCTGCCGTTAAATGAGGGCAGTATAAACTAGGGACAGAAATGCTGAACAGAGCAATGTATTAAATCATACTATTCAACCATACTCCTAATATGCAAGAGAAGGGGATTTGTACATCAACACTCTACCTACCTCCTCCAGCTGCTAATTGACAGTTAACTGACTATACATTGCATGGATAGATAAATGCTAATCAGCAGCTGGTGGACGGAGTTTGCTGGAGCTCATGAGTATCCAGGGGTACTGAGCACATGCACATACCATAGGGGGCTACTTATTGTCCATGTTATTCAGGAGGATATCTCCGAATCAGCTGCAGTAAACAATGTAATTGATAATTTTGTTCAGCTTCTCTGCCACTAGTTTATGCTACCCTTAAAAAGAGCACCATAAACCCACCGAAAGAGTCTTATTAACAGTCAGGTGATGCCGGGCGTAATTTAAATGAACGTTACTTACTTTTGGTACTTCACTGTTCGTTTGATGTTTTCAAAATAAAACTCTGTTTTAGTTGGCTTGTGAGTGCTGCTCGAGTTCTTGTTTCTCAATTAGGACTATTACTGAGGATTGTTGTGGAGAGCAGAGATACCCCAAATGTAATGGCACATCATCCACTCCACACAGATAGGGACCTCTTACTTCTTGTGGACCATGATGTATAACAATGCCGGCTTCTACTCATTTGTATCTCTTAAAGTGACTCTGTACCCACAATCTGACCCCCCCCCCCCCCCCAAACCGCTTGCACCTTCAGATAGCTGCTTTTAATCCAAAATCTGTCCTGTGGTCTGTTCGGCAGGTGATGCAGTTAATGTAATAAAAAACAACTTTTAAACTGGCAGCCCCCTGCCCCTTGGCTGTGGCTTACATTGTGTATGCATTAGGCTAGTACAACCTCTCTGTCCCTCCTCCTCATTAGGAATGCTCCAGGCAGATTGCCTCCTATTCATCAGCTGTGTCAGCCCGGCACATGGGCTGGATTATTAAAGGAGACCTGTCACCCCCCCCCCCCCCCCGTGCCGGGGTGACAGGCTCCCGACCCCCAGCTAGATCTCCTTATACTGACCTGTTCCCGCCGAGTCCCACTCCCAGAGCCGGTCCCGGGACGGAGGTATCCTGGTCAGAAGCCGGCACGCGCGCTGTAGAGATAGGTCCTGCGTTCATAGAGAATGAATGGAGCCGTGCGCGCGCTGCAGAGATGAGTCTGGCTCCATTCATTCTCTCCACAGCGTGCCGGCTTCTGACCAGGATACCTCCGTCCCGAGACCGGCTTTGGGAGCGGGACTCGGCGGGATCAGGTCAGTATAAGGGGATCTAGCTGGGGGTCGGGAGCCTGTCACCCCGGCATGGGGGGTGGGGGAGCGGGGGGTTCGACAGATCCTCTTTAAGGCAGCTGTGTAGTTTTCACTGCAGAGGTGAGGAGGGACGGAGAGGTTGTGCCAGCCTAATGCATACACAAACTAAACCACGGCCAAAGGGCACAGGGCTGCCAGTTTAAAAGTTGTTTTTTTATGACAATAACTGCATCACCTGCCGAATGGACCCCAGGACAGATCTTTTATTAAAAGCAGCTATCCCAAGGTACAAGCGGTTTGGGGGGTCAGATTGGGGGTACAGAGTCTCTTTAAACAATGTTTCCATCCCTACTAGTCATCCATGTATGCCATGGTTGTCTAGTAAATTGAGATCTTCATGGAATAATAACTGCAGTGGGAAATGGACATCTTTTCAACTGCAGAGTAGTTCAGTTCTTAAAATGTAATAGATTCTGTTTCTCTTTAATTCTCTCCAGGTCCGCCAGTATAACAAACCTGTCACTGGACCGTTCTGGCTCCCCCATGGTACCACCCTATGATTCATCTGTCAGCCCCCAGGCCTCTCGCACATACCTGAAGAATGACACCAGTGAAGACGAGAGGAAGATACTTTTGGTATAAAATACCATATTGCTTTACACATGTATTTAACTGATTTCCATAAAAATTCTTGTTCTCCCATGACTTATGTCTCTATGCCTTTTTTGCCTTGTGCTCCATTTGGTTTTACCAAATTTTATTATCTAGTCCAGTGATGGCGAACCTTTTAGAGACGGTTGGTGGGAACATAATAAAACAAGTCCTTTTTACCTGCCCCCGTGCCCCCACAGCGTAGCATCACCGATTACAGTCTCCTGCCAGGCTCCAGAAATGCCAGCTCCGCTGCAGTCACTGACTGGCCGACTCGGCAGATTGAGGAGACTAGATGATGACTGGTGGTGCTGTGCTGCAGGGGCATGGGTAAGTATGACTTCTTTATTATGTTCCCAGCCTCCCCCCGGCCCTCCCCTTTTTTTTAAAACTTTTGCCTCGGGTATCTTTTTAAGAAAGAGCTAATCCGTATATGTCTTATAAAGATGGAGAATATTTAGCACTTGTGCCCCTTTCACACATCAGTATTATCAGTCCACAATTACGGATCTGTAATTACAGACCGTATAGTATTCATTGATTTGAATGGACCTATTTACACATTGTAGTTGCTACGGATCTGTAAAAGGCAATGGTCTGTGCCACAAGAATGACTGGCAATCCATTGTACTGGCCATATTTGTGTCACGTATAACCAATTACAATCAATGGATCAGTGCACATACAAATTCGGATCCTGTCCATAGTTGCATGTCTGCAATTACAGGCAGGATTACCATATTTTCCAGTGTATAAGACTACTGGGCGTATAAGACGACCCCTGACTTTTAAGAAGATTGTGAGGGGTTTGCCTTATACGCCGGAAAATATTAACCCCTGCCTGACCGCAACCCTGTCATTCTCTCGAAGCTCTCCCAGCAGCCGAGCGTCTCCGAGCTTCTCCAATGAGATGGACATTTTTGAGCTCCCCCACCACATGGGGCGACCATACCCGGAGTATGGGGTGACCATACCCGTAGTATAAGGCGACCGCCGACTTCTAAGAAGATTTTTCGGGGGTTAAAAAGTCGTCTTATACGCCAGAAAATATGGTACTCATGTGTGCATAGGGCCTTAGTTACCTTAAAGGGATCCATTCAGGACAGAGACGGGCACCCTTATTACTACCAAGTATAGTATACTTTTAAACCAGATGGGAACAAAGCTGTAGTCACTGGGGCAGTCCCAGACAGCTTCTCCCCACCCACTGGGCTTCACAGATAGATTTCCTCATACACAAGAGACATTTCAGTCAAGCACCTTTGGGTGGAGAGAAACCTCTGGACTTTCTTGAACAAACTATAATTTATCTAAATAGCCTCGGCGTCAATGCTAGTTCACGGTTTCATCCTGACTAACATGCCTTTCTGTGGGACCAGTAATCCAGTGGTTCAAGTAACTATGGTTAATGCCCATTCCTTTATTTTCTCCATGAAGGATTCTGTGCAGCTGAAGGAATTGTGGAAGAAGATCTGTCACCACAGCAGTGGCATGGAATTTCAGGATCACCGCTACTGGCTGCGCACATACCCTAACTGTATTGTTGGGAAGGAGCTAGTGAACTGGTTAATCAGAAACGGACATGTCACCACCAGGTAATATTCTATGTGTATCACAAATATCATCCGCATTATACTGTATTCATAGAAATGTTGTAGACATTATATTGGTTTTTCAAGGTCAGCGAGACTAGAAAGCCAAGACCTTAGATATTAGTGTATGAAAATGTAAAAGGCTATTGAATGAAAAGTAGTATCACACAAAGTACTTTATTTTTAATCCAGCAGTTAAGGAGTCAGCAAAACATTTGTTTTATTGAAAATCACCCGGACATAAAAGCATCAGGAAAAAACAATGCTACAGTTATGTTGTGTTTTCATGCTGCATTTATGTCCAGGTGATTTTCAATAAAATAAATATTTAGCTGACTCCTTCGCTGCTGGATTAGATACTTTTTCATTTAGAAATTGGACTGGCGTTTCCTTTGCACAGGAGAAGCAGGCTGGTGTAGCAGAATCTTGTTTCTACTTGTTTCTGCTACTTTCTACTGTTTGCACTTCTAGACAATGATCAGTATACACAAGCCAACTGGTTTTTTTCCGTTCTTGTTTTCTTAGTTTTGTTGCTTTTTTTTTATTTTCAGAGCTCAAGCTATAGCTATAGGACAAGCCCTTGTTGATGGAAGATGGCTGGACTGTGTCACACACCATGATCAGCTTTTCCGTGATGAATATGCCTTGTACCGACCTCTTCAGGTTAGTAAACTAAAACCTTTGCTGCTTCTCAAGGTGGCTATACAACTTCAGTTACTCTTAGGAGGAGTAAGCGTCAGACTGCTCGACAAAATTGGTGGTGTGTGTGTGGTTGTATATGAAAATGCGGCATCCTAAGGAAGTCTTGGGCATGTATGTCTACCATTAGACAGCCAGAGGGAATACATATATTAGATATCAGTAGAAATTGCCTGACATCTAGATGGCTTATTATATAAGTGTGGAATGGAGAATTGTTTGTCAGCACAGATATGTTCAGGATTTAATCTGCACTTGTGTAAAGCCATCCACTGAGGAAAGATCTCAAGTGTATACACAGTGCATTGCCTCTCTGTAAAGAATATGTTCTGTACTTTTAGAGCACAGAGTTCTCAGAGACGCCATCCCCGGACAGTGACTCAGTGAATTCTGTGGAAGGACATTCCGAACCATCTTGGTTTAAAGACATCAAATTTGATGACAGTGATACAGAACAGATTGCGGATGAAGGAGAAGACAACTTAACCAGTAAGTTAAATGAATATATTGGACAAGTATGGCAGAGCTTTGCAGCCATCATCTGACATCACCCTTTATAGTGTACTGTGATCATGGTGTGTGTTGTGCCACACATGTAATTGTGTATGTGGTGGTGCTGGTGCTGTTACTGAAGTGTATCTCAGGGCCCCTCGTCCACAGATGTATGGCATTATTGATCGATGCAGTCTAGTTCACTCTTCATTATAAGATGAATTAAGCCATGCAGATATCTGTATGAAACCTGAATGCAGAAGCTGTGGAGTGATACTAATACAGTGACAGTTTTTAACAACTTGTTTTCCAAATATCCTATAGTATATGTTGTGGTGGTCTTGTCCCTGCTCAATAACCAGAGATCTGCTTCCTCTGCTAGTTCTGGCTTTAGGTTAATAGCAGTTCTGTGTGCTCACCAGTTTATAGTATTAGCACATTCATATTCTGAAATATAGCTTCTTCAGTAACAAGTCCCCAAGGATCCGTCCTGATGTTCATCTTAAATGGGCACTGTCATTAAAAATAACTTTTGACATGTCATAGGGAGACCCACGATCAGGAGAAGCGCGTGGTGGTGTATTTCACTCCCTGGCTTACAGGAATCCCCATCCAGTCTGCTCCCTAGATCTATGGGGCCCCTGAATGGATGTAAAGCTCGCTGCCACAGGTTGCTCCCCGTAGCTCTCCTTACTGGTGGGGGTCCAACCAATCAAAAATGTTGACATGTCCCTGTAAAGTATAAAAAAGGTTTTTTTAATGACAGGTACACTTTAATGTATTCAGTGTTTTTCTTACACTTTGTTCATATCATATCCCAATGTATAAACCTTATTGGTTACATTTAAGGACTGAACTTGGGGACCTCCATTTACTAAATGTAGTTTTTCCCCCTCCACCCTGGTTACCCTTTGTCTCCCTCCTCCTTTTCCCCTTGCTTTTCTCCCCTTGCTGCATCTTGCAAAGATTCTGCAAGCCCTAGCAAACGCACGTCAGTCAGCAGCTTCCAATCTGCTATGGACAGTGACTCGGCCGCTTCCATCAGCCTCAATGTAGAGATGGACAACGTCAACTTCCACATCAAGAAGCACTCCAAGTATCCCCATGTGCCCCCTCACCCTGCTGACCAGAAAGGTATTAAGTTGGTCAATGAAGGCCTGTGCCTTGATGACATAATCCTGTCAACTCTTTATATACAGTTTTACTTTCTATTCATTTGGTAAGTTTCCTTTTTCAAAAAATAAAAAATTCTGGAGCTCAAAACTATTCTCCTTCACCAAAACACAATTATTACAGTCATTTCTAGTTATATAGTTTTTGGCAAGTAACATGATAAAAGGCCAGTGTGTATGGGTATGCCTGTTTGTCTGTCCTTACTTTGTTGAAGGCACAAGCTGATAAATGAATATATATATATATTTATTTTATTTTTATGTATTTATTTATGTTATGTTATGTTGCATTCAAAAACATTTTTTTTCTTTTTCCTAACACAATACTTTATTGATTTTTACTTTAATGTATTCTTTTGGCAATGCTTCAGTGAGCTGAAGTGAGTTATCCCTGGAGTATATCCCCTGTATGTGCATGCACTTAGGCATTGATATCTTTTGTGGGTTCATTATTCCTATATTTTAAGGAAGGCATTTTGTTTGTTTGTCTGCATGCTGTTTTCTATTAACATTACCTTGTATTAAAGACTAAAGTATGGAAATTCTTTACAAACTTTTGACGGCTCTCATAATGTAGGAAGTAAATGGGGAATCCCTCTAAAAAGTATATTTAGAATTTAAAAAATATAATCTAGACTTCATGACATTGTATGCAGAATGTATTTTATAGAAATGTATCTTGCATGAATGAATATATATATATATATATATATATATATATATATATATATATAATTTTATAAATTTTATTTAGGCAGTGTATATTATGGCACTTTTTAAATAGTAGACTTGGCAAAGTGAAAGCTGATACGGTTAGGTTTTCCTACAATTATGAGGTTCAGGTACAGAGTTTAGGCATAACTCTGTATGTGGTGAGCGTTTCTACAGCGCCCATCTCTGGTGGAATGCCGCTCATGGGGAACATCACAAAAAGGGACACAGAAATTGGAACATACATTCATAGGCAGATATTAAAGGGGTTGTCTGGAGTTTTTAAATACACTAACATTGCATTTACTTCTGTAGGTGTTGTATGTTCTATATACACTTTCATTATTTATTTAGAACGTTTATTGTGTTTTCAGACACATGACCAACCTGCCTGTGTTTTCTTTATTTACTGTGATGTCACACTCCCCATGTTTGTTTTCTGTTCCTTCCAGTAATCAGGTGGAGTCATCAGGTGGGTGGGGGTAGGCATCCACATTGATTTAGCCCCACCCTGTAGGAGGAGCTAACAGCAACGGAAACTGCAGCATGACATGAAGGAGACCAGGAACTGATAGCTATGTTGTGGGTGGCACAGAGGTTAGCCATGTTGTGGGTGACACAGAGGTTAGCCATGTTGTGGGTGACACAGAGGTTAGCCATGTTGTGGGTGGTACGGAGGCTAGCCATGTTGTGGGTGGCACAGAGGCTAGCCATGTTGTGGGTGGCACAAAGGCTAGCCATGTTGTGGGTGACACAGAGGTTAGCCATGTTGTGGGTGGCACAGAGGTTAGCCATGTTGTGGGTGACACAGAGGTTAGCCATGTTGTGGGTGACACAGAGGTTAGCCATGTTGTGGGTGATACGGAGGCTAGCCATGTTGTGGGTGGCACAGAGGCTAGCCATGTTGTGGGTGGCACAAAGGCTAGCCATGTTGATTTGTAGTGTTGGCGTCCTGGGATCAAATGCCACCAAGGATAACAGCTGCATGTATGTCCTTAATGTCTGTAGGATTTTATTACACTCTCCAAAACATTGTGAGCTACATTGTGGACTGGGACCAAGATGAGTGACTACAATCTTTGCAAAATAGGTTGGAGCTATATAAATAAAGGAAGAATATTGTTATTATTGTACTGTAAAGATCCACAGTGTTAGGGCAGTGTAATATGGAGAGGAGAAAGGATACTCCACCTCATGTCAATCACCAATCTAGGGTTTGTAGTACTATAAGAGATAAAAGATAAGTAATGTCAGACACACTGAGCCACCATGCTGCTCAAAAGACAATTGTGGGAAGACAGACGTTTCCTGCCTATGGGCAGAGTGGGTGGAGCTAGATTCAGAGAGGAGGGGGTGGAGCAAAAGGCTTGCAGAGCTGTGATGTCACTGCTGTTTTTGATCCCTTTTCTTTTTATAATGGATGGATGGAAAAACGAATTGCACACAGTTGCATCTGTCAGCCCCCCCCCCCCCCCATAAAACGTATACGTTGGGTGGTAGTAAATGCTGGCTGACAGATTGAGGTCACGAAGGTCATGCTCATATTCTTCATAGGCTGTATTGGTGCAAACTATTAAGTCACCTATTGTTTTATGCTAATATAGGGATACTGACCACTCCATTGTGTCCTAGGATCTTCTGCGCAGGACAGTAATACCTATATAACCATTAGCTTGCAGAAAGAAAAGAAGTTTGCCCTGAGCAGCTATCTGTATTAGCAGCTTATCCCATTGGTACATACCAAAGGGGAATAGTGTGAAATAAAATTGGCTTTGCCCAACTTTTAATGTTCTCTATAAAGTATTTGGTTAGGCTAGAAGTGTTGGCTTTCTTGCTTGTTACATTGTTATAGACCAAGTGTTTTACTTCTTTCAGTGACCGTATAATTGAAAATGGGAAATGTTGTGATTCCGCCACAAGATGGCGTTACAGTCTCGTATTTCATACCTTCTTGTTGTCATGAAGCTGTGCTTGTATTTATTTCTCTTTTTTCAAGTAAATGTTCTGTTCTCCACATTGAACTTACCTTTCTTGGGCTACATGCCACATTTAGCTCCATTCACACTGGTGTTTTTATTGCTTTTTTTGTTGAACCTACTGCACCCATTATGGGATTTATTAGGATTTGTTGCTTTTGCAGTGCAACATATTTAGCAGCACAATACAAACATCACCTCCTGTCCTCATTGGGGTTCACACTCTGTTCACCTCATAAACATGATATTGTGGCAAACAAATGAAGCTATTGGCATGTTTTTGGAGTGCACCAGAGAAACAAGAGTAATATAGGGTGAATATACAAGTTCAATGGTCCCCACTGCTACAGCGCCAACCACTGAGGTTGCATTTGTTATATTGGATAATATCGGAAAATATTTAACAATTTATAGACAGAATATCAATGTTTTTGTTTCATTGACAGGAACTCTTTCTTTTTCGGCATCTTGTATTACGGCAACTATGTTTCGATAATATAACTTTTTCTGAGGACACAATCACCTCTAGCATCCACAAATTAGTTTTTTTTACTTTCAAGTATTAAGTCTAATGAAATCCTAATGTTCATTGTGAAGCCTAATGAAATCCAATGTGATTCAGTGTTCCTTTATATTTAAACCATACCGTCCAAGGAAGTTTCTCAGAACTTCTACCAGCTCTGAGTGCCATAATGTAAAATAAGTTTGTGCCATTTAGAGGTAAAGATCTATGTAAGTCCAGATGATTGTGTGTCATAGGCTGTGTGACAGAGACATGTGGTCATTTTGTTTTCTATGGTATGATTATTTGTCATACATTGTGCCTTCTGTACGCTAAGTATAATACCATAATCTAATTTACTCTTAAAGAAGACCACATAAAATTGCATCAGAAGTGGTCTTCTATAGGAAGGTCTTTTTAAAGAAACTGGCCACTGTGTATAAAATCAGGGACAAGAAATCTGAGAGGTTTCTTATTTTTTGTGTGGAGGGAAATGGTTGACTGGGGCTAACGCTGGGGGAGATGCTGTATGATCTATGTGTTGCTGTGGATAAATATGGACTGTTCCTGGTATGTTAGACGTTTCTGTAGGTAGAAGGCCAGAAAGCATCTACGTATGTTAATCTTCAATGTTTATTGGAAACCAAGCTTAATAATACAATGTTTCGACCCCTGCCGGAGTCTTTGTCAAGTACTTGACAAACACTCCAGTAGGGGTCGAAACGTCATATTTATAAGCTTGGTTTTCCAATAAACATTGAAGATTAACATACGTGGACGCTGTCGGGCCTTGTACTTACCTGTCTCACCAGTCCACTACCTGGGATTCTGGATCAAATTGCTACTGCTGCCCAGATGCTGCTGGGCTCCTCTTTAACGTTACTTTGTCTTGTGCCTTATCTATTGATAAGGTCCAGACATAAAAATTCCTCATTGTTATGTAGTTCTAGTTGACTGAGAATCTGGTATCTACAGCGACACTGTAGGGAAGCACTGAGGGTTTCTATGCAGTTTGAGTCATGCTGGGTGTGCTCTGTTCTTTATATAGTTGGAACTCTTGAGTAATGCCATCTGTTTCTCTGCTCTCATCATTTCACTATTTTAGAGTTTCTTCTGTCTGAAGATGGAGGCCAGCAGATGATCTCAATAAGTGACGCTTTCATTAAAGGTAAAGAGATTTTCTGTGTTTTTTGTGATGTGTATCTTTTTTACATAACAGATATTAAGGGTTTTATATATACGGGAAGGGAAATGGTATGTGCAAATATGTGATGAGAATATATTCTAGCCATAAACAACTGAAATGTACAGGAGTGTACAACAAATAGAGCCAGAAAGAAGATTAGAGGGTAACAAATAAAGTTAGTGGAAACAGGGGTCTTTACCAGGCAGAGCTTATGGAGATGGCCGCATATGATGTTCGGTGGTGAACATCCATGACTCACCGGTCCATTCAAAACAACAATTCAGGGCCTCGTTCTTGAGATTACAGGGGGTCCTAATGGTTGAACCCCTTCAATATGACACTTATCCCCTATCCTGTGAGTATAGGGTAAGTGTTCTAGCTCAGAATATGCTGTGGCGCTTCTTAGAAACCTTTTCGCTTAATAGGACTTTATTCAATACTTAATCAGGTTCTAGGAATCTGTATGGTCACCCCTACAGTTTCCTCAAAGGGGGGTGCAACATCTGGTGAGATGGACCGTGGCCATGGCTAATTGAAGTGTTCTGGAACAACACACCTTATTGTCATTGGGAACCAGTGGAACTGAAACTTTACATGATCTAAATACATTTAATATATTACTTGCTTACTGTCACTGGGTCTCAGATATGGCTAGTGTTTGCCTAGGAGAGAGACCAAAATTTTTACTGCTGGCTCATCACAGCAGTCAGTGGGCACTTTCAGTGTGTCTAGATAGAGAACAGAAATCAGTGGACAGGACATGTTGGGCATCGGTGTTGGGTGAGCATATGTTGTGTTTTTGTTTTTTTTTTCACCTTGAGTAGTTTTAAAAGTAAAAGAATTTCTGTGGAGTACCCCTTTTAAGCAGGGAAGTAGTAGCAGTAAAATTATTAAAATTATTTGGTGGTCAGGGCTTAATTCCTATCTGGAAAAAGTGAGTTTATTCTTTGTATGCTTTTAATTCTAGAGTCTCTGTTTAATAGACGTGTGGAGGAAAAATCTAAAGACCTTCCTTTCACGCCATTGGGTTGGCACCATAACACTCTGGATCAGCTGCGAGAAGAAAATGGGGAAAAACAGGCAATGGAAAGACTCTTGTAAGGGATTTTCCTGCGTCTTTTTTTCTATAGAATGAGGTTACTGAACATTCAGTGATTTATTTATTTATTTATTTATTTTTTTGTGTGTGTTTTAATTTTCTTTCAGATCTGCAAACCACAGTCACATGATGTCCCTTTTACAGCAGCTACTGTATAATGAGTCTCTATCGCTCTCTTGGCGTGATGTTATTGTGCCAGTAGTATGTCAGGTGGTGCAGACCGTCCGACCTGATGTCAAAAATGATGATGATATGGACATTCGCCAGTATGTCCACATCAAAAAGGTATGTGATCTTGTGTAACTGTGAGCAATGTATGATGCTGATTTATTTAGACATAAAACTCAATATTTTAGATGATGCTGTAATTTATAGCCCTATTACACCAACAGATTATCTGATTGGTTTTGATTGTATTTGATTGATTTTTTTTTTTTTAAGCTAAAGCCAGGAACAGACTATAAACAGAGAACAGTTAATGAAGGAAAGACTGAGGCTTAAACGAATCTGTCAAATAATCTGTTGGAGTAATATGGTCCTAAGCGTTTGCATTATTTATTTTGTAGTTTTGCTTTTGATTTGCATTGAAACCTGGACTAAAAATGTTGTTTTAGTAAACAAGGAAATGGTGTTTTTTTTTTTTTCCACTGTGACATGGTGCTCTCTGCTGCCACCACTTCCCGTCACAGGAACTTTCCAAAGCAGTAGAGGTTTCCTAAAGGGATTTGCAACGGACAGAAGTGGCAGCAGAGCGTATCCTGCAGCAGCTGTGGAGATCTGTTTGCGGCTGCTGCTTCAGTGCCTGTCACTTGTTTTCTCTCATATCTGCACACAATTCTCTCTCCCCTCGCTGACCAGCAACTCCTGCTGCTTAGCCCAAGAATGGTCCATAGAAAAAGTTATGCTTGCTTTATAAAAGGCACTAAGTCCCCCCCCCCCACCAGACACACACACTTTGGAAGGGGAGAAAAGTGCACCTTATAAAGCAAAAAATATGTTAAACAGAAGTAATTTACAAATCCGTATAACCGAGTACTCCTCCAACATTGTTTTATGATAATTAATGCACATTTCCTTTAAAGGGGTTGTTCACCGGAATATTTTTTTCTAAAAAACAAACACAAAACCAAAACACAAACATGCAGTCTGATCCAGGTTGGATCTTTGTTTATTTATGGATATCCTTATACTATCCTAATATGGCAATCCTATGTTCTTGAGTGCACATTGAAGCTACCAATATATTTGCCTTTGTTACTATACTTTGGGGCTATACACAATTATTTTGTGTTGTGTTGTGAATTTTTATGTCTTTTTTTTTTTTTATAATAGATCCCAGGGGGAAAGAAATCTGACTCCATGGTGGTTAATGGTTTTGTCTGCACCAAAAATATTGCCCACAAAAAGGTAATTTTGTTACCATCCAGCTGCCTTTACTGCTGTTATCCTGCTTGTACTCAGTGTTGTTTTGTTGCAGATGAATGCCAGCATTAAAAGCCCCAAAATTCTTCTGCTAAAATGCTCCATTGAATATTTGTACCGAGAGGAGACGAAGTTTACCTGCATTGATCCAATCGTCCTTCAGGTTAGTCAAAATCAAATCCAGACACACAAATAGGCTTCACCTGAGCAAAGTTAACAGGTCTTATTAATGCTTTGAAAACAAACGTTAAAACAATACAGTTGAACAGAAAGCAGTCTTGAAAAAACATTGCTGCAGTATTCATACAAATCAATATGTACTTCAGATGGAAATTTTCAAAAAGTCCTTTGACTCACTGAAGCGAATCTACCACAGCAGTGAAAAGAGCAAGGACAAGTAAAGTCACACAAAATAAAGAAGAGTCACAGTGATTAACCAAAGGGCTGATCAGACATTCATACACTCAAACACACATCAGACATTCACCACCATTCCCCTTTAGGGCATGCAAACAGTGTGGGGGAGATTTATCAAACATGGTGTAAAGTGAAACAGGCTCAGTTGCCCCTAGCAACCAATCAGATTCCACCTTTCATTCCTCACAGACTCTTTGGAAAGTGAAAGGTGGAATCTGATTGGTTGCTAGGGGCAACTGAGCTTGTTTTACTTTACACCATGTTTGATAAATTTTCCCCCATGTGTAGGAAGGTGCAAGTGAAACGTGTCATCAGAAGACATACCAGTATGTTTCCATCAGACTGGGGTGAAATAGACCCTATGCAGGAACCTGTTTTAGACGAGGAAATCTGTTGCACTAACCACACAAGAATTAAATAGTCCATGACTTGCCGATTAGGAGAAAGGCATAAATGTTTGTTAGAGGGTTGTCCAAGTCCTCTATGTGCAGCAAAGGCTCCAGGCTCGACTCCCAGAGGGCAACCAGTACAACAACCTTAGTCATCCCAGTGACACTTGACTTTGCCAACAACTTTTAAGTAGAGATGAGCGAACCGGGTTCGAGTCGATCCGAACCCGAACGTTCAGTATTTGATTAGCTAGGGCTGCTGAACGTGGATAAAGCTCTAAGGTTGTCTGGAAAACATGGATACAGCCAATGACTATATCCATGATTTCCACATAGCCTTAGGGCTTTATCCAACTTCAGCAGCTACCACTAATCGAATGCCGAAAGTTCGGGTTCGGATCGACTCGAGCATGCTCGAGGTTCGCTCATCTCTACTTTTAATGTCTTGGTCACATGCCTTTTTCCCCCTCAATCCCATTCTGGCTGCAATGAATGGGCCTGCAATAAAGGCACACTCTGTAAGTGCCTTCTTATAAGCATGGTAGCCAACCCCTTTAACAGTGTGCATTTAGTTTATGTAAGATCGATATCTTTGACAGGAGCTGCACAGAGGTAGACGAGCTTGCTCTAATCTCACGTCATCCCTTATGCTGTCTATTCATATATTCAGAAGTTCCTTTTATGATGCTCTAATTTTTTTTCTTCTTTCAGGAAAGGGAATTTTTAAAGAACTACGTTCAGAGAATAGTTGATGTTCGACCAACGCTAGTTCTGGTGGAAAAGACAGTGTCAAGGATAGCACAAGACATGCTGTTAGAACATGGAATAACCTTGGTTATCAATGTTAAACCGGTATGTAGTGTAAACATGAGCCAAAAAAATTTATAGAAAACCGATTATGTAACCGTGACACCATTGGTTACATACTTCAGCTGTTAGAAAGGAGAAACAGATTTATCCTGTTAGGCTGAAAATGGAAACCTGTATGTGCAATTTGTATTTCTGTATACGAGTAACAGAAGCTTTCCCACTGTGTTGAATATGGAGTGATAAAGTTAAGGTGGGAGAATTCACAGGCTCCACCAACCTTTTTCCCCCCCCCCCCTCTTTCTAAAAAGTTTTCCTGGGTGAGTCCAAATCATTGACTTTTCTATATCTCTGACTACTAATTATTCGTTTTTTCAAAAAATGCTGCCTTCTTGGACAACAAACAGTTTAGTCACAGTGACTGTTTTACAGTTAACTTCCAAAGCCATTTTAATGAAAAAAAAATGCATATAATAGAATTCAGAAACTGAAATAAGTTGCAGCAGGTTGTGGGGGCTTCTTGTAATATTGCATGCTGTGCCTCATGTATATCTGCAATCTGTCCATAATGTTGATGATGCTTTAAAGTCTGCTGTGCAGTCATGTGCTAGCTTGTTATTTTAGGAACACAGAAAACGGGACATAAACATTAACTATAAGACCACCGAATGTTTGCCTTCTTGCTAAAACAGGTTTTTACAATTCTTATAGAGAATAGAGATAAATGTGGAATTGTTGGTGGCCAGAGACCTGGGACCCCCTCCATTTATGGCATCGGAGGTTCCCCTTGTGAATGCAGTGCAGTAAACTTACATGACCACCACTCCATTCACTGCTATGGGACTGCTTCAGTGGGAAAGCTAGATCTCTTCCATTCTTGGTTGGTAGCTGGACAGAGCGGTGATACCTATTAACAATAACTTGACATGTTATTGTTTTTTATTGCAGACAAAGCAGTGGGGGCAGTTTCTTCAGCACATGCTTATTTTATGATTATGGTTATGGTTATGACAGCGTTTTGTTCACTATTTTGCCAAATTGAAGTGGATCCAAATACAGAAGAAATGCAAATGTTTCAGATTTCCATCTTTTGGCGGTAGCTTCTCCTTTAAGTTTGATGCTCTCCTTGGGGAGATCATCTATTTGGTCAAAGGAAAATGGGATTTTCCTGTCTGCAGCCAGTCAGTACCCTATTCTGTACTCATGAGGGGCAATAACACTGAAAGAGCTGTCATCTGCATATGGGTAGTTTTTCCTTCTGGAGACATTTCTTTCTTGGCCTCAATCCCCAGTCATGGGGGAATTCAAATACTGACTAAGTGTCACTGTCGTTATAACCTTCAAAATCTAAATCAACAGTAGATGTAAAATAAAGCAAGTTTGCAATTTACATTCGTTATTTTAGTTGTTTTTATCATGCTGGAAAACAAAGCTGAACTTACCAGAAATCCAGGTCCAGTCTCCAGAAGGCAGATAATCTGACTTGTGCTCGTTGAAAAAAAACAGACTAAACACAGGAAACAGGAAGTGCTGTGTTTTCCATGATAACTAAAAAAAGAAAAATGAATGTAAATTGCAAACTTGCTTTTTATCGCATCTCCTGTTGATTTAGATTTTGAAAGTTAGAACAACAGTGACAATTTAAAAGAAAAGCTACCTCTGAAAGGTGGCGTCAGGGAGTTGCTTTGCATCTCCTTCTTCCCAATGTGGCTTTGGACACAGTGTTGTCAGAAGGAGAAGGGCTGACCGTCTGGCACATATAGAAAAAGTCTTCCAATATTTTTCAGTTTTTTTTTTTTTTTTTTTTGCAATATGAAACAAAAAAAAACTCTGATGGCCAGGCCTATATATATATATATATATATATATCTTCTGTACATTGCCCATTACAAGCTTCTTATTGATTTGTTAATTTGAAACCTCTTTATCCATATTCCCCCTTGTGGTCACAGGCATGAAAGAGAACCTGCCGTAAAAGTAAAAACTTTTGACATGTCAAATTGACACGGGTTGACATGTTAGAGTTTTGATTGCTCATGGTCTGAGCGATCAGGAGAACTAACCAGCGGAAGTCTGCTTGGTCTCTTCCGGCTCTGTGTCATCTAACCTAGACGGCCGAATATGTGGCCGACCAAGTCCATGCAGTTAGACAGTAACACTGAGCCAGGAGTGAATGCACAGCCTGTGGACGTGTTCTCCTGAACACTCAGACCATGACTGATAAAAAATTTTGACTTATCAAAAGTTTTCTTTTCGTGACCGTGCCCATCTAAAGGCTTGACTTATTCAACAATATCTTAATGCAGAGAGAATGTCTGATATTTTATTTCTTTCTTTTATCTAGCAAGTTTTAGATCGAGTGAGCAGAATGACACAAGGAGACCTGGTGATGTCTATGGACCAACTGTTAACAAAACCTCGCCTTGGGACATGCAATAAGTTCTATATGCAAGTGTTTCCACTGCCTAACAGTAGGTCCATGTCCTCGGTTCACATGATGAAAAAAATCCACATGTGTATTGATGTGTAGGGGAAAAATATCAGCGGTATTGATTAGCACTACTTATGTGTGCGTGCTATTCTTGTGATCACTTAAGTAGATAAAGGATTGCTTATTTCTGTAACCTTCTCTTGCTCCCACTCATAGAAGGCATTCATTTGTAGACTGAATTGCTTGACTTTTAAAGGGTAATCACAAATGCATGATTCCAGAATAACACACAGCATGAGACCTTTTAAGAAAGGCTTTGTGACATATATTATGGTCTCAGCCTTTTTTTCGTGTCAGACAGAGTTTTTAAATAACATTGGAACAATCTAGCCTGTTTTTTTTTATGTTTATTAAACCAATTTGTGATGCATCTACAATCTTCTGGTATTGTAGCATATCCTTAGGGTCCATTTAAACAAGAGATGGGGAGCCTTTTGCCCTTCAGCTGTTGCAAGACTACAATTCCCATTATGCCTAAAGCTTTGGCTGTCCAGGCATGATGGGAATTGCACTCTAGCTGGTGGAAAGCAGATGTGTTTTTGTACTCTCCTTTATTCTTTTTGGGGGCACATTTTCCACACATTGTGATATAAACTGGCAGCTGCCTACTTTGTAGTGGCCAGAGTAAAGAGTGAACCATTATTACCTGACCAGATTCCCCACAGCTGCTATGTGGCTGCTAGTCACGGTTACTTCCTCTGATGTGTTAACCATGCAGGAAATGCCTGACCAGTGATTGGCTAAGCCGGCATTTGCTGCAAGGTTGACACATCAGAGGAAGCAGTGGTGACTGGGATCATCAGAATGGCAGCTAGGGGTGATCAGGACAGAAGAGTATGTTTTCTTTTCTTTTTTTATTACCTTTTAAAGCACTCCATATGGGTTTAAAAAGAAGTTCTTGCTAGACGATTAATGTAACTGAAAATACTAGTACTTCTTATTAAAAGTAGTTGTAAATTGCAGTGATTATTTCATATGTTTAATGCATTTTTCTGTTACATTTTTTGCCAACACAGATGAATCTAAAACACTGATGTTCTTTGAAGGATGTCCACAGCACCTGGGGTGCACCATAAAGCTAAGCGGAGCATCAGAGTACGAGCTGGCACGTGTGAAGGATATAATAATCTTTATGATCTATGCAGCGTATCATTCCCAACTGGAAATTTCCTTTCTTATGGATGAGTTTGCTATGCCACCAACACTACCCAAAAGCAGCTCTTTTCGGTCACTTATTGAAGGCCATGAAGGATATGGCAGTCAGAAAGATCTCTTCAATGGAGAGGAATGCAGCGTTATAAACTGGGAATCTGACCGCTCTTCAGATCGCTTGCATGTCATTTCTGAGTCCCAGTCTTCTGAGGATATAGAGTCCATAGAACAAAGGTCTTGCTTTGAGGACACAGGAGAGTTGGACAGTAAGGGTTCTGAAACATCATCATCTGCACAACCCATATTGTTATCAACTTCGTCCATTTTGTCTTCAGTCTCTATTGAGCCTGAACTTTTTACCCAAATGTGTCTCATACCTGGTATTTCCAAAGATGATGAAGTTTCACAGAAATTTGAGGAGGAAGACGAACCTAAAAATGAACATCGACTCTTTCGTGATCCATTGCAGGATGATACTGGGCTGTATATAACTGAAGAAGTCACAACCACAGATGATCGTCTTAAAGTACACTCTGTAGCGTTTAAACAAGAGCTTAAAGATGTCATTTTGTGTATATCTCCTATTATTTCTTTCAAAGAACCATTCTTATTAACAGAGAAGGGTACAAGGTGTCCCACAAGGGACTATTTTCCAGAGCAAGTGTATATATCGCCATTGCTCAACAAAGAAATGAAAGAAATGGAAAGCCGGAGAAAAAAGCAACTTTTGCGGGAACAATCCAATATGCAAGCCATCAATGGAGGGGGTAAGGGAAAAACTATTGAAGTTCTTCCATCTCATGAGCTGCTTAGCACCAAAATTGCAGAGCACTTGGGAGACAACCAGAATTTGGCTACAATTCTAGCAGACTATCGGGCAAGAGGAGGCAGAATAAGACAGAAGGATGTTGATCCATTTGTGGAACCCAAGGAAACACCAAATGGTCTTCCTAATAAGCATGAAGCCAAGTATGATTCTGACGAAGACAAAGGAGTCAGTCAAAGTGAGATGTCCTGGAACTCCAAGGTAAGTGTAATGCAGGAGAAGTGTAATCAACAGTAGATGTGAAATAAAGCCACCTACTGCCTGGGTAAAACTATTCTGCTGTCTGCACCCTCACATTTATACCTGCTACAACCACGCTGAGCGCGGGGCGCAGAGGAGTCTGGTGCAGGGAGAGAGAGGTGTGCTGGGTGGAGAAGTGAGAGCTGGAAAGCTGATCCTCCGATTCACCTCTCCATCGCAGCCAGGGCACACATATACTGGTGCAGGGCAAGGGATGGAAGATCCTGCTGCGGGGGGCTAAAGAGGAAGGCTGGAGATGTGACAGGCTGCACTCAGACGGCAGCTCCCCCTCCAGTGTGAGCTCAGCGCTGCTGCTGCTGCCGGGCGGCTCACTCACTTCTAGCTTCTCTGGAAGCTGCACGGTGTGTCCTGCCCCCCCTCTCCCACACATAAGTGGCTGCAGTTAGGTATAGGTCGACACATCCTCCCTCCATTGGGCACCGCATTTTGTTCCGCACAGGAATCCACGGCGCCCCGTTATCTTTTGTCAGCGCTGGAAGGGGCCATGTGTGACGCTCTGCCAGGGACACTGCCAGCTGATATATGTGCTACAACACTGAGTGACAGGGCGCCGAAGATTCCTGTGCGGGAGAGAGAGCGGTGCCCGGTGGAGCATGGATGTGCCGACCTATACCTGACCCCTGCATCCACTGTATGTGCGGGGGGGGGGGGGGGGGCAGGGCAGAACAGCATGTGTCAGTGACTGGGGGTAGATAGTTGGATAGACAGATAGGAGTCCTATCTATCTATCTATCTATCTACCCATCTCCTATCCATCTCCTATCTATCTATCTATCTATCTATCTACCCATCTCCTATCCATCTCCTATCTATCTATCTATCTATCTACCCATCTCCTATCTATCTATCTATCTATCTATCTATCTATCTGTCTCCTGTCTATCTCCTATATATCTGTGTGTGTGTGTGTGTATGTGTGTATATGTATATGTATGTGTATATATATATATATATATATATATATATATATATATATATATATATATATATATATAATTATAATATAGTATAAATAGACAGACAGACAGTCAGGAGATAGATAGATAGATAGAGCAAACAATATTGGCAGCACACTAAACAAACTGTGGATGCCAGCAGTCGAATGCCAGACCTTGGATCAAGTCAGCTAGTAAAAAATACTCTGCAGCACTCCAGTCGTAATGCAAACGCGAATTTATTCCATATAACAACGTGCAGCAAACTTCACAAGTAATATGCGACGTTTAGGCATCTCCTATGCCACTTGAAAATGGCGTAGGAGACGCCAAAGCGTTGTGTATTACTTGTAAAGTTTGCTGCACGTTGTTATATGGAATAAATTCATGTTTGCATTACCATTGGAAAATGGGGTTTTCAAAAGGGGTGTGGCTTTTAAAAGGGGTGTGTTATAATTATCGTTCAATTTATCATTACCGCGGCTACATGTACGATAAACCGCTATATTGATTTAGGCCATTATCGTCCAGCCCTACTTGTCACTAAAACTAACTTTTGACACTAAATGTAAATGTTTATCAGTAAATGTGTGTACATCAGGCTGTACATAGGATGGAGTTTCTCTGTTCTGTTCTCATCTGATTTTATTTTCTATTCCCAGATTGACTGTCTAAGTGTATTAAACCACCAAAGGCTTTGTGTCCTGTTCAGCAGCTCCAGCGCCCAGTCCAGCAATGCCCCTAGTGCCTGTGTCAGCCCTTGGTAAGCATCTGCCTCATTTTGTTGCCTGCAATTTTTATGTTCTACTGTTTGAGCTGCACCTGATCACTGTCTGTTCCATAATGTATCTGGCCACCGAGGCGTGTGCAAGAAAACTGGGCAGCGTTTTACTATAGATCATGTTAATGTTCAAAGCTATTGAACAGAATGTTACAATGGTATTCCATAGACCACAAACAAACCTTGTCCTAGCGAGCACATGTCCTTGGTAAAGCATCACTCGCTGTTTTTTTCTCTTTTTTTTCTTAAATTAGAAAGGTTCACAGGCCCTGATGCAAATGTTGGCTTGCCCCCCCCCCCCCCCCCAATCTATGATCTCATATACAGTATGTCCTTTTGTTCATAGTGCAATAAGCTGCCTCGAGGGGTGAGGCAGTATCAGTAGGGAATAGAAATAAGAGCAAATCGAGCAGGCAAATTGAGTCCAATTGTTCAGCATTTAATACCAGCGGCTGAAGTTAGTTGCAGCCCTAGCTAGCCCATGAAAACATGGATACAGCCAGGGCCGGATTTAGGTTGGTGAAGGCCCTGGGCGAAAATTTTGTTGGGGGCCCCCCCATTTTTTCTTTTTCAAATATAACCCATACAGTGATCTATTTAGGTGGCTTCTTACTGTAGCACCTACCCCTCCTCACTCCTGGCTGTGTGGCTCAGCATCCTCCTCTGTTCTGCATATGATGGTCACTAGAGGCTGCAGTCCAGAGGAAGATGCCAGGCCCTAGAGACAGGACGGGGAGGGGTGTATTCCCACTTTGTGTTTATGTTAATAATGCAATGCGAGAACACAGCACTTAAGTACTTTCTGTGCTCCCTTGCCCACTGTGTTAGCCACCACAGCAGCATATGGAGTTGTGAATCACCAGCAGATCTGATGAAAGATTATCTGCCAAAGATTTGAAGCCAAACCCAAGAACAGACTATAAACAGAGATCAGGTTATAAAGGAAAGACTGGATTTCTCCTCTTTTCAAATCCACTCCTAGGTTTGGCTTCAAATCATTGGCAGATAATCTGTCGTCAGATCTGTCGGTGGAATAGGGCTTTAAGTCCCATCTTCAGTTTCCAACCATGTACAGTAGCTGAAGCAGTAAGGAGCAACCAGAAAGTATTTAAAGGCTGTGTAGAATATATAGCGGATATGGTAAATGTGAACCTAAGGAACCCTAAGGATTAAAATACACAGCTGTGTGCAGCCTATGATATGGAATATACAGTATAGCCTGTGTGCAGCATATGACATATATAGGATATATACCATATGCTGCACACAGGCTATATATCATATGCAGCACACAGGCTATATCTCATACACTGCTCTCAGGCTATATATCATATGCAGCACACAGGCTATATATCATATGCTGCACACAGACTATATACAGTACATACCATATGCTGCACACAGGCTATATACTATATGCGGCACACAGACTATATACAGTATATACCATATGCTGCACACAGGCTATATATCATATGCTGCACACAGGCTATATATCATATGCTGCACACAGACTATATACAGTACATACCATATGCTGCACACAGGCTATATACAGTATATACCATATGCTGCACACAGGCTATATACAGTATATACCATATGCTGCACACAGGCTATATAAAGTATATACCATATGCTGCACACAGGCTATATATCATATGCTGCACACAGACTATATAAAATATATACCATATGCTGCACACAGACTATATACAGTATATAAACATTACACCACAACAAAGCTAAAGTTTAAATATCACAATTTTATTACAATAAAAATTTACATAAAAAATCTTTTTTAGTGCCAACGGAATCCAGTAATAAATGACAGCCAAGACACTTTGGTCTTACAAAATGTTGGAATATATCACTATATTGTGTAAACATCAGAAAAAAATCAATGAATGTAACCATGCAGTGTATCCACATAGCCTCGCAGGATTACTAAATGCACTATCCAACTAATCCCACAATTACATGAAATGAATATACAAGATGCTTACCCATCGTGTGTCTGGCGCCAATAACCCCGACGCACGTTTCGCGTACAGGTCGCTTTATCAAGGGGCGTATCTAACTCCTGTCTTGCACACTATTTATATCGCTAATGCGGATTCCTTCCGGGGCATGACGCGGGTCAAAGGAGGGGCCAGGAATCACGCAGCTTCCTTCCGGCCTACGTCACTGGAACGCACGTCCACCGGTGGAACGCAAGTGGACATGCGCACAGCGACTCAAGAGGCCAAGTCGGAAGAGCGCCTGCGCCAGATTCTCCCTGGACCCGCGTACACGGACGGTATCTCAAATTCCCTATTCGGAGACTGCATGATTACATAAGTTGACATGGTTATATCAGGCGTGTCTAATACATGGTGAGCTATAAATAAGTGCATAAATCTACATCATTTATTATAATTTCATACATCGTGTTATAGTATCACAAAAAATAAAGTGCCAAGTGCAAAATTTCATACATAAAAAACAAATATACATAAGAACAATCCAAATATAGAAAAATACTCATAATTAAAGTGTACTATGCAATATATATACCAGTTATAAATATGTGTTTTATATATAAACGTGCTATAGTGAAAAATCCTGTACAATTATAAAAGACACTGTCATTGATTCACCAGATAAATATCATCCCCTCTATGTTTCTATAATATCCGTCCATAATTCATAAAGTGTTGTTCCTTTTTTCCTTTTTTCCTTTTCTTCCCTTTTAGTGACCCTTCTTCCCCATAGTATATAGGAATCCTCATCATGCTTCATGTAACCCATCACCAAATTACTAAAATTAAAAAATGTAGATAACAAGACAAAAATTAGAAACATGCTATTAAAATTTGATACACATAGAAAACTAAAGGAATGAGACAAAGCTTCGCTGTTCATTTAACCCATAAGGGGTCAGGCTACCTAGTGTGTGTATCCATCGGCATTCTTTTTGGGCTAGAATCTTCTTTTGGTTACCTCCTATATATACAGTGTATACCATATGCTGCACACAGACTATATACAGTATATACCATATGCTGCAAACAGACTATATACAGTATCTACCATATGCTGCACACAGACTATATACAGTATCTACCATATGCTGCACACAGACTATATACAGTATCTACCATATGCTGCACACAGACTATATACAGTATATACCATATGCTGCTCACAGACTATATACAGTATATACCATATGCTGCACACAGACTATGTACAGTATATACCATATGCTGCACACAGACTATGTACAGTATATACCATATGCTGCACACAGACTATGTACAGTATATACCTTATGCTGCACACAGACTATGTACAGTATATACCATATGCTGCACACAGGCTATATACAGTATATACCATATGCTGCACACAGGCTATATACAGTATATACCATATGCTGCACACAGGCTATATACAGTATATACCATATGCTGCACACAGGCTATATACAGTATATACCATATGCTGCACACAGGCTATATACAGTATATACCATATGCTGCACACAGGCTATATACAGTATATACCATATGCTGCTCACAGGCTATATACAGTACATACCATATGCTGCACACAGGCTATATACAGTACATACCATATGCTGCACACAGGCTATATACAGTATAAAGCATATGCGGCACACAGGCTATATACTGTATATACCTGCTGTAATGTCCTCTATAGTATATACACCCCTGCTGTAATGTTCTCCATAGTATATACCCCTGCTGTAATGTCCTCCATAGTATATATACCCCTGCTGTAATGTCCTCCATAGTATATATTTCCCTGCTGTAATGCCCCCATAGTATATACCCCTGCTGTAATGTCCTCCATAGTATATATACCTCTGCTGTAATGTCCTCCATAGTATATATACCTCTGCTTTAATGTCCTCCATAGTATATACACCTGCTGTAATGTCCCCTATAGTATATATACACCTGCTGTAATGTCCTCCATAGTATATATACACCTGCTGTAATGTCCTCCATAGTATATATACACCTGCTGTAATGTCCTCCATAGTATATATACCCCTGCTGTAATGTCCTCCATAGTATATATACCCCTGCTGTAATGTCCTCCATAGTATATATACCCCTGCTGTAATGTCCTCCATAGTATATATACCCCTGCTGTAATGTCCTCCATAGTATATATACCCCTGCTGTAATGTCCTCCATAGTATATATACCCCTGCTGTAATGTCCTCCATAGTATATATACCCCTGCTTTAATGTCCTCCTTAGTATATATACCCCTGCTGTAATGTCCTCCATAGTATATATACCCCTGCTGTAATGTCCTCCATAGTATATATACCCCTGCTGTAATGTCCTCCATAGTATATACCCTTGCTCTGATGTGCCCCAACACAAAACAACACCTCCTACTCACCTGATCTGGGCGGGGGATGGATCTTCTCTCTCCTAGCTCTTCTCTCTTCTGGCTCTGTACTGTATCTTCAGCCAGGCAGCCGCTGTGACAGATCCTCCAGCAGGCTCCATGATGTCACCTCCTGCTGCTGCTGGAGAGATCAGGTTTCACTGCTCAGGTCCTGCGCTGTCCTCTCCTCAGTGAGGCGGGGGAGGGGGAGTGAGGTCATCGGCAGGAGACAGACATCCTGACAGGAAGAATCCACTCAGGGCCTGTCAGGGGGGAGTCTGAGTTTGCCGGGCAGAAGATATTTACAGAAGATTAACCCTACACCTTCCTCCTTCCCTGGACAGCATGTAGTTTGCCCAGTGCTGTGTCCAGGTACTGTTTTCACTCCCCAGGTACTGTTTTCACTCACTTCCGGGTTCCTGCTGGTGGGGCCCCCCCCTAGTGGTGGAGGCCCGTGGGCAGGTGCCCCTGTTGCCCGAACTTTAATCCGGCCCTGTATACAGCCTATGGCTATATCCATGTTTTCCCAGTAGGGCGGCATCCAACTTTTTCAGCCACCAGTATTCAAATGGCAAACAATCAGTCTTGAGCGTGCTGAAGCTGTGCTCATCTCTAGTAGTGATGTCACGATACCAGAATTTTTAGTTCGATACCAATACTTGATTTTTTAGTTCGATACTCAATACCAGTTCGATACCTCGAAAAAAAATACAACCCCCCCCCTTATAAGATCAGCACCCTCCTCTCCTGACATCCTCTGTGCTGCTGTGACCTCCCCATAGATCAGCACACTCCTCTCCTGACATCCTCTGTGCTGCTGTGACCTCCCCATAGATCAGCACACTCCTCTCCTGACATCCTCTGTGCTGCTGTGACCTCCTCTATAGATCAGCACACTCCTTTCCTGACATCCTCTGTGCTGCTGTGACCTCTCATAAGATCAGCACACTCCTTCCTCTCCTGACATCCTCTGTGCTGCTGTGACCTCCCTTATAGATCACCACCCTCCTCTCCTGACATCCTCTGTGCTGCTGGGACGCTGTGACCTCCCCTATAAGATCAGACCCCTCCTCTCCTGACATCCTCTGTGCTGCTGTGACCTCCTCCTTCGATCAGCACACTCCTCTCCTGACATCCTCTGTGCTGCTGTGACCTCCCCTATCGATCAGCACACTCCTCTCCTGACATCCTCTGTGCTGCTGTGACCTCCCCTATAAGATCAGCCCCCTCCTCTCCTGACATCCTCTGTGCTGCTGGGACCTCCCCTATAGTATCAGCCCCCTCCTCTCCTGACATCCTCTGTGCTGCTGTGTCCTCCCCTATAGTATCAGCCCCCTCATCTCCTGACATCCTTTGTGCTGCTGTGATCTCTCCTATAAGATCAGCCCCCTCCTCTCCTGACATCCTCTGGGCTGCTGGGACCTCTCCTATAAGATCAGCCCCCTCCTCTCTTGACATCCTCTGTGCTGCTGTGACCTCCCTATAAGATCAGCCCCCTCCTCTCCTGACATTCTCTGTGCTGCTGTGACGCTGTGACCTCCCTATAAGATCAGCCCCCTCCTCTCCTGACATTCTCTGTGCTGCTGTGACGCTGTGACCTCCCCTATAAGATCAGCCCCCTCCTCTCCTGACATCCTCTGTGCTGCTGTGACCTCCCCTATAAGATCAGCCCCCTCCTCTCCTGACATCCTCTGTGCAGCAAGGGACCAAACATTGTGTTTATTGGGGACAGCATGGGGGGGGGGGCAGTAGTGGGCGGATTGACGGGGGGGGGGGGATCCAGGTTGGGTGAACAGTCCAGGGCCCAGGGTACATTTAATCCGCCACTGGGTACAGACTACAACCCCCACACTGCAGGGAGCTGGTGAAGGCTGCCAGGTCTGGACAGACAAGAGAGGGTTACTCTGCCTGGCAGGTCAGTTCCTGTCAGAGGGCAGGGGTTTAAGGGCAGGATGGTTAGGGGCACACTAGAGGGCAGGGATGGGGGGGTGGGGGGGCACACCAGAGGGCAGGGATGTGTGTGGGGGGGGGCACACCAGAGGGCAGGGGTTTAAGGGCAGGAATGTTAGGGGCACACTAGAGGGCAGGGATGTGTGGGGGGGGGCACACTAGAGGGCAGGGATGTGGGGGGGGGGCACACCAGAGGGCAGGGATGTGGGGGGGGGGGCACACTAGAGGGCAGGGATGTGGGGGGGGGGCACACCAGAGGGCAGGGATGTGGGGGGGGGGCACACCAGAGGGCAGGGATGTGGGGGGGGGCACACCAGAGGGCAGGGATGTGGGGGGGGGGCACACTAGAGGGCAGGGATGTGGGGGGGGGCACACTAGAGGGCAGGGATGTGGGGGGGGGGCACACCAGAGGGCAGGGATGTGGGGGGGGGGCACACCAGAGGGCAGGGATGTGGGGGGGGGGGAGACACACCAGAGGGCAGGGATGTGGGGGGGGGGCACACCAGAGGGCAGGGATGTTGGGGGGGGGGGCACACTAGAGGGCAGGGATGTGGGGGGGGGGGGCACACTAGAGGGCAGGGATGTGGGGGGGGGGCACACCAGAGGGCAGGGATGTTTGCAATGTCTGCACACATCCCCTGCTCTCACTCACTGCGGTACCACTCAAAGCATGAGGCTTGTCAAAGCAGAGGGGAGGGGGGATTTGTAAAGGGAGTTTAAGGTGGAACAGACAGCCTGAACCTCGGGCACCAGGAAGATTAACCTTTGCTGCTGGCCAAGATTCAGGCTGTCTGTTCCACCTTAAACTCCCTTTACAAATCCCCCCTCCCCTCAGCTCCGGGAAGCTCCCAGCTGTCAGGTCTCCGTTCCTCCGTGCATATTCATGTGTGCACACTCAGGCCGGTCAGGAAGCGCAGCCACCCAGAGTGTGCACACATGAATATGCATAGGAACAGCGCCGGGGATGGACGGCTGCATGACAGGGGGGGACAGGAGGCTGAGGTGTGACAGGCTGCGGGTGATTAACAGCGGGGGGTCTGTTACACATAGTAGCCGACCCCCACTGCTTCTGGAGAGGCTCATTATGGGTCAGAGGCCGCTGTCAGTTGTGACAGCGGCTTCTGCACAGTTATATAGCCGGCACTAGCGATCGCTGTGTGCCGGCTATAACTTCTCCCTGCAGTGAGCGGAGGAAGGGGCGGGCGGAGGAGGAGGAAGTGACGGCAGGGGGCCGAGGGCAGCACACAGAGAACATGGCCGGCGCTTAGCTAGCCGCCGGCCGTGTTCTCTGCTCTATACTTTATATTAAGCTGCGTTATTAGGCAGCTTAATATAAAGTATCGATACCAGGAAATCCTGGTACCGAATCGTTTTTTGGCCCGAAATATCGATAGTAGTATCGATATTTCGGTGCATCGTGCATCTCTAATCTCTAGTAGGGAGCTTAGCGCGGGCCCCTGTAGAGTTATGAGTTTGTGAGGGCCTGGAGCTCTGATGGTCCTGCTCCAGAAAAATCCTCAGCATAATACTGGATCAGCAGATAGATGGCATATGTAGAAATCTCATCCATGCACTGAAGAAAGAATATGCATATAATCTGTGCAATAATTTATTCTGGATTTTTCCCATTGACTTCAGTGCAGAAGGCAAAATTTGCTACAATTAAATATCTTTTTTTTATTTATTTTTACATGACTGCAAACAGGTTTGGCATGGATTTCAGATGATGTTAGTAAGACTGTACATCAGAATGCATCAGCGTATTTCATGCATATTTCAGAAGTGCTAGATCTGTTCCTTGGTTTCTAGCAGGTTACAGTGTAAATAGCCCGTAGTCTCTATCCTTCACGCCATGTTCATAATAGATGAAGGTCCTAATCTGAGTATGCTTATAGAATGCAAAAAGTGCCACTATGAGCACGAGCAAAAAAAAGTCATGATGGTCTTGTTTTCTTTTTCTATACAGGATTGTTACAATGGAGTTCTATGGTAAGAATGATCTGACATTGGGGGTTTTCCTGGAAAGATACTGCTTTAGGTGAGTTGATGTTTTAGATTAGACATTATCAGTTTTCTAAGTTACTTTTGTGCATAATAACTTATTTGAAATAAGTGTACATGCTGAGTATATAGTTTTACAAAGAGATATAACCCACATAAAGTAATAATGGAATTTCTTGGATATCTTGCTCTGATCCAGAGTTAGAGGAGTTCATCTTTGGGTTGCTAGCAAATAAAAAGACAGAATCAGCACCAATCTTAATGGAAAAAAGCACTATGTTTGCTTGGAGTTGCAATTTCATACATAGTGGGGTGCTACTTTCTGTGAATGTATAGTCCAAGTAACAAATGTAAAAATAAGGGAATCGAAAGGCACTCGCCACTATTTCCCATGTTAGCAGACAGTGTGGACGCCAATCCACCTCTCCAATATCTGCTAACATGGAAAATATCCTGCATGGTTGAATATTAATACAAAAAATAATTCCAATTTGCAGGTAAATACTAAATAAGTCACATGTGCAAAACAATATATCCTGCATATCAATCAGTACCAATATTACAAGGAAAACTCAATGAACTACCAAAATATACCAAAAGAACACTGAATGAGCATAACTTCCTTAATTCAAAAATATTCCTTTATTAGTAAAAATATAAAGTGAAGATGTCATACATAAAAAATGAGGGAAAAGGTGATGACAGTACAAAAAACCAGGGGATACAGAAACAACTATGGGTCAAAAGACTATTTGTGTAGATGTATTCCATATACAAAGGGCGCAAATAAGTTAATATAATAAATAACAAAATCCCAATAAGTCTATCATACAAGGTGCATCAATACACATTATAACTCATTCTCTAGACACAAATGGGATTTGTAAACATAACACACATAAATTTGCCACCAGCCCGAAAGAAATTACTGTGAGATGTTTAAAAATGCAGATTAACCAGTCTTACCCATATTGCTGTTCCCCTGGCACACCCCGACGCGCGTTTCGCAGATGACCACTTTATCAAGGGGCATATTCTATTGCATGTGCCTGCTATATTTATACTCCTATCCCTTATTGCAGGTGTCAATGGGCTTCCGGAACGCCGACGCATGCTTCCGGTCATCGGCCGGCAACGTCACATCCGCTCCGATACTCAATGGATGTGCGCACGCGCGAACAGAAAATGTCCGCGCATGCGCACAACCAATGTTGAGACCGTGCTTATGTCACATCCGCCCAGCCCGCCCGAAGCAAGCGTACTCCGTGAGCCAGAATGTAAGGAAGAGGGGAGGGGAGGGGGGAGGGAGGAGGAAAGGAGCTACACTAAAGGAAGATAACTATCTTCCAAGGAAAAATAATAATGAAAAATAATTACACTATATATCATGCGTTATCTACAAGAGATTGTGTACAATACTAAAGTAATTAAGACTGCCAAATAGACAGATACTTGTGAAATACCAAAGTGCAACGAAATAATTGTGAAAAATGTTACTCCACATACAAATATCAGTGCCAATGCTAAAAGTGCAAGTGCAATGAATACATATCAATACAAATAAATATGCAGGTGTAATAATAAATATATGGCAAATAGTGATTGGTGCCAAAATAGATAAAAAAGAGAAAATCTATAAAAAACGCATTAAAAACGCACAAAAAAAAAAAAAAAAAAAAAAAATTTAAAATTATGTTATCTTCTTCTCCTTTCTTCCTCTTTCCCTCCGCTCACTTCACACAACCCCCACAGAATTTTTCCTCCACGGAGACCCATAGATAGATCCAATCAAATCAATTCATACACGTTAAAAACTGCATAAAAACAAAAGGGACAAACATAATTAAAAAACAGAACAAAGTAATAGGTTTATAGGAACGGCGCAAAACTACATTGTTCGTTTAAGCCTGATGGTGTCATTGTACCTAAAATTGTTTTCCAACGGCATTCCTTTTGTGCCAAAATTCGTCTTGCATTGCCCCCTCTGATGCCGACCTGCACTTTCTCAATCCCCCTAACTCTGAACGTCCTGGGATCACTTTGGTGGTATAATTTAAAGTGACGAGGGATTGTTTTCAATTGATCCACTTCTTGCGTTTCTTTGGCTGCTATGATTCCTCTGACATGTTCCCTCACCCGCACTCGCAATTCCCTGGTGGCAAATTTATGTGTGTTATGTTTACAAATCCCATTTGTGTCTAGAGAATGAGTTATAATGTGTATTGATGCACCTTGTATGATAGACTTATTGGGATTTTGTTATTTATTATATTAACTTATTTGCGCCCTTTGTATATGGAATACATCTACACAAATAGTCTTTTGACCCATAGTTGTTTCTGTATCCCCTGGTTTTTTGTACTGTCATCACCTTTTCCCTCATTTTTTATGTATGACATCTTCACTTTATATTTTTACTAATAAAGGAATATTTTTGAATTAAGGAAGTTATGCTCATTCAGTGTTCTTTTGGTATATTATGGTTGAATATTAATACACTGCAAAAGTGGTGAGTGTCGTTTGATTCCTTTATTTTACATCTTTGGTTAGCTGTGCCCCCATGTATTTAGGGATGTAAGTTTAATTGTTGGCTGGTCATACATGTTAGACTTTTATCTGGATCTGATGATGATTTATGTATGGAGACAGCCAGACATTTTGTATTCTGTTTGGCATAGTCTGATTGTTATTGTATCTCATTCTTTTCCCTGGAAAAATTGGTTATTGGGGAACAGAGACAAAATTTTCCCAGACGTAACAATTAGAAGTGAATGGGATGCTTGCCATTCAGCTATTACCATAAAGATAAAGAATTGCGGGCACATTGGTTATTCTCTGAGATACTGTAGATCTGGAGGCTGCTTCCTCTCCCCTTCCTGTTAAGAAACCTTGCAGGTTTGGCTAAATGTGCAGGTTTGTGGGGGTCAAGCATTTGGCCGTCTGTCATCTTAATGTGTATGACCAGCTTTGCAGTACTTTTGTTTTGTAACTAGTAACCTCTGGGGCGACCTGTCCTCTGCTCTTGGCTTCTGTATTGCCCCTTCTCTTATTTTCTTCTTATTTCACTACTTAATCAGTCTGTTCCACATGTTAGCAGCATCGTATTGAGAGGGACTTTACTTCTGACTGTTGTATTCCGTGGAAGAGACCAGGTCAAAGTGTAGATACCTCATCTGACTGATCCTTTTCATTTTGTACTAAAATGTAATAGATTATTAACACAGGGGAATAGGAGAATACCACCTTGGTCTTATTGCATGGATTATTTTATGTTACTTTTGTGTAATAGTGGACATTATGCTGATTCTGATTAATATCATTGCCTTTTTGCTCTTCTACAGACCTTCATATCAGTGTCCCAGCGTATTCTGTGACACACCAATGGTGCACCACATAAGGCGATTTGTTCACGGAAATGGCTGTGTTCAGATTATACTTAAAGAGCTGGACTCTCCTGTCCCTGGCTACCAGCACACCATTCTTACATATTCCTGGTGTAGGATCTGCCAACAGGTATTCTTAAATGTAAATATGGGTTTCAATGGACTGCAGTAATAATAAAAAATTAAAAAAAACTTGTTCATAAAATGCTGCAGCCAATCACTAGTCTCAGTGATCATATTCCATACATGCAAACATAGATATGCAAGACCTGAGTAACTTTAGTGCCACATGAACAATGGCTGGCTTGCTAGGAAACTTTGGAGTTCTGGCGGCTGGGAATTTAGAGGGTTTTTTTCCCCTCCTCTCACTATTTTATGCGTTTACAGCTCTTTCCTATGTTTTTTTTTTTTTTTTTTTTCTAATAATAATAAGAATAGTCCCCTGTTTCTGTCATTCTCAAGTCATCGCTTTCTTCCTACAGGTAACCCCTGTTGTACCATTATCCAATGAATCCTGGTCTATGTCATTTGCTAAATATTTAGAGCTTCGGTTTTATGGCAATCAGTATACCCGAAGAGCCAATGCTGAACCCTGTGGTCATAGCATTCACCACAACTACCACCAGTACTTCTCATACAACCAGATGGTAGCTTCCTTCAGGTAAGATGGTCTGTACTCAGTTGGTGAGAATATAGGGAAGCGAAACATACAGTGGATATAAAAAGGCTACACATCTTTTTAAAATTAAATGCAAGAAAGGTTCGGGATGGAGAGAGTATAATAATAATAATAATAATAGAAAGAAACAAGGATAATATTCCCGGTACCACCAGATGTCACTCTATCCTGAGTTCAAACAATCCACTTATAAACCATATACACAGAAAAACACTATCGGCATAGTTTATAAACAATAATGTTCCTTATATTCACATGATTTTATAAAAACATAGGTAAATACATATAAACTATAGTATACTACTTACAAATGTTAAAAAAGCCCACATAACAAAACAATAATATCTCAGTTTGTGCAAGGGAAAATATGTCTAAGGGTACAAACCCACTTGACGTATTTGCTGCGTGAATCAGTCTTAAAAATAAGCAGGCAAAATGCAGGTTGGCTTTATACGATTGTTCTGCGTTAAAATACGCAATTGCGTATTTTTGAAGCGTGAAGCTTGTTGTTAGCAAAGCATCAGTTGTTAACAACCTGTGCGAAAAACGCATGTAGCTTCACGCTTCAAAAATACGCAATTGCGTATTTTAACGCAGAACAATTGTATAAAGCCAACCTGCGTTTTGCCTGCTTATTTTTAAGACTGATTCACGCAGCAAATACGTCAAGTGGGTTTGTACCCTAAGGGTGCTTAGAGGAATAATGATCTAAAGTCCTTTAAGTACATATACTACTTCACTCCGGTTTCTAATCATACCACTAGAAAAGCAAAAACACCAAAAGATTCTTGTAATACCATATATAACATATTATTGCACGAACTAGAGCTGTCCCAACGCACATTTTGCTAATTAATGCTTCTTCAGGGAACATCCTAAATAATAAAATACTAGGTTTTCATCATGTAAAAAAAAAGTAATCAGATCAAGCCAAGTTATTAAAATTTCTTTCTGCATAAGTGTGAACACCCTCCTATAATTGGGGATGTAGTTGTGTTTAGAATTGGCCAGTGTACAGATGCCACCAAGTGGTGTATTCTCTCCAGTCTGATACAGCGCTTTTTACTGATACCTCTGTCTAGGGCTGGGCGATATGGGCAAAAAACTAAAATCTCGATTTATTTTTTTATTTTATTTTTTTTTTATTTTTTTTTTCTCGATTTTAATTTTTTTAATTTTTTTTTTTTTTTTTTGCTAATTATGATGGGTGTAGAGGGAGAGGCTTAGTGGATAAGGGGTTTAGTAACAGTAAAAGCATAGAAGTTAAGGGGTGTATTAGTAGATAAAGGGAGTTGCAGTTTTGGGAGTAGTAGAAGTATTAGGAGTGGGGGTAACAGTAGCAATGGTAGTAGAGCAGTTTTGGGGGTAGTAGTAGTAGAGCATTAATGGGAGTAGATTTAGGGGCGGACCTCCGGGTGTGGGGTGGGGGCTGGCGGCGGACTTCCGGGTGCAGGCTGGGGGGCGGCGACAGACCTCCGGGTGCGGGCAGTGATCGTGTATGTAGGTAGGCGGAGAACGCTTTGTGTGGTCCTACTCTGGCCTGCAGGAGGAGCAGCTTGCCTGGAGCGCCACTGCTCCCCCTGCAGGTCGGAGGGCATTTGTTTTTTCTTTTCAAAGGAATTGGGATGGATTCTCGAAATCTAGGCGAATTAATCGAATTAATTTGATTAATCGTCCAGCCCTATATTCATGTCAGGAACTGTCCAGAGCAGTAGCAAATCCCCATAGGAAACCTCTGATGCTCTCCAGACTGGTAAGAATACACCACTTTCTGCAGGACATACAGCAGCTTTTGGGAAGAGACATATTCTGTAGTATATGGGATAATACACTCATGGGAAAAAAAACAATAAAGCACCAAGAAGTTTAAACTATTAATCGTAATTGTATTTAAATGAACCTCTAGTACCTGGCAACCCAGCTCTTCCTATAAATGAATGATTGGTGATAAATCTAGCTAGCTGAACACCCAAGGAAGCACTGCTATCTGGTGACGATATTCCTTGGAAGCCTGTATGTGGACAAGCACTCCTTAGAGTGTACACAGGTGGCGGTAGGATGTCCTGCATCTATTGTAAGCTACTAGTGTCCCTACTATCACTGTTAGGGGTGACCAACTGTTGTATCCTAGGGCTCCTCATCAGATTATCACCCCAGCAGCCGGGGCAGTGTGTCTGGATGGTGGAAGGAAGGAAGCTTTTGGATCTGTTTTTACTTGTTGGAGGATCAAAAAATTCTCTTTACTGGTGGTCAGTCTGGGCTGTCCTGCGTCTGTTTGCATTGTGTATGCCCTCACTTAACCACAGCAGCCTTATTCTTAGCAAGAATGGCCTAGATGATGGGCAGTGATGCAGCCAATGACAAAGTTTGTCAAATTGGCAAAATGCCCAGTGCATCGAGGATGCATGTCTACCAGTCAGCTATCTCTCACAGTGTTGAGCCGACTTGCCAAGCTGTTCAGATTTGGCAGTGTCCTCCAAACCTGAATGCTTAGCATTTGACTCCCAGCGGCTGGAGAATTTGGAGGCCACCCTAGAGCTGCCAGGAAAACATGGATCATGGCACGACTAACCTGCCTGCCAAGTTTTGCAGCAATTTTTGGTAGATCGGTATATGTATATATTTATCTTTCAATGATAATATGCTGGATGTGAGGTTGTTTGTAGAAGTCACTATTTAGTAGATTTCTGTTGTAGTTGATCAAAAGACTAATCTTGTAGAAAGAACCATATTTTATAATCTCTACTAAAGCTCAAGAGGAAACATCCATGTTGGGGGAGAGGGTCGGGAAGACAGATGGGTGATGAAGATTATTATTATGAAAACTGTTCTTTTGTTTTCTCTAACAAGAAATTAATCTGGCGCACTTGCCGCTGGTGCTATGTATTCAGAGGTTTGCTTTCTACTTTATGTGGATGCATAGTTGGTTATTAACATCCATCTCTCTTATTTAGCTACTCCTCCATTAGACTACTTGAAGTTTGTGTCCCGATGCCAAAAATATACATCAAGCAGCACACTCCAGCAAAGGTGTCCATTATCCAAGACTTAAAGGATTTCTCCCAGAAGTAAGTGTGGGCATCGCCTCATATTTTTTGTACATTTATTTTAATCTTTATATGTAAACGAGGCAAATACCTGCAGTGCACAAACTTACCGTATTTTCCATCATACAAGATGACTTTTTAACCCCGGAAAATCTGCTCAAAAGTCGGGGTCATTGAAAAACTTCAATAAAATTTTAAATATGTTGAAATAATAAAAAGAAAAGTTGGTCGTCTTATATGCCGGATATGTCGCAGCATACGGCAGAGGGGGGTTCCAAAGACTGCTGCATCCCCACCGTATGTGTTGATCACTATTAGCGACACTGCCTGCCTCGCAACCCCCTCCTTCCGCAGGAAACAAAAAAAAAAATAAATAAACCACCTGTCACCCATTCCCAGCAGCTACGCATCTCCTCTGTGATTTTCCCGGTGCTCTGTGCTGGAAGTCCCCGCAGCCTCTGTCATTCACCCAAAGTTCTCCCAGCAGCCAATCGTCAGTGAGAGTTCATGTTTTTTTTTTTTTTTTTTCCAATGGGGGCCCAGCTCAGAGGGGATAGGGCGGTGCGGGGGACCACACTGCATGCTTTCCTGGACCTCCACCATCGCCACCTCCTGCTTGAGTTAACCCCTGTCTGACTGCAGCAGGGCTTCCCAGCTGCAGCTAGTCGCCCACTTCTAAATTAGTCTCTATAAAATATAATTTAGAAGTGAGAAAATACGGTACTTTCCATAGTACTCTTAGAAATCAGTGAATTGTGTAAGCTAGTCACACAAATGGTTAAATAGAGGAACATTTGGTTGGCTAGAAGAAAGCAGCTATGTATTATTGTTGTGTAATTTGTGGGGGGTTACTGAGGAGTTGAACCCTAGCACAAACACTTCCTAGAAGTAAGGAGTATAGAAGCTTTTCCAGGAGCACCTTTCTTCTGTCTATAAATACAAGCAGGCTCCATTTAGCTCAATAGAAACAATTATTCCACAGTTCTAACATCGGCTTTAGGGAATAAGCACGAGGGCCCTGAAGGACTTGGATTGACGGCTCTAATGAAAGTAAGCTCAGCCGTGTAGTACAACAATTACAATGAGAATGGGAACATTTAAGCAGGTTCAGACTTCTTCTTGTTTTTTTATGTCATTGTGTGCAAGTTAAAGGCAATATGTGGGATTTGCTGTTTATTTGTAATGAGAGAAGGGGAGAAGAAAGAGGCGCTTCCTTGTGCAGTAGGTGAAGGTCAGGTGTGTGGTAGTCGGCAACTACAGGAATCCACTCACCTGGTGGAGTTGTGCAAGATTAGGCACAATTCTATCGATGGCATATGAAATAGTACTCCGTAGCTATTCCGGGGCGTCACCACCAGAGGTGGGAAAGAAATCTGCAAATGTACTAACCAGCCGGTTACAGGACCATAATAGGAACCCCGTACCACTTGGATCAGCGCAGGAGTACTGTAATGTGTATACAGCCGTACACGCCAGCTTTGTTTATCCACAAAACATCTAGTCCAGCCATGAGAAGTATATTTGCAACGCGTTTCGGCCTTAATAAATATTATAAGGGCCTTTCTCAAGCATTCTCATTGCTTGAGAAAATAAAAGAAAGGCTATGTTCACAAAAGATCATCCCGGCCAGTACTGCAGTACCAGCCGGATGATCTTTAGTGCCGCACAGTTCTGATGCGGGCGCATCCAAGCACGCCCGCATCAGAACTCCCCACTCCACACTCTGGAGTATGCGGCCGGAGCCGCTTGCTCCATTGTGTGCACTGACAGGGTTTTTTACGGCGCCACTAGGGATCCCAGCCGGAGTGTATACAATGTGTATACACTCCCGCCAAAATTCCCTTGGCCTGCAGCACAACGTAAGTTCCGTACCAATCACGGCTGTTGCAACAACGGCCGTGATTAGTTTGGAACTTACGTTGTGTAAACATGGCCAAATAATGTATCGATACTGATTTAAAAAAAATACTTTGGAATGTAGTGTGCCAAAAAGGTCACATTTAGCGTCACTCATCTGGCCCAGTCGTTAATAGGATTATGGTTCGTCTTGACAATCTGTGCCATTTCATGTGTTTCTTCTCCGTGGTTTCTGCCAGAGTGACTCAGGTATATGCCGCAGTGGACGACCGACTAACCTCCCTAAAGACTGACACCTTTAATAAGACCAGAGAGGAAAAGATGGAAGATCTGTTTGCAAAGAAAGAGGTAATAGGAACAAGATAAATGTGGTATGAGATGTCAGTACATACTGTAACCCTAATAATGAAGGAAATGTACTGAGAGAGTCACTGCTCTGCACAGTTATTCTGTTCTATTTTATTTCATTAGATAATATAGAACGGCTGTACTTTTCCTTACTTTTGGGCATTTGCTGCAATCTCATGAGGGATCACAATGTAGCAACTTAAAAGATCCTTTGATCAGGCTATTTTCAGTGTACTGAGGTCAGTAGCACACATGGGGACGGTGCACAGGAGGCTTTGCAGTCATTGGGGTTGATGGATTATATGTATGTAGCATTTAGTGTTCTTCATATATCATGTGTGAGCCTCAGTTTTAACATTATAGTTTTATAAGCTGTGAGACTTTCCCTGTCTGTTGAATATCCTGCAGCGTTTGCCAGAATGATGGCATATTATACATAATGCATGTGAATATTATACATAATGTATATGCTTATTATACCGTGTGCATATTACTTTACATGTCACCGGATATTTAGCATCGTCTTATTAATCCAAATCAATCTTATCACAGTGCTAGGCATTTCTGTACTGTGTATGCATCTAAATTATCCTTTTTCCCCTAGATGCAAGAAAAAGGTAAAAATATATATATAGAGAGAGAAAATTTCCCTATAGTCAGATTCAGCCCATGACGTATCCTTCACCTGTTCGATCACTTTATACGCATACAGCTGCTATTTTTTCTATGGATGGTGACTAAAGATGAGCGAACCTGGAGCATGCTCGAGTCGATCCGAACCTGATCGTTCTGCATTTGATTAGCAATGGCTGCTGAACTTGGATAATGCCCTAAGGCTATGTGGAAATCATGGATATAGTCATTGACTATATCCATGTTTTCTACATAGCCTTAGGGCTTTATCCAACTTCAGCAGCCACCGCTAATCAAATGCAGAATGATCAGGTTCGGATCGACTCGAGCATGCTCGAGGTTCGCTCATCTCTTATGGTAACATCCACCAGGTAGAGGCATTTTACCAGAGCTGGCCAATATGATATCATAGGTTTAGTTCGGTTAACTCTGGCAAAAAATTTTTTTTTAAATCAACTGAAATTTATATAGGTTTGTAATATACTTTTATTTAAGAATCTCAAGTCTTCCAGTACTTATGAGCTGCTGTATGTCTTGCAGGAAGTGTTGTATTTTTTTACAGTCTGTCACAGTGATCTCTGCTGCCACCTCTGTCCCTGACAGGAACTGTCCAAAGCAGTTATAAATCCCCATAGAAAACCTCTCCTGCGCTGGGCAATTCCTGACATAGACAGAGTTGGCAGCAGAGAGCACTGTATCAGAGTGGGTAAAATACACAACTTCCTGCAGGACATACAGCAGCTGATAAGTACTGGAAGACTTGAGAATTTTAAAAAGAAACCAATTACAAATCTATATAGCCCTCTGATACCAGTTATTTTGAAAGAAACATTTTTTCGCCTTTTAAAGCGACTCTGTACCCACTGTTGCCCCCCCCCCCCCAACCACTTATACCTGTTTGTAGCTCATGTGAAGTCCATTCTTCTGGTATGTTTCGGAATGCTGGTAGAGGTTTCGTTCGGCTGAAAAATAAACTTTAGTTGAGGAGATGCCGTGTCTAAGAGGCGGGGCAGAGAGCGTTCGTGCCCAGGTGAAACGCCGCCTGTGTGGTCCTGGTCTGCGTCTTCCCCCTCCTCTGGTTCCGCCCTCTGTCCGCCCTCACAGGCCAAGTTGTTCTTGCGCCTGTACCGTGCTTGTAGCCCCCTGGCGCCGTTGCCTGACGTTGCAGGTCACGTTGTGGGTCACGCTGCACGTCATCCACGTTGTCTTAGCGACGCGCTTCTGCCTGGCCCGCCTCCCATGTCAGTGTGAGCCGCCTCCCGTTGTCCCAGTCCCGTCCCCCTTGTCCGTCTGCGGCCAACACGCCCCCCGCTTACGCTCTTTGCGTCGGTCCTCTCCTCGGCTTCACATCACATGCGCCTTTGAGCACCGTAGCGCACGTATCCCGCGCAGGTGCAGTGACGCGAACGGTCTTCTCCGGCCAGTGTAAAGCGTCACTGCGCCCGCGCGGGATACGTGCGCAACGGTGCTCAACGGAGCATGTGATGTGAAGGCGAGGAGAGGACGGACGCAAGGAGCGTAAGCGGGGGGGGGGGGGCGTGTTGGCCGCAGACGGACAAGGGGGACGGGACTGTGACAACGGGAGGCGGCTCACACTGACATGGGAGGCGGGCCAGGCAGAAGCGCGTCGCTAAGACAACGTGGATGGGGGTTACAAGCCTGGCGCAGGCACAAGAACAACTTGGCCTGTGAGGGCGGACAGAAGGCGGAACCAGAGGAGGGGGAGACGCAGACCAGGACCACACAGGCGGCGCTTCACCTGGGCACGAACGCTCTCTGCCCCGCCTCTTAGACACGGCATCTCCTCAACTAAAGTTTATGGGCGTGACTAGTCACCGATAACTCCGCGCCCAGATGACTAGTTGTCTTCCCCTCTATTGTCTTCGCACGCCAGCATAAAACTACCTTTTCCCCGCTGTAAAGCTACTGTTGCAGATGCAGCTGGTAGCCTCGGGGAGCTGCACAGTAGATCTATACTGGGAACCATATCGGCACAACTGTACTGATTGGTTTCCTTTAATATATGCCAAGTTATACAAAATCTTTTTTCTCAGCTAAGTATCAATCTGCTCAGTTCCTCCTGTTCTATAACATGATAGAGATAGATTAGATAGCATTGTCTTGGTGACAGGTTCCCTTTAACTGCCCCCAGTGCACCCCAGGTACCCTTTCATTATTGCACTCAAATTCTTGTATCACATTTAGTGATTTTCTTTTTTCTTTCTTTTCTTTACATTTTTTCTCAGATGGAAGAGGTTGAGTTTCGGAACTGGATGGAAAGGATGATGTGCTCAAATATGGACACCCCACAACAGCTGCAATCTGTCTTTGAGGCAATTATAGTGAAGAAGCAATCACTGTGTGAGATGCTACAAGCCTGGAACAACAGGTTAATGCAATCCAATTGCTGTAACAGAGCCGACATTCCTTCTCTTATGTCTCTCTTACTGATGGTCTAGCTGCAGATGGAGGTTAAATCTCTTTATATTCTGATCAATACATGTGTTATCGCTCTCTATGCTGCTGGAAAATAGCGAAAGCCAGGATCTCTAGTGCTTCTCTGGGGAGAGTGTAGCCTTGTCTAGTAGAAAAGATATGGAGGGAGGTCAGTCACCTCTTCATCCAGACCATTAATAGAAAGCTGCTCATGTCGCCCTGTGTTTCATTACAGATGAGGAAATCTGGTTTAGCAATTTCTCTATATTTTTTTTTTTGCTAATTTTGTCTTTTCTTGAAAGCGTCAAAGTAACATCTGCAGAGAGCACAGACTGGTTTTTATTCTATGTATATGGTAGTGTTTAGGGAGTCTTGTGCGTTTCAGCCCTTGCTACGGAAGTCTGCTGTATATCGGGATGTAGATGTGTTCCCTATGTAAAATTATCTGAGAGTGCCCATCCTTTTACTGTTCTGAAATCTTTACTAGATACAGGTATTTACCTCATCTGTGAATGTCACTATCCAGGCTATATTATCCAGAGGCCTAGGAGTATTGTAGTGTGAGTGCTGTACACATAACTACATTGCAGTGGTACAAAGTGTATTTAACCATTGGAGCCCTAGGCCACGGGTAACAATGGCACTTTGCACCCTGTGCTGTAGTAATATGGCCCAGCCATGTGTAATACTGCCCTAATAGTTACTTCTATTCATGTTTCTACTGAGTGATAAGAAAGCCCTACATCTGGCAGTTTTTCATACAGTCCTCACTTTTATGGTGCCATAGAGTTGACGTTGGATGAATAAACAGAAGAATACAGGTTGTCTACACATCTACTATATTGCAGATACATTTATTATTACCAGGGCCAAGACTTGTGAGGTTTCCCCCCATGTTCCATACAATATGTAGGCTATTCTGAATACGTTCTAGTCACTTGGTGAATTCTTCACAGTTTTTGAGGTCTCCGCTTGCTTTCATGTAAGAAGCTGAATACCTGTCCTTGTCTTGTTCAGTTTACATAGGTGCAGGGTTCACTGAAGTCTCATGTGCCGAATTCTTTGCTCACTGAGGCCTAACCTAGAGATGGTCTCGATGACACAATCCATGTAAGCCCTTATACACACGTTCCGTGTTTCACAGATGTGGCGTCCCTGGAAGGCCTGACATGAAGTCCCCTCCTAGAACGGCATAATCTGTTAATATGCTGCTAGAAGTGGGTAAAGTCCTTGATTATTTGCGGCACTGTATTTCCACCCCAGGCCTTCCACGGATCGCACGTCCGTGAAACATGAAACGTGTGTATAAGACCAAGTTTTTAAGAGCCACGTCCCTTTGCCTCCCTAACAACTCCCTGTTATAGTAGTATATCTTGCTTATTTTTGTTTCTTTACATTTTACTATAAATTCAGTTCTGACCTCTAGATGGTGCAGCAGCTCAACATATACTGCATTGTGGCTGATACAATGGAAGCGTATGCATTGTGATGGAGACATGGTTTGATGTAAATAATACAGCTCTTTTGGTGCCAAAACAAGAATATTGACTTGTATACTTTTTATAGGTAGCAATTTAAAAATCTCGATTTAATAAGTGGTGTGGTGACATAAGAGAGAACATCTATGGAGTCTTTGATGATGGCCGCTCAGCAGCACAGGCCGTAAGCATATCCATGTGGTCTCAGTGTGAACTATGGCTTTGTAGTCCCAATGAAAACAATGAGTTGCATTTTATTTTAGTTTTTCACAATTATTTTGATGCTGAAAAAGTGTAAAAAAAAAATTGCTGTGCGAACATACTGTACCCTAGAATATGTCTCATTCTAGTACATTACTTTCCTTGTGTTTTGTCAGATGTCTGGTGTAAGTGTTGGAGAATTCCTTGACAGCTGTCATAACAGCAGTAATACAGTGTAGTGACATCGCCTGCTGTTAACTTATATATAGTTTTATTCAGAAAATGTCATTGATGATGATGATGCCCTCATAATCTAGGACAGGTTGATGTATATAATGATAAAGTATGACTTATCATTGTGATATTCAGAGTTTATTGTTGCTATTAGTAGTAACAATGCCACCTACCCCTGAATAAGTATCATTATTGTTACAAGCTGTGTGCTTCCTATGGGTTACAATAGTGGTTGTGGTGGTGGGGGGCTCCTGCTTCCTCTTTGACTGGCTCCTTTTATTCTATGTCTTCTGTGCAGCTGGTTAAGGACCACGTCTCTGCATTTCATTATTTGTAAATATGCTAAGTGAGTCCTTCTATAGTTCTCATATTTGCCCCTTTCCTCTTTGGTATTAATTGTAGTAATCCGTGGTTGCCACTCACACGCATACATTCATTGTGCTGACTAGCTGACCTCCTCTTATCTTACCTAGCAACCCGGCATCCCCCACCATTCATTGTCAAGCTACTTATAAGCTGTTTGTAAAGGATAACCAGGTTAAAGCAGAACCATTGTAGGTCATCACACTGCTATATATGCTTCAAAGACAAAGCCTAAAAGCCTACTGTGAATGATATATATATATATATATATATATTTTTTTTCTTTTCTTGTTACTGCACAACAATTGATTAGGAGGTGTCATGACTATAGATGAGTGAATCAGTTTGATCCTAATCTCCCCCCCCAAAAAAAAATATTAATTAGAATTTCAACATTTTTGTGATTTGTTTTAGTAGATTTGCTCATATAGAAGAAGGGTCTGTACAATGAGCAGCCCAAAGTATGGACGATGATGTATCTTAGCCTAACACACCAGCCTAACACACCAGAATACACTATGTAAAACTACCCATGATTGGTGGACCTGTTACTCAGACCCAGTGCCAAGTGGAAAGAGGCCAATCGGTCATTACCAGATTTATATTGAATATTGAACCTTATTTATTTTTTGAGAATTCACTAAATCAGTAATTCAGAATGGTCTCTAGAAACCTACCTTATACACAGACAATGGTCAAAGGATGCAAAAAAATCGCTGAAAAGACCAATGATCATAAAGGGATGATTAACTCTCAGTACAATGATTTTGTTGATTTTTCTTCTTTTCTTTTAAAAAATTTTTATGCACAAGGTTAACCCCTTCGTGCTGCAGCTAGTTTGGGCCTTAATGACCAGGCTAATTTTGCAAAATCTGACCTGTCTCACTTTATGCTCTTATAGCTCAGTGATGCTTTAATGTATGCTAGCGATTCTGAGATTGTTTTTTCGTGACATATGGCACTTTATGTTAGTGGCAAAATTTGGTCACTATTTTGTGTGTTTTTTGTGAAAAACATCAAAATATGAAAAATTGAAAAAATTTGCATTTTATGAACTTTGAAATTCTCTGCTTCTAAAAAAAGAAAGTCGTAGCACATAAATTAGTTACTAAGTCACATTACCAATATGTCTTCTTTATTCTGGCATAATTTGGTAAACATATTTTACTTTTTTAGAGTGTTATGGGGCTTAGAAATGTATCAGCAAATTATCACATTTTCGTGAAACTGATTTTTTTAGGGACCAGTTCTTTTTTTAAATGGATTTAGAAGTCTGGTATCCTGAAAACCCCCATAAGTGACCCCATTTTGGAAACTACACACCTTAAAGAATTAATCTAGGGGTATAATGAGCATTTTAACCCTACAGGGGCTGGAGGAAAGTATTCACAATTAGGCAGTAAAAAAATTGAAAATTAAAATTTTCCAATAATATATACGTTTAGATTAAAGTTTCTCATTTTCAAAAGGAATATGAGACAAAAAGCACCCCAAAATTTGTAATGCAGGTTCTCTTGAGTACAACGGTACCCCAGATGTGGGCGTAAACCACTGTATGGGCACACAGCAGGGCTCAGAAGGAAGGGAGCGCCAATTAGCTTTTCCAATGCAAATTTTGCTGAAGAAGTTTCTGAGCGCCAGGTGCGTTTGCAGTGCCCCTGTAGTGTCAGCAGAGAGAAAACCCCCCATAAGTCACCCCATTTTGGAAAGTACACCCCTCAAAGAATTCATCTTGGTGTGTGGTGACCATTTTGACCCCACAGGTATTACAGGAAAGTATTCAAAAGAAGACAGTAAAAATGAAAAACTCGAATTCTTCCAATAATATGTTCGTTTAGTTTGAAATTTCTCAATTTCACGAGGAACAAGAGGAAAAAAGTACCCCAAAATTTGTAACGCAGGTTCTCCTGAGTACAATGGTACCCCATATGTGGGCATAAACCACTGCATGGGCACACAGGAGGGCTCAGAAGGGAAGGAGCGCCAATTAGCTTTTTCAATGCAGATTTTGCTGCAGAAGTTTCCGAGCGCCAGGTGCGTTTGCAGTGCCCCTGTAGTGCCAGCGGAGTAAAATCTCGCCATAAGTCACTCCATTTTGGAAAGTGCACCCCTCAAAGTATTCATCTTGGTGTGTGGTGACCATTTTGACCCCACAGGTATTAGAGGAAAGTATTCAAAAGTAGACAGTAAAAATGAAAAACTCAAATTTTTCCAATATTATGTTCTTTTAGTTTGAAATTTCTCAATTTTATGAGGAACAAGAGGAAAAAAGTACCCCAAAATTTGTATCGCAGGTTCTCCTAAGTGAAAAGGTACCTCATATGTGGGCATAAACCACTGCATGGGCACACAGGAGGGCTCAGAAGGAAAGGAGCGCCAATTAGCTTTTTCAATGCAGATTTTGCTGAAGAAGTTTCCGAGCGCCAGGTGCGTTTGCAGAGCCCCTGTAGTGTCCGTAGAGTAAAATCTCCCAATAAGTCACCCCATTTTAGAAAGTGCACCCCTCAAAGAATTTATTTTGGGGTGTGGTGAGCATTTTGACCCCACAGGTGTTTGAGGAAAGTATTCAAAAGTAGACAGTAAAAATGAAAAACTCGATTTTTTCCAATAATATGTTCTTTTAGTTTGAAATTTCTCAATTTCTCGAGGAACAGGAGAGAAATGTCACCCCAATATATGTAAAACAGGTTCTCCTGAGTAGAACGGTACCCCATATGTGGGCAAAGACCACTGCATGGGCACACAGCCGGGCTCAGAAGGGAAGGAGCGCCAATTAGCATTTTCAGTGCAGATTTTTCCGAAGAAGTTTCTGAGCGCCAGGTGCGTTTGCAGTGCCCCTGTAGTGTCAGCAGAATAGATTCCCCCCAAAAGTCACCCCATTTTGGAAAGTGCACCCCTCAAAGAATTCATCTTGGGGTGTGGTGACCATTTTTACCCCACAGGTATTAGAGGAAAGTATTCAAAATTGGCCAGTAAAAATGAAAAACTCTAATTTTTCCAATAATATGTTGGTTTAGTTTGAAATTTCTCAATTTGACGAGGAACAGGAGAGAAAACGTACCCCAAAATCTGTAACGCAGGTTCTCCTGAGTACAACGGTACCCCATATGTGGGCATAAACCACTGTATGGGCATACAGCAGGGCTCAGAAGGGAAGGAGTGCCAATTTGCTGGAGCAAAACCGCAGCTAGTAATGGTTATTAGAATAGCGCAGTTACTAAAATAGAATAAAAAAAATGAGATTACAGGTAATGTGGGGTTGTTACGGGCAACCAGGGGTGGTTATGGGCAACCTGAGGTGGTTACAGGTAATCTGGGGTGGTTACGGACAACATGGGGTGGTCACGGGCAACCTGCTGTGGTTACGGCAACCTGGGGTGGTTACAGGCAACGTGGGGTGGTTACGGGCAACGAGGGGTGGTTATGGGCAACGTGTGGTGGTCACGGGCAACCTGCTGTGGTTACGGCAACGTGGGGTGGTTACAGGCAACGTGGGGTGGTTACAGGCAACGTGGGGTGGTTACAGGCAACGTGGGGTGGTTACAGGCAACGTGGGGTGGTTACAGGCAACGTGGGCTGGTTACAGGCAACGTGGGCTGGTTACAGGCAACGTGGGGTGGTTACAGGCAACGTGGGCTGGTTACAGGCAACGTGGGCTGGTTACAGGCAACGTGGGCTGGTTACAGGCAACGTGGGCTGGTTACGGGCAATCTGCTGTGCTTACAGACAATCTGGGATGGTTACAGGAAACGTGGGGTGGTTACGGGCAACCTGCAGTGCTTACAGACAATCTGGGGTGGATACGGGCAACGTGGGGTGGTTACGGGCAACCTGCAGTGCTTACAGACAATCTGGGGTGGTTACGGGCAACGTGGGGTGGTTACGGGCAACCTGCAGTGCTTACTGACAATCTGGGGTGGTTACGGGCAACGTGGGGTGGTTACGGGCAATGTGGGGTGGTTACGGATAAACTGAAGTTCTTATAGGCAATCTGGGGTGGATACCTGTTATCTGGCATGGGCACCGCAATCTGGAGGGGGTCATTGGCAATTTGGGGTGGTCAGAGGCGCTGTGGCGTGGTCAGAGGCGACGTGTGGTGGTCAGAGGCGACGTGTGGTGGTCAGAGGCGACGTGTGGTGGTCAGAGGCGACGTGCGGTGGTCAGAGGCGACGTGGGGTGGTCAGAGGCGACGTGCGGTGGTCAGAGGCGACGTGCGGTGGTCAGAGGCGACGTGCGGTGGTCAGAGGCGACGTGCGGTGGTCAGAGGCGACGTGCGGTGGTCAGAGGCGACGTGCGGTGGTCAGAGGCGACGTGCGGTGGTTACGTGCAATCTGGGGGGGGTTGCATGTAATCTGGCATGATTACGGGGAACCTGGGGGGTTATGTGCAACCTGGAAGGGTTACAGACAATCTGGGATTGTTACTGATAAACTAAAGTGCTTATAGGTAATCTGGGGTGGGTACATGTAATTTGGGGTGGTTACGGGCAATCGGGAGGGGGTCACTGGCAATTTGTGGTGGTTACGGGCAACGTGCGGTGGTTACGGGCAACGTGCGGTGGTTACGGGCAACGTGCGGTGGTTACGGGTAATCTGGGGAGGGGTTAGGGGTAATTTGGGAGTAAACTGCAATTATTACTATAATAAAAAGTGTGTGTTTTATTTTTTTGTATGTTTGTCACTTTTTGTACTTTACATATTCATTTTCACTGTATTACTATGATTACTGTGATATTTTCTATCTCAGTAATCATAGTTCAGTGACAGAGACCAAATTGGTCTCTGTCACTTTAAATTTTCAGAGTTGGCTGGTTGTGAAGCGCATGCGCACTTCATAACCAGCCAGGACGTCGAGGAAGAAGGAGCTCCGTGGATCCGGTGAGTATATGGGGAAGGGGGGGTGACTGGGGGACGGGGGTGACAGGGGGGGTGGGGGGCGACTTGGGGGGTGGGGGGACATCACTTTTTATCCCCTGTCACCAATCATTCATGGTGACAGGGGATAAAAAGTGCCTGGATGCACATGGCACAAGCGATCAGCGGTATATAGTATATATGCTGATCGCTTGTACCGGGACCAAACAGGGGGGTCCCCGATGACTGCCCCATGCTCTCCGCTACCTCCGGTGGTGGAGAGCATGGGGCTTTCATTCATTTTAACTTTTACATCGCTGTGAACCGACATAAGTCGGTTCACAGCGATGGCGGCGGCCATCTTGGAAATGATGGCCGCCGGGGGAGGGGGGTTAGTTATTGGGGCACTAGGGGGGGCTGATCTGAGGTCTGGGGGACACTTATTTCATCTCCCCCCGCCGTAAATTCACGGCGGGGGGAGATGAAAGGCGGCGGCGGCACCGGTAATCCCCATTACCGACGGTCGCCGCTATAACGTTAATAGCGGCGATCGTAGGTAAGGGGGGGGGGGGGGCCGGGACGGACCCCACACACTGCCCCAACCCCTCAGCTACCTCCGTTAGCCGGGGGGATGGGGTGGGGGCCGTCCCGGCCCCGCAGCCTTATTCTCTGCCATCGCCGTAAAAAGCTGATGGCAGCAGAATAAGGACCATTAGTGACCGCCGTAGAAAGCCGTATCGGCGGCCACTAAGGGGTTAAAAAAAAAACCAAAAAACTCCTTTGTGGTTGTCATAGGCAAAGGGGTGCAGGGAAACATTTTCTTTGCTTACAACTTAGCCCTATGTCCATGCCAATGCAGAGGAAAGAAGGCTCCCTCATATCTTCTCCACTTTTTTTTAGTTTAAAGTCTTTTTATTTTTCCACTTTAAGGGTGGGTTCACACTACGGAATTCTCGCGGATAAACTCACGGCCGCACGCCTTTCCGCTGGCTCCATAGACACCATTCTATGGACCGGCTGATTCCGCATTCCGCCAAAAGAACTGACATGTCACTTTTTTCGGTGGAATGCGGAATCAGCCGGCCCATAGAATGGTGTCTATGGAGCCGGCGGAAAGGCGCGCTGCCATGGAGTTTATCCGTGAGAATTCCTAAGTGTGAACCCACCCTAAAAGAAAAGTTTTACATTAACAAAACATTTTGTTCATTATTTCCTCCTATACCACAACAATATACCCCTAGCAGCATTGGCAATAAGTGAACAGTGTACAAACACACGCAACTCTTTCTACAATGATCTCTTTTTTTGCTCAATTGGGCAGCCCCTCCAGTTACAAGCTGATCTCTTAACTGTTGGCTTTTGATTTCACCCACCAACTTCTGACCACCCTTTCCTCCTATCCTCCTTTTATCTCTCTCTTTATCCTGGTGTTCCAGGACTCTGCCCCACAATAAGAATATAAAAACCAGAGAAGGGAAAGGAAAGGGAGGGGATCCATACTCTCCTCTATAAAATGCTTCCATCCTGTCTTTATAGGTGCCCACCTCCTTGGCTCCAACCATGTTAGTCCCTTCCTACAATATGTGAAGGCGAAAATGGTAGTGATATTGATAAAACATCAGTGGCAGATAACACAAGGATAAATCAATAATGTAATACAAACAGGACCCTTGCTAATGGAGGTCAGACATGCATGACATAAGGCAGCAACTAATAAAGTTAAGCTCCATACACACATGTGACAACGACTATAGCATCTTAACAAGGTGCCAACCGTATTTTTAAAGCCCCTTGTATCTGGTGATTTTTTTTTTTCCACATAGGCTTTGTCACTATTGTAGTCTTACTACCTTGTGACCTTTAGTGTCACTTTGATACGATATTTAATTGGTTCCCTGATCAACCTGCATACATTTTTACAGTGGAAACATGTTGGAACCCCCAAATATATTTATTTCTTTGTGAATACTATTCCACTCATTGGCACCCAGATATATATTCCTACTTCGTTTATTGTCTTCTCCCTCATGTATTGAAGGAAAGTACTGACACCAAAGTTGGGATCACCCTATAGAGGAGGTGGGCACCCCCAAAAAGGGTTGGGAGTACTTTGTAGAGGAGAGTAGTGATCACTTCCCCTTTCCCCATCCCTTTCCTCCCCTCCGTATAGTTTTTTTTTGTCATCTTCTCTCTGTGTGTATGTATTATTGGAAGATGCGTGGTGCTAATATATGAACGATGAGTGACTAGTTATTAGGTGTCTAATCGTTTTACTGAGATTTAATGAAAGTTATATATCTTCTTGTGACCACTGGTCTTTTTCGGGAGAAATTGCTTTGGGTTGTTTTTGGTTGTTGTAATCTTGGCCATTCTAGTTGGGTCAGATTGTACCTGAATGGTGGTCTGTTGTGTTACGTTACCAAATTGTTAATACCCTACTGCTGCCACAGCTAGTGCATATTTGATTTTCCATACGGATTGTCTGATACCAAATTGTGTGTTTGGGAAAGATATGATTTCTGCTCATTGCGTCTTAATGTCTATCCAATAAAAGCTATAATTCAGGCTACTGTGGTACAGTTATACAGATGTCCTGCTGGCTGCTGTTTCTCCTCTTATCTTGGTGCAGTGATATGGTGCATTTTCTCTACAGTTATGTGCTTGAGTAAACCTAATAGAATATCCAGCTGGCAGATTGTGTTTATGTTCTCTGGGGGAAATACAAAACTTTGTTCACATTCTACCAGTGTCTCAAACATTTAATGAAATTGGGCTTTACACGGTAGTTATCTGCTTTATCCCTTTTACGTATTGGTATCATTATTTTTTACTTGTGGCAACCATTTCTGCATAAGAAATATGCAACCACAGTTTATCATCAGTCTTGGAAACAAAGAAGATTGTTAGCAGAAAAAGACCATCTGTTCTGTCTAGTCTTATAGTATTACCTTTCTACTTTTGTCTTAAGATAGATCCCAGGCATATTTGCATTCACCTATTGTGGATTTACCTACCACATCTGCTGAAAGTTTCTGCAAGCATCTACTACTCTTTCAGTACATATTTTCATACATTTCTCAGATTGTGCCCCCTTGTGTTTAGTTTTAGTCAGTTTGTCCAGCACTTTTGTGACATAGTTAAATCAGTGAGATTAGTCATCTGCTGTTAGTAAAACCATTATGTTTTGCTAACTGTTGGATTATAGGTGGTAAATTATCTTTTATTTTTATAGAAGAGTTTATACTAGTGGTAATTTTTACTAATACACGCTAACTGGGCTGTAGTCACTGGCCAGTTACCTCTCTACTACCCATGTTGTGGATGGGTACAACATTGGCCATTTTCCAATCATCAGGAGCACCTCCTATTAGGAGGGATTAGTTAAGGCCCCATTACTCAAAGCGATTATTGGCCGTATTCGGTGATTATCGGCTGTTACAGGCGATAATGGCTTAGTGTAATAGACGACAATGATCAGCCGACACGCACAATGTCGGCTGATCATTGTATTTCAACATGTTGAAACGTCAATAATCAGGAAAGCAGCGATATGCTGCTGTCGCTCTGTGTAATCGGTACGGCAGCAGGAGACCGCGGTTATCTTCCATGGGCTGCCGGACAATCTAGCAATCACCCAGGCAGCCTCCCTGTGGCCCCCCTGCCCTACCCGCTCGCTGAACAGAAACAGAGTCCATAAAAGCAGACACACATATCCAGTACAGGAAACAGAATGAGCAGGCTCTCTATAGATCACAGTAGGAACAGCTTTGGAGGAGGAAGCAGTATGGGGGCAGCCAGGGAGCAGAGAGTGGAGCATAGTCAGAGACCCAGCGATGTGTTGGGAGGGACAATGCAGAGGTAGTTGCAAAGCGTTTGCATTACATTTGTGGTCGCTGGAACCAAAATTTTCTTTCAACCTAACTTCAGACACTCAACCCCATGTTTGAATTGATGATTCACCACCATAGGATGGTTTACCCTTTACAATATAAGTAGGAAGTACAGAGTATTCATACTTCTCACTGTCGGACAGACAGTGTATATCCTAATGCATGTCTTGTTCTTCATTGAAAGGTTGCAAGATCTGTTCCAGCAAGAAAAGGGCCGTAAACGTCCATCTGTGCCTGCGAGTCCTGGGAGAATGAGGCAAGGAGAAGAGGCTAAGGTAACATGTCTCCCACAGCTTTCTCACATTTTGCTATCCCCCGGCTTCTGCATTGTGAATAGTGAATAGAGCCGCAGAGCACAGCGTTCTTCCGGCACATATGGCTCTTTCCATCGCACTATAGGAATGAATAGAGCCACCTGTCACGTGCCATACCCTCGGCTCTATTCATAAAGCAGGTGCCGGGGGCCCGATACGGAGACTGGGGGGGGGGGGGATGACAGAGGTTGGACGCCCTGCGATCTCCTACTTTTCCCCTATCCTGTGGATATTCCTGGAATACCCCTTTAATCTCCAATTTTATGGGGTCACTGACATGATTCTGTACAATGTGCTCAACAGGTCAGTGAGGATAGACACAGCTAATGCTGGAATCAGGTGGTCAAGGCATTAGTAACCCTAGTTAATAGGACTTGTGCATGGAACTCAACAGGTGTGGGACAGCTCGATCCTCTGCCGTGTTTCTTTAAGCTAAGCTGTGCAGAGCATGTGGCATGGCATTATGGCAGTGACCCTTTGGATTGCCCCGAGTTAGTTGGTGGACTCTAGCCTAATGTCTCCCATATACTAGCAGTACTAAGGAGTGTAAGCTGTGAATCAAGCCCTGATCTAAAGATGGCCATACATTTTCAATAAATAAATAGTAAATGCTGTTAAACTAGGGCAAGATAGCTGTCCCAGACAATTAGAAAATGTAAACTGCTTAGAAAAAAAACATATTTAAGTGTGTCTGACTTTAACCATTAAAGGAGAACTCCTGTGCAGGCAGGGGATGGGGGAACAAAATAAAGAACACATACTTACCTGTCCCCGTGTCCCCGCAGCGCGACTTCTCCTTTAAAAATAGCTTTATTGGTGCATTTACTTGAAGGGTTTAAGCTACTGCTGCTGCACTCTCCATGGTTTCCTTTAGTCTGGCTTTGCAGAATCTTTTGACAGTTGTATTTTCTGCCTGATGGATGGTTGAAGCTGCCAGACTGCTGTACCACATAGGCATTGCGTAACCCAGGCACATGGCAGTAGAAATGTTTTCTCCCATGTAATCATTATCTTTTACTTAATATACTATGCATTAGCGGGTGCTTATTATGAATTCCATCTTCAACCGTTAAAACCTGTATAGTGATTCTTTTCCCATTATACTGTGCGGATGCTTCTTGGCAGTACTGAAACTGTCATGTTTCCTTGCTGACTACCGCTTACAAACATAAATAACACAGTATTGTGCGGAAACATTGAGCGTCACTGAGCCAGTGGTGCAGTAAGGTAAGATAATGGGAACGCTTAGATATTGTCCCGATTATAATTACCAATCTTCAGCTAGCTAAGCAAATCTTGTAACTTTCATAAATGTTATTGTAGCTTCCCACACTCTGAAATGATATGATCCATAATGTTTGTAGCTTAATAACTGTTAATAATCATTTTAACAGAAGTGTTTTCTTTCTCTTTTTCCTTGTGCACGCTTCTGTTACTATTTAGGCAATAAAATGTATAGAAAAACATCCAGCTGCCTCTATGCTCCATTAAATAAATTACAGCACTAATCATTATTATTTGCATGTGCCATTTTTCAAATCGCCACCGTTTTCCGCCATCTGAGCCAGTTTCTCACCGGTTTCTCAGTGACGTGCCTTAAGAATAATGTCTGGCTACGTCACCCAGGGGAGGGGCTATTGGTGTTCTTGGGGTGTTTAAAAAAATACTTTAAAAAAACCTATGCTTCCCTTCCTTGCTCTGCTGTCACTGGTATCATGGAGCTCCGAAGACTACAGAGTAATCCATTACTGCACCACCCCCGTGATCCACATTCTGCACTTCTGTTTTGCTGTCAGTCTCATGATGCATCACAGGTAGAGCCAGTACCATCTCAGCTGAGAGGACACTTTAATAATCCTCACTTCTGCATTCTTCTGAATAAGCTAAGAGACCATAGGTATACGGTCAGATTTTTAAAAATTTTTAAATCATACAGGAGGTTTTAGTAAGTGAGTGTATTAAAAGCTCAGAGGCATTTTCTCCCTCCCCCCCCCTCCCTTATTCTAGTATCCGTATGACCGAACCCCCTCCCCTCTATTCTCTCTTTCCTTCTTTTTTCCCCCATCTCCATCGAGCCTTTCAATGGTTCATTTACAAAACTGTTATGGTTTATGGGACATATAGGGGGAGATTTATCAAACATGGTGTAAAGTGAAACTGGCTCAGTTGCCCCTAGCAACCAATCAGATTCCACCTTTCATTTTCCAAAGAGTCTGTGAGGAATGAAAAGTGGGATCTGATTGGTTGGTTGCTAGGGGCAACTGAGCCAGTTTCACTTCACACCATGTTTGATAAATCTCCCCCATAGTTTGGAGACTAACTTTATGCATTGTACCATTTTATGCTTTTGCTACCGCCTCCTAATCCTTGTTGTCATTTTACACTTTTTATAATATATCCGTTGTACTACCCCCTGTTTTGCTTAAAAATATAAAATCAATAAAAAGATTATTAAAAAAAGGATAAGGGACAAGTTAGCCTTAAATTGGTATACCCCTTTCAGAATGAAATTGAGAAATTTTCAAATTAAATAATATTTTCATCTTTCTTTTGCAGAGATGGTTGTGTAGAAATGATAGATCATTATGATACAGGCACCCAGCATCTTACATAGAGTAGTACAATGCTGGGAAATTGAGCCATTTAGTGATAATCTACTGACCAGCTCTGCCAACGGGAAGATTGTGCTATTGTACTATAAAGGCAGAGTAGATGGACATGTGGCCTTTTCCTGCCATCAGCCTATGTCTTGTATGGTTTGTATTCACACTTTAGTGGCTTGGAATAGGGGGCATTGAAGCAGTGAGTCACATACTGGGAGAATCCAATTATTCTTTCTCTGCTTTCTAAAAACTGGAATCAGTGTGAAGAATGGAAAGTGTTCTCTAGCTTGTACAAGTCAGTGATCTGCCTTCTGCCAGATACGCCAATATCTTACTAAATGCTAGAAGCCGGCAGCTAACACGTCTCTCTTTTTTATGTCTAGGGAAGTGGTATGGATGCTTCTCCACGTAACTCCTCTCCTGCACAGAATGGGGACAGAGGTTTGTCTTATCTGTTTGAAGAATTTGCTATAACGTAGAGAAGTCTCACTGCTTGGTTACTGGAGGATATCCTCACATTTGCACAAAGACTGCAGTCCCGCTGAGACTAAGGGTGGTATTACACGGAACGATTATCGTTCGAAAAATCGTTAAATCGTTCAGATTTGAACGATAATCATTTTGTGTAATAGCAGGCAACAATTAAACGACCAACGAGAAATCGTTGATCGTTTAATAGGATCCGGACCTATTTTTATCATTTGATCGTTCGCTCATCGTTCGCACATCGTTCGCATATCGTTCGGTGGAATAAGAATTCACTGCTGAAACGTACACAATAGCGACAACTAAACGACCGCAAGAACGATCATAAATAACGATCATCGTTTCGTGTACTTGGGCAAACTGTTTCGGGTCGTTTGCCTTTGTGGTCGTTTAAGATCGTTTATCGTTAATCGTTAGTCGTCGGAAAATTGCTTGGTGTAATAATACCCTAAGGGTGCCTTCACACACACCGGATCTGCAGCAGATTTGATGGTGCAGATTTTGATGCTGTGTTTAGTTATCTAGATCACATCAGCTGCAAATCCGCTGCGGTACGGTGTGTGTGAAGCTACCCTTCGGGTGAATTTACACGCATAAGATCTGCAGCAGATTTGATGGTGCAGAGTTAATGCTGTGTTCAGTTATTTCGATTAAATCTGCTGCGGATCCGCACCATCAAATCCGCTGCCATACAGTACGTGTGAAGCTACCGTAAAAAGCAAAAACAAAGAGGACCTCTATAGGTTCTTGTCATTTGGGCCAAACAACTCACTGAGCACTGGGTACTGAGCAAACAAGGCAGAGACTATTATTTGGGCTGTTCATTCAACTGCTATTGTGCACCAAGTGTATGTGTAGATTACAATGTATGTATGGGTGGGTTACAATGTGTTAACCTACAATGACAGGTCCTTCTTGAAGCCATTACTGTACAACATGGTGCCAGGTTACCTAGAGTCATCCCCTATGGAGGAATATAGGAAAGTTTACTGACAACCAATGTAAATATATAGTGATCAATAGAGTTGAACTCCCTAGGGCTGCATCCAACTTCAGGAGCCAACCCTAATCAGATGTTGCATGCTCTGGTTCGGACAAACCCAAGCGTGCTCCAAGTTCGCTCAATTCTAGTTATCAACAATCCTTGTCCATGAACAACTGAAATAAAACAACTGCTAAATATAAGGACAGGACAGTTTTACTGTAGTTGTTTTATGGGCTACATATATATGTATCAGCTGAAGCATGGTTTGTACCTTTAATTCTTAGAATCCGAATACAGTCATATTCTAAACTTCCAGGCGCAGAGTTAATGTTGCATGTCACATACCCTGACAGGGAAGCCATTAATGGCCACACTTGTCAATTATTTAGTGTTTGGAGCCAGCATTGATCTCTCTGGCAGTATAATCCTGACATTGCTAGGTAGGGGAATAAAATCTTAAGTCAGAATAATATCCGAAGGTGTGCTGATAAAGGACTGTAATGATGCTTAACTTGTCAGGACATAGTTCTCATTGTTCAGATCCGTGTCTGAGTCAGCAGGATTTGTTCAGAGAGAAGCCATAGAATGTTCTTCTGAGTCTGTGACACGTTCTGTGAATATTAGGCTGTACACCTGCCAGACAGATTTACACATCAGGAAAAAGCTAACCAAAAAAGGATCTATTTATGTAATATATCTATTACATACCTAAAAAAAAGTAGTGCTTTAGTGTCGTTTTGAAGCAGATGTGAGGATGAACAATAATCATATTTCTAAGCCAAGTCATATGAGAATAGTAACCTTACATTTGTTGAGGTGATGGTATAGTTCGCCTTAAGACCTTTTTTTATCTCTTCTTCCAGAGGATCGATTCATGACCACCTTGTCTCAGAGCTCCACAGGCTCTACACATCTGCAGATACCAAGCCCCCCAGAGCTGGCTCCTGATCAGCTCTTCACTGCTGTTCCAAATACCACCGAGATGGACACTGCCAGCAGTTGTGAAGGTATATCTGTTGTCATTTGTCTTCCTTTACTACCCTCAGTGGCCGTACAGGACTGGTGTTACTTGGCATCACCTGGCAGAGACTGTTAATAGTCCCTCAGCTACATCGCAATTTCCTTATCAGACCATTATTAAGAAAACCTTCTTTTCAGCGACATAGAAACAGAACCATATAGTAGAGGCTGTGGCCTTCAAGAAGCAAGTAACCTATATGCTAAACCTTCATCGCTGGCTCTTTTATACTATAATAATGATAAGTAAAGGCATTGTCAGCCTCATGGTGCCATATGTCTTTATTTGGCATCCAATTTACAGTCCTTTTAATAGTCTTGTCAATAGTGCTTTATGCCGCAGACTCTAAACCCATGAGCTACTGAAAACAGGCATACTGAATGCTAAATAAGGTGGAAAAAAAGTTGTTGCTTTGTTGTTTTCCTGCTTGTTTTTTGTGCCTGAGGAAGGGCTGAGAACAGTTATAATAGTGAGTGCTGTGCCTTAAGAAGCCTTGCAGCACTTATTTTATTAGCCATTGAAATAACGTATGCTGTGGGGTAACTTTGCCTCATAAATAATGGATGAATATATATCTCCTGTCATGACCTATCCACACAAACAGAGCTCTTACTTGTCTCACAAATGCACTGCAATAGTTTTGCCTAACAGAGAAATGATTCCTCTCTGATTTCTTTCGGCGGCCCATGTTCACATGACTTAATTTAAGTTTTGGGTGGATTTGTAATTTACAATAAAAATGGATGTACTTAAGGATTAGATAGGGAAATTCTCTGTACTCTGTATGTTTGTGTGATGTGGTTATGTATTCATATTGTGTCATCATCATTGCTGTTAATAGAAGCTTTGTATTATAGGATACTTACTGGGGGGACTTTTATATTTGGCTACATCTGTACATCTGTTTCTCTTGTAGATGTGTTTGATGGGCATTTGTTGGGGTCCACAGACAGTCAGGTGAAGGAGAAATCCACTATGAAAGCAATATTTGCAAACCTGCTTCCTGGAAACAACTATAACCCTATTCCACTGCCTTTGTAAGTATCAATTGATGGCAACTATGTTGTAAGGAGGGATAACATACAGTTAAAGTCCCACTGTTCATGCTATGTCATACAGAAGGAACAAGGTATGCCAGTGTATTACTGCCTGACCAGAGACCTATGAATGGGCCCTATGGATACGTTTGGCATGTGTGGGCTGCAGACACTGCAAATGCTGTGTAAAAAAAAAAAAAAAATCTGTAGTATCTTTATACCTTCTTTGGCCTGTGCTCATGTCATGGAGCATCTCTAGAACACTTAGGGTGGTATTACACGGAACGATTATCGTTTGAAAAATCGTTAAATCGTTCGGATTTGAACGATAATCATTTCGTGTAATAGCAGCAACGATTAAACGACCAACAAGAAATCGTTGATCGTTTAATAGGATCCGGACCTATTTTTATCATTTGATCGTTCGCTCATCGTTTGCACATCGTTTGCACATCGTTCGGTGGAATAAGAATTCACAGCTGAAACGTACGCAATATCGACGACTAAACGACCGCAAGAACGATCATAAATAACGATCATCGTTTCGTGTACTTGGGCGAACGATTTTGGGTCGTTTGCTTTAGCGGTCGTTTAAGATCGTTTATCGTTAGTCGTCGGAAAATTGCTTGGTGTAATAGTACCCTTACATCTGCTATTGGCAGAGACGGCTGCTGCAGTCATCAGGAAAAGAAATATATAATGAGAACAATGAGAGAGAATATTTCCAAGTGCAAAATGTAAGGTGATGCATTCAGATAAAGACCTGACACCATGTGTTTCCTGTAACTGTAGGACACATCAGATTTGCATGGTAGATTTCTTTTTGCCATACTTACACATTCAGATACTTCAAACCATTAAAATGAATTTTGTGATTCTTGTTTCCCTGCAGTGATCCAGATAAGCATTATCTTATGTACGAGCACGAGCGTGTGCCTATAGCCGTGTGTGAGAAGGAGCCCAGCTCCATCATTGCATTTGCTCTCAGGTATCGTAAGCTTTATTCTAGTATGCTCAATTCATGGTTTCAGTATAAAATATGATATTTGTTAGAAGAGAGAAATGGGCAATGTAGAGGATTTCAAATCCTTCAGATCCTATACAGATTCTCATTTTTGTTCAGCAGATCAGCTTTGTCTTGGTATATTTGTATGTAGAGGGAGCTTACAAGGCTGTTCAGCAGTACGAGGCAGAGGAAGTTCACGCTTAGCACATTTTTTTTGTCCCTGGCTCTGTGTCATGTGACAGAGATGGCTGCATAATGTAATTTTGTTGGACAACCTCACTTACACAGCCACAGAGCGGGAAGAGAGGCGTGTAGCAGCAGCATGTCTCTCCTTACTCTTCTCCTGTCAGTTGAGATCTGGGGACTCTCTGAGGACCCTGACCAATATAAACTTTTGACATGTTTAGGGGAAACGGTTTCTATATCATTACAAGTATATGTAAAAATAGAGAAGCGATGCTTACCTCTGTGTGCTCCCCCCAGAGATGATCCTGTCTCTATAGCTTTGACAATGTACATAATGTTTTAAGCACATCAGGTGGAACGTTCTTCCTTGTTTATCAGTCAGGCTGCACAGGGATTGGTGGGGGTGGGGGTGGGGTAAAAGGTACATTCGCTACATCTCAGCAAAACCTCTTTCACACTAAGGCCGGGTTCACACTGAGCAAAACTAGCAGAATGCCGTTAGCTTCCCTCTCATAATGGTCTATGGGAGGCGCGGAGAGACAATGTGAGAACAGCAGCGCGCGCCTCCCATAGACTCACATTATGAGAGGGAGGCTAACTGCATTCCGCGGCGGACAATTCCGCTAGTTTTGCTCAGTGTGAACCCGACTTTAGGCTCTGAGTATACTCCCAATTGAAGGGGTTTTCTACCTTTTTTATACACATTTTGTACAATTCCAGTAAAGTTTATGGTAATGCACTTACTACAGAGAGTGCCTTTACTGCAGGCCTGTTCTTACTGTGCCACTCTGCCCCTCTCTGATCCCCATCCTGGCATCATGGCTGACAGCTCCTCCATCCATACATAGCGTTCTATATAGTAGTGTGTGATGTACATGTCACTCTGACCTATATTGTTACACCCCCTTCCCCCTGTGTATGGACAGAGGTGCTGTCAACCATGACACAAGGATGGGGCATCAGCAAGGTACGGAGCAACACAGTCAAAATGAACGTGCCCACAGTGAAGGTACTTTCTGTGAGTAAATACCTTAATAAACATTACTAGAGTTTTACAAAATGAGTGTTATGGGTGGCCAACCTCTTTAACAAGTTGAGGCTACACCAGGTGCCAATGTATTCTAACATTTCCCGAAGGTTTGAAAGAGAAACTGCACAATTTTATGTACAAAGGAAAGGTGAATTATTATTTACTGGGGATTAAGAGATTTGCTGAAACAGCCATTTCTGTAGAGCTGAGCAGTTCTGATTGATAAGGCAACAGATAATATAGGACTACCATATAAACCTTTCTCTAATAACTGCTGGAACGTTTTCAGTACTAAGTTAGAACTGCACTTCAACCACTTCCACTTCTTATCCATAGAATATGTAGGAAATAATTAGTTTCTGCTATAAAAGATTATTTTCCTGTAGTTATTCATACCAAGATGCCTAGATGAAACCACCCTCCATTTCTCATGATAATCTCCATTTTATAACCAGAAGGAAGCGGGTGACGTTAAGTGCTTTAGGAAATGAGTGAATAATACATTACAGAATGAGAAGGATGTAAGCATAATAGGATATAAATTTATGACGTATTTCTTTATTCTGCTTGTATTAAAGCTGTAAAGAATATAGAAACGCCTTGGATGATTTGTCTAAGGTTTCTCTGAAGATCTGCCCAGAAGATGGAGCTCTGCCGAGCAAGTAGGTTTGGTGTCTTATTATTGTTCTGTATACATTTTTATACCGTATGAGATGAACTTGGGGAGGGGGAAGTGATGAGCCGTACATTGTGCAAGTATTGCTGAACAAGCACTAAGTCACTCCCTTGTTCCCAATGGAGCCAATTATTACTTGTCACAGAGAAATAGGACTGTGTGGCTCATTTTTTATTTGGAATCCTCCTAAGACTAGCCATTACCGAGAATGTGAAAGATTATTGAATCTTTAGAAATCCAGTTACAAAATCTATATTTCTGGCTGTGTCTGTTCCTTACTACTAAGGCCTTTAATTGTGTAATAAACAGATCCAACCATTATATGTATAAATGATCTGGAAAGATTTATTTGGAAGCTTGTCGCTAAATACATTTGCCTATTCATTCCATTATTTTACTGCTCCTGCTCGGTCCGCGTACAGGATTACCTGTATTTTTACAACTCTTGTATTCTACAGTTTCCAGCACCTCTTATAAAATGGGTAAAAGCAGACATTATAAACACAATAGGACAGTTGTTACAGTATTAGAACGCTACTTTTCCATACCTGATGCAGTAGTATAAATGTCGCCATAAACGTTATATTTATGACACTCCTCAACAATGTTTCTGCACCTTCAATATTTCTTTCTTGTGTGAAAAAGGAAACATTGTTAACTTCAAGTTTCATCCGAGTGCAAGCGATTTTAAAGGTTTTATTATGGTCAGAAAATTGGATTAATTGATGCTGGATGCAACCTTATTGCAGTATACCATAAGCATGCTACGTAAACACTTCTCCCTGAGTTACTGTGTCTTGCTTCACCAGTGTTAGTAGATCTTCCCCTGTGTGCACTATATGATTAATGCATAAGGTAATAAACTGCTGCAGAGTTTGGCTCATCCAGTGTCGGCCTTCAACTCCAAATTGTAATTTGGCAAGAGCTGCAGAGCCGCAGGTTGAAGCCCATTCATTTAGAGGGAAGGATGATGGTAAATGATATGTATATACACAAAATGCATCCAGTTAAATAGACATAAATTTTTATTTGTTTTATACTTGTAGTATGATGGACAGCAGACCAAAAACCAGCAGTCCCTCCAGGGTGCAAGAAAACAGCTTGGCACAGCCTAACCGTGCAGCCGAACCAGAACCTCAGAGCACCGGTATGGGGGTAGAGGATAATGGTTTTCCTGTATGGATATTGATTATATAACTTTTCTTAATGAAAAGTATAACAGCGGATATACACTCACTGACCTATAAACAGTAATAAACCCTGATGTCGCCATGCAGTTATGTCCGATATGTAAATGATTAAAAGCGTGGTTTGATTAGACATTGAGTTCTGCCACAAGAAGCAGTAAGGGTGGGTTCATACTGAGGAAATCTCGCGGATAAGATCTGCGGAATTCCGTTGGCTGCCCGCGCGCAAGGCCGCACGCCTTTCCGCCGGCTCCATAGATACCATTCTATGGGCCGGCGCATTCCGCTATCCGCCGAAAGAAGTGACATGTCACTTCTTTTGGCGGATAGCGGAATACGCCGGCCCATAGAATGGTGTCTATGGAGCCGGCGGAAAGGCGCGCGGCCGTGCGAGCGGACAGACAGCGGAATTCCATGGATCTTATCCGCGAGAATTCCTCAGTATGAACCCACCCTAAAAGTGGTTTTTGGCTGCCTTTATATAAAGGCTGTCAGAGGCTACTTTTGGGGAATTTACCCTTTGGTGGACCTTGTGATGGGATGCATCATTGGACTGAGAAAAGCAGGATGGTCATTTTGATGAGCCTGGATACAGTCTAGGCGGTATTGTTTAAGTTATGTGGTATTGGGGGGGTGGTTATGTGAGGGCATGCACACATGATACACAGGCTCCAGATGGCCCAGACAGACCACCAACAAGCACAAGCAGCTCCCACAGTTTCCTTGTCCACCATCCAGACACAGGTAGCACCTTCATTACACACCTGTCACCTTCATTACACACCTGTCTCTGCCCAGACCATTTCCAAGAGCTAAGGGTCACCGTCTGTGTCGCATTGATGTGCAGGCCTCAAGCTGCCGTATTTATAGCAGGATAATCCCTGCCCAGACACACAGCCAGGGTTACCTGAGATTGCAGCACTTCCTTCTTAATATAATCACTTACATATCTCATCATTACATTCACATATAACGTTTCATTTGATTCCAACAATTCTTTTTTGTTGCAGTATTTTTTATTTTTTTTGTCAGTAAGGAAATTTGTTTCTACTTTTGTACAATCTTATAATGTGAGGAACCAGAGTACCACAATGTGGTGTTTTTTATTTGTCTAACAGATGCAAACTTTCCATCCATTAGAACCTTATTGGTTTTATTGACTTGCAAATTGTCTGTGACTGTCCCTTTCATCTGAATAAGGGTCTGTGAATTAGAATGCATAGTAATCAGCACAGAAGATGATCCAATAAAATAGTAGCTTTATTGAAGTTTGCATTGGATAAAATCCTCATCAGTGTAGCTTTAGTGAATTATACAGTGGGTAAATGGATTTTTTAAGGATACAGTAGATACAGGGATTTTGATATGGCTTTTATCTACTGTATACTTCAATAAAGCTACTCTAATATCCATTCTGTACTTCAATAAAGCTGCTATTTTATAGGATCCTCTTGTGTGCTGATCACCATACATCTTGATTCTTTAAGTTTGTTGTCCTCATGCTTCTGTGTACTGTCAAGAGGAAGGCAGATACAGTGAGCCGACAGATTTCTACTGAACACCTGATGTTGCAGAAGTCCACAAATTTACCGCTGAAACAATCCAACTGAAATGTGTAAAATGAATGTCTCAGTGCTACACGAGGTTTGCTGTGTGTGAATATACCCTTACTGTAGCTATTTTCTGGTCATAATGGTTTCAGCAAGACTATGTCTAATAGCTGTTCATATGGTTCGCTTAGATTAAGCGCTGTTGTAGATTATGGTAACGGCAGATGTGTGGCCGACAATGTAGTTAAGGTTGTAGGTTGTTTTCTTTGTCAATTGTAATTGAGCCATTTAAAAACTCCACTCAATGATCACCGACTGGACCAGCCCTTGTGTCAGGCAGATGTCTGCATATCTAATGGACCCTTAGGGCCCTATTATACGGGGAGATTATTGTACGAAAAATCGTTCCAATTTAAACGATAATCGTTCTGTGTAACTGCAGGCAACGATCGAAAAATCGTTCAGATGTTGTTGATCGTTGATTTAGATCTGAACCTAAAATTATCGTTAATCGTTTGCTGTAATTCCACATTCGTTCGCTCAAGTTCCGTGTTTATTCACTAATCGTTCAGTGTAATAGCACATTGTTCATTGTTTTGCTGCCATCAAAAGGATTAAACGATCATTGTAACGATCACAATAACGATCGTAGTAACAATTGTAATTAACGATTATCGTTCAGTGTAATATGGTGAACGATTTCAGGTTAAAGATAAAAATCTCGTTTGCGATCGTTTATCGTTAGTCGTTAAAAATCGCTCCGTGTAATAGGACCCTTACTGTCTATATTGTATACAAGTGGTAGCCTTGACATGTACAACTCAGAAACTTAGAAACTGTGTATCAGAAAATCACCTCAATCTAGTCCCTCTTAGATAGATAGACAAAAATGAATAAAATGATCTATCTATCTATCTCAGGCAGGTTAACATTCCCTTACTGTAGACTTATCAGCCACATCTGGTAGAAGTTTGTTCCCTCTTTGTGTGTTCAGTTTTCTATTTAAAACATTTCCCTCTTGAACCTTATTTAGCCCTTTATATTTAAAGGGAAATTATCACATCTCTCTTCCCCCCACCTTAAAGCTGCCACCCCCCTTCCCCCACCTTATAGCTGCCACCCCCCCCTCCCCAACCTTATAGCTGCCAGGCTTTGCTCTCCGACACTGTTCCCAGTAGTCTGTGGTTATACCTCTAGCTATACAGCCCAGCATACAATTTTGAAGCTGTAAGAAATCACTACCAGTCAGGACTGCCAATACAGCACTTTGATAAAGGATTTCTTTTCCCCAAGTGCATTATTTTACATTTGGAAAGCTGAACTGCATTTTCCATTGTTTGGACCACTTATCTAGTAAAGCTAAATCATTTTCCATATTACTGACACCTCCAGGAATATCAACCCTATTGCACATTTTTGTCTCATCAGTAAACAGACCCTTGTGGCCACCACTTGTAACCAGCCTCTGCTCGGAATATACACCATTAACAACAACCCTCTGATATCTATTCCTCAGCCAACTAGAAATCCACTAAACTATTCAGGAATTAATTCCAATTTTTGCTTACTTCTCTGTCAGCTCTTTGCATATTAGACGCTTTGCAGAAATCCTGATAGTTAATACCTATGGCACCACCTTCATCCAGCACTTTTGTAAAATAAAGAAATCAATGAGATTAAGTTGACATGATCTGTCCAGTTTTAAGAACACTGTACAATTCTGTGTTGTGGGCAGTAAGTGACAGGTATCCATAGATGCTATAAAAACTTATGTGTTTCCATGATAACAGACTACAAACCTTGTGTCGTCTGATACTGCCCTACTTCTAGTAGTAGTAGGTATTGTTTATACTCTTTAAAGTGGTCTAGAGTCTTTCTGTAAAAAATTGCTTGTGATGGTGGTGACAAGGTGACCTTGCATCAATTAACTGTCTCTGTCCTAATTAACAAGCAAGTGCCTGCATAGCCCGTATCAGAAGTTCCAATACAGAACACCACCCGGACACAGATGTGTGCACACAACTTCCTCTTTTTATTTAAAATGTTTCTCATTTTATAATCGCGGAATACAGGAGTGGTTACATGGGTCACATGGGTATATTTGATATAACATGATTGGATAAACTTGATCTTCAGATATAAATAGTATATAAGAGTGCACAACAAACGGTTATATTATTGAATTGATATGGTATATAGCACTTTCAGGAGCTTGTCTGCCTAGCAATTGGCAAGATTCTCTGTGTCATCCAGAAAGAGGAAGTCCTGGAGGTCCGGTCTTATGGTTTTAGCATGAGCCGGCGCTGTCTGAAGCTGAAACATATCTGAATTAACTATTAAGACTTATAACAAATTGAGATGTTTCTCTATAACCATATTCTATAATCATTAACCTGACAGTGGAACTTCCCTTTAATGCGATCCGGGCCTCATATATTCTTGCTGTGACACTAACATCTTAATGGTTGGTGAGGACAAATTATTTTTCTTGCCCATTACCAGGCACTCGTCTTGTATGACATTTTACAACAATTAAAATGACTATTGTTCTTTTCTTATCTGTAATGTTTATCGATAATATGCATGTCTGTGCACAGAATATTCATGGTTATAAGGACTCAATATGGCAGTGTATTTATGCCACTTTTTTGGTAAAAAAAAAATCTATCAAAAATTTTGATTTAACCCCTAGACGACCCTGGACGTAGGGTTACGTCATGGAAGTCTGTCCCCAGACGACCCATGACGTAACTCTACGTCCTGAGTGTTTCTCCCGCTATGAAGCGCGCTCCGGAGCGGAGCGCGCTTCATAGGAGGTGGGGGCTGGCTGCAGTGAGCAGCCGGGACCTCACCGGTAATTACACGCTGCAGCGATCGCGCTGCCGCGTGTCACTAACCCCTTAAACGCCGCGACCGCGGCGTTTACGTGTAAGTGACAGGGGGAGTCCCCTGTCACTTACCGATCGGGACCCCCGCAGTCACACTGTCATTGTCACGCAGTCATCGTTGAAACGGACCGCTGGAGGTCTCTCACCTGCCTCCGTGCGGTCCGATCGGCGATCTGCTCAATGAGCAGATCGCCGATAACACTGATCAATGCTATGCCTATGGCATAGCATTCAACAGTGTAGAAATCAAACTAGTGTATGTAAAAGTCCCCCAAAGGGACTTCAAATGTGTAAAAAAAAAAAAAAAAAAAAGTTCAAAACACTATTACACTACCCCAAAGCCCCTCCCCCAATAAAAGTTGAAATCACCCCCCTTTCCTATTATATAAATAAAACATATAAAAATAAATATAGATAAACATATAATATACCGTAGCGTGCGTAATTGTCCGATCTATTAAAATATAACAAGCGTCATTGTGATCGTTGAACGGCGTACACTAAAAGAGGGAAAAAAGTGCGCAGATTACCGATTTTGTTACATTATATATTTTAAAAAATCAATAAAAAGTGATCAAAACGTCCGATCTTCACAAATATGGTATTAATAAAAACTAAAGATCATGGCGGAAAAAATGACACCCCATAAAGCCCCGTAGGTGAAAAAATAAAAGTGTTATAAGTGTCACAATAGGCCCATTTTATTAATATTTAATTGCCAAAAAAAAGGATTTCATAAAAAAAATACATATATAACATTAGAGAATCTGTGTAACCTGCATATGGTTGTGTTCGGGCTGACCTATAGAATAATAGTATCATGTCGCTGTTACCATATAGTGTATTACGTAGACACAGGAACCCCCCAAACGTTACCATATTGCATTCTTTTTTTCGATTTCACCTATTTATATCTTCATAAATAATATATTTGAAATTCTATCATACATGTTATGGTAAAATGAAAGACGCCATTACACAGTACAACTATTCCTGTAAAAAACAAGCACTTACATGGCTTGTAGATAGAAAACTGAGAGTGTTAGAGTTCTTAGAAGGGGAGGAGGGAAAAACGAAAACACTAAGATCAAAATTTGCGCGGTCCACTGGGTCTGGACCCAGTCTGGTCTGGGTTTGGGCCTGGTCCTCAAAGGGTTAATATCACGTGTGCCAAAATTGTACAAAGATGTTAAAATGTGGGCATGGTCTACTGGGAGGGGTGTGGCCTAAATCTTTTAAACAAATTTATAAATACTATAATTAGAATATGGCACATACAGTATTTTGGCTCATATCTAGTAGGATTAGATAAGGGATGTTAAGAGGTTTGTGCCTTTTCATAAATTTAGCACAATTTACTCCCAATAGTCTGTTTTTTTTAGGCTAGAGAATGGGGGTCCCTACCCCCTGTATAATTGCTTTGGGTGAAATATTGGTGGAATAAGTGCACTGCCTCTTTGAATAACTGACTAGCAGGGTGCCAGGTGACAGACCCCCACTGATCTAGTATCTTTAGTTATAGAAGGCAGAGTAGCCCCTTTAAGAGTGCAGGGCCATAGCCAAGTTCACATACATAATGTCCCAAAAGTCATTTTTTGTTTGTCATTAAGAATTCCCTGTGTCCATTCCTACTAGCCATGCTCTTTGCAGAACACTATAGATGTTTCCCCTCTTCTGTTGCCTGTCTCATATATCTTTCATGTAGCTTGTTACTGGCAGGATATCACTTGTTCTACACTTCTATAACTATTTTCTGATTGATACAGCCATATGGGAGAACATTTTTCAACACTGAGAATAACTTCATAGGCTTTGTGTTCTGTACTTGACTTCTTGTGCAAAGATTGCAGTCCCCCCCCCCTTTTTAAAGCACTTAGATTAAAATTTTGCAGTAGTAAAGCCTTAGTACGCTGTAGTTCCTGTTATTAGAATGAACCCGGTTCTTGTTCGGGAAAAAGCAATGTCTGGGAGCATTTCAAGTATTTGACATTGAAGCATTGGTATAACTAAAGCAATTAATTTCAAATTATGTTCTTCACATGATTATGGCGGATGCAATTTTGCCTGAGCTGTTGCAATAGCAGAGCCTTATGATTTCTATATAGCGTGCTGAGATGCTGAGCGAGATAAAAAAGGCAAGAAAATGTCCTACTGACTGTTGTGCAGGGAGAGTGTGGAAGAGATCAATCACATATTGTCCATGATGTCACCCTACTTCTAGCTTTATATTAAAGGTGCCTTCACACGTACCGTATCGCTGCGTATTTATCGCACCGAACCCGCACAAAACTCACACGTAAGTAGCTGGTTTTTTTGTTTATTTTTTGGTATTGAACTCGCATTTGAAAATCATGTGAAAATCATGTAAAAATCGCACCAAACACGCAGCGAGAAAACACATACATTGACTTGATAGCAATCAATACGGTACGTGTAAAGGCACCCTTAACCCCTAGACGACCCAGGACGTAGAGTTACGTCATAGAAGTCTGTCACCAGACGACCCTGGACGTAACTCTACGTCCTGGGTGTTTCTCCGGCTATGAAGCACGCTTCGGAGCGGAGTGCGCTTCACAGCAGGTGGTGGCCGGCTGCAATCAGCAGCCGGGACCTCACCGGTAATGACACGCTGCAGCGATCACTCTGCCGCGTGTCATTAACCCCTTAAACTCCGCGATCGCAGCGTGTAAGTGACAGGGGAAGTCCCCTGTCACTTACCGATCGGGACCCCCGCAGTGTGACTGCAGGGGTCCTGATCATTAAAACGGACCTCCGGAGGTCTCTCACTTTCCTCCGTGCGGTGCGATCGGCGATCTGCTGCACTAAGCCTGCACAGGCAGACTCAATGAGCAGATCGCCGATAACACTGATCAATGCTATGCCTATGGCATAGCAATGGTCAGTGTAGAAATCAAAGTATTGAATGTAAAAGTCCCTCAAAGGGACTTCAAATGTGTAAAAAAAAAAAAAAAGTTAAAAACACTATTACACTACCCCAAAACCCCTCCCCCAATAAAAGTTGAAATCATCCCCCTTTCCCATTATATAAATAAACATATAATATACCGTAGCGTGCGTAATTGTCCGATCTATTAAAGTATAACAAGCTTCATTGCAAACGGAGAATGGCGTAGACGAAGATGAAGAGGGAAAAAAGTGCGCGGATTACCTATTTTATGTTACATTATATATATAAAAAAATTCATAAAAAGTGATCAAAAAGTCTGATCTTCACAAATATGGTATTAATAAAAACTAGAGATCATGGCGGAAAAAATTACGCCCCATAGGGGAAAAAATAAAACTGTTATAAGCGTCACAATCGGGCCATTATATTATTAACTAGTTGCCAAAAAAAAAAGGATTTAATAAAAAAAATATATATAACATTAGAAAATCTGTGTACCCTGCATGTGCTTGTGTCTGGACTGACCTATAGAGTAATAGTATCATGTCACTTTTACCATATAGTACATTACGTAGACACAGGAACTCCCCAAACGTTACCATATTGCATTCTTTTTTACGATTTCACCTATTTATATCTTCATAAATAATATATTTGGAATTCCATCATACATGTTATGGTAAAATGAAAGACGCCATTACAAAGTACAACTATTCCTGTAAAAACAAGCCATTACATGGCCTGTAGATAGAAAACTGAAAGTGCTGGAGCTCTTAGAAGGGGAGGAGGGAAAAACAAAAGCGCAATGATCATAATTTGCGCGGTCCACTGGGTCATTTTGGGCCTGGTCCTCAAAGGGTTAAGGTGTTACCATTCACAGAGAGTGTAAACATGGACATGATTTTAATTTTGAAGAGTAGGCTAGTTTCTGACAATGTATTATACAATATCCATTTATCAGTTTTAGAAATATTTTCACTTGTATTTCAGGTAAGAAGCCTTCAGGGGTGTTGTCATTTTTTCGCGGGACAGGTGGGAAGAGTCCAGACTTGTCAGCACAAAGAAAGGAAACCTTACGAGGTGCTGACAGTGCCTATTATCAAGTGGGGCAGATGGGCAGAGAAGGGGCAGAAAACCAAGGAGCTGAAAATCAAGGTACCTCTAAAAATGTTAATTGTACTAGACATATCAAAATGGTCAGAAAGAGACCACCTGATCTAGTCTGCCCTTATTATTTTCTTTTATCATCTTAGGATAGATATACTGTGTGTGTATCCCATGTGTACATTGTAGATTTACCAACCACATCAGCTGGAAGTTTGTTCCAAGAATCTACTATTCTTTTAGTAAACTAATATTTTGATCTTTTCCCCCAACTAGTCTCAGATTTTGTTCCCTTGTTCTTGTGTTCAGTTTCTTATTAAAAACACTTTGCTCCCAAAGCTTATTCAGACTTTCATATATTGTTAAAGGTTTCGAGCACGTTCCCCCTTTTCCTTTTTTTCCTCCCAACTATACAGATTCCGATCAGATTCAGTCTAACAATCTTTAAGCCAGTTGTTCTCTCTCCTGCCCTCCCCCTGTTCTCCCCATACACTGGCTTTTTTATGGGGAACAGTTAAGCCCCTATAACACGGTTGTCAGCGCTCGTTTTCTCCTCGTCCTCTGCTCGCTGACCCCGCGATTAAACGTGTCTGCAGTGAGCGGGTGAGTACCGGGTGGGGGTAGCGGGGGCTGCCCGGGTGACTAGATCGTCCGGGCAGCCCATAGCGGCCGTCTGCTGCCACCGCTTCTATTCCATGGAGCGATGGCAGCAGATCAACATGTTGAACATGCAGGCAACATGTTGAAAGTCAAACAACTGCAGTGATCAGCTGACATTATTCATGTCGGCTGATCGTTGCCTTCTATTGCACAAGGCCATTATTGTCCGGAAAGGCGGATAATCGCTTTGTGTAGTAGGGCCTTAAGCCACAGCCAGACTGCTCAGTGGCAGCTTATCTCTTAGAGAACAAAGGGGTCAGGCAATGATTTTCTGTCAGGCTGGACCCCCTATCTCCACCAACATCATCTGTGAGTAGAGCCCCTTACACTCTATACTGACTGCCTCCTGGTGATCTAGAAGATAAACCAGGCACATTGCAGTGATTCCCTCTTGTATCTGTATATTATAATTGGGTAGGGAGGGACTGAAAGTAATCTGGGCCCCTGACCAATAAATTAGTACACAGGAAAAAAAACTGGAAATCATCATTATCGCTTCTAAAATCTTGCTGGAGTTTGGTTTTAAAGTATTTATTTATTAACTAATTTTTCAGCATTTTGAGGTGTAAATCTCCTCTTCAGATGCAGAGGAACTATGTATCAACGTCTTTGTGTTTTTGATGCCAGAAGGGTTGTGTTACAGATGAAATAGGGCATATACTATAGGCAGTGGGGCAGAGAATAAGTAGGTAACAGAAGTGCATTGACAGGTTACAGGGAGATTGTAAAGAGACTGAAATCTGATGAATGTTGTAACCAACCAATAGAGACACCAGTGAGATCTGATTTCCTGTACATAATGCACCTCTCTTAAACCCCAACCCCCCCACCCCCAAAGATGTCCATGGAGAATAGACGCTTGCCTGCAGCATATAAGTTGAGTTGTATACACAGCACACAGGTTTATAAAGGAAGAGTAATTGGTGTAGGGGTTTGGGAGATATTACACAAGATAAATCAGCACCATCAGGGTTTTCTTTCTGTATAACTAAATATAACACAAGTTGTTATAGTTTATGAAAAACCCTGGCTTGTAGTATACCCCAAAGTTTCAATCGGAATCTTCTGTCTATTTATCGTGTCTGTTGTCTGATGCAAGCCGTATTATTGATGCACTGGTCAGAAGCTGTGACCTGGATTGGTAAGGTCTGTGCTGTAGTTTGTATTCTGGCTCATGTGGATCAGATTAGGAGCATTGTTCCACTTAGGCAATTATTTTTTCAGTTATTTTAGGCCGCAGCTGCCTGCATTGTTGATGTAGAAGGGACTGGTGAATACGTTTTATTCTTTATTGAAAAATCATGTTTTAGATTCAGTGCCAGAAATGAGAAGTTCTATCAAAAATAGCAAGTGTATATTTTTATTTGTAACTTGCTGAGCTTGCTTGATAGCATAAAAAACTCATAGGGATAGGGATGCTGGTTATCTGGCAATTTCCCCAGCGTTAGCCTTGTCCGCTATCTTGTGAGACTTTTTGTACATTTTGCACAGTAGCTTGAGGCACAGCTTCAGTAACTCTAATTGTACATTGTAATTATTGATCTCCATCTCTACAGTTCTAACCCAACTAGCACGACCTCCTGGATGAGGGCATCCATGGAGCTGTAGGTGCTGTGTGGGCTTGCTCCCCATTGCAGTCACCTGTCTATTAAGGAACAATGCAGAATAATTGCTTGCTATTTACCTGTGCAGTTCCCACATGTGCAGCTTTTCATTACTTAGATTTGTATGGTCGTCTCCCATCTGTAATCTGGTGCTTGTGATGCCTATTAATTGCATCAAACCAAGCGCCAAGGGCAACGTTTTATCAGCCTGCAGAGAGTCGGAAATTGTTAGTGATTCCCATCTCATACATATTCATCGGTCTAGTGCAGGGCACCTTTTAAGCCTCCATTTGGCTTATTGGTTTAACATTTGCAATCTGCCTGACAGTGCTCTGTAATTTCTCACCATTTACTGAAACATAACGCCTTTTCTCTGTGGCTTAATAGAAAGACGCTTTTTTACTTTGCTTACCATATAATTCATACCTATAAGTCTTGCTCTTCAGTGTAGTTTTACAGCCTGTGATATTATGGATTTCTCTGATCAGGACAATGTGGCTGTCTGACCCATTATACTGCTTTAGGCAAGTTTCACCCATACAGTATCGCAGTGAATTTCATGCTAAAAGTTCCATGACCTTTTTTTTTTTTTTTTTTTTTTTTCTTTTTTTCATCACACAGAGCGGGCAGCTCACATGCTGTAGCGCAGTCCTCTCACAGCTATTGTTTTGTTTTTGTTTTTTTGGTGTCTGCTTCTTTTTGTCCCTGAATGATAAATGGAGTAAGTGCTGTTATTTAAAAGGATATGGCTGGAAGCATATAGGAGTGAAAGCCTTGTTTATATGCACTGCCTTGTACAAGCCTGGAGCATTGTGTAGTGCAGGGTATACTGGGAATATAGTGTTAATTTACATCATAATATTATGGGGGTTTAACCTAAAGGGTTTTTTACTTTGTCATCAGCCTTTTGTCAAGGGACTCAAGGGAAGTAGAGATTGTCCAACTTATCTCCATGTTGGAACCCCCAGCAATCGCAAGTCGCAAAAAATGTGATCAAAATTACTTGAAATCACAGAAAAGAGGCCACGGTCACTAAATAAAAGGCTGGTTCAAAGCCAGTTGCTGAGATGATGCAGACCTGCCACAATGCAACATGGGGGGTTGATGAGGAGCAAAATACTGAAATACTGCTAATCCCATGCCTGCTATTCATGGGGTAGCTGCTTGGCATTATAACTGCATACAGATAAGGTATACATGGCTATAATTTTTTCAGAATGCAGTTACCTTCTGATTGTGGCGCCAGTGCCTTGTGTACATAGAAGGTGCAGAGGAGCACACCCGGGTGACTAGTTAGGGGGTAACTAATAGGCTAGCATGGTGCACTACATACTATCATGTAACCAGCACCCTGTGTATGTATTGTATGCAGCTATATTACTAAGCCACTACCTCCATCATAGATAGTGGGCATGTAAGTTTTCCTACTGAGCTCAGCTTTAGAAGTCTGGGGCACTGACTGCTATGATGATCTTGCTGCAGCCTCACCCGTGCCCACCCTTCTGTGCCCACGTCTTATGAACTAGCAGAGCAGAGCAGTGTCCCTGTAATTCTCCAGCCTAAACGCTTTGTACAATTATCTGATGCTTCACAAAACACAGATGCCCTGCTTTAGCATTTAGGGCTTTATAACTTTTTTTTATACTGAAAAGACGGATCATAGTAATGCTGCTCTCCATCCGGCTCTGGAGTGAGATTATTTAGAGGTTGTCCGCTTGGCAGCGGAGTCTTTGTTTGTGTTAAACGGATGCCTGTGACATATGCCATACAATGTCCATCACTCATAGGCTTCTGTATGAAGCTGCAGCTTATAAAATCTTTTCATGCTCTTAAGAAAAAGTAGCTATGAAAAAAGTAGCTCAGTATACATGCACTGACCTGAAGAACAGATGTAGCCATCTAGTGAGTCCTACATTATTGTTTGCGTGCTTGAAAAAGCCCTATATTGTAATCCCCTTCCCTCCTCCTTTCCTTCCTTTCATCCCCCCTTCCATTAAAATATCACACAGCACAGCCCTAACCAGCCAATCACAGCACATATGCAAATGAGTGAAATGAGTGCAAAAGAAACTTGCAGATCCCTCACTCAATGCCTGACAACATCCACGCAGTCACACGTCCCCTATTGTAAGGCAGACGAACAACATATATGGACAATATATGGCTAATATAGTGTAGCATAAACAATAACAGTGGGAAAATTGCTTGTAAATGACCAAACTAACCTGGTGGTGTTGTGCAAATCATAGGCACAACACTAGTAGGCGTTTTTATTGGGTTAGTCCGCTGCCTGGCCTCTGGTTCTCTGCTCCCGGCACCCATCCTGATGCCAAAGCACGAAAATGCAGTTTGGAATTGACCATTGGACCATACATACAGCCACGGTGTAGGACTCACAAAATAACTCCAAGGACCTCACAGGTGTCCATCTTGGGCGTTTATTCACACTAGGCTACAAAAAGAGCGACGCGTTTTGGTGTTGGACTGACACCTTTTATCAAGCTTCTCCTCACTGCTAAACGCCAAGGCCTCTATTGTGAAAGGATCAAAGAAAAAAGTTAGAGCCAGTGGCGTAGCTACCATGAAGGCAGGGAAGGCAACTGCTACAAGGGCCTTGCAGGAAGGGGGCCCCAAAAAGCCCTGATCTGCCTTCATCTTAGGTATGCCACTGACAGCCGACCACCGCATCCCCCCTCCCGCAGAGGAAGAAGGCCCCGCCACTGTACTCTTCAGCCTGCTCACTGTAGTGCAGGGTGAGCGGGCTGCACATCAGAAGGAGAGGGACAGAGGAGCAGGACCTGCCAGGTCCTGTACGCACAGAAGGAGAGGGATGAAGGACCTTATCACATGACCCAAAGGTCCTCAATACCTCTGTGTAAGGATCAGCCTACTACAGGAGGAGGGGGAAGCCTGGGAGCTGTAAGTGCTGTGTTTGTGTGTCAGTGTGTGTACATATGTATCTGTGTTTATATGTATATGTCAGTGAGTGTATGTATGTATCTGTGGGTATATGTATATGTCAGTGTGTGCATGTACCTGTGGCTATATATGTATATACTGTAGTGTCTGTAACACTGGTGTGTATATATGTGTGTGTGTGTATGTCAGCAGTGTCTCAAGTGATTGACAGGTTTGCTCCTAAAGATGTTTTGCAGCAGTTTCTATTAATGCTGGGCTCTAATAAAAGAACCCACCACTATAATACAATAGTTCTGGTTCTAATTACACTTGGGGGATGATTTCCCTGTAAATGGTCTATTCAGGGTGTATATGTTATCACTAGTGTAATCACATTCCAGTGTTAATGTGTACATGTCAGTGGTTTATTTGTACATATGTTAATGGTGTCTCTGTGTGTGTATATATGTGCGTCATTGTGTGTGTTTGAGAGTTGGCTATCTATGGGGGGTGAGGACCTGCAGGATTCATGGGCCCCATACAGTTTTTTGCTATGGGGCCCCATGAATCCTAGCTACGCCCGTAGCTAGAGCATATAAGAAACAAGTAAACACCAACACATATGGTAATAAAATAAAATAGACTAATACATAAAAACACTTGAAAACAACACATACTTTAACATCCTGATAATACAGGATGTGCCCCATATGGAGTAAAGTATACTCCCAGTGGAATCACCTATGTCTTTTCTCCCCCTGTTATACCAGTCCCTGGGGCACAAGGTTGTATGTTAAATACCTTTTGTAAAATCTGTCATCTCATGTTGTTTATCTTATACTGCTTAATAGTTAAAAGCTTATGTACCAGCAGTACATTGCTTTTCTGTTTTTACCATGAATAAACCAGCACGGGGATGCCGATGTATTACCGTGCACCGGCCCGGTCTGAAGCACTGGAGGCACTGATTCTAATAGAGCCACGTCACTGATCGATAGGGGTTCCCTCCCACTGGGGGCCTGCCAGCCTGCCTCCAGTGCTTCAGGCTGGGGTGGTGCCCAGGAATACCCCAGTGCCAGGAACGGGCGCCAGTCTATTCATGGTTAAATCAGAAAAGTGATGTACCACTTGCTACACTTTGTGAGTCAGGATTCCATTGGGAGATTACTTTACTCTATAACAGTGGGGCATATCCTTTACTATCAGGATGTTGCTGTATGTGTTTAAGTGTTTTTATGTATTAACCAGTTTAATAATGCTATTTTATTTCCATATGTGTTGGTGTTCACTTATTTCTTATATGCTCTAGCTTTTTTCTTTGGTCCTTTTATGATAGTCTGTGTAGACCATAAGTGACACCCAGTAGTACTTTAGACTGGGTTCACACTGCATTTTTGCTGTTTGTTTAACGTGCCTCTTGAAGTCTGGTACCAGATTTGCTCTTAAAGGGCCAGTACCGTTCTTGCTCTTAAAGGACCAGTACCAAAGTTGCTCTTAAAGGGCTGGTTCCAAATTCACTCTTATAGGTTCAGTAACCAAGTTTTTTTTTTAAAAAAAGGCCTGTACCAAAGTCCTTCAATTTGACATCAGTTGTTAATAATGTGTACAGTAATCACGCCGTGAACGTTGGTGCTGGTGTTAAAGGATTAAGTTAAAGGGTTGACGTTTCTCTTTTCAAGCACTTTGTATTGTCTCCTGGAAATGCACATAAAGTTATTATTATCCAGAAAATAAAAGAAATGTGATAACAGCACTCACCAACTTGATAAAACAAAGATTTAGGAAACTTGGCAGGGCATACAAGTGTGTTCCAAAGATAATGAGCAACATTATCATTATCTTTAGGACGCACTTGTTTCTCCTGCTGTGTTTCTTAATAATGCATTGTTTTATTAAGTTGTTGAGTGCTGTGATCCTACAGATCACTGGGCTTGATTCAAACGGAGCACCACCTAGTGATTGTGTTGTCACGCTATATTTACAAGTTATTGGAGCTCTGCTTAAGTGATGTGGATGAAGCTGTGCCAGTTCTCATTCCCTGTTAAAACATAGTTGTTAGTATTATGTTCTACTTGTGATGAGTGGAAAACCTTTAATGAACTTGGGGTGCATTTACTGTGAGACTGCAGTGCATGTTAGAGGTGCATGGTGGCAACCATTACTGACAGATACCTTTTTTATATTACTCATATTCTCTCTCTTTTTTTTTTCTTTTTTAGATGACACTGATGGTGGAGATAAGCAGAAAAAGCAGTCAGGGAACCCCCATGTTGAGCTGCGTAAGTATCGTTTTGTCAGTGTATCCTCATCCATACCATGCTGAGGAGTGTTTAATTCCCAAACTGGTGTCTATGACTGCAATACAGGAGTTCTATGCCATGTTGGAGCAAAAAGCTTTTGAGCTGTGCCTGTATCCTCTTGTCTCACCCCTTTGATATTAGCTGGATTATGTTTAACTAATTCAACTAATTTGATGATTATAGGAAAAAGCAAACCTATATATTGGACAAGGAAAGCCATGTCAAGTATTACAGCGTGTTACGCACCTGTGTTTTTTATGTTACATTATAGATCTGATTGACATAACATTAAGGGATGCTTTTCTCGCTTCTGTATTGTAGTAGATGGGCAGCTTTTACAGTGTAGCTTTAATTGCAGCTGCATTCAGGCTGAAGTATTATCTTTGCAGGAATATTCTGTGTTACCTACAATTTTGCATTCTTGAGGTAGGCAGATTTGACAATTCTGGAGTCATACTGTGGCTTTTTCTGTCATTCTCAAGATATAAAGCGTGCTGCTTAGTGTACAAGATTGATCTCAGGCATTTTAGATAAGTGACTTTTCTTCAGGTAGCATTCATGCAGTCAGACCGTAGTGTCAATTATTTATAATGTGCAAACATATTCTGCAGAGCTGGAGGCTTGTGACCAATTATATGGGATACACAACAACAGGTAAGCAACTTTTGCTCGAAAGAATTTTCAGCTACAGTTACCGACTTTAACTAGTATGACAGCTTCTGGAAGTTATTTATTCAGCTAACCGCCATAAATGTGAAGTGTACTCCCATAGTGATTTATGCATTTTTATGTAATGGGTGTTTTGTGTTTATAAATGGAATTATTCAATAGCTTAACAAAAACCAAATCTGCACAAGTTACCCTTCAGACATTTAGAGCATCAAAACAACCTTTTTTATACCGATGTTATATAATTCACCTTTGCCGTGAAATACAGCTGGTGAAAGCGTACTTGACAGGACATGGTGCTGGGGAGTATTTACAGTACCCTACTATGATGGCATATGGAGATATACTGATGTGCTGGTTTTGCATGTTGCTATGTGAGGCAGCACTGGGTACATTTAGTTGTAGGAATAAAAGGAACAGCAGAAAATAACTTTTTGGGTTGCCAGAGATTAAAAGAAAGCCCTAATTTACCTTTTAGGGACAGTGTGGATCCTCAGGAGGAGACAGACAGGTCAGGTTGAATTCCCATATTCCAGGCTCTCTCCTGCAAAGAACAGATGACGTGCCCTATCCCCACTTCATGTTTTCCATCTTGTGATCTCTAGTAGTGAACAGAACATTGCAGAAAAATGGCCAAGATAGTTAGGCTGTCTTACTGGGGTTAGGCGTTACAGAGGAGGCTTAAAGGGTATTCTGAGGGAAACTTGCCTTGTTCCGCTGCACACAGCCAGAGCTACCCACTTTTACATGCTGACCCAGAAAGTGCGGCACAGTGGAATCTGGGCTCCATAAAAACTGAAGTGAAAGGGGGAACAAAGAAGCTATTCTACTGTTTTACAGCGGTCTGAGCACAAGATTTCCCCTGGAATACCCCTTTAAATGGTACAAGTACCCATCATCATTATTAAGTTTGTATTCATACATAACTTTATTAGGCACAACAAGAACAATACCTCCAGATGCTACCACATGCCTAATATAGGTATAATAAATGACTGTGAATGCACTTACATACTATAAGGTATTATTAATGACCTTTATTAGAACAGATAGTATTTCCTTATGAATTAATGTACAACCTTCAAAATTCCAAAGGGTAAGAGTAATCCGATGTACAGAATTAATAAGCGTATAGTACAGTCCCCTTGGACATGGCATGTTTACATTCAAATCCACATAATCTCTGCTCTGGACATCTTTAATGAGATCTTCTTCTTTCTTCCATCCTTGTAGACCTATTTATATCCTATATAATTCAACTCCTTTAAGGACACCCTGATGTGTATGCAGGATTAAGGATAAGGGGTGTCCCAAATAAACCTTTCTTTCCCTTTTATTGTCATGTTGTATGGCTTACGTTTTACCACATCACCACCCAGTGACATAAATGACTTCTTCTTAATTCTAGATTTTATAACTCGCCCTTGTACTGAAGATTCTCATCAGATCTTGTCACTGATTTCCATATGTTTCGGATTTCACATCCATGTCCTTTTATTTTACTATTGAGTATTGGAGCGAACAACTTTAGGGAACATTCTAATGTTGTAGTTGCCAGGATCAGACTAAGCCACACCTGATGACAAAACTAATGGAGTCTTTAATGGAGCCAAAGTTTTTTTTTTTCCCCTGTTGATTTAGCGTTTATATATTTGCAGAATGCATTTTATTTCCTAATAGCACCATTTATTACACCATATCATGTACTGAGAAACTTCAGAAAATGTATTTGTGTAATAGAAGCTATTTTGTCTTTGCTTTTTTTCTGTTTTTACAGAGTTTATGTAGTTTAAAATCTACGTAGTATAAAATGACTCTAATGAGCCTTTAAACAACGTTAAAGCACTGTTTTGTTTTTGCCTTGCTTCATGTGGTAGAGACGCTTCTCCTGTAAATTACTTTATAATTACTTTTGTGCTTATAATCCTCCACCTGATACATTTTTAGAACTACTTTGCAGCTTCATATTGTATTTTCAAATAAAACATCATCTTTTATAAATAGGTTCTAAAATGGTGCCCAGCACAGAGACGTTCTGTATATGCTGCCGACACTTGGAATTAACAACTGGAAACTATGGCCTGGATGTATCATATTGTATCAGAGCCTCTTTACACAGACCTGATAGTCAGACAGGAAGGCTCCCTGCTGATAATCGGGACTGGGATGATAAATCACTTGTTAGCTGTCTAATTACATCGTTTGTGCGGGCATTTAAATGATTGTTAATCAGCTGCACGTCTTTCTGTGTAAACTATGGTTAGTTAATAGGCAGTATGGATGATCCTGTGATCAAGTGCAGACAAGGGCAGAGTTCTTGGATTTGCACTAGTCAGGCCATGTAAAATGGTCGTAAAAAAGAAACTGGTGTAAACTGCCTATAGTAACCAATCAGCTTTCTTCCCTGGTAAAAAAAATTCTGAGCTGTGATTGGTTGCTATGGGCAGGTTACACCAGCTTCTTTTATATACCCTTTTATAAATCTGGGTCATTAAATTTCTAGGAGAAAACTCTGATGGAGAATGCTGGGATTTATTCTGTATGGAGACTTTGGATTTGGCATTGCAGATGTGCCAGAATTATTACTTGTAAGACTTACAGAGGTCTTAGCATTTTGCATTTTGTGCATCTGTTTTGATCTGTTTTTCCATTGACTTCCATGATAAAAAAAAAGGATCAAAACGCTTGCTTTTTTTTTACCTACATACAAAGGTCAGATACGTTTTTGTGTATGTTAAAAAAAAAAGGATGCATTTTGATTTGTTTTTTTTTTGTATAATGGAAGTCAATGGAAAATCGAATGAAAACCGTTGTGGGGGGGGGGGGGGGGGTGCATTGAAACGGGTGTGGCCTTAATGTGCCAAAGAATTGCTCCACAATTTTGGAGCACAATTCGGGTTTAAAATACCTTACATTCAAGGGGTTGGCCACTTTATATTAAAATAGTTAAGTATTAGTAAGTGTACTCACTGTATATACTGACAGCAGCCTCATAGAACTAAAAGCAGACTCCTGTCCTCCAGGCTGTGCTGCTCTGTTCTGTGGTTAGTCTGTCCATAAGATGGCCGACATGGAGGAGCATGTGACCATGCCCCCCCCCATTGTCCACCGCTGAGCCTGTATATGCTTATGGTGGACACAGGAGGCGGGGCTTGGTGACATGCTTCTCCATGTCGACCATCTTATGGACAGACTCACCACAGAGCAGGGCAGCCCAGCCTGGAGGAGGGGAGTCTGATTTTAGCTCTGAGGTACACAGGAAGCTGCTGTCAGTAAATATTGTAAATACACTTATACTACACACAAAACAATTTTACTATAAAGTGGCCAACCCCTTTAACTAATATTGGTCTAATCTATCAGCCTGGGGCATTTGAAGAATAAAAGGGGACATTTATCAAGCTTATAGTAAGATTTTCTTTGTTGCCCAGAACTTAGCTTTCACTTCTTTTATTGCTCTGGTAAAATGAAAGCTGTGTTGTGATTGGTTGCGATGGGCAACATATTTCTAGCTGATCGGTGGTCTCTTACATCAAGTCATTGGGCCAGGTAATATGACCCTTAGGGGGGGTCATTAGTTCGGCCGATTGTCGCTCCGTGGAATAGAGAGAACAATCAGCCGATGATCGTGTCATCGGCTGATTGTTCATTTAGGTTCAGACCTAAAATCCTTGTTTGCCACCAGCGCATCACTATGGTGGAATAGCGGTGCGCGGCGGCGAACGACGATTTTAACAGCACCATACATTACCTGTCCGGGCTGCAGGTCTTCTCCTTCTCTCCCGGGGTCCCGCACGCAGCAGTTTTGGAGCGGGGCTGTCTGAACTGACAGACCGCTCAGCCAATCACTGGCCTTGACTGCTGCGGCCAGTGATTGGCTGAGCGGTCTTTCATTTCTGACAGCCCTGCTCTGAAGCTGCTGCTTGCGGGACCGGGAGAAAGAAGAAGACCTGCAGCCCGGACAGGTAATGTATGGTGCAAGGGCTGCAAGGACATCGGTAACGATGTCCCTGCAGCCCTTTGCTTAACAATCATCGGTGCTGTGGAATAGGCCCAGTAAACGAGCGCCGATCGAACAGATCGGTGCTCGTTTACATCGTTGATCGGGCCCCCATCGGCCCGTGGAATAGAACCTTAAGACTGCTTGATAAATCTTCCCAGTAGTAGCTTGAGGCATTTGCAGAGGCTTCCCTGTTCTTACATGTATTTAGAAGATTGGTAACTTTTAGCAAAGTAAAGGCTATTAGTTCAGCATTCGAATGCATGAAGCCCTATGGACAGCTGGCATAAGCTATTTGACAAGTGCTTATTGTTACTTCATAAATGCAATAAAATGTATTCAGTTTAATGTTCAATGGTATTCCTCTTTCTTCCTATACAGAGTTTTCAGATGCCAATGCAAAGTTTTACTGTCGTATTTATTATGCTGGAGAGTTCCACAGAATGCGCAAAGTAATTTTGGGAAGTAAAGAAGAAGATTTTATCCGCTCCCTAGCACACTGTGTACCATGGCAAGCTAGAGGTGGAAAATCTGGTGCCGCATTTTATGCAACAGAAGGTGGGCCTCTTAACTTTGCAAGATGCGAAAACTCCTCTAATCTGTTATCATCTACCCACAGGATAGATGATAACTATCTGACTGTGGGGGGTCCAACTACTTGGGCCTCTGGGATCTTGAGAACAGGAACCTGCTCGATATAGTAAAGAACAACTTTCAGCTCTCTTTGTGGTTCCCATAGAGAATGAATGGAGTGGAGGTCCCCCAGCGGTCAGACCCCTCTGCAATCACATAGTTTTTCCATACTCTGTGGATGGGGGATAACGTTACAGGATGGGGAAATCTTTTTAATGACTGACTTGATGTAATATTTATGTTGTGGTTTAGATTTTTTCTTTCCCAAAATTTTATGGAGCATTTTATCTACAATTATTTAGCATTTAAAGGAGTTATCCAGAGAGCAAAAAAAGGTCCTACCACTACTACTTCTGACAACCACTGCACTTCCTCTCAGCAGGGGCCGGGAGAATGTTGTAGACAATGATTAAGAGCTGCCTGATGTTACTGTCACTAACTGAAAGATCAATAATAGAAATGAACATAATCACGCCAACACCAGGACCAGGCTGTAAAAGAAACTCCTCGCACAGTGGTTTTCCAGTCCATTATAAAGTGCCAAGATCTACAATATTAAGATATTTTTAAAAAAAATATATATATATCCACGAAATACAGGAGATCTTGGCCCTTCATGGTGTACTGTAGAATCACTGAGGAGAAGCATTGGATGATACAATCTGCTTGTTCATAGACTTGTGTTTATCCTTGTACACCTACATATGGTTAGTGCAAGCCTGCTAAGTTACTTTTTTCTTGACTTGACGATCAGACGGGACTACACTAGGAGGTGCCCCCCCCCCCCATCTCTTTTTCTTCTTCTCAGTATTAGAGATGAAATCATTTACTTTCAGCTCTGATTCATCCTAACTGCCTGCAGCAGCAATTGGTTCCTTAATCTTTTATATTTGTATAAAACTTATTGCCTCATTTACATTGTTTTCATTGCATAGAAAAGTTTAATATGATCCTTTGAGGTCTCAATGGACTGTATCCAGTGGTGCTGAACATGCTGGGGGCTACTGTATATCAATCGGTAGATAAATTTAGTTTGTCTTTCTTGTTACTCAATAATTCAATCAGGGCTGGCTTCTAGGCTGTGATATGTGATCCTAAAGTGTTCCCTGCTTTCTGTTACTGTGTGCATCATGAAATCAAATACTGCCCCTTACATTTCACACCTACCTATGAAAATAAAGGCCATGTTCACACAACGAATGTGTTGTATAAATCATTGCTGTTGTTGCAAGCCGTGATTTATACAACACATTTGTTGTATGTGAATGAATGGAATCCCGGCCTGAATGTGTGTGTGTGTGTGTGTGTGTGTGTATGTGTATATATATATATATATATATATATATATATATATATATATATATATATATATTTATATAATATATTAGTATACGCTCTGGCTGGGATTCCATCTGGCCGCACGCGCCATTGTGAATTCAGATGCGGGCGCACACCAGTCAGGAAGATCTTCAGTAACACCAGCTGGGTCACAGAACGTCCAGTGTTATACTTAGTGTGAACATGGCCTAGTAGTATATTCCAATACACATAAAAAGAAAGTCCCCTGTGAGTATGGCCACTGTAAACTCCTTGCATAAAAATCTGTATGATAGGAAGCCAGAGATGATGAAGATACTTGGCGTCAGAACCTTTAGTGACAGATCATTACATGAATGTATTTATGGACCGGTTTATTGACTGACGGATATAGCGTATAGGGTTAACTCCTTGCAGAGTTATTTTTTAGCACATCTCTGCAGTGTTTTTTCCGAGATGATTGAGATTCTGTGAGTGATGGAGTTATAACCGAAACATCCTGAAAAAGATTCAGCGTGCGGTGCCTGGTGTGAAAATTTCATTAGATTAATCTTTCATCTGTTACATTTCTACATAGCACAGTTTACTATGCTTAGCTATTTAAAGTGACACTGTCACCCCCTTTGTGCATTCTGACATCTCTACACAGGTGTAAAGGGTAAATTTAGCGTTTTTCATAGCTTATTTCATATCATACGTCATGGTGTTTGTTCAAGTAAAAAGTGTCCTTTTATCAACTGCAGATTGTACTAAGTGGGCGTGGCCTCGCGGCATTAGCACCACTTAGCCCCGCCCACAACTGCACCGTTGTTCCCGCCCCCTTGACGCCCATTGGTTGGCTGACGTAAAGGGGGTGGGGTCTAGACCTTTTGGCCAGCCTGTTCCAATGGTCGGCGAGGGGGCGGGACCAACGGCACCTTGTGGGCGGGGCTAAGTGGCACTAATGCAGTGAGGCAACGCCCACTTAATACAATCTGCAGTTGATAAAAGGACACTTTTTACTTGAACAAACACCATGACGTATGATATGAAATAAGGTATGAAAACCGCTAAATTTACACATTACACCTGTGTAGAGATGTCAGAATGTACAAAGGGGGTGACAGTGTCACTTTAAAGGGAATGTGTCATCAGAAAAATATTGTTTTAATCAAGTTTTTAAGTGTTTTTTTTTTTTTATGTTTACTATGGTTTTTCCCACTAATTTTACTGTCTATTTTAAAATAATTGTGAAATCACCGCTAATCCAAAAAGCTGAGAGTTTGTTTTGTCTGTAATAAAGAGGATACTGCGGAGTATATGTATAGTATTACAGCGAAATGTGACACCAATAGATAGAGGACAAAAGATGATGTTCATAGCTCGGCCTCCCCCTCCCTCTGCAAAGGTCACAGAGCATGCCCAGACATCTTAACATTTGTGTCAATGGGACAGCTCCTGGTTATTGTTGCCTATGCCCTTGGGGCTTGCTGTAAAACATATTTCCAAAAACAGCTCAGAAAAGTTAGCTGCCTCTAAAGTAATGTACAAAACAATACAGTCACAAAATGAACACAGTTAAAAAAGGATTTCATTATCTGACTCAACAATTGTCAACAAGAAAATCTAGGTGATACATTCCCTTTTAAGAGGTCTGTTCAGGAAAGGGATTAACATTAAGGCTACCCAATGTGTTTATTCATTATCCTAGTTTACAATATGGTTGTTGTATGAAGGTGTCACAATATAGATAATGTAATAATACTATTTTCTACTATTATATAATACTATATAAGGTTTATTTTCTTGATTTTTTTTATTTGACACTACCCCTAGGGTTGCATGGGGGGAGGGGCATCCTATTGACTTTTACAGGAGCTTTTGCACTGAAAAGAAATGAGACCAATGAGACCAAATGTTTTGGATGCAGCAAATCAATGCATTTTGCATCACTTTTTGCCATGTGACCATAGCCTTATGCTGCGTTTACACGAAACGATAATTGGCCCGATCGTACGATTAACGATGTCGTAGTAACGATTTTTTTTTCACAACGGTCAGCGTTTAGACAGAACGTTATATCGTACAGAAATTCGTTTTGCGATCGCTTAAGTCTATCTCACACATTGGTTAAATCGACGAACGACTGTTTACACGGAACGATCTGCGAATTTTTTGCGAACGATGAACGTCGATTTTAGAACTTGTTGTTAGATGAAAATGAACGATTTCTCGTTCGTCGTTTGATCGTTCGCAGGGTTTACACGTACGATCATCGTTCGAATTCGATTGTTATCGTTCAAATTCGCACGATAATCAGTCCATGTAAATGCAGCATTAGGGCTTCCTAAGCCCATCATCATTATCTGTTTCATGCTTGCCTCATGGATTGAGGACAAACAGAAGATTACTTAAAGGTTACTGTGCTTTGTGGAGAGATGTTAGTTTGGTATAAACAGCAAGTAAATAAAGTAGCAAAGGCTAGGTTCACACTACGTTTTTTTTAATCTGTTTTTTGTTTATTTGTTTTTGCAAAAAACGGATGAAAAAAATGAATTACTTTGATCTGTTTTTCCATTGACTTCCATCATTGAAAAAAAGAATTAAAACACATCCTTTTTAAACGTACACAAAAACATCGACCACATTTTTGTGTACGTTTAAGAAAACAGATGTTTTGATCAGTTTTTCAGTTTTTTTCATCCGTTTATTGGAAAAATGGATGAAAAAAAAAAAAAACAGATTAAAAAAAATGGTGTGAAGCCAGCCAAAATACTCATACAGATATAAAGTCAGGTATTTAATATACTGATCCGTAGAATGGCTGTGGAGTCGGTAAGCCGAAGCTCCGACTTCTGAATTTTATCAGGACCGACTCCAACTCCGACTCCTGAATTTTATCAGGACCGACTCCCGACTTGGACTCCTGCTCCTTCATAAATGGCCAGTCATGTACCAGGGGAGTTATTTATCACACTGGCTCAGCAGCTTCTCCCTAATGTCCTACATGATCCTGGGGCGACTTCTGAGGGAATGAGGAAAGCTATAAAGCAGATTCTCCTGTGTGTGCAGTGGATGCAGCCAGTCTCCAGCCTCCATGTCCTGAACTACTCACAACTAGACTAGATGGAGCAGGAGGTCTTTTCTGCTGACAGTCTTCTATGTTTCTAACTAAATATTCACCATACTTTAAAGAAACAATGCTAACAATGCCAGATCTCTGTGATATAGAGGTCAGCCATAGTGATATACAGGGGGTCACACAAAGTGATATAGAGAGGGGTCACACATAGTGATATAGAGGTCACACAGTGATATAGAAGGTCACTGTGGGGGCACACATGCGTGCACACACACACACACACACACACACACCCTGCTGCAGCCATAGCATACACGCACAGCCTGCTGCAGCTATAGCACACACACACAGCCTGCTGCGGCCATAGCACACATACACACAGCCTGCTGCAGCCATAGCACACACACACACACACACACACAGCCTGCTGCAGCTATAGCACACACACACAGCTTGCTGCAGCCATAGCACACACCACACACACAGCCTGCTGCGGCCATAGCACACATACACATAGCCTGCTGCAGCCATAGTGTGCACACACACACACACACACAGCTTGCTGCAGCCATAGCACACATACACACAGCCTGCTGCAGCCATAGCGCACACACACACATAGCCTGCTGTAGTCATAGTACACACACACACACACACACACACACACACACCCAGCTACAGCCATTGAACACGGAAGAAAGACACACAATCTTCTCCCAGAGAGAGGACAGAGGTTACTGCTACACTACTTATGTCTTCTCCTCCTCCTCTATATTACACAGGATATCTTCATATTACACTGCTGCTCATATACAGTCATCCAGCATCCAGGAAGAGAACAGCACAGACCCCCCCCCCCCACACACACACACACACAATGGACTCTTCCAGCTCAGAAACAAACTGCCAAATAGTGACCGACATTTTTTCCATGACCACCCTTATGTAATAGGGCCAGTATCCTATTAGAATGTTGCTCGTAATATATATTCATGAGCAAAACTTGTAGAATTCATATAAAAATTCAATTATACATTTTTAAAGATTTTTTTAAAGCTGGAGTTGGTACATTTTTTTCCGACTCCAACTCTGACTCCAGCCAAAACTAACTCCGACTCGACTCCACAGCCCTGATCCGTAGTGTATAGACATAAATGTAAAGAACAAGTTATTTAATGTATCACAGTGAGGTAAAGGCAATACTGAGAATATTCAATACGTAAAGCTTTATCACAAAATCACAATTCCCCAAGTCTGTACAGATAGCCTTCTTTATGGGTAATAGAATACATACAAGACTCCCAGGAGTATAAGAACATCAAGTTCTTGGTCAGAAAACAGAAGGGTAAGCTAAGTGACTGAACAACTGCTGTCACATAGTGTAAACTTTCATCAGCATCCCACCAGTCATAGTACAGTATTAGAGCAAATCCAGTGGGGCACAGCCAGGGCCGGATTAAGGTTGGTGGAGGCCCTGGGCAACAATTTTGTTGCCCCCCCCCCCCCCCCCCATTTTCTTCCCCCACAAATAAACCATACAGCAATCTATATAGGTGGCTGATTACTGTAGGGGACTTAGCACCTACCCCTCCTCACTCCTGGCTGTATGGCTCAGCATCCTCCTCTGTTCTGCATATGATGGTCCCTAGAGGCTGCAGTCCAGAGGAAGATGCCAGGCCCTAGAAACAGAATGGGGGAGGGGTGAGCATCGCGGTGGGTTCCCACTTAATTAAATGCGAGAACACAGCACTTAAGTACTTTCTGTGCTCTCTTGCCCACTGTGTTAGCCACCACAGCTAGCATATGCAGTTGTGAATCGCAGGCAGAACCTGGACTTGCAAGTCTAGGTCCCATCTTCAGTTCCCAACCATATAAACTACCTGAAGCAGTAAAGAGCACACAGAAAGTACTTAAAGGTTGTGTAGAATCTATAGCACACAGGCTATATACCTTACACTGCACACAGGTTATATATCATACACTGCACACAGGCTATATACAGTATAATAGGCTGCACACAGGCACACAGGCTTTATACCATACACTGCACACAGGCTATATATCATACACTGCACACAGGCTAAATACCATACACTGCACACAGGCTATATATCATACACTTTACACAGGCTATATATCATACACTGCACACAGGCTGTATATATCATACACTTTACACAGGCTACATGTGATATGCTGCACACAGGCTATGTATATATATATATATATATATATATATATATATATATATATATATATATATATATACCCCTGCTCTGATATATGCCCCCATAGTATATACCCCTGCTCTGATATATGCCCCCATAGTATATACCCCTGCTCTGATATATGCACCCATAGTATATGCCCCCTGCTCTGATGTATGCCCCTATAGTATATACTTCTGCTCTGATATATGCCCCTACAGTATATGCCCCCTGCTCTGATATATGCCCCTATAGTATATACCCCTGCTCTGATATATGCCTCCATAGTATATACCTCCTGCTCTGATATATGCCCCTATAGTATATATCCCTGCTCTGATATATGCCCCTATAGTATATATCCCTGCTCTGATGTGCCAATACAAAACAAAGCCTCATACTCACCTGATCTGGGCAGATGACAAGTCTTCTCTCCTCTGGCTCTTCTCTGTTCCTTCAGCCTGAAAGCCACTGTGGCAGATCCTCCAGCATGCTTCAAGATGTTACATCCCTGCTGGAGAGATCAGGTTTCCTTGCTGAGGTCCCACGCTGTCCTCTCCTCAGTGAGGGGGAGGGGCGAGGGGGGAGTGAGGACCTCGGCAGGAGACATCTACCCGGAAGCTTGACAGGAAGAATCCATTCAAAGACTCACCAGGGGGAGTCTAAGCCTGCAAGGAGGGAGATGTTTACACAGGATTAACCCTACACCTCCCTCCCTTCCTGGACAGCATGCAGTGTGGCCAGTGCTGTGTCCAGGTAGGGTTTCCACCTGCTTTTTGCGCATGGGACTGGCTCCCAGACACCACTTCCAGGTTTGGGCTGGTGGAGGCCCCCTAGTGGTGAAGGACCCTGGGCATGTGCCCCTGGTGCCCTCCCTTTAATCCGGCCCTGTATATACCCCTGCTGTAATGTCCTCCATAGTATATACTCCCCTGCTGTAATGTCCTCCCATAGTATATACCCCTGCTGTAATGTCTTTTATAGTATATATACCCCCTGCTGTAATATCCCCCATAGTATATATATACCCCTGTTGTAATGTCCCCCATAGTATATACCCCTGCTCTGATGTGCCCCATAGTATATACCCCTGCTGTAATGTCCCCATACATAGTATATACCCCTGCTGTAATGTCCCCCATAGTATCTATTCCCCTGCTGTAATGTCCCCCATAGTATATACCCCTGCTGTAATGTCCCCCATAGTATATACCCCTGCTGTAATGTCCTCCATAGTATATATTCCCCTGCTGTAATGTCCCCCATAGTATATACCTCTGCTGTAATGTCCTCCATAGTATATATTCCCCTGCTGTAATGTCCCCCATAGTATATACACCTGCTGTAATGTCCTCCATAGTATATACACCTGCTGTAATGTCCTCCATAGTATATACACCTGCTGTAATGTCCTCCATAGCATATGCCCTTGCTCTGATGTGCCCCAACACAAAACAACACCTCCTACTCACCTGATCTGGGCAGGGGATGGCTCTTCCCTCTTCTGGCTCTTCCCTCTTCTGGCTCTTCCCTCTTCTGGCTCTTCCCTCTTCTGGCTCTTCCCTCTTCTGGCTCTTCCCTCTTCTGGCTCTTCCCTCTTCTGGCTCTTCCCTCTCCTGGCTCTGTACTGTATCTTCAGCCTGGCAGCCGCTGTGACAGATCCTCCAGCAGGCTCCATGAGGTCACCTCCTGCTGCTGCTGGAGAGATCAGGTTTCACTGCTTAGGTCCCACGCTGTCCTCTCCTCAGTGAGGCGGGGGGAGGGGGAGTGAGGTCATCGGCAGGAGACAGACATCCTGACAGGAAGAATCCACTCAGGGCCTGCCAGGGGGGAGTCTGAGTTTGCCGGGCAGAAGATATTTACACAAGATTAACCCTACACCTCCCTAATTCCCTGGACAGCATGTAGTTTATCCAGTGCTGTGTTCAGGTACTGTTTTCACTCCCCAGGTACGGTTTTCACTCACTTCCGGGTTCCTGCTGGTGGAGGCCCGTGGGCAGGTGCCCCTGTTGCCCCCTCTTTAATCCGGCCCTGGGCACAGCCATAAACAGTTTTTATAACTTGCGCAAAAGCCTTCTCTAGAAAAAGTTAAAGTTTGACGATCATTCAGTCTGTCAAAATTGAACGTTGAGTGATTTGCATGAAATGCCAGAGAACTTGTACATTAGGAGAGACCTATATGTCATAATGTCTCAGTGTGCCAAACAGTATGTAGGTAGTGCTAGGAGCACCCTGAAAAAAAAAAAAAAAATTATCAGACGCACTTCCTCTTTAAAGGTATGTTCACACTGAGCAAATCAGCCAGAATTACCGCCATGCTCAGTGTGTCATTGCCCGTCTATGAGAGAGCGTGCGCTCCTCCGCAGCAGCCGCTCTCCGCTCACAGAAGTGAGCTTTGAGCGGAGAGCAGCGTCTCATTCACTCACAGCGGGATACTAAGGGCGGAGGAGAGATCCGACGCGGAATTCCGCCGTATTTGCTCAGTGTGAACATACCCTAAGAGGGTGTTCACACGTACAGAATCTGCAGCAGATTTAGTGGCACAGATCCAGAGTAGATTAATGGTGCAGATTTGAATGACTGAACACAGCATCAAATCTGCAGTGGATCCTGTACGTGTGAACGCACCCTAAGAAACCGTTGCAGATCCAATTGAAACAAACAAAAGACTTTACTGTCCTTTTCTTTACATGAAAGTAGAACAGTAAACCTTACAATTACCTTAGGGGTACAATAAGCGTGCTGGTTACAGTAGGCTCTAGGTAGTGCAGTTACATAATCTGCGCGACTTCCATTGACTGAAATTTTATTCACAGGGCAACACAACTTCCATTCATTCCTGGTGATATGCCTTAAAGGGGTTATCCAGCGCTACAAAAACATGGCCACTTTGCTCCAAGGACAGCCACTCTCTTGTCTCCAGTTTGGGTGGGGTTTTGTAATTCAGTTCCATTGAAGTGAATGGAGCTTAATTGCAAACCACACCTGAACTGAAGACAACAGTCGTGTTGTCTCTGGAAGTCAGTGGCCATGTTTTTGTGGCGCTGGATAATCCCTTTAAGTCTTCCAGATGTGTTTACAACTTTAATGCACTAAGAGGGAGATTTATTAAACATATTGTAAAGTAAAACTGGCTCAGTTCCCCCTAACAACCAATCAGATTCCACCTTTCATTTTCCAAAGTGTCTGTGAGGAATGAAAGGTGGAATCTGATTGGTTGCTAGGGGCAACTGAGACAGTTTTACTTTAAACCATGATTGATAAATCTTCCCCTATATCTGTTAGTTTGGAGAGAAGTGAGAGCATGATCCAGTCCTTTAAATATGCTAAAAGATTAAATAAGGTTTAGGAGGGAAGTGTCTAATCTAAACATAAAAACACAGGTGCACTATCTGAACTTGGCTGAGGGAAGATCAGACATATCATATCTTATAAGTGTCAGCATCCTGTACCTATATTACTGTGGCAGTCATTTCTCTGTGGTGTCAGAAAGTGCAGCCATATTGGATGTCACTGTTAATGTATCTGCCTAGAATCATTCTCTGAACATTTTTCTTATAACTTGTATAATATAATTATATTGCTCCTCTTTTTCCCCACAGATGACCGGTTTATTTTGAAACAGATGCCTCGTCTAGAAGTTCAATCGTTTCTTGACTTTGCTCCACACTACTTCACCTACATTACTAATGCTGTGCAAATGAAGGTAAAACCAGCTAAGTTTTGTTAAAATGATATAACTAGAAATCCTTAAAGGGGTAGTGCGGTGCTACACATTTATTCACTAAATAACACACATTACAAAGTTATACAACTTTGTAATGTGTGTTATGTAAGTGAATGGCCCCCTTCCACGTGTTCCCCCCCACCCCCTGAAGTGTGGTGCATTATACTCACCGAATTACTGTCTTAGGACAATGATGTAATCTTCAGGAGGCCGGCCGGACCACTCCGGACCCCCTCCGGCGCGTCATCAACTGCTCAGCCGCGATTGGCTGAGCATAGATGTCGCATACATGTTAATTTTTATTATGATTTAAGTGACATGTCAATTACTTATCTGTTTTGCAGCACGTGAGCAGCCAAGATTAGTTAAAGAGGATGTGCCACCAGGTACGTACTCTTTAACCTGACACAGGGATAAAACAGCGCCGTCACGGGGAAGCCGAGCCGCAGTCCGTTTTTCGAACCGCGGCCCGGTTCCCCTGTACGGCGCCGTTCTTTCCACGGTTACCTGCTGGTGCTCAAGCACCTCTATGACGCGGCTCCTATGATTCTAACGGAGCTGCGTCATAGAGGGAAGGGAATTCCCTCCCACTGGGGGCGGGGACGGTCTACCTCCAGTGCTTGAGCACCGGCCGGTAACCGTGGAAAGAACGGCGCCGTACAGGGGAACCGGGCCGCGGTTTAAAAAATGGACCACGACACCGGCTTCCCTGTGACGGCACCTTTCTATCCCTGTTAAAGAGGGACGTACCTTCAGGTTAAAGAGGACCTGGTGGTACATCCTCTTTAACCCCTTAAGGTCAAAGCCAATTTTCGTTTTTGCACTTTTGCTTTTTCCACTTTATGTTTAAAATGCCATAGCGCTTGCATTTTTTCACCTAGAGACGTATATGAGCGCTTATTTTTTGCTAAACCAATTGTACTTTGCAATGACAGGCATTATTTTTCCATAACATATGCTGCGAAACTGGAAAAAAATCATTTTGCGCTGTCAAATTGAAAAAAAAAAGGAATTTTTTTGATTTCGGGGAGTTTTGCATTTACGCCGTTCGCCCTATGGTGAAACTGACTGCTTAAGCATGTTCCTCAAGTTGTTACGATTACAACGATATGTAAAACTTTTATATTATCTGATGGCTTGTAAAAAATTCAAACCATTGTTAACAGATATATGTTCCTTAAAATCGCTCTATTCCCAGGCTTACAACGCTTTTATCCTTTGGTCTATGGGGCTGTGTGAGGTGGCATTTTTTGCGCCATGATGTGTTCTTTCTATCGGTACCATGATTGTGCATATACGACTTTCTGATCACTTTTTATAAAAAATTTTCTGGATTTGATGCGACCAAAAATGCGCAATTTTGCACTTTGGAATTTTTTTGCGCTTGCGCCGTTTACCGTGCGAGATCAGGATTGTGATTAATTAATAGTTTGGGCAATTACGCGTGCGGCGATACTAAATATGTTTATTTATTTGTTTATTTATTTATGTTTATAAAATGGGAAAAGGGGGGTGATTTGGACTTTTAGTAGGGGAGGGGATTTTTTTTTTATAAAAAATTTTTTTACTTTTATTTTTACTTTAACTAGAAGTCCCCCTGGGGGACTTGTATATAAACAGCACTGATCTCTCATAGAGATCAATGCTGTGTATATACACAGCAAAGATCCATCAGATCGGTCATAGATTGCTATGGCCTGCTGCAGGCCATAGCAATCTATTGCCGAGTCGGGATCAGCGTCATTCCGACGCTGAGTCCCGGCACGGGCAGAAGAACGGATCTGTCAGGTTTGATAGCTGCACTTAGAGGCTTAATTAGCCGGCGCGGCAACGGGACCCGCGCCGGCTAATAGAGGCACTGCCCGGCTGTACATGTCAGCCAGGATCAGCGCCGTTCAGAGCGCTCTGAACACCGCCCGCGGTACCATGACGTATCAGATACGTCATGGGTCGCTAAGGGGTTAAGCAACTTGTTATTTAGACTAGCCACTTTTTACCCAGACTAACATCTTAATATTTGAGTCAGCAACTTGTTGTTCAGACTCTAGGGTCCTATTACACAAAACAATTATCGGCTGTACATGATCGATTACTGATAATCGTTTTGTGTAATAGCTATTGTTGAAAGGCAACGATCAGCTGACAAGCACAATGTCTGCTGATCATTGTCTTTCAGCATGTTCTAAATACACAATGACAATAGAGACTGTCTTCTGGCTGTCACTCCATGTAACAAGAGCAGTGGCAGCAGGCCACCGTTTTTTTCTATAGGCCACCCTTTTCTTTAGGTTGTTCGGGCAGCCCCTCCTGTAGCCCCCACGGCCCCCCCGCTCGATGTCTTTGCATGTAATAGCACAGACAGTGAGTGGGGAACGAAGAGCAAGCGAGCGCTGACCTTGATGGATCCAAACCAGCATGGCTTTACTGAGGGCCGATCATGTCAGACTAATCTCATTGATTTCTTTGATTAGGCCACAAAAGTACTGGATGAAGGTGGTGCTGTGGATATCGCCTATCTGGACTTCAGCAAAGCTTTTGATACAGTTCCCCATAAAGAGCTGATAGAGAAGTTGGAGAAAATTGGACTAAATCCCTGGATAGTTCAGTGGATTTGTGGTTGGCTGAAGGATAGATATCAGACGGTTGTTGTTAATGGTGTATATTCTGAGCAGAGACTGGTTACAAGTGGTGTGCCACAAGGGTCTGTTCTGGGTCCTATTCTTTTTAATATGTTTGTAAGTGACATAGGAGAAGGGTTGGTAGGTAAAGTTTGTCTGTTTGCTGACGACACAAAAGTGTGCAATAGGGTGGATATTCCTGGAGGTGTCAGTAATATGGAAAATGATTTAGCTTTGCTAGATAAGTGGTCCAAACAGTGGAAATTGAAGTTCAACGTTTCCAAATGTAAAATAATGCACTTGGGGAGGAGGAATCCTCCTATCCGAGTATCACATCGGCAGTACTGTGTTGGAAAAGACTTCAGAAGAGAAGGATTTAGGGGTAATGATTTCTGACAGCCTTAAAATGAGTCACCAGTGCAACCAGGCGGTGGGGAAAGCAAATCGTATGCTGGGGTGTATAGCTAGAGGTATAACCAGTAGGAAGAGGGAGATTGTGATCCCGCTGTATAGAGCTCTGGTGAGGCCACATCTGGAATACTGTGTCCAGTTCTGGAGACCTCACCTAAAAAAGGACATTGATAAAATAGAACGGGTCCAAAGACGGGCTACAAAAATGGTGGAGGGTATGAGGCATAAACCATATCAGGAAAGACTTAAAGATTTGAATCTGTATAGTCTGGAGGAAAGACGGGAAAGGGGGGGACATGATTGAAACCTTTAAGTATGTTAAGGGACTAAATAAGGTTCAAGAGGGGAGTGTTTTTAGTAAAAAACTGAGCTCAAGAACAAGAGGACACAGTGAGAGGTTAGTTGGGGGAAAGATCAGAAGCAATGTAAGAAAATATTATTTTACTGAAAGAGTAGTAGATACCTGGAACAAACTTCCAGCAGAGGTGGTTGGTAAATCTACAATAACAGAATTTAAACACATCTGGGATAGACATATATCTATCCTAAGATAATAAGAAAGAAAATACTAAAAGGGCAGACTAGATGGACCCAGTGGTCTTTTTCTGCCGACAATCTTGTATGTTTCTATGACAGGTGGGCACTTCCTTGCTCCTTAACCCATAGCTGCACCAGGACGTTATTGAACGTCCTCGTGCCGCTATGGGAGTTCAGAGGGGGGTCGCGCGGCGACCACCCTCTGAACTGCCGCGATCCCGGGTGCCGCGTGTAGCCCGGGCTCGCGGCTATTAGCGGGCACGGTCCGATCGCCGTGCCCGCTAATTAAGTACTTAGAAGCAGCTGTCAAAGTTGACAGCTGCTTCTAAATACTTGCTTTTATTCATACCTGGTGGTCTAGTGGGGGGATCGCCCCCCTGCGGCGCGATTGCGGGGGGGCGATCCCTGCATCCATCCCGGGCCGGGGTCTGCTCCGTAATGGCGCTGATCCCGGCTCGGCATTCTATTGCTTTTGGCTGCAGCAGCCAAAAGTAATAGAACACCGATCTCATGGATTCATGCAGTATAACTATACTGCATGGATCTCTATGAGAGATCAGAGTGCATATACTAGAAGTCCCCCAGGGGGGCTTCTAGTATATGTGTAAAGTAAAAGAAAAATGTATTTTTAATAACACAAAATCCCCTCCCCTAATAAAAGTCTGAATCACCCCCCTTTCCCCATTTTATAAATAAAAATAAATTAATTAATTAATAAACAAACATGTTTGCTATCGCCGCGTGCGTAATCGCCCGAACTATTAATTAATCACATTCCTGATCTCACACGGTAAACGGCGTCAGCGCAAAAAAAATCCCAAAGTGCAAAATTGCGCAATTTCTGTCGCATCAAATCCAGAATAATTGTAATAAAAAGCGATCAAAAAGTCATATATGCGCAATCAAGGTACCGATAGAAAGATCACATCATGGCGCAAAAAATGACACCTCACACAGACCCATAGACCAAAGGATAAAAGCGCTATAAGCCTGGGAATGGAGCCATTTTAAGTGACGTATATTTGTTAACAACGGTTTGAATTTTTTACAGGCCATCAGATACAATATAAGTTATACATGTTACATATCGTTTTAATCGTAACAACTTGAGGAACATATATAACAAGTCAGTTTTACCCCAGGGTGAATGGCGTAAAAACACATTTCCCCCAAATAAAAGAAATGCGTTTTTTTTTTCAATTTCACCACACTTTGAATTTTTTTCTGGTTTCCCGGCACATTTTAGGCAAAAATTACATCTGCCATAGCAAAGTACAATTAGTTGCGCAAAAAATAAGGGCTCACTTGGGTCTCTAGGTGGAAAAATGCAGGCGCTATGGCCTTATATACACGAGGAGGGAAAAACGAAAACGCAAAAATGAAAACTGGCTGTGTCCCCTAAGGGTTAATATCAGCCATGTATTAGGGCCCTAATACGCCATACCAGCAGTATCCTTGAAGCCATTGGCCTCAATTGTTCCCTCCAAGGTATCTCAACAACTTCTACAAACAACTCTACTGTACACATTCTCTGGTTACCTATTTCCATCCATCAACGTACTGTGTAATACTTCTTTGTCTATGCTTTTTTTTTCCTGCTGTAGATTAACCACGAATACCCTTAGAATTTCCCCTCCCAGCCCTCACACTGTGGTTTTCAGTTTGTTCTTTGACAAGCTGACCAAGCTCGGGTAACCGTTTCATAGGTACCATTGTGGTTCTGAAGTCAGATCTCTGAAGACGTACTCTATATTTTTCTCCATCTTTTCTTGGAAATGCTATATTTTTACGTTAATAAGCTCTATGGATTTGTTATGAACTGGTCCACAAAGTCCAAAGCAAATTTATAGAAGCAATGAAGGCTAAATAAATGGATCTTCCACTTTCCCTTATAAAACTAGGTTGCATGGTTAATGTGCACCCAATCCAGTTTTAACGTATTGATGGGACACTTTGAGAGACTGTTATTTCTCTAGCGGTTTACCAGAGAAAATTTATGGAGAACAGACTGTACAGTCCTTCACGCTATGTAGCACAGTGTTCTAAGAACCTCCATGGTTTGAGCAGTATCTGTCAAATATAACTAGGCATCAGCATATAATTGACACTGGTTTCATCTACAGGTGCTGCCTAATAATGGCCATTTACCCTCAATTTAGAATCCATTCACCTTGAAGTGACATTATAGAGCAGGGATGGGGAACCTTCAGCCCTCCGGCTGTTGCAAAACTATCTATCTATCTATCAATCTATCTATCAATCAAAACTATGTCAGTTTGTTTGGAACATGATCCTATATAATATGTAGGCATATATTATTCTGAAGTGTAATACTTAAACTTTAGGGTTAAGGGAGTGTCTGGTTTCAGCAGAGGTGATGGATAAAATACAGTATTAAAGGACAGATTTTTAAAACAAAAAACATAAAGCATATGTTCTTATTAATTTAGTGGAAGCTGTAAAGACATTGAAGGTTTGTTTTACTGCGCAGGAAGGCACAGGGACCCCTGCCCATTCTTAAACAGCAGAAACTATAACTGACTTTATTAATTTTCACTTTCAGACACATTAGTTATGACTCCTTTTTGCTTACAATGTATCTGGGGGTCTCTAGCTTAGCGGTGCATGTTCTTGTCCTGCAGAGTGTGCCAAAAATGTCTATTGCTGCTGCACGGTCTTATACATCTTGTTAACATTGATGTTATTTCTCTTCTGTCTGTGATCAGTACTGATCCCTTTTGTGTATTGTGCCCGCAGAGACCAACGGCATTGGCTAAAATACTAGGAGTTTACAGAATCGGGTACAAAAATTCGCAGAACAACACTGAGAAGAAGCTGGATCTTTTGGTCATGGAAAATCTGTTTTATGGCCGAAAGATGGCGCAGGTAAAAAGTAGAATGTGACAAAAGAAATAGTGAATAAAGCAGGACTGATTATTTACTCATTGATTTGTTCTGATCACAATAGGTTTTTGATCTGAAAGGATCGCTGAGAAATCGGAATGTGAAAACAGACATAGGGAAAGAAAATTGTGATCTTGTCCTGCTGGATGAAAACTTGTTAAAGATGGTTCGGGACAACCCTTTGTATATCCGATCTCACTGTAAATCTGTCCTGCGTGCCTCAATACACAGTGACTCCCACTTCCTCTCCAGTCATCTTATCATTGACTATTCCCTCTTAGTAGGGCGCGATGACACTACAGATGAGCTTGTTGTAGGAATTATTGGTGAGTTGGTTCTTACTTTGTATGTCTTTACTGTTGTCTGTTCTTGACTGTACCGTTTTCAGCAGAATGTCTACAACCCTGGGCAAATACTGAGATTTGGTTATCTTCACCTTTTCCTGCCTATTAATCACAATGCTCTCAGTGCTTACAAACTATATCATGCTGGATACTTTTTATACCCAACAAGGACAGTAGTTAGGTCTTTAGAAAACAGACTGCAGCAAGTGAAGACCTAGTAGGCAAAGAAAAACAAAAATGTATCTGCAACTAAGGACCCTAAGGGTGCCTTCACACAGGACGACTCACAGTGGAAATCTCGCTGCGAGTTTTGCACCGAGATCAGCTACAAGGTAGGGTCCTGGCAGTCACAGACTGCTGCGAGTATGTAATTCACCCGCCCCCATTTTTGTTTTTTTCTTTCAGACCACTGTGAGTATGTAGTCACAGGGACCTACCAGGATTTCCACTGCGAGTCGTCCTGTGTGAAGGCACCCTAAATAAGATTTTAGGGAGTGGTAAATAACCTGCACTAGAAATTCAGGGAGAAAGTAGTTACAAAAGAATATTTTCCCTACATAATTCTTGGCAGCTTTCTCTTTAATGTTGATAGTAGCACTGTACTATTTTGGCCTGCCAGCAAAGTGCTGGAGGAAGTGTATATCTCAATCAGGCTGCTAAGCTGGGGGAGATGGTGAAATTCCATGGCTAGTAGGGTTGCTCGGTGAAGCTATTAAGCCGTAAATTTCATAGAAGACCTGTACCCGCCTGCCTCTGCCTGCCCCATTTCATAGACAGCCACTTAGTTTTCCTCCTTCATCCTGTTGAATGCCACCGGGGCTTTTACCGTGCTGGGAAAATGCATGTGCTTGCGGCCAAAGCAACCCCATGCAGATTTGGACTACTTTTTGCTGAAGTATTTTGCTATAAATTATATGATCATAGTCAGGTGCACCCGTAGTTGCCAGACCCCCTGACCACTTTCTAAACGATTGGGCATAGTGTTTAAATCGTGCTGCCTGATGATAGGGAGAACTGTTCACCTGTTTACTCCACTAGAAAGTATTATTTTAACTCAGGATCACAGGTATTTAATATGAGCCAGCCCTCTACCCCAAGATCAACAAGGAAGGAGCTACTCAAGGTCATTAGAGCCATAGCCCCTTTGTTGTACCACCAGAGAAGTGTAAATTAGGTTGAGAAAATCTTTTTCTGTTAATGAAATCTGGGTGCACCGTATAGTTTGGTTAATTGTATAATCCATATCCAAAATACTAATATAAATATTAGTTGTTTTTGCATTTAGATATAGGTTGACCCCTATGCTTATATTAAAGGGGCTGTCTGGGATAACTTGATAATTAGACATCCTGCTGGGAGTGGAGCAGGACAGGTTAGTATAAATCACTGTCATGTCCCCCGCAGCCTAATTATCCCGGACAACCCCTTTAATATTATGCTTTTTTTTTTTTTTTTTTAAAGGCAAATGATGAGGCAGTCTTTTTTAATTTTGTCAAGAACTTTAGCCATTAGTGCAGCCCAGTGTGATTGTGTTCTGTTTGGTGAGGTTTCTAAAGTTTAAGAATATTCTGGATTAAAAAAAAAAAGTTTTATACCATAATTTTTTTCTAACCTTTTCATGAAATTTGTGGTAAATAAAGATGGGCAATCTTGGCAGTATGCAGTGAGTTTAATTATACAGCTTTATTCAGAACAAATATGGTTTGCGTTCATGCTCTGATGAAAAACCTGTATGGCTTACGATATTCCACTTTACATTAATAATGAGTACGAGCTCAGTATAGCTGACTGGAATCCCAAGTGGCTGTTGTGATGAGAATTGTCCAATAAAGCCAGATGCCAGGCCTGAGCTCACAAGCAGCACAAGCCTATCTCTCACGTGGGAAGCATTAGCGCTCCTGCAAGCTCCACTGACAAGTTTGTTTTGAGCTTTGTTAACCCCTTCACGTCAGCCATCTGTATATATACGTGTATATACGTTCCTATTGCACATGCCCCGTGCAGTAGGAATGTACATATACGTTCCTGCTTTGACGGGGGTTTGTGATGAGAACGGGATCGCTGCAGGGACAGCGATCCCGCTCTCATCTGAGTGAGGCACCGGAGATAATGAGAATCAGCTGCGATCCCGCAGCTGACCCCCATTAACCCCTTAGTGACCGCCGAAACGGCGATCACTAATGGGCCGGTGCCGCCACTATATTTCATCTCCCCCCACCGTGAATCCACGGTGGGGGAAGATGAAATAGTTAAAATCAGACCCCAGACCAGCCCCCCTAGTGCCCCGGTATCTAACCCCCCCTCCCCGCGGCGGCCATCAGATCCAAGATGGCCGCCGCGATCACTGTGAACAGACTAATGTCTGTTCACAGTGATCTCTTTGTAAAAATTAATGAAAACCCCATGCTCTCCACCACCGGAGGTAGCGGAGAGCATGGGGCAGTCATCGGGGACCCCCCCTGTGGGGTCCCGGTACAAGCGATCAGCGGTATATACTATATAACGATGATCGCTTGTGCCATGTGCCGCCGGAACATTTTATCCCCTGTCACCATGAATGATTGGTGACAGGGGATAAAAAGTGATGTCCCCCCCACCCCCCCCAGTCGCCCCCCCACCCCCCCAGTCGCCCCCCCACCCCCCCCAGTCGCCCCCCACCCCCACAGTCACCCCCGTCCCCCAGTCACCCTCCCCTACCCCATATACTCACCTGATCCTGGAGCTCCTTCCTCCTCGGTGTCCTGGCTGGTTATGAAGTGCGCATGCGCTCCACAACCAGCCAGCTCTGAAAATTTAAAGTGACAGAGACCAATTTGGTCTCTGTCACTAAACTATGATTACTGTGATAGAAAATATCACAGTAATCATAGTAATACAGTGAAAAAGAATGTGAAAAGTACAAAAAGTGACAAACATACAAAAAAATAAAACACACACTTTCTATTAGGGTACAAACCCACTTGACGTATTTGCTGCGTGAATCAGTCTTAAAAATAAGCAGGCAAAACGCAGGTTGGCTTTATACAATTGTTCTGCGTTAAAATACGCAATTGCGTATTTTTGAAGCATAAGGGTACAAACCCACACACCGTATACACAGCAGATACGCAACAAATACGCAGCAAATACGCAGCAGATTTGTTGGTACAGATTTGATGCTGTGTTCAGTTATTTAGATATAATCTGCTGCGTTTTTGCTGCGTATTTGCTGCGTGTTTGCTGCGTAAACACGCTGCTTATACGGTGTGTGGGTTTATACCCTGAAGCTTGTTGTTAGCAAAGCATCAGTTGTTAACAACCTGTGCGAAAAAGTCATGTAGCTTCACGCTTCAAAAATACGCAACTGCGTATTTTAACACAGAACTATTGTATAAAGCCAACCTGCGTTTTGCCTGCTTATTTTTAAGACTGATTCACGCAGCAAATACGTCAAGTGGGTTTGTACCCTTATAGTAATAATTGCAGTTTACTCCCAAATTACCCCTAACCCCCCCAGATTACCCGTATCTACCGCAGCTAGCCCGTAACCACCCCAGGTTGTCCGTAATCACGTCAGATTGCACGTAACCCCCCAGATTACCTGTAACCACCGCACGTTGACCGCAACCACCGCACGTTGCCCGTAACCACCGCACGTAAACCACCAGATTGTCCGTAATCACCCCAGATTGCCTGTAACCACCCCAAATTACATGTACCCACCCCAGATTACCTATAAGCACTTCAGTCTATCCGTAACAATTCTAGATTGTCTGTAACCCCTTCAGGTTGCCCGTAACCACCGAAGGTTGCGCATAACCACCCCAGGTTGCCCGTAATCATGACAGATTACATGTAACCCCCCAGATTGCACGCAACCACCGCAGGTCGCGTCTGACCACCGCACGTTGCATCTGACCACCGCACGTCGCCTCTGACCACCGCACGTCGCCTCTGACCACCGCACGTCGCCTCTGACCACCGCACGTCGCCTCTGACCACCGCACCTCGCCTATGACCACCGCACGTCACCTCTGACCACCGCACGTCGCCTCTGACCACCGCACGTCGCCTCTGACCACCGCACGTCGCCTCTGACCACCGCACGTCGCCTCTGACCACCGCACGTCGCCTCTGACCACCGCACGTCGCCTCTGACCACCGCACGTCGCCTCTGACCACCGCACGTCGCCTCTGACCACCGCACGTCGCCACTGACCACCGCACGTCGCCACTGACCACCGCACGTCGCCACTGACCACCGCACGTCGCCACTGACCACCGCACGACGCCACTGACCACCGCACGTCGCCACTGACCACCGCACGTCGCCACTGACCACCGCACGTCGCCACTGACCACCGCACGTCGCCACTGACCACCGCACGTCGCCACTGACCACCGCACGCCGCCACTGACCACCGCACGCCGCCACTGACCACCGCACGTCGCCTCTAATCACCCCAAATTGCCAGTGACCCCCTCCAGATTGCCCGCAACCACGCCAGATTACAGGTACCCACTTCAGATTACCTATTAGCACTTCAGTTTATCCGTAACCACAGCAGGTTGCCTGTAACCACCCCAGATTGTCTGTAACCACCCCAGATTGTCTGTAACCACCCCAGACTGTCTGTAACCACCCCACGTTGCCCGTAACCACAGCAGGTTGCCCGTGACCTCCCCATGTTGACGGTATCCACCCCAGATTACCCGTAACCACCCCAGATTACCCGTAACCACCCCAGATTGCCCGTAACCACCTCAGACTGCCCGTAACCACCACAGACTGCCCGTAACCACCTCCAAATTACCCGTAACCACCCTACATTACCTGTAATCTAATTTTTTTAATTTTATTTTAGTAACTGCGCTATTCCAATAACTATTACTAGCTACTGTTTTGCTCCAGCAAATTGGCACTCCTTCCCTTCTGAGCCCTGCTGTGTGCCCATACAGTATATGTGGGGTATCGTTGTACTCGGGAGAACCTGCGTTACAGATTTTGGGGTACGTTTTCTCTCATGTTCCTTGTGAAATTTAGAAATTTCAAACTAAACCAACATATTATTGGAAAAATTTTTCATTTTTACTGGCCAATTTTGAATACTTTCCTCTAATACCTGTGGGGCCAAAATGCTCATCCTACCCCAAGATGAATTCTTTGAGGGGTGTACTTTCCAAAATGGGGAGACTTTTTGGGGGGGTCTATTCTGTAGACATTACAGGGGCGCTGCAAATGCACCTGGCGCTCAGAAACTTCTTCAGAAAAATCTGCACGGAAAATGCTAATTGGCGCTCCATTCCTTCTGAGCCCTCCTGTGTGCCCATATAGTGGTTTATACCCACATATGCGGTACCGTTCTACTCAGGAGAACCTGCTTTACAGATTTTGGGGTGAATTTTCTCTCCTGTTCCTTGTGAAATTGAGAAATTTCAAACTAAAGGAACAAATTATTGGAAAAATTCGAGTTTTTCATTTTTACTGTCTACTTTTGAATACTTTCCTCTTTTTTTTTTTTTTTTTTTTTTAACAATTGTAATTTTTATTATTTTTCCAAAAAAGAAAGACATAAAATTGTACAAACTGGGTGAAGCACATGTAAAGGCAGCAGAACATTGTCATAATGCATAACATAAATGTTAATGGGATAACTTAGCCCCTAAGCAGGAGCAGGTAGGAAGTCCAAAATGATAAACCGTAATAGAACAGCAGCTACCAGGTCCCGGTCAGGGTTCAGAAAAAACAATGTCTGCGTGGGTAGGGTCCGTAGACCGTACTGAGCCAGTAACAAAAACAACACAGAACAATACACAGACGTAGGACGAGAAGGGAGCAGGGAATAATGGGGGGGGGGGGGGGGGGAAGGGGGAGGGGGGGGAAGGGGGAGGGGGGGAAGACAAGGACAGGGGAAAACGAAGACGGGAACAGACGGACAAGGACGCGAATCTAGGATGAACCAGAGGCAGGTGCCGCCGGGGCGGAATACAAGTCCCAAGGAGCCCAAATAGATTCAAAGGCCTCCAGCCGGTTGTTCAGGGATGCCGTAAGGCGCTCGAGGGAGCGTAGCTCCCTGACTCGAGCCTTAAAATGCGAAATGGAAGGTGAGGACGATTGCTTCCAGCATTTGGCGATTAGGGACTTGGCCGCGGTCAAGAGGACCAAAAGCAATTTAGCTTGTTTTTTCTTGATAGTTTTAGGGAAAAGGTTGAGGAGGCAAAGGCCTGGGTCCCTATGTATGTTAACACTGAGGATAGCTGATGATATCTCGCACACCTCCCTCCAGAAGGGTCGGATAAGCTCACATTCCCAGAACATATGGAACTGGGAGCCTAATACTCTAGCACATCTCCAACATAGCGGGGATATAGAGGCATTGAACTTATGCAGTACCTCCGGCGTGCGGTACCAGAACATCAGGACTTTATAATGGGATTCCTTGTAGGTAGTGCATATGGAGGAGGTGGCAGCTCTGTCCCATATAGTGGCCCAGCACTCTGGAGGCAGAGTCCTCCCTAATAGCGTTTCCCATTTAGTCATATAGGCGTGCTGCACCTGGGTTCCCTCCGCTGGGGAGCCAAGGATGCGATAAATGTCAGAGATAAGGCCCGAGGTTGAGGTCCCCATTCTGACTAGTTGCTCGAAAGCCGAAGGTTTAGAAACTGTGAGGGCTCCCAGACGCGCCATCATAAAATGTCGGAGCTGGAGGTACATAAAGTGCGCCGAGGGAGGGAGAGCATATTTGTCAGTCAATTTATCATATGGAAGGAGTGCACGAGATATGGGATCAACGATGTCGGCAAACTGAAAGAGTGTCTTCGATCCCCAGAGTTTGACAGTATGGGACTGAAGACCAGGAGGGAAATTTGGAAAGAGCAAGAAAGAGTTCAGGGGGGAGGCAGAGGAGGTGAGCCCAAACCTGGCAGAACATGAGGACCATATGTGGAGGGTAAAACGGATAGGTCCCAGGAGCGAGAGATGTGAGAAACTAGGCGGTGAAGAGTGCCACAGGAAAGAGTTAGCATGAAAGGGAGCTAGCCATATTTTCTCAATTTCCGCCCATTTCTTGTATGCCAAATATTTGGACCATGCCGTGATTTGGCGTAGGTGTGCCGCCCAATAATAGTGGAGAAAGTTAGGGACCCCCAGCCCTCCTCGAGATCTGCTACTCATCATAACCGAGTTGGGGATTCGGTGCCCCTTGGACACCCAGATAAACTTGAACACTGCTCTTTGGACACTACGCAGCTCTGAAAGGGGGATACGGACCGGGAGCGTCTCAAAGTAGTATAGAAGTTTAGGTAAAATGGTCATTTTTACTGCCGCCACACGGCCTAGGAGCGAAATATAGTGGGGGGACCATTTAGTCAGGAGGTTCCGTATATCTCGGAAGAGGGCTGGGTAGTTAGCTGAGTATAGGGACGGATAGGAGGGAGTAAGGCGGATACCTAAATATTTAATGGAGGTAGAGGTCCATTTAAATTTGAAATTTGAGCTAAGCTGGGCAATCAAGGGGGCCGTCAGATTTAGGGGCATAGCTTCAGATTTAGAGGTATTGACTTTGTACCCCGATAGACGACCATACGTACCCAAGAGGGAATGTAGGTTCGGAAGGGAAATGAGCGGGTCTGACAGGGTGAGGAGGACATCGTCTGCGAATAACATGATTTTAAACTCCTTACCTCTGACCGACACACCTCTGATGTCCGGGCAGTTTCGAATCGCCGCCGCCAGGGGTTCAATGCAAAGAACAAAAAGTAGGGGTGACAGAGGACAACCCTGGCGGGTGCCATTCGAAAGGGAAAAGGTCTCAGACAACATATGAGGAAATTTAAGTGCCGCTGTGGGATTGGAGTATAAGGTCCTGACCGCTGTTAGGAAAGGCCCAGAGAAGCCATAACATTGCAATGCCTCAAACATAAAAGGCCACCCAAGGCGGTCAAAGGCCTTTTCAGCATCTAGGCTCAGCACAAGGGCACTCTCATCTCGTTGATTAACAACATCAATGAGGTCAATAGCCCTCCTCGTATTGTCCCCACCCTGTCTCCCCGGCACAAACCCCACCTGGTCTGCATTAACTAGGGAAGGGAGCCAATACCCCAATCGAGTAGCCAGCAATTTAGTGAATATTTTAAAGTCTGAGTTTAGGAGGGCAATCGGCCGGTAATTGGAGCAATCCAGGGGGTCCTTGCCAGGTTTGGGGATAAGAGTGATGAAAGAGTGAGACATGGAAGTAGGGATAGGAGATCCCTGGAGAAAGGAGTTATAGAGAGAAAGTAGTTTAGGGGACAGTTCAGAAGAAAAGGTTTTGTAGTAGAGGTAGGAAAAGCCATCCGGCCCAGGCGCCCGCCCCGATGGAAGGGCCTTAAGAACCTCTGCAAGTTCCTCCACGGTAATCGGTGCATTCAATTCCTCGAGCGCACTAGCGGTCAAAGAAGGCAGATTACACTCGCTAAGGAAATCAGAAAGGCATCGGGTTCGGGCCTCCGGGTCCGATGGTAAGGTTGAGGGGAGGGAGTAAAGTTTAGAATAGAATTGGTGGAGAATAGAGGAGATGTCCTTAGGGTGATAGTGTAGGGTCCCCGTTGCATCCCTGAGAGCCTGCGGAGACTGTGCGGCAGCCCGGTCGTTGAGCATCCTTGCCAGGAGGATATGAGCCTTATTGCCCTTTTCATAGAAGCGTTGCTTAGAGTAGAGAAGAAGCTTCTCCACCTTTTGCAGCGAAAGGTCTTTGAGTTTTTCACGAGCCGCCACAAGCCTCCGCAGGACACCCAGGGAGGGGCGACGGGCCAGACGCTGTTCTAGGGAAGCTATGGCAGATTTAGCATTCTGAATGGCTATCATGGAGTCTTTTTTCTGGCGGGATCCTAATGCTATGCAATGACCCCGGACAACTGCTTTGTGGGCCTCCCATAGAACCCCTTCAGAGGCAACAGACCCCTCGTTTTCCGAGAAGTAATTAGAGATACCAGTCTTGATAGAGTCTCTGGTAATCTGATTTTTCAAAAGGGTGTCATTCATACGCCAGTGACAGTGTCGCGTAGGGGAGAGAATGGCCTTGAGGTGAACTATCACGGGGCCATGATCAGACCAGGAAATGGGGTCAATAGTCGCACTCTGAAGCAGTCGAACGGTAGGAATGTTGCCAAAGAGGTAGTCTATGCGAGAGTGGAGTTTGTGGGGATGGGAGAAGAAGGTATACCCCCGCTCCGTAGGGTGGTCAAGCCGCCAGAGGTCATAAAGCTTATGAGCACGTATGAGCTTGCGGAATTCTGCTGATAGTCTAGCCTGTTCCGTAGAGGAAGGCCGGCCGTCCACTGAGTGCCTATCCATTATCTCAGAGAACAGCATATTGAAATCCCCTCCAAGGATCCGTGGAGCCGGAGGGTATTTCGCCAATCTATTGAGGACCCTACGGAGGAAGGGTATCTGGGAGCGGTTAGGGGCATAAACATTGCAGAAAATAAATTGGCGGCCTTGTAGGGTGCCGTCTACAATAACATATCTCCCCCCTGGATCAGAATATGAGGAGGAAATCTGTATGGGGCACCTGTGAGAGAATAGGATAGCTACTCCCGCCGTCTTATTGCCTCTAGAGGCCGAAGCAACAGTGGGATAAGAATGGCGGGCGAACCTAAAAGATGCCTCCTGATTGAAGTGCGTCTCCTGAAGGAAGGCAACATCTGCATGCAGGTTGCGAAGTTCCCTCAGGAGAAGGCGTCTTTTGGTGTTAGAATTTAGGCCCTTGACATTGAGAGATATGCACTTAGCCATTGGGAAGGGATAAGAGGGCACTAACGAGGATGAGGGTACTCACTCCGTCCCAATGGGTGGAAGGGATCAGTCTCCAGAGCAGCATCGGCCAACGTGGACTCCTAGAGGGTAAAGGAGAAAAAAGGGGGGGGGGGGCAAACAAGAGGGAGAACACATGGACACACAAACACAACAAAAAACAGAAAAAAGGAACCAGGAAAAGGAAGGGCACATGGCCCAAAAAACAAGCCTAAGTGGCCTGCAACGAGGCAGGAAAAAATGCCAAAACAGCACCATGGCTGTCAACTGGCAGCCCCACGGGGGAAGAGGGCGCCACCTGAGGGGAACAAAGAACATGGGAACACTCCGGAGAGGAGGGCCTAAGAAGACCACACAGCTACATATAGCAAATGAGTAACGGAAAGAAGGGACCCAGAATATCAGCAACAATGTAGATCACTATAACATATCTTGGAGGGGGGGGGGGGAGGGGGCCCCTCCCTCAGCCAGTAGGACCAGGGGGGGAGCGGGAACTCTCAGATCTGGGACGTCGCCTCTTCTGGCTAGCCGAGTGCCAGATGGATGGTGGGGGAGGGGGTGGGGGAGCCACCGTCCAGTCAGAGATTTTGGGGACTGGAAGATCCAAGGCGTCACAAAATGCAGGCAAATCAGCCAGACTTCGGAGAACAGCAGAGCGTCCATCCCGTCTTGCAGTAAGGCCAAACGGAAAATTCCATCTGTAGGAAGCATCATGGTCCTTGAGGGTAGTCAGCAGAGGCCGCAGGAGCCGTCGCTTTTGGAGGGTAATCCAGGAGAGATCCGGGAAAAGCTGTATTTGGGCACCGTAGAAGTCCAGTTCTCGAAGGGAACGGGCCTTGGCCATGATGCTTTCCTTCAAGGTATAGTCATGCAAGCAGCAGATGACATCTCTGGGTGGACCGGAAGAGTTCCTGGGTCGAAGGGCCCGGTGAGCTCTATCAAATTTAATTTTGTGGGTAGATGGCTCGCCCAGAAGCATATTGAAGAGGCCTTCCAGGGTAGATTCTAGGTCATTGTCCTGTGTCGCCTCTGGGAGACCCCTGACCCTGATGTTATTGCGCCTGCCTCTGTTGTCGAGATCCTCAATGTGGCGCTGCATATCATCCAAGGCAGAAGCTTGTGAGGAAGCAGTGGAGTGCAGGCTAGAAATGTATGCCCGAGTAGAGTCATGATCATCCTCCAAGGTTTCAACCCTTAGTGCAATATGTTGGATGTCCTTCCGGACTGCAGCGATTTCAACCCTGAACGCATCTTTCACTTCAGTGATAAGGGTTAGGAGGTCACTCTTTGTAGGCAATTGTGAAAGCATATCCCGAACGCCCTGGGGGGATGCAGGCCCCAGTAGGGAAGCTTCAGAGTCCGAGTCAGAGTGCCGTCCCCCAGGATTACGTGGGACCTCAGATCGGGCAACAGATTGAGAGGTTCTGGGCAGGGTGGCATCTTGGTTGTTACTGCCAGCCTTAGTTTTGTCTTTTTTTGGCTGTTTTGAGGTCGCCATCATGTATGCTGAAATGCGCTGCTGGCCCTTTAAGAGCCCGTGAGATTTGGCTGTCGGGTCACTGAGAGGTGATGGAGGATGATGGGGGTCTAGGGCACTGGAATGGAGAGTGTTAGAGGTGGGATGAGGCAGGGACAACGTCTGGCTGCTGGCAGGCCGCAGGGAAGGGGTTAACTCACCCACGAGGCCGGAGGCGCGCTCCAGAAAACAAGATGGCGCCGCGGCCTCCTCAGGCTGCACAGAGGGATCTGCAGGGAAGCTCGGTTCCAGGGTCCGGACAGACTGTGCCCGCGGCTGCGATTCAGCGGAGAGGCCGGCGGGCGGGAGCGGATCTACAGACCCCCGGCACACAGGTGATTCTCGGGCCTCCGGAGCGGCGGGAAAAGATGGCCGCGGTCGCGGCGTGGTAGCAGCGGCGCCCCGTGTGAGGTACGGGGACGCCGACGGAGCCCCGGAATCCGGTCCCGCTGGAGGCGGCCGTTGTCTGGGGGTCCCCCTCTTGCCCCTCCACATATGCTGGGGGTGCTGGGTCGGGTAAGGCAGGTCTGGGTCCCTGTAATGCAGCTGTGTGGCTGAGGAGCTCCCTCACTCCGCGTCCATTCTCCTCAGCGGCTCGCCACGCCCCCCGAATACTTTCCTCTTATACCGGTGTGGTCAAAATGCTCACCACACCCCAAAATGAATTCTTTGAGGGGTGCACTTTCCAAAATGGGGTGACTTATGGCGAGATTTTACTCCGCTGGCACTACAGGGGCTCTGCAAACGCACCTGGCACTCAGAAACTTCTGCAGCAAAATCTGCATTGAAAAAGCTAATTTGCGCTCCTTCCCTTCTGAGCCCGGCTGTGTGCCCATACAGTGGTTTATACCGACATATGAGGTACCTTTTTACTCAGGAGAACCTGTGTTACAAATTTTGGGGTACTTTTTTTTCTCTTGTTCCTCGTGAAATCGAGAAATTTTAAACTAAAGGAAAATATTATTGGATAAATTCGAGTTTTTCATTTTTACTGTCTACTTTTGAATACTTTCCTCTAATACCTGTGGGGTCAAAATGCTCACCACACCCCAAAATGAATTATTTGAGGGGTGTACTTTCCAAAATGGGGTGACTATGGGCGAGATTTTACTCCGCTGGCACTACAGGGGTACTGCAAACGCACCTGGCGCTCAGAAACTTCTTCAGCAAAATCTGCATTGAAAAAGCTAATTGGCGCTCCTTCCCTTCTGAGCCCGGCTGTGCCCATACAGTGGTTTATGCCCACATATGAGGTACCTTTTTACTCAGGAGAACCTGTGTTACAGATTTTGGGGTGAATTTTCTCTCCTGTTCCTCATGAAATGGTGAAAATTCAAACTAAAGGAACAGGAACATATTATTGGAAAAATTCGAGTTTTTCATTTTTACTGTCTAATTTTGAATACTTTCCTCTAACACCTGTGGGGTCAAAATGCTCATCCTACCCCAAGATGAATTCTTTGAGGTGAGGTGTACTTTCCAAAATGGGGTGACTTATGGGGGGTTTTCTCTCTGCTGACACTACAGGGGCACTGCAAATGCACCTGGCGTTCGGAAACTTCTTCAGCAAAATCTGCAATGGAAAAGCTAGATGGCGCTCCCTTCCTTCTGAGCCCCGCTGTGTGCCCATACAGTGGTTTACGCCCACATATGGGGTACCGTAGTACTCAAGAGAACCTGCGTTACAAATTTTGGGGTGCGTTTTCTCTCATGTTCCTTTTGAAAATGAGAAACTTTAATCTAAACGTATATATTATTGGAAAATTGTAATTATTCATTTTTTTACGGCCTAATGGTGAATACTTTCCTCCAGCCCCTGTAGGGTTAAAATGCTCATTATACCCCTAGATTAATTCTTTAAGGTGTCTAGTTTCCAAAATGGGGTCACTTATGGGGGTTTCCAGTATACAAGCCTTCTAAATCAACTTAAGAAAAGAACTGGTCCCTAAAAAAAATCAGTTTTGGAAACTTTTACGAAAATGTGGTAATTTGCTGATAAATTTCTAAGCCCCGTAACACCCTAAAAAAGTAAAATATGTTTATGAAATGAAGCCAGAATAAAGAGGACATATCGGTAATGTGACTTAGTAACTAATTTATGTGATACGACTTTCTTTTTTAGAAGCAGAGAATTTCAAAGTTCATAAAATGCTAATTTTTTCAATTTTTCATGATATTTTGATGTTTTTCACAAAAAACACACAAAGTAGTGACCAAATTTTGCCACTAATATAAAGTGCCATATGTGACGAAAAAACAATCTCAGAATCGCTAGCATACGTTAAAGCATCACTGAGCTATAAGAGCATAAAGTGAGACAGGTCAGATTTTGAAAAATGAGCCTGGTCTTTTAGGTGCAAATAGGCTTGGTCTTGAAGGGGTTAATGACCTTGAAAATAAGAGTTTACCTTGGGAAAATTGTTTGCACGCTTTGCAAATGCTCAACATAAAATATATTGCTAAACTCTTAACATCTTAGCTGACTGTTAGCTGACGGCATTCTGTATGTTATCTCCTATCCTTCCTTTCCTTTCCTTTCCATTCCATTTCATTATGCTCTTTATTAGTGAGAATTTTAGTGTCTTCTAGTTTCTATTGCTTATAAAGAGAGAGTTCTGTAACCTTGCAAAGTCTCTTACATAGAAAGAAGTGATGCATTGTTATTGTCTAGCTCATCGTACCTGGTATCAAGGTATATAATAGTGAGCTGTGTAGTAAGTGTTCTCCACTGAATATGAGTGCGCCTACATTAAATGCTTAGAGAGAGGTTGTTTTATTCTATTCCATACAGGGAAACTATTCTAATAAAATAACTTCAAGCGACTCTGTACCCACAATCTGACCCCCCAAACCACTTGTACCCTCGGATAGCTGCTTTTAATCCAAGATCTGTCCTGCGGTCCGTTTGGCAGGTGATGCAGTTATTGTCATAAAAAAGTAATTTTAAAATTGAAGCCCCATGCCAAATGGGAGTATCTGTGCCCTAACTTTGCACCACCCCCTCTGTCCCTCCTCCCCACCCTCTTCATCAATAGGAATGCCACTGGAACATTTCCTTTTATTTGAACATTGCACAGGTGTCTTAATGATCCAGCCCATGTGCTGTGGTAACACAGGTGATGAATAGGAGACAATCTGCCTGGAGCATTCCTAATGATGAGGAGGGCGGGGAGGAGAGACGGAGGGGTGGTACAAAGATAGGGCACAGATACACCTGTAGGGCACAAAGCTGCAATTTTAAAAGTAACTTCTTATGACAATAACTGCATCACCTGCCAAATGGACCACAGGACAGATTTTGGATTAAAAGCAGCTATCCGAAGGTACAAGCGGTTTGGGGGGTCAGATTGTGGGTACAGAGTCGCTTTAAAGTGACACTGTCACCCCCTTTTTGCATTCTGACTCCTCTTACACAGTTGTAAAGAGTAAATTTACCAGTTTTCATACCTTACTTTATATCATACGTCATGGTGCTTGTTCAAGTAAAAAGTGATCTTTTATCATCTGCAGATTGTGCTAAGTGGGTGGGGCTTCACGGCAACTGCACCACTTAGCCCCACCCACTGCTCCACCATAGGCCTGCCCATCCGCAACGTCATTGGCCCCCTCGACTCCCATTGGTAGGGGCTGACCTAGAGGAGGTGGGGCCTAGACCTTTAGACCAGCTTGTTCCAATGGTCAAAGAGGGGGCAGGGCCTATGTGCCAATGACGGCACATAGGGGGCGGGGCCTACTGTGGGCAGGGCTAAGTGGCGCAGTTTCTATGAAGCCCCGCCCACTTAGCACTATCTGCAGATGATAAAAGATCACTTTTTACTTGAACAAGCACCATGCCGTATAATGTAAAGTAAGGTATGAAAACTGCTAAATTTGCCCTTTACATCTATGAAAAGAAGTCAGAATGCAAAAAGGGGGTGACAGTGTCACTTTAAGTTTTTTGTTGTTGTTTTTAAGCTTGCTTTGTGCTGTGGAGATTACAATGAGAACTTACACATCTTACAAAGCTAAACACATAACACCATAGATAATAGATGTTGAAGCTGCTCGGATTCCCCTCACTGCACATTGTGTCATTTGCACATGTCACAGAGCATGACCACAATACTTCCCCCAGATGTCCAGGTTCCTGCTGTAAGACAAGCCTCTGCTTACCTGCTGTTAACTAAAGTGAATATTTAAAGCGTTTTCCCATCTTAGAAAATCTTGAGATCTCGTTCAGGCCCCCTCTTTAACTGAGCAGTTGTAAAAGATTTACCACTGAATGATAACTGCATCTCACAAACAGACCCTAGTTTAACACAGACCTGCCTGCATAAAGATGGGTGTAAATAAGCACATGGCTACATATAGGATAGTCACTAGGATTGCAGAGAGAGAATTTTTCCATTATGATCAAGTACCCCCAAATCCATATGATTAAAGCCGTATTACACAGAGCCATCTACGGGAGCAAGCGAGTGGCCACTTGTCAGGTCATTACTTACTTGCAATGTTTAGATCGTCTGGGGAGCCCATAAGAGATAGTGGGGGTCTGCTGCTGCCGCTCCTATTACACAGAGCGATGGCATCCACGTAGTTTTTTTTTTCAACATGTTGAAAGACAATGAAAGATAATGATGAGCTGATCGTTGCCTTTTACTACACAAAGCAGTTATTGGCTGTAATGGCCGATAATCAGTCAAATACAGCTAATAATTGCTTTGTGTAATAGGACCTTAACAGCCACTAAATCAAGTGGACATGCCCTTGCCATGCTGGGAAATTTCCCTTGGACACTTGGGTCTCGTGTGCATGTTAACAAAAAGGCTTCTCACTTGCCAGTGGTGAGGTCTATTGCAATAAAAAAAAGAAAGGTGCAGTATGTCTGGAATCCCGATAACCAGCCCTGTCTACCGATGGGCTTATTTATACCCCTGTTTTCCTACCAGCAGATCCTCTTTAATAATGGGCTATGAATACATAAGATAGAAATCAGAAAATTAGCTTAAATTAATAAAATGAATAATTTAAATAAGGTGCACTAGCATCAGGACAATGGAGCGGAACAGAAGGTAGATATTTAGGTGGCGTCTGTAGAAATGGCCTTCTTTGTATTAAGGTCCTGTGTTTTTTTTTTGCCTCTTTGTGCCTGAAGCCACTGTTCCGTTCAGCATGACAGGTCATATTTCAAGAAAACCCTCCTGATATTAGCGGATCTGTCAGAATATAACTGTTCAGTTTGTTTCAGCATTAACTCCTTTACCTCTATACAAAGCATTCAGAATACCTGTGGTTTTTTTTTTAAATTTTATTATTTTTTTCACAATTCTTTCCTTTTCTAACTGTTTGCTAACAGATTACATCCGAACATTTACATGGGACAAAAAGCTTGAAATGGTGGTGAAATCTACTGGTATTTTGGGAGGCCAAGGTAAGTTGCAGATATCTGTAGATTATATGTGTAGATGAAGCATTTTCTTTTAAGTATTTCTTATAAAAAAAATATATAGTAGAAGTTGTTCATAACAGGTAGAAAGAAAGCCCTCTATACAATCCTTCCTTTTTCACTTGCCAGCCATTCCTTCATCAGGGCGAAAAAATATCACTCTTCATGTTGCTGGCAAGTAGACGTGGCGGCAAATATAGAGATGTTGGCAGATTCCCCCTGAGAGTCTGAATTTTTTTATGCTCTATGTTTACTAATAAAATGCCCTACGGCCCTATTGGACTGCTGAGATGCCACTATTTTCACTTCTTGACATTTGGGCAGAAGACACGATTCCCTTTAAAATACTGAACATATGTTTTCCTATATCTTTACTTGTTTTAAAGTTTAATCTAAATTATTTGCTTGTATCTGGGAAACATGGCATTGTCAAAATCTTGCACTGAATGGCAGCTGTAAGTAAATAATTCATTAGCATAGCACAAGCTGTATGTGTAAGCATGCTTTTAGTTCTGTATATGCTTATAAGCAATAAAACCGTATGCAGAGGATAGAGTTATGTAAACACTCCATTAAAGGTGGATTAGCCACTACACTTAAAGGAGAAGTCCGGCCAAAATTAATTTTTGATATGTTGTTACTTATGAAAAGTTATACAAATTTCTAATGTACATTAATTATGGGAAATGCACATATAGAGCTATTTCCCTTAATTTAGTAGATCAGGAAGTGTTAGCAATATCTCTGAAGAAGTGACGTCACGACCCAGGGTGTAATTCCTATGGAGTGTCCAGCAGGGGGCGCTCTCTATATAGAAGTCTATGGGACTTTATTGTTTCTATGGGTTTCTATGTAATGTAATGTAATGTTATGTACAGTGTGCTTTATTGAATGAATACATCTATGGAATACTTTGGGGAGCAAGTGTCCTTGCTCCCCAAAGTATTGCATAAATGTATTCATTCAATACATTCAATACACAGTAAGCCCGCCGATCCGCCGCATTTCCGCCGCATTCCCGCCGATCCGCCACACGCTGATCCGCCGCATTCCCGCCGATCCGGACAATATACATTGAACTACAGCTCCCATCATCTGCTTCTAGTATGAACAGGTGATGGGAGCTGTAGCTGGGTAATGGATATGACATGCCGCCGGGCGCAGGGGGGAGCCGCTCAGTACACAGGAGCGCTCCCCCCTCCTCCTCCTCCTCCTCCTCCTTCCGTGATAACTTCCGCCTATACCAATGCTGACTCCCTGCCTGGCCGCCGCTCTCCGCTCTCCCCCCCATACATACCGGCTCCCGATGCATCCTGGTGTCCGCGCTGATGCCGGGAGCCGGTATATGTGAGCGGAGAGCGGCGGCCAGGCAGGGACTCAGCATTGGTATAGGCGGAAGTTATCACGGAAGGAGGAGGAGGAGGGGGGAGCGCTCCTGTGTACTGAGCGGCTCCCCCCTGCGCCCGGCGGCATGTGATATCCCTTACCCAACTACAGCTCCCATCACCTATTCATACTAGAAGCAGATGATGGGAGCTGTAGTTCAATGTATATGGTCCGGATCGGCGGGAATGCGGCGGATCGGCGGAAATGCGGCGGCTCGGCGGGCTTACTGTGTATTGAATGTATTGAATGAATACATTTATGCAATACTTTGGGGAGCAAGGACACTTGCTCCCCAAAGTATTCCATAGATGTATTCATTCAATAAAGCACTGTACACTACATTACATTACATTACATTACATAGAAACCCATAGAAACAATAAAGTCCCATAGACTTCTATATAGAGAGCGCCCCCTGCTGGACACTCCATAGGAATTACACCCTGGGTCGTGACGTCACTTCTTCAGAGATATTTCTAACACTTCCTGATCTACTAAATTAAGGGAAATAGCAGTATATGAGCATTTCCCATAATTAATGTACATTAGAAATTTGTATAACTTTTCATAAGTAACAACATATCAAAAATTAATTTTGGCCGGACTTCTCCTTTAACACTGGGCTAGAAGGCCAGTCCATTTACACCGGCCAGGAGATGGACATAAATGTATTAGTTGGATCAGGGTGTCCACATCTGACTGCATCATACTTACAGAAGAACCATCAGACTTCACTTATACTAGAGTGCATTTGTTAAATAGCCTGTTTATTGGATACAGTTGTTTCCCCTAAATAATCAGCGAGAGTGGCAGAAGAGCTCGATGATGATGATGATGAATTGTTTAATATTTAATAACCATGCATTAGAAGCGACCGTTAAATAACAAGCAGGGGCTGGTATTCCTATCTTTCAGAAACCAGTTTTAATGATTATGTCCATTATATTATGAATGGGTTATCCACTGTAAATTTACTGCCGGGCTGTGGAAGCAAGCATATGGCATAGTAATCAATTCCTAGTAAAATATAATTCATCTACAGCATGTTTGCTAGAAAAGCGCAGGCCATTCAGTCATGTGATTATTACCTAACTGCATATTTTGGGTTCTCTCCTTAGGCTAGGTTTACACACAGTAAAAAAAAAATTATATATATATATATATATATATATATATATATATATATATATATATATATAATTTCAAAACATGATCCCAAAAATAAAACTTATGTATGAATAGGTGAAAAAAGTTGTATTTTGCAAAAGCAGTCGGTATATAATAAGCATGTCCATTATTTGGGCAGTCATAATCAATTACGTCCATTATTCTATAGGATGTGGGAATTGCCAGCCATTTTTCCCATTGACTTCAGTGGAGAGCATTATAACATTAATAATATGGCCTCCACCAGTAGATGTCACATGAGTGGGAAAGTACCTGCTGGCTTGTATAATATGATCTAATAGGCTAATATGATATAATGTGAGGTAATTGGAGGTTTATGGTCCATTTACACAGAAAGATTATCTGCCAAAGATTTGAAGCCAAAGCCAGAAACAGACTATAAACAGAGATCAGGTCATAAAGGAAAGCCTGAGATTTTTCCTCTTTTCAAATCCATTCCTGGCTTTGGCTTCAAATCTTTGGCAGATAATCTGTCAGATAATCTTTCTGTGTAAATGGACCCTTACATGTGGCAGTATTTTAAAGCCCTCTTTTCCCATAGCTCGAAATCATGGGAAAAATAAGACATCAGGGAAAAATAAAAATGTAAACACCTACATGTCTGCTTCATCCTTTGGAGAAATTTCTCAATGCCTGAAGGTCCCTTATTCATATTTTTAAACTATAATGGGCTAGTTTGAAGGGAAATCTGTCAGTTGCTATTCACATGCCAAACTTCTGACACTGTTGGATATATGTTAGGTCAATGAGACACATTTCATATATCTAGCTTTGCTTCCTGAATATAGAAAATGCTTGTATTCCATAGTACAAAGAGTCAAAGAGGCTTTCCCAAGCTCCTAAAATCCACCAAGCTGGACCCTCCCATAAGCTTCTTAGACACTTTGTACCAGAGAATAAAAGCATTTTCTACATCCTGGAATCACAGCTGGATATATGAAAGGTACTATGTGTCTCCTTGTCCTAACAGCTAACAGTGTCAGCAGTTTGAAACATGAATCATGAATTACAGCTAACACATTCACATTAAACACCAGGATGGGGGGTATGACGTGTTTATTAAGGCCGGTCTACAGGTATGCCAGTCCAACATAAATCCTCACCCTCATACTGGATTTACTAAAAGGCACATGCCTCTGAGAAAATCTGACAAATCTGAGGCTGCTGTTGCAATTTAAAGGCAATGTTACTTACGACATGTAGCTTCTGAGCCAGTAGAAATCTGATTGCAAAAAAAAACCAGAAAGTGCTTATGTGCAGACAAAACAGATGGTGAGAACAGTGGAGTTAAATGTGAAGGCACACGCTCACTTGGGTGGGCTATGCACAAGCCACAACATCTATAATATCATGAGGAATAATCCACTGGGAGAGCTGCTAATCCGGTATTGTTCAATGAACCACAGTAAAAATAGCCAATAAAAAGTAAAAAATGATCAGGGATGGTTCTGCTAAAGTAAAACAATATTTATTCAAGTAAAGCAAGCAATGCATTTCCAAACCGTAACGGTTCCTTCATCAGGCTATAATGCTCCATATGTATGCAGGCATAACAACGCTTTAAATAGACCACGAAAAAAAAGACCATGCAAAATGTGGGCGGAACATTTTCAAATGCATTTTTTAAAGATAAAAGACACATAAAATTGGACTAAAGGCCCTATTACACGGGCTGATGATAAAGACAAAGCAAGCACGGACCTGTCAGGTCAGTGCTCGCTTTCTACTTGTTCCCGGCCCGCTGTCTGTGCTATTACACACATAGACATAGAGCGAGGGAAAGGGGTGCACGGGAAGCTGCAGGATGGGGGGGGGATGCTCAGACAATCTTTAGATTATCCAGGTGGCCCATAGAAGAGAGTGGTGATCTGCTGCCACTGCTCCAATCCTAGAGCTATGTACAACAGACCTTCGCTTATCTTGCCCTAAAACACAAAGCATTTATTGGCCGGAACGTAGGGTAAGCGGCCAAGTGCGGCCGATAATCTCTTTGTGTAATAGGGCCTTAAAACAGAATCTCAACAATTTAATTTAATCCCTTGAGGGCAGAGGTATTTAAACAATACATCCAGTAGACTTGACACGTGCTTAACATTTTAAACCTAATTCAAAACTAAAGAATAAAAGACAAAATAAATCACTGGCACAGACTTATTGTTTGTTGTACCAAACGTTGGTGTATGTTTAATGGTAACATAACATTTTATTTTGTGATGTGAAGGCACTCCAGTGCTGCAGTAACAGGTAACCGCACTAAGAAGCAGCATGAACCCCAGGCAGAGAAGCAGGCAAAGTGTATAAATTAGATAAAAGCAAATGAATATTGTCTATAACACAAAAGGAAATACATTGTAGGAACAGCTTTGTAATAATAGTGCAGGTATATGCCTTTTTAACCACTGGGACTGAAGAAAGAACACATTGTATCATTTTCAGAGTGTGCTAGCAGACGCACTATTCATGCTTATATAATGAAGAAGATTGCAGCCTATTCACATGACACATGACAGCTTAGATCTCCCGTCCCCTTTGGTTTGTTCTTAATTAAAGAAAAACTAATGAACAATTCGAATTTTATTCATTCATCTAAAGTAGAAACTAAGTCCATTAATCTGGCTCACTGTTTCTTTCCTTTCAGGTAAAATGCCTACTGTAGTATCTCCAGAACTGTATCGAACTCGATTCTGTGAAGCAATGGATAAATACTTCCTTATGGTGCCTGACCACTGGACAGGTCTTGGTGGCAACTGCTGACATGGCTAACAGAGGATTTGTCTGAGAGATACTCTGTCTTTCTAGCACAAAACAATTGACTGATACAAGAATGGTCTCAAGACCAAAATTTCTGTTAAGATCCGCTAGGAGTGAGGACCATATGTTACCTTGGCTTCCATCATATCTGTTTTTGCAGACCGATTATTTGGAAGAGCAAATAATAAGTAGTATGATGACTGCTGTGCAGCCAGTATGGTCAGGTTTCTTTGTACAGTTAAAAACTGATCTCCCCATGAGTCATACTCATCGTCTTTGTTGAACATTCTCTTGATATGGTTTCATCTGCCCTTTTGACTTCTTCTTTTACTCTTATGGAACTTAAAGCTTCAAAACTTAACCATTTTGAAAAAGAGTTCTTTATTGTGATCTTGTTAAAAGCAGATACTGTTCTTATGTGTGCCTTGTGTTATATGCTGCTCAAGGGCCCTATGAAAGATGGTTTTATCGCTTGCACATTGCAAACACAACTCACCACAACACTATAATGCCCATTAAGCTTGTTGTTCTGGAGGTATTTCTCAAGTCTATATGTTACTGAGTTAAAGTTACCACCCGAGTATATCTCAATACCTTATGTATAGCACTTGCCAGAATAAAGGGTATTCCAGAGTTGTACTAGAAGTAAACTGGTCAGTAAAAAAGTAGTGTCAGTGCTTCCTGTTCTCTGCCCTGACACATAGAAAGTGCCCACTCAGCTAGCGATTTGGTCGGTACTTCCTATGAAAAGAAAGCGACATGGGGGATTAATACTATTAGAATGACAGCAGTGGGGGGGGGGGGATTGGTGGCAGGTGAGTACATATTCTCTAGAATACCCCTTTAACACCATATGTCGTAATGACGTCATAAAAAATAGAACAGCCCTCACAGTGGAATACGATTTTAAAATAATTTGCAACCTTTTAGATCAGTGTACTGTATCAGGACTAGAGAAGAAGTAAGAATGTGGGGGGCAGTGCTCGTGCTGAAGATGATACCGGTCTCTGGCATTGGCACAGCCTCTGCAGGCTACTTTTACTCTAAAGTAGATGAAATACTTGAAACATTGAACTCATATAAAGTAAATCTTCACCTTTTATAGCTATAAATCAGAGTTCCTGTATTCTTTATTAAATAAATAATGCAACTGGACTTTGAACAGTTTATCCTTGGATCCTGCTCATTTGCCCCAATAAGAGTGTTGCATCTGGTTGGTCATACCATATAGTATTTTTACAATTTGGGCATAGTCTAACCTATTGCACACATTCCTGCGTACCTCAGCATTGTTTTCAAGGCATATGTAGAAAAGGGGACACAACAATTTACTGATATAGTATTTAAGCTCTGCTACATAGTATACTGGTAGCAAACAATCATCTGTGGCCTGTGGATTTTTTTTATTTTTTTATTTTTATGTAGAAAGTTTTTCTTTTTTATTTTTATTGGAAAATAATTTATTTTGAAGAGCTGACAAACAAAACCCAGTAAGTGCTTTTTGCATACGTGCAATGTATCAAAAGAAATGATTGACCTTTTACATGTGCAGAATGCATGTCTATATATTAAAATGTAAAGAGACGCACACTTGTTACATGACCCTGTGTTTTATGTTGTTGAAATGTAGATGACCTCAATCTAGTAGTTTTAACTTAAAGTAGCAGTCCAGATTTTGTTTTTCTTTTTTTGCAGGCCGGTCCATATACTGTACTTACCAGTGATGATTGGGGTCCTGCGACGCAGCTCCTACGGCACCACTCAGATTACAGCTCTTCCGACCCCTCTTCTTTCTACAGGTTTATTGAAGGCCAGAAGTCAGGGTCTTCAATGCATCTCTATGAGAGCGCTCTCAGATGCATTGGACCCTGACTTCTGGCCTTCTGAGCTTCAGAGCTAAAAAGGAGGAGGTCATGTGGGTGCCTGCGGGATCCAAGCAGCGCTGCAGGACTACGATGGAGCTGGGGGACCATGATCATCATGTGATCATCATGTATTTGTGCCAGCCTGCAGCAGGGGGGGAAATTAAAGAAAAAACTGGACTGCTTCTTTAAGGTTTGTTGCAAAAGTGAGTGTGATTTTATTAGCTCAGTACTTAAAGTAAAAAGATCATGGCTGTGCATCTATAAGAATGTACATGAAATATCCTCAGAGTAGCAGATTTAGTAGAAAAGGATGCATTTAGGGTAAAGCCACAATTCTCAGTAGCTTAGATCTATGCTGGAGGGAGCAGCTTTTCCTTTCTGCAGTCAAAGGAAAAGGGGTAAAAAGAAGGCATGGATGGTTAAGGACGGGGCAGTGTACTCTAGTATGTTATATGTATACACAGATGAAGTAGGGCAGATGATGGTTGAAAGGAATCTGTCACCTTGTTATGCTCTTCTTTCAGTGGGCAGCACTTACTGTAGCAGTGACAAATGCCGATTTCAATGGTCCATAGGTTATGTGCGACTATGGTAGAATTTTTCTGACATGTAAAGTTTATTAGTTGCATCACAGTGATATTGCTATGAAGTGCCATGTACTAAAGGAGCTGTGGCCTCCAGCCACCCACCTGCCACTTTGTTTCTATTAATGTGCATGGGTAGAAAGCTGTGAATTAGCAGCAGTAGGCCAGGAGAATATGTCATCCTCACATTGGGCTGCATGTAATAAACTGTAAGCTTTAGAAAAGCCATAGACACAAATAACCAACACGCCATGAAACCAGTCACTACTACATGTTTCCTTCAGACTGAGCACCAGTTACCTGGAACCTTTCCTACCATTACACTATGCTGCTCTTTTCATGTAATGCATAGGGGGCTATACAGAGTGCTGACTGTATGTCTGATTTATGGTCTTTGTCTGAACTATTTCTGGATTATTAGCAGTCCACCTAGAAGACTGTATTGTATAAAAATACAGCTGGCATGTGTGAACTTTGCCGATCCTATATCATCAGCATGTTCTTCAAGTGCCTTGGCGTTAAACAAGGTATTAAGTATTCCTTGTCTTGGAATTTATGTAGAGACTGTCCAATAAACATTTTCTACATTGAAAAGCTAGCAGAATTATTCAAAATTGTTATTTTGTGAGGAACACAGGTATTTACTAAAAGTTAGGAGTGGTACAGACTCTCTTTTAGGGTGCCTTCACACGTACCGCATCCGCTGCAGGTTTGCAGCGAAGTCCGCTGTGGATCCATGTAGTGTGAAGATCTGTGGGTTACATCTCTATAATTTTCATTCAGCTGCAGATATGTAACCCCGCCTGCATGTGCATGATCTGCCTATTGCATTTGTTGGAGAGCAGTGACAACAGTTTGTAGTATTTGCACTGAAGGTAATTGAAGGGGTTGACCACTATGAACATATAGGTTTTATATCATGGAAACTAGATCTGTTCCTCCATGTTGTGGATATTGTACAGTAAAATGGGACTACATACAGTTATATTTGTTTAACATATAACAGATATGACTATTAGGCTTTGTTGTAGTCACAATTTGGAGCCCCTATTGCTGGTTCTGTCATTTTTAGGGAAGGACACCTCCTCAGCAGAACACAGTCCATTATAAATCAGTGAGGTCCATCAGCCACCATCTGTCATGCATTGGGTTTGCTAAAGCTTTGTGGCTTTAAGCATAAAATAAAGCCACAATAAAAAGTTGTGTGTGTAGTGACTGAAGCTGCCCTGACAAAATCTATGTGTACCCCATTTTCCTGCTATTATACGCGATTACTGATAGGTGGGTCAGTGCATATACACAAATACTTGCATATAACAGCATCATATATCAATCTCTATATAGATATAATCTCCTTATAGCCTTTTATAGTGTCACTATGCTTTTCTCTCTACCCTGCATTAACATTCTACGATTTAAGTATTATTCTAAGAAAAAAATTTCCAGGTGCCTGCAGGTTATCTATTCATCCTTTAGAAAAGTACATAGGCCTTATTCCTACGTTCCATGCACAGTCCATAAATACAATGTGCTATTGACCGGAATCACTGAACTCACAGCTGTGCGGCTGTGTCAGTACTGTAGCGCAAAGATTTAAACTGATTTGGAGCTCCCAGCTTTATAATGAATTGGGATGCTGGGAATTCAGTGATTCCGGTCAAAAGAACATTGTCCATGCATGGGCCGTAATCACAGAACATGTCAATGCCCCCTTACACGGCACCAAATATATTTTTTTCTTTATGCTACAGATGTATTTTCTTTCCATCATTTTTACTGCTTTGTATAATCCATTCCAGTTTTCAGGGTTTCTTTGTACACTTGAATTTAGCCCCACTCATGTAGTATGTGCTCTACTCTCACTAGTTTATTGCAGTGGTGTCAAGTGCATGTGGCAGCGTGACCCAATTACCCCTCCAGCTGCCTGCTGCAACATATTCACTTGATTAACAAAAGTATACATTTGCTCAATTAGGGTGCGTGCACACTACGGAATTGCCGCGTATTTGTCAATTCTTTTGACGGAACGCAGAATCCGCCCGTGCACAGAATACTGTCTATGGCGTGCGGGGACGAGCGACTGAATACGCTGCGGGTTATACGCGGCAATTCCGTAGTGTGCACGCACCCTCAGGGTATGTACACACTGAGGAATAGGTGTGGAATCTGCATAAAATTAGCTGCAGATTCTGCTTCAAATTCCACGTAAAATATGAAGATAGCATTGCCCCGTTGTGCTTAATTGGATTTCCGCTATGTTGTTCACAAGGCAGAATTTTCCGCCGCAGATCCGCTATTCACCTAGAGAAAAGTCATTAATTTTCCTGCTTGAATTGTGGTCGCATTCTGCTTGCATTCCTCTCAAATTATGCTCAAATTTCACGCTTCAGGGTGCATTCATATTGAGTAATCCACGCAGACAACATACTGTGGATTCCGCCGCTCGCTTTCCCGCCTGTGCCATAGACTACATTCTAGGCTTGGGCAAATTCCGCCATCCGCCCAAAGAATTAAATTATTTGAGGGGACAGCAAAATCCGCCTGACCATAGAATGAAGTCTATGGCACAGACGGGGATGCGAGTGGCTGAATCCGCCAGATGTTCTCTGTGCGGATTACTCAATGTGAATGCACCCTGAAGAAGAGGACATTTCAAGCAGAAAACTTTCCTCTTTCAATCTCTTTGCCTATGCCTGAGTGTGAACATAGCCTTATAGTCTTATAGTCTGTGGAGTGAATGGACAACATGTCAAAAGTTTAAATCACAGCACTGCGTTAAAATGTATTAGCGGATCCATTGTTTTTTTTATCCCTACTTAAATACTATGGCACTGTTAGTCTCACGTATATTATATTTTGCTACTTTCTGCTTTGGTCAAGATATAAGTTTAATCATTCTGGATAGAGACAATTGATTTTTGCATATATTTTTCTATCTAGTGGTGTTATTTCTGTTTGCAGTGTACATTTGGGAGGTGGTGGATGTGTACTTTGTGGATTCTTCTGTATGGTTTTCCAATCTCATTAAAAGAGATGCAAATAGCGGTGCATTCATGCTGAATAAGTATGAGCTAAAGTATTCCCCCAGGGGTTTATCTCAACTCACTGACGCTGGGCTCGGTTTCTGTCTGGAGATGATTTTGTCTTCCTACTATGAAGCATTATGTAAGCTGCTAGGCGATCACTAAGATGCAAATGTATCCGCTTATCTTGGCGAATCATTTCCCTAATCATTTTTCCATCTGATGTATGAAGTTTACCACGATATTACAACACACTGAAACTTAGGCTGATACACATTACTATCTATAGATATTTTGTATACGTGTCTCACTTTATAATGACCCAGTAAAACCAGGCTGTTTTCTTCTGGCTATCGTGTACATAATTCTATGTAAGAGCAGATTTAGTAGTATTATGTATGACTCCATATTCTTACTTGTCACCAGTAGATTTCTGTCAGTGAAACTTGTACTGCCAGGACTCGCAAGGTGTAATGTCTGCAGTTTTATGTATAATACCTTTTTCTTTCTTTTTTTCTCTTTTATTTGTAGCCCAGACATTTCTTTTTAACTGTGTGGTTAAACAGGTGACTCTCATTTGTACAGTTTATTAATGTATATATTTTGTTCAAAGCCGTTCTAATTCTGTTTTATATTCTATGCTTAATTATTTAAACAGAACTGTACTGTTTATATTAGGGGTATTAATAAACTAGTGAATGAGCTGTATCTTGTAGTCCTCTTTACTACTTTGCATATTCTTATGGTCAAATTGTGTGGCTCCGATCTCTCTCTCTGTGTAGAAAAAACATAAAAGAGCATTTGCTGGCATCTTTCCACATATCTAAAACTAGGGAGTTCATCACTGTGCCTCTCACATGCTAAAGGTTTGTCCAAACCAAACAACCACCTTTACCAGTTTATACAACTTGATATCAGTGCACATGATGAAATGGTTTACCAAACATTGAAAATATACAAAAAAAAACAACTTATAGCTATAGTGGCGAAAATACAGTGGACTTATTTAGCATCGGGAGCTTTCCCATTGAACATATTGTTAAAACAGAGAGCTTAAAGTGACTCTGTACCCACAATCTGCCCACCCCAAACCGCTTGTACCTTCAGATAGCTGCTTTTAATCCAATATTTCGGCAGGTGATGCAGTTATTGTCCTAAAAAACTACTTTTAAACTTGCAGCCCTGTGCCCAACGACTGTGGCCTAGATTGGTCCTGTGTGAATACTGCACATGGGCTGGATCGTGCACCTGTGCAGTTTTCACAGCAGAGGAATAGGAAAAATCCTGCCAGTGGCATTCCTAATGATGAGGAGGGTGGGGAGAAGGGACGGAGGGGTGGTGTAAAGTTAGGACACAGATACTCTAGGCCACTGCAGTTTGGCACAGGGCTGCAAGTTTAAAAGTTGTTTTTTAGGACAATAACTGCATCACCTGCCGAACGGACCCCAGGACAGATCTTGGAATAAAAGCAGCTATCTAATGGTACAAGCGGTTTGGGGGGGACAGATTGTGGGTACAGAGTCGCTGGGGAGGTGGAGAATAAAAGACGTAACTTGCTCTCATCTTCCCGCTCCAGCGCTGGTGCCGGTATCCCACAGCTCTTGTCCCAGAGTCTCGGCCACTTCTGGGTCTGAGTGGGGACCTGGGACGTGACATGTTAGGCCCGCTCAGTCATTTAGCGGCCAAGGCGGGATACCATAAGCCAGTGGGACCGGAGCTGTGGGATCAGGTCTTGGAAGTGCAGCTCTGCTTTTCTGAGATATGCTGTACTATATTTAATGCAAGGTTCACACTGCAATTTTGCTGTCGAATGGATGGTGAAAATAGATGCTGTTGTATGCTATACTGCAAGACACGTTTTCCATTGACTTACATAATAAAAAAATTAGCTGTGGTTGACCGCGTTTTCTTGTACGTTAAAATTAAACAAACTGAAACAGGTACTTTAAATGGATGCAAAAACGCAGTGTGAACCTAGCCTTACAAATATCCATTTGCACATACAGTACAACGTATATGCAGTTTGTTAACTTTCTTAGCAATCTAGCAATCTGCAAAAAAAAATTAACGTGACATTATCTTCTTCTGTAGAGCCCCACTTAGGGATAGGAAATTATTCATATATCTGAATAAAGTTGTTTTTACTTCATGCATGTACATGACTGGGAATTTCATGGAAATTTTGTCTAAAAACCTGCTGCAGAAATGTCCACTGGTGCAAAAATCGGTAGAAATTCTACAACAAAATCCATGTTTGTTACAGCCTGCAGATTGATGAGTATTTTACCCTATGTATTAAATAAACGACATATCCATAACATAATAAGCATTTAGTTTGAAAATTGACAGCATGCTTGTAGTAACAGTTTTTCTTTTTTAAACCCTATTGACATGCATTGTGTTGTAATTTGCAGCAAAAAATCAACACAAATCTGAATTCAGCCTAAAGCTACTTGGCTCCATACTAGGGTTAAAGCTAATGTACCACTTCGCTACCTCCCCTGGGTGATGCAGCCAGACTAGATTCTGCAGGAGGCTTGTTACTGAGGGGAGGGGATATCTGTGTACTGTGGGCACTAGGCCCATCTACAGTGTATTTATATGTCACAAAACCAGCACAGATGGCGGGAATCTGTATGTTCCCATACAGTATTTTGGTCAGTATTTTTTAACCAAAGCCAGGAGTGGGTTGAAAACACAAAAAGGCAGAAACACAGTATTTGTAGCCAAAATCAGGAGTGGAATCAACAAAGAAAAAACATAATTGAAAAATGTGGACAATTTCTGTGTTTTTTTTTTTTTTTTTTTAACCCACTTGTTTTGGTTAAAAAAAATACTGAGGGAATTACTGTGTGTGAACAAAGCCTAACTCTGCAAATCTTTCCATTATAGTATTTCTATGTCTGTTCCACAACTGATTTTGGGAACAAATACTGACCAAAATGCTGACTGAAACACTGGCCAAATACCATGTGTGAACATATCCTACATAGACCAAATATTAAACAATGATTCCTTTATTGAAAACTATTTTTAAACAACAAAATTATAAAAAAACAAATTACTATAATGACAGATATGCAGAAATGGTGTAGATCAGGGGTCTCAAACTCGCGGCCCGTGGGCCAACTGTGGCCCTCGGGACACTAGTTTGCGGCCCCCACCTCACCCAGTGTCCCGCATTATATGTGGCCCGACCCAGTGACGTCTCTAGGCAATAAGATTCGGGGCCAGTGCCCCAGAAAGGAAAGTCACTGCCCCGAATCTTTTGCCTACCGACGTCAAACTACAGGAGGCAGTGCTGGCGCCCGACAGCGATCGCCCCCAGAACATCCCCCCCGCCCCGGCACTCACTGCGTCAGCACTGCCCTCTCTCCCCTGAGGCCGGATCCCACGGACGTACAGCATGCCGGGAACGCGCTGCTCAGTGACGTCATCCCGCCCCTCATTCATTGGATGGACGGCTGTGGCGGCTCCACGCTCCTGCGGCGCCTCTCTCCTGCCTCTAGTCTACACGGGCTGGAATGACGTCACCCGGCAGTTGTGCCCCACGACCGACGATAGCGGATCCAAGCTGGTGAGTATTCTTTTGTAACCCAGGGGATGGCGGCCGGGGGGTGGGAAGGCTGGGGGGTTGGCAGTGTGTGTGTGTGTGGGGGAATTGTGGCCAGGTGGGGTAGTATGTGTAGGGGGGGAGTAAGGTGAGATAGTGTCTAGGGGGGTCACGTGGGGTAGTGTGTGTGGGGGGGTCAGGTGGGATAGTGTGGGCACTATATGAGGGCATTGGCTACTATGTGGGCACTATATGGGGGCATTGGATACTATGTGGGCACTATATGGGGGCATTGGGTACTATGTGGGACATATATGGGCGCATTGGCTACTATGTGGGCACTATATGGGGCATTGGATATTATGTGAGCACTATATGAGGGCATTGGATACTATGTGGGCACTATATGGGGGCATTGGATACTATGTGGGCACTATATGGGGGCATTGGATACTATATAGTGCACTGTATGGGGGATTGGCTACTATGTGGGGCACTATATGGGGGCATTGGCTACTATGTGGGGCACTATATGGGGGCATTGCTACTATGTGGGGCACTATATGGGGCATTGGCTACTATGTGGGGCACTATATGGGGGGATTGGCTACTATGTGGGGCACTATATGGGGGGATTGGCTACTATGTGGGGCACTATATGGGGGATTGGATACTATGTGGGGCACTATATGGGGGGATTGGATACTATGTGGTGCACTATATTGGGAATTGGATACTATATAGGGCACTATAATTGGGATTGGATACTATATGGGGTACTATTCAGTAAGCAGCATGTGGTGACTGTAGGGGAGTGGCTATGGAGGGGTGGTATCTTGTTTTTCTTGTGGAAACCCTGATGCGGCCCAGCCTCACCCAGCCTCTACCTCCAGCGGCCCCTGGGTAAATTGAGTTTGAGACCCCTGGTGTAGATAGACCACAGACAACACCTGGACAGTATAAAAATATGAGAAGCGTATAGGCGTCAATAAGGAGCAATGAATAAACTGCAAGTGCTAAGATAACATGGCTAACATATGTCTCCTATGATGTATATGGATATTCACGATAAACCTTCAGCCATGTAGGATGTAACAACAGGCTAAGTGCAAAATATACCTCAGTGTCCGGTGGTCAATGGATCCTCCTCCTCCCCAATACGCATTTTGCCAGCCCCGTGATCAAGCTCTACACAAAACGCTTCTTATATTTGTATACTGTCCAGGAGTTGTCTGTGGTCTATCTACACCATTTCTGCATATCTGTCATTATAGTCATGTGTGAATATAGCCTAATACTGCAAGTTCTCCTCAGGTCAGTCTACGTGAAAAATATAGACAGAATAGGTCCTTACGACAATTCAATACTGTGCAATTGTTTAAAGCAGGTGAGGTAAAAAACCTGCAAAGTAACCCATCCGCACCCATCCGGCAGACTCAATAAGCAGAGCACCGACACTTAAACGCCGTGATCGCGGCAGCATTTCATTAACGGTGAGGGCCCAGCTGCATTAAGCCTCTACCTGCTATGAAGCGCGTGCTTCATAGTGGGATATACACCCAAAACATGCCTGTACGCCCAGGGTCGTCTGGTGACAGGAGGCCCGGGTGTACAGGTACGTCCAAAGTCGTCTAGGGGTTAAAAAAAAAATCAGCCGATGATCGTTTCATTTTCTGATTGTTGCGTATAATGGTGTGTTTACACAGGCAGATTTATCTCACAGATCTTTGAAGACAAAGCCAGGAACAGACTATAAAAAAAATCTGTGGGATAAATCTGTGTAAACACACCATTAGGGTCCATTCACACAGATTATCTGCCAAAGAATTGAAGCCAAAGCCGGGAACAGACTATAAACAGAGATCAGGTCATAAAGGAAAACCTGAGATTTCTCCTCTTTTCAAATCTATTCCTGGCTTTGTCTTCAAATCTGTCAAATAATCTTTCTGTGCAAATGGACCCTTACACGGAGCGCTAATCGGTATTGCTCTGTGTAAATACATTTCAGTTATACACATACAAGTTAACATGCATTTTCATATCACATAAAGATACCTTTGTGTCGGTTACTCTAACAATGTATCAAAAGTGAAGATAACCTGCCAAACCCCCACAGAAATATTTGTACAATGTTTTACTCCTGACTCTCCCCAAACTAATGTTTGAGGGGCAGAAAACAAGCAAAACGCTCTGTGTGAAACTGTACATAAAATACAGCAACAAGAAGGAAACCGCTCAAGCAGCCACGTGATCACCACGTTGCGACCACTGCTGGGGAGGCCCACGAAGAAGCCACAGCGCGAGGCACGTTCGCGGCGTCATGACGTCATGGCTGAGTACTTCCGCATCAGGCGCGCGTCTGTTCAGTTAGAGCCGGTCCGGTGTGGGAGCAGCAGGTGAGGCGGTCAGTGTGCACTGCGGGGCCCGTATGCTCCATGTGTGGTAACAGGTGACTGATGTGTTCTTTTCTTTCAGGTTGAGCCATCACCATGAGGGCTAAGGTAAGAGTCACCCGTCTGCTCTGCTGTGTGTGGCCGGGAGGAGAGCTGCCTAATGGAAACATGGCCGGGAGAGGAGGGCACACGGGGCCGTACAGGGGATGTGTCTGACGGGATGTGTGGCCGCCGCTCACCAGCTGCACGGGAAGGTCTCACCCGCTGGTCTCCCGGCACTGCTGCTCTCTGGTTACATAGTAATATGGCTCTTGCTGCAACTCAGTTGCTTTCTATGTGAGAAGAGTATACAGTGTGCTCTGTGGGTGCAGACCCCTCTGCAGTAGGGAGCGCCTAATCCCCACACTCCCTGCATTAGAGGGGTTCTCATTCTTTGTAAGACGTGTTCACATACACCTAAAGATGTGCTGTATCAGTCTGACGGTAACGCCATGGGAACGTATGTATGTGTGTGTGTAGCCTTTCTCTGTGCCATGGGAATGTATGTATGTGTGTGTGTGTAGCCTTTCTCTGTGCCATGGGAACGTATGTATGTGTGTGTGTAGCCTTTCTCTGTGCCATGGGAACGTATGTATGTAGCCTTTCTCTGTGCCAAGGGAACGTATGTATGTAGCCTTTCTCTGTGCCATGGGAACGTATGTATGTAGCCTTTCTCTGTGCCATGGGAACGTATGTATGTAGCCTTTCTCTGTGCCATGGGAACGTATGTATGTAGCCTTTCTCCGTGCCATGGGAACGTATGTATGTAGCCTTTCTCTGTGCCATGGGAACGTATGTATG